>NC_081426.1:81078948-81762520 GCF_949786415.1 Peromyscus eremicus | reverse complement strand
AGTTTTCTAGAAGGCATTTTAGTCCTAGGAATTTTATTTGGTTTTTATTTTCTTAGATAAAGCTCACAGACTCTGTCAACCTAATTTGAGCACTTTTTCAGGTTTTAATAACTGAAATATTTGTGTTCAGTATTAGCAGGATACTGTTAAGTCTGTTCCTCTACTTACGGTGATGTTAGAAAACAGAAAATATCTGCTGTAAGGATTCCAGATGTAATCTGATACGTTGCATAAGCAAACACTCAGAGAGAATAAAGCACAAGGCTCCTACGGTAGTTGTCAAAGTGTAAAAATGTTTCAAGAAGCAATCGCTAAATATATGCTGGCAGCTGTGTGGTAAAACAAGTTGCTTACAAAATGAGATACTAATGGTGTTCCTTTTTACACGATGTCAGTCTTCATAGTCAATCCCTAGCCTTTGGCTTGCTGTTTCTTTTTAAACTTTAAAGAAAAATGGCATTCTACCAAAATAATGCAATTCTTTTTGAAGTGTTAAGCATCATCTCTAGCCAGTTACACTTCATATGAGTGGAGTGACAAATTCTATGCCCGGACTTTAAAGTCCCACTAGCACCAATTTGAAGGGAATGGAATCATCACTACACATTAGTTTATTATCCTTTCACTATTTACCACACTTACTATGTCTTTCCATTTTAATGAGGACCACATAATAGAGCTTTTAAATCCGGAGCTGTGTTCATCCTGAGCACGGATGCAGCTGCAGGAATGGTCTAGTGGGCAGTGCTGGTCTTCCTGCTTACCACCAGGAATCAAGATGTCTCCACTGCCAACACTCTTTTATTGCAATTCGTGCTTCCAGTATAATGAAAGAATCTGGCTGAGGACAGAATGATGATATCTTTATGATGCATTAAATCCCTGGACCCAGGGATGGAGAGACGGCTCAAGAGTTAAGAGCCCTTGTTGCTTTTACAGAGGAGCCTGGTTTGGTACCCAGTACCCACATGGCAGCTGACTCTATAACACTAGTTCTAGGGAGTTCAGTGCCCTAGATCTGGCCTCTGTGGGTACCACACATGCATGTGATACCCATATATACATTTAGGCAAGCACTAATACACGTAAAATAAAAAGGAATAACTAAGACATCCCTAGACCTCTCAACTTATTCAATCCAAAGTATTCAATGAGTACATCTCTGATGTATTTTTTCTTTATTCCTGACTTAAGCTTCTCCTGTTCACCTGTGATGACAGAGCCCCAACTTTCTTTTGGAAACCAGGACTCTGTCTTGCAGTTCTTGCTATCTCTCTTTCTTCCCAGTATTGGTTCAAGACAAGTGACCCTACCCCACAGCTCTGGGAGTGAGCTGACAGCCCCATAAAGTATTGCCAGTTCGTTGTGTCCGAGTCTACACATCCTAGATGCCTTGGTAAGTTCACCAGCGGGCAAATGACATAATCTTGTCCATGTCCAGAAAAATTCCCTCGAGTCCTTCTTGTCAGGAAATGATAAAAACCAAAACAAAACAGGTCTTTACTTCCTGCTGAGTTGCAGCTGGCACAACAGAAGCTTGGAACTTTGCCAGTACCTGGGAGAGGCTGCCCGAAGCTGAGCCAGTAGGGAGAAAAGCCATCTTGCGTGAGAACAGTCACCAGGTGTAATCTTTGTTCTTGGAGACTCAGTCCTCCGCCCACTCACCTGTCTTTTGGTATCATGGGAAGACGAAATGATTCTCGTTTTCATTCAGTCTATTTCACGTGGAGTTATATGTTACTGATTCTACTTACTGATAGATTTTCTATCAAGAGAGACATTTCAGCTTGATTTTAAACTTTCTTCTTTCTCCCTTTGCCTCAGCATTTTCAACACCATTTCCCCTGATTTATAATGTGGGAATGAAGTTAGTTGCCTTGGGCACCAAGGGAGTTGAGAGACCCTACAACCCGTGAACTCTTATTGTAACAAGGGAGATACAAATGTAAGGCAGAAGATACCCTGATAAGCTGCGGGAGATGTACTCAAGGCATTTGGAGAAAAGCAGTAGCTAACACAGCTCTCTCCATGGCTTTGTGAACACTGTCAGGCATGCTTTCATGGAGGACATGCTCACTTCTGAATTTTTTTTTTTTTTAAACAGGGAATGGAGATAACCCTGAGAGAAGGAAAACCTCCTTCAGGGAGAAGACAGAGCAAACAAAGGCTTGTTTGGAAGACATACACAAGTAGTAGAGGCAGTAAATGATGATCACAATATGATTTGTTGTTTGTTTTTGCTCTTTTGGGCGGGGGCTGGCCACCTACCTCCCAAATAAATCACACATGGAGGCTTATTCTTACTGATAAATGTGCAGCCTTAGCTTGGCTTGTTTCTAGCCAGCTTTCCTTAACTTTGAATTATCCCTTTTATCTTTTGCCTCTGGACGTTTACCTTTTCTTACTTCGGTAATCTTACTTAAATTCTTACTCTGTAGCTGGCTATGTAGCTGGGTGGCTGGCCCCTGATGTCCTCCTCCTTCTCTCACTCCTAGATCTCTCCTCTCCCAGATTTCTCCTTCTACTAATTCTTTCTGCCTGCCAGCCCCGCCCATTCTTTCTCCTGCCTTGCTATTGGTTGTTTAGCTCTTTATTAGACCATCAAGTGTTCTAGACAGGCACAGTAACACAGCTTCACAGAGTTAAACAAATGCAACATAAACAAAAGTAACACACCTTAAAATAATATTCCCCAACAGTGATCCCCTCCCCTGGGTCCTTTAGGAATTGAGACTGAAGAGATCAAGATCCTGTATGAACAGTGTTTCAGATTCATTGTGATTTTTGACCAGGACTCAATAAATCAATACGCTATGCCTTTCAGTCTTATTGCACCCAGAGACTTTCCCCAAAGTGCCTTTTCCTATCACACAGCTGTACTTCTTGAGGCATGCTTGTTTGTAATGTTTGCCAGCTTTTCTCTGTATGTATACTGAGTTAAGTCCACCTTTTAAATAAAACTCAATGGTATGTCTCCTTGTAAGGTAAATGAGATACTTTGATTTTCAAGACTGTTAAAAGATACTCACAATGCTATTAATTGTTCAGTTAAAGAATTTGATTTATTCATTTGGGGAAAAGTATGCTAAAAACGGAATAACCAATTAAAAGACAAAGAGCAGAACTAGAACCCATAATTCATTCCTAGCAATTCAATTTTAGTTGCTTAGCCTATAGCTCCTGGCTAAATACAAATTGCTGATTTATTCTGAATTCCATTGTCCTGATAGCTTACACATAGAGGGTGGATTTCAATAGATCTTGACTCAGTTATAGAAAAGGACATAAAAAGAAAGACTATTGCAACATGCTGAGACTTGCTTTGTACCAACATGGATTATTCTTAGAAAAAAAAAAAAACTTTCTCCAGGAATAGGGAGATGGTTTAGTCAGCAAAAAATCTGCCACACAAGCATGAGAACCTGAGTTTGAATTCCCTTTTTCCACATAAACCTGGACATGTTGTTGACTTCTGCCCTCCACATGCATTCACACATACATGTACACACATCCACATAAAACAAACATACACAGACACATACATGCATACACACACAGGCACACACACACACACACACACACACACACACACACACACACATTTTCTCATTAAAGCATTCTTTAAATTAACTATCAATGTCATTGGACTCTATAAATTTGCATAGTTCTTTCTCCAGAAATGGTCATGACTTTATTAAGAGTTTGATTGCATCCCATACTTCTTTTCCCTCTTGAACAACACAAACTGTAAAGAAATCTACTTCCTCATTGGCTGATGTCTAGTGTCTTTTTCCTTCCTTTTTCAGTAAGGAGGGACAAGACAACAAATTGCTCTGGAGAATGTGGTGCCAGAACCCATCAGAGCTGCCCACGGAGAGTTTACAAATATTCTCTGTTGTCTGCCCGACACAGTTCATCCTTTATTTGGTCTGTTAGGACACTTATAAAAGACAAAGCCTTGCTAGAGAGAGTTCCTGTTTCCGTTTTTCAAGACGTGGTTTCCTAGAAGACCCAGGCTTCAACTCTTGATGTCTCTATTAGCCTGTGTTTGGGGAGAGGGGAGTGGTGACGCTTAGAATCTTGACAGTTTGTTTGGATGTTACTTCTACTGGGAAGCTGCTATTTGCATCTAAAGCTGTTTCCATGACCAATGTGCATATGTCATGTTTTGAGATTTATCCTCTGTCTACCCTGAGGAGAGTGGGAAGGCTGGGGATTTTTTAGGTTCAAATTACATACCAAAATAAAATGATGATGAATATTAAAATCAAAAGACACTTCTTAGATGCTTATAACATATCAGGGATAGTGACATATTTTTAAAAGGTAAATAAAGTAAATCAGATAAACAAGAATTCTTTCATGTGTAAGACACTTCCATCCGCTCATACAGCTAGTCTTTTTTTCGTTCTTGTAGTAAGAATATTCTTATTCTTTCAATAATCTGTGAATATTTGAATTGATTTTAATTAATACTAAATAATAATTAATTAATACTAATCTAATATATTAAATCTGGAGGGTATTCCAAGACTCTTTTACAAATGGCTTTTTTTTGAAATTTTTTTTTTTTGAGATAGAATTTCTCTGTGAAGACCCGACTGTCCTGGAACTTGCTCTATAGACGAGGCTGGCCTCGAACTTACAGAGATCTGACTGACTCTGCCTTTAGAGTGCTGGGATTAAAGGTGTACACCACTATTGCCCTACACAAACAACTCTTAATACAAAACTTTGTGTTTTCCATTTGTTTAAAAAATAGTAAAGCCCTTTGTGGAAACAATGTCATGTAATTAAATTGCATTATATTCATGTAATGCAACCTAAGAAATATGGGAACTCCAAAATTTACAAAACAATGTCTGAAATAAACATAAGAAATGAGGAAATATCTCCACGGTAGTATTTTTATCATATGAAATGCTTATGCTGCATATGGAAAAGCAAGATGACTCTGTCATTGTGAAAGCAAATTTAGGAAGCTGAGGGGTAAGTTACTAACCACAGACATGCACAGTATATGGTCATATCTATTTCAACAAGAAAAGCAAGGTCATCTTCAAAAGTGATGATTAGGGTGTGTTCTCTATAGCATCTCAACATTTTCCATGTGTGAATATTCTTAAAGGCCAGTATGTTGCCTCCTGTAGGGGAAGTTTTCTTTGCACTGTAAAAAAACAAACAAGCAAAAAACCCCTGTGATTTATATAGTTGCAGAAGAGCTTTCTACAGATGTCAGTCAAGCCAATTCAGTTATATTTTTGAACTCTTCCATACTATTAACATATTTCATGATCTTCCCTCTTAAGCATTGAGAGTCAGTTAGAATCTTTATCTATGGGAAGCCAACATGGCAGCAATTCCTATAATCCCAGAACTTGAGGGGCTGAGGCAGATGAATTATATAGTCAAGGCCAGCATGAATCATGTAGTGACACCCTATCTCTAATACATTTTTTTGTTGTTTTTTAAGACAAGATTTCATGTAGCCTGTGATGGCTGCTACATCACCATGTAGCCGAGACAAGTCTTGAACTACAGATCCTCAAAGCACAGGGATTATAGGTGTGTGCCACCATTACACCAGGCACAAAGAATCTTTAACTATGACTTCTGATCTGTCTATTACTCTTTGTTAGTCTTTCCAAATTGTTTTATGTGTTTTAGTGTTATTTGTAAAATTTTAAAGTTACTTTGTTTCTTCTACAATGGCCCCCTTTATATTTTGAATCAGACTTCATTCCCTCATGACTACTTGTTTTTATATATGCATTCATTAATAGATCAACTGTTCATAAATGCATCAACAATACCTTAGTGTAGCTTGGATTCCAAGGGCTTCCTAGTGGGGAGGGGGTGAGAAGGTGTCTGGGAGTCTGTTGAAGACAAATAACAAACTCATTTATTCAGTAACAGGGAAGGACTTATATACCCACTCTCCTCCCAGCACCCAGTCTGTGTGGTCATCCCTCATTGGCTTTGCATGATCAGGAATTCTGACAGTGATGAGGACCTCTGACAGTGACCAGGAACTCTGATAGCTCCTGTTGCTAGGCCCTCAGGCAGACTCCAGGTTGGCTCTTAAGGAGTACGTTATGTGCATACCTTGGCAACTGGTCTGAGCCAATTTCCATGACCCTATGGGCCTGTCCTACTACATACTAGTAACTGTATTATTAGTAATTGATGATGTAATTAGTAATTGATGTATTATGTTCCTTTCATATAGTTTTTATGTGATGGGACACATTTTTTAATTATTTTAATTTCAAGCTAGGGTCAAATATTTAAGATATATCTTTAAGTAGCATATATCACTTTACTTACACAGCCAAATTATCTTTGACTTTTAATTACAGTATCAATTCCATGTAAGTTTGTTGTAATTGTATTATTGTTACATTAAAGTCTATTACACAATTGTTTTATTTATTGTACAGTCTCCAAAATCAAGCTCAGATTTTGAAATTTAAATGTAGAATCATTTTAGACTTATAAAAAATTTGTGGTGCAAAGTTCCCTTGTCTGACATTCTGTTTTGTGTCCCCAACTATCAACATGCTACATAGTTATAGTATACTTATCAAACACAAGAGACTGATCCCAGTGCAGTGCTGTTCACTCAACTCAGGTCTTTGTTCAAATTTCACCAGTATTCCATCTATGTCTTTTTTTTTTCTGTTTATTCCAGACTCCAGTCCATCACACACATTGTATTCGTCTCTCATCTCTTTGTTTGTCTCCTCTGATCTGTATAAGTTTTTGATAGTGCCTTGTTTTCCCTCATGTGGACAATTTTGAAGAGTGCTTGCTGGGTATTTTGAGGACTGACCCTCCGATTTGAATTTGTATACTGTCCCCTTGCATACAGAGAGATTCTGAGTTATGTGGAAGAGTGCAAATGTGACTGATGTGCCCTTCCCTTTCCTGTCCCTTCCTATCAGGGCCTGGACCACAGCCATTCCTAAGTCTTGACTAATGATAACAGTGTTGACCATGTGGTAGGGTTTGGGGCTTATAAACTTTCTCCACTACACTGCTCTTCTTACGTCTACCATGGAAGCAAATCATCAGCCCCAACTCAGAATCCCATGGGTTGGGAAATTAAGCCTGACCTTTGGGAATTTTTCTGTCGGACTCTCCAGACACTTACATTATTTCTTTAGGTTTTTGCCTGCCTGATTGAGGCCATTTCTTTTATTCTATTTTATCTTCTTTTCACATTTTTTAAGTTCTAAATTTTGCACTTTTTTCAGGATTGCCTAGATATTCTAATATATGTTCTTGGCTCATTATAATTTTCCTTAATACTTTAACCATTGATAAAGCATGGTATATTCTGAAACCATACATCTCATTAGCTGTCATTCTGCTTTCTTAAACCATGTATTTTACCTCACAGTGTGTACTTATCTGTATAAAGCATTCCTATTGTTTGCATTTTTCATAGCACAGAGCTTTAAAGTCCTTAGAAAGATCCACTTTTCACTTCTAGCTACCAACTTCATTAAAAGGGGGAGATAATTGCAGTTTGGAAGATCCGTTTGCCAAAAGGATTGAAGAAGAGCCATTGTTAAAATGTTTATAAGAATTCAGGAATTTGTCAAGAATTTCTGCAGAGCCAGGTGTGTCTGCTCTGTGTACCTGTAATCCCAACAGGGATCACAGGGAGCCTGCAACAGGAAGATTAGCAGTTCAAAGCCAGCCTAGGTAGCATACCATGACCCCTCTCTCAAAAATAAAGGACAAAAAAAAGTTTGAAATAAATAAAGGACCTACTTTTGAATAGAAAACTGGCCAGTGTAGAAAACATCAATGTTTTATATAAAACTAGAATCACGGAGGAGGTTGGGGGAGGGTGGAATGTGTTTTTCAGAAGTACCAATTCTTCCTTCTCAAGTAGGCAAAAGTCATGAGAAATGCCAGCCAGCACAGGTACAGGATTAAATATAAACCAAGGATGTCAAGAAGAATAAAACAAAAAGCACCCAGGTTATTTTTTGTTAAAACTTTTATTTTTATTTCTTTTGTAACAGTCCTTTGAACTTCTCTGTCACAAGACAAAGAGAAACATTGGTTAAAGAATATAACAGGGCATTATGCCCTACACACTAGACATAAAATGTCCAAGGGAAGCTTCAACACATCAATGTTGACCATTAATATGAAAGATGACTTTCAATAAATAACCGACATTCTTTTTAAAACATACAAACATAGATTCCCACACATTCTCTCATCTAATACAAAACATGATCAAATGCTCTCATCTCTCTACCTTTTTTTCCCACCCCATACCCTTCTTTCACAGTGGTTGACACTTAATGGTCTCCCAATAAATATTAGTTTAATGAGATATTTTAAGCCTACCATCTTCAAACTGAACAATCAGAACTGAACTACCATTGATGAAACACATCCACATCGTTAAATATTAATGTAAAATAAAAATGCACAAGCTTTGTGAAATAAATAAATACATAAATAAATAGGAGTCTCATAAGAAACCACGAAGTGTGTTAAGCCAGTCTTGTCAGAAGCCAGCATTCACAGGCGCCACCGTGACAATCTTACTTCTTTCTCTGTCACTTGGGGATAACCCTGGAGTGGGAAAAGAGTCACTGTTAGAAGTAGTCATCAAAACCACTTTTCCCTTACCCCAGTCCCCTAGAGCCTAGGAAGGATTTCTACATGTCTGCTACCCCTGCACCCAGAGCTGTGCAGCTGAAAACATGAGTTCCTGTGAAGTCAACCACGTGGCTGGAAAAAAAGCCAAACTACATGACCACGGGTTAATTTACAAACGTGACTTTACTCTCACACAGGGACCCCTGTGATGTAGTTGCTGTTAGCGCTCCTGCTTGACTTAAATTCAATACATTATGTAACCTGCACACAGAGAACTTAGCCTTGCACTTAGAGAAATCTCACTGCCAAAAGCTCCCTTCTTCCTCAGGAAGGTCCCAGGGCACACTTTGCCAAGGATCCCCTTTTCCAGTCCCTTAAGGGACTTCATAGTGCCGCCGGCCACTTCCACTTTATCTTTTAGGAACACACATTGTCACTATCCATTTGCGTGGGGTTTTTGAGTGTGGTAATAGCCAAGCCGGACACAGTTCTCTAGCATCAGAGTCAATTAATGATCTCAAGTGAAGATTAACTATGAAAGTAATAAGTACAACTTTCCTATCTCCAGGCAAACAGACTTTCCCTGATATAATTAATGCTCGGTGGCCAGATACCAGTACTCTGACCCATGACTCCAGTCCCAAGTACAAACGCAAGTCACTACTCACGTCTTTAGCATCTTTTGGACAATCTTCTGAACCACGGGGGCTTCGGGGTTAAGGCAAGCTTCGCGACCGTCCTTGAGAGTGGCACTGCAGAGAGGATTGGACCCACATGAGGCAGGAAATTCCACTAGGATGAGTATGGGGGCAGCAGGAGGGTTTGGGCGACGCTGGAAGGGGCAGAAGCTGCGCTGATAGACACTCACATGACTTCGGTTTGGGTGCAGTGGGGTCCTGGGGGCGTCACCTTCAAGCTCTGGATGTTCTTCAGGTGAACCCCTGCCATGGTCTGCAGGCACTGACAGCGCAGCTCGTTAGCGACGGGCGCCCCTGTGGGAGAAGACACTGGGTCAGCAGGACTGTGGGCGGCTGAGCCCACCAGAGGCTTCCCCCCAGGACAGCAGTGGAGAGTCCTACCTGTAGCCTGGCGGCTGGTGGCCAGCAGCAGCAGCAGCAGCAGAGCGGCACAGAAGAGTGGACGGGTGGCTGGGGCCATGGCGCTGAGAAAGGAGTGTAGCTGGAGTCTGGAGTGTAGGAGCTGGCTGGAGACACTGAGGCACGATCTGGGGTTCTGGGGCCCCGAGAGCCCTTTTTATGCATAGTGGCTGGAAAAGCCCGAGCCCTGCGCCAGGGAAATTCCCGGAGCTCTCGGTGTTTCCCCATATCCGGAAAGGACGTCGCTCCGCCCCTTTGCTCCACTCCTAAGGATTGGACTCTGGGATTTTTGATGTTTGTCCCATAGTCCCAAGGGGGAGGGAATGACGTGCTTCGGAGAAGTGACGGCTCAGGGACCCCAGCACTCCGGGAGTGGTGGGTCACACCCGTTATGTGCACACGAGTGCTGCTCTGCTTAGGATTCCAGATGGGACGGCAGCGATTTGGGCAGATGGCAGCTTCTTCTGTCTTCTGAGTTTTGCAAATCCGGTTCATGTCTGAGATGAATGCACTCTTTAAAATTATATCTATAGTCTCTTATTCCATGTGACATTTGCTTTTTTCTGCTGTTTTTGTGATATCAAATGAATGGCATTTGGCCGCGTGCCCCCGCCCCCCTCAGGGAAGCATGGGAGGAGGAGGAGCAGAAAGATCATTGCCAAGGTTAGCTCCGTGTTTATTTTGGAACAAAACAGCAACCTAGTCTTTGTCTTTTGAACTCTGGAACTTCCCAAACTCCAGCAGTTCCTGAAGCATCACTGCCCTGCTGTATGGTCATAATTTGTTCTGACCGGGGAAAGTCCACAGGAAGGCTGTGAGGGGCTATGATGGGCTAAGAGGGTCCTTGGATAGAGAATGCCACGGATGCCACAAGGCACTGGTTTAAGTGCAAAGGACTATGGCTTTATAAAATATGTAACCATTAGCTTACTGGTACAACTCTATCCATGCCATCTGGATCTATCTGTATTATAAGACTGATTGTGCTACCACTGACTAAACTCTATGTTTAATATAGTGGTTGTTCTGTTCTCTGACCCCCAGATAAGTTTATTGGCGTGCACAATATATCAACCACAGCGGACTTGACAGATAGTAATTAACATGTTTGTAGCTCTCTATTTAATCCATTTCAGAGTCTGTTTAACTGCAGTCAGTTTCACGATCCTTTTGTTGCCATTGTTGGCATTTGACTGCCGGTCCTAGGTGAACACCATTGATTCTACACTTCAGCGAGGGAGACGGGGAACCATCAGGTGGAAGGAGCCATTGGCCTGGGTGTCCTCATGTAGTTACAGAGACACCCTGGTAGGGGTTTTAGGGCTAGAAGTCAGCTACAACACATACCTACTGAACGATCATAGACAATGTATCCAGCCTTTCTCAACTTATATTTCTATTCTGTTAGAGAGAGAGAGAGAGAGAGAGAGAGCAAATAGTATTTACCTCACAAAGTTGATACCAAGATGAAATGTGTCAGCATCTGTAGGACACTGGTGCTTATGAAGATTCGGCAAATAGTTACTGAATAAATGAAGTGGAAGTTGTGCTTTACAATTTCATTGGTAATGGACTGACGGTTGTTCCCCTTCCCCCACATCAAAGCCGTAAGCACTAAGGTGAGGAGGGTATTAGGGAGTGGAACTTTGGAAGATAATCAGATACAGATGGGGTCATCTAAAATCACATAGATAAAAGTTCGTGGGGTCATCTAAAAGTTCATAGGTTTGATTCCTATCAATCTAGTCGAGGATTCAGCTTAGTTAAAGCAATTGATTTGCATTCATTAGATGTAAGATGGAATCTTGTAGTGCTTATTCAGAAGTTAAACGTTGTGGGTTTGCTTAGGACTTTGAAGGCTCTTGGACTTACTTATCCTAAACTTCTGTTGAAGATGGGATACTCATAATAAGATTGAAGCCCCTCTAGGAGTTCAGAGATCTGCCTATGCTGAGTCTAAGTACCCACCCCTCCTTCCCTGAGGACACTGCGAGGAAGTGGGTAGCCATATGCAAAAAAGAATCCTTTACCAAACACTAAACCCTGTTTCTAAGAGTAACAGGGTTGTGAATGCACTGTGATAAGAGAATTCCTCCTTGTTTTGCTATATGCAGAACGCTGCTCTATATGGACAAGTTGCAAATCACATAGCAACTAATTCAGTGAAGTCATTCCTAAAAAAATAAAGACTCACAGGGCAAGAGAAAAGGCTCAGCATCTAAGAGCATGTACTGCTCTTGCAAAGGAGCCAAGTCCAGCTGCCAGCACTCACATCAGGCAGCTCATAGCCACCCATAACTCTAGTGCCAGAGGTGTCTAATATCTCTAGACTCAGCAGGTGTCTGTACTCATGTGTGCGTATCCACACTTGTATACATAATTAAAAAATAAATCTTAGAAAACAAAGTAGAAGCCCAGTCAATGAAGTTCCATTATACATGGGAACTTTTATTGTATCTTCCATATTAAAGTATATGCTCTGACAAGCCAGTGAGATAGATCTACAGACAACTTGTCTGCACTGAGCACCAGCTGCTACCCAGGTACTAGGAATGAAGGGGGAGGCTCAACTCTACCCTCACTTACCTGGATGACTTTGTTGGTATAGTTTCCACCTTTCACTGACACACATAGCTTATTGTATAATTGCTTTATTCTGGAGGGACAAAATGAAGATGTTGAATGTGTTACTAGATATGTCTCTGTTAACCTCGCCTTACAATCTCTAATTTCTTCAGTTTCCAATCTTCAGTTTCTACCTTCTTGCACCAGTCTTTCCCCTTCCTCTTAACTTGGAGCTTGGTTTGCCCAATGGAAAGTCTCATCTTTGCCATCATCAGCCCATGGACTTGGAGTAACATGACTTTACTTCTGAACATCACAGGGAAGTTTATGGTACCAAGGCAGTGCTGGTTCATCTGTTTCCTTATATAGGCCTGTATCAGTTCAGAATGGAACAGAAGACCATCTTGGATGGAGTAGAATCAGTGCCAGTTGTGCCAGAGTACAGGGAGCTAGGAGATGCTTGCTGTTTGCTGGGAGTGCCAAGTTGGCCTAGTGCAAACCTACAGTTCTACATTGGTTTCAAGGTACTTCCTAAGAATGGAGCTAACACAGAGAAAACCCTTGTGACCTACCAGACACAGGAATACTCAGAATATTTTGGGAACATTCGATGCCAAACTCACCTGTTCCAGCTATAACTAACCTACTTCCCACTAATTGTTTTAATTCCTCTGTGACATCAGAACCATCATGATTTCATTACAACTTAAAGGCCCTGTATTTTTAGTATCATGGTAATGACAGACAAATTTCTATATGGATTTTGAAGGAGACATCCCAACTGTAATGTTTGTGTGTAGATATAATCATCATTTACATTTTTCCTCATGTGTGTTCTCATGCTGATTATACAACTCTCACTGATATATTGATACTTGGAATTTTAAGGCACTATCTGGGTGCAAGTGACTGAAATATGATCAAACTATCACAAGTAAAATAAAAAGTATGTGTAGGTGGGGGTGGGGGTGAATACACAGAGATGGGCATGAAGGAAGTCTATGGATTGCTAGGAAAAGGCAAGGTAATGGCTGTTACTCATTTCTAGATCTGAGAAATAGAATTTCAGGCATATAGCTTATTATATTTTTTGGATCAGATAATACCTCCTTATAATTCTTGTATGTCTATTTCGTTTTATAATTTGCCTAGTCTATACCCTGGCAATTTTCAGTCAACTTAAAACATTTTCAATCTTTTTAAAGTCTTAAAAATATTCTTCATAGGACTATTATAAAAATACAATCAGGTGATATTTGTAAGGCATTCTTGAACATAAGGGTTATTAAAAGTGTTGTTAACTAAAGCAAAACAATAAAATACGAAACTACTAAAACTAAAAATAGCCTTTTATGCATTCCATTCAGTAAAAGGAATGGCATAAATACGGAGGATACAATAGTGGTTGGCAAAGGGAGAGAGATATAGAAAGTTATTAGTTTTTGTCAGGGTGGACTCATGTGTGCATGTGGGAGTGTGTGTGTGGGAGGGTGTGTGTGGAGAACAGTGATTCATACTGGGATATTTTCCTCAGTTGCTTTTCCACCTTAGTTTTGAGTCAGGCTCCCCATTTACCTCACTGCTTTGGTAGACAGACTGGCTGGTGGACCCCTGGGATCTGCCTGTGTCTCCAGATCTCCACAGTGCTGGAATTACAGACACATATGTTTAGTCACTTGTAATTTTTATTTCGGTGCTGGGGATGTGAACTTAGGTCTTAATGCTATACAGCAAGTACTTTACCCACTGAGCCATCTTGCCAGCCCTGGAAATTATCAAATAGACATAGGGTTTTGGTTTATAAGATGAAGGTATTCTGTAAATGGATGGTGTGGCGGTTGCATAACAAGACTACATAGATATCACTAAGATGTACATGATGAATTTTATGGGTATTTTGTCATGATGGAAATTAAGCAGAATAAATAAAAATAAAGGGAAAAGTAACAAATAAACTTGTTGAGGTTAATTTTGTTTATTGACTTTTCATTTAGCCCGTGAGTTATGTGGAGGTAATATTTTTTTCATATAAAAAACAAAAGCCATGGAGATGCTGAGGATGAAGGGAGGTGAGTTTAGGAATTGCTGTACCAGAAAAGGAGGGCAGGTTATTTACTGAGTGATCACGGCCAATGAAGTTGCTGTGTGCTCCAAAGGAGTGGCTTGGATTTAGGAAAACAGTTTTGAAGGTCCAAAGGTAGTGGACATGAAAGAAGCAAAGGATTGCAAGATCTTGGTGTGCCCCACTAGGATCAGATGGCATTATATTATACTGCATCATATTATATTATATTTATTGATATAAAATACTTCTACCAATCCACACAATTTCATTTACAATAATGTTTTTTTATTATTGTACATAATGTTAAATATTTGGAAGCTAGAAATTCAATGAAGACAGGAGAAATGAGGAAGAGTTACAATAAGCCAGAGAGAGAACAACTTTCAGAAATGACTACCTACATGTGCAGGCTGTGCCAAAAGGTGAATGAAATAAGACAAGAAACAATAAAGGAAAACGTTGAGTCTTTGAGAAATTATCAATTCTCTATGTTTAACACATTGAATATAAACATGTAAGTTCAACAGCCAGAAGGACAGAAGGTCATGAGTAAAAATTTGGGCAAAAAGCCTTTTAATGTCTGTGTTCTTAGATGTGGCATAAATCTCTACAATTTCTTCTTAACCTTCCTTTCTATAGTAATAAAACTTCCTAAAACTCACCCCTTGTCTGTGGAATTTGTTCTTAGAATTTTGTGACATGGATCCAGAACCACTGAGTCCTGAGTCCTGCACACTAGAGAAAGCCTCCCTGTACTTACTGATGTCCCCAGATCGTCCTTCAGTAAGATTAGTGGTATTAGCCCTGTGAGTTAATTCTTAGCGGAACAATCTCCTTCCTCAAACCCTTCATATTTACCACACTCTTTTCCTGATTACAACTAACACTTAAAAGATGTGGGTTTTTTTTGTTTGTTTTGTTTTTAAACATCTACTGTGAGACAGCAGTTTCTTCACCAGGACACTCAAAGCTTGCTCTTCTAGAGGAACAGATTGAAAAAAAAATTAAACAAATAATTGCAACAGATGTGGAGACAAATCTGCCAGGGTTGGGATGTGGTGCTTCCAGTTACATATTAGAAAAGGAATAGCCAGTTGGGTAATGGGTAATTCCACATAGGTAGTACTGACTCTGGTGATGCTCAACTCCTTTGCCTCCAAGTTTTGCAGCCACCCCACAAAACTCAAAGGGGCTATGTTCAATCTCTGGTCTGTCTGACCCAGTGAAGAGATAAACAGACACGGTTACATAGTTTGAGTATCTTTTGCTTTTCTGATAATGGAAAGAGTTAAGGCAGCTTCTGTTACCAGATGTTCTCAACCCTTCAGGAAACCACAAAGGTAATGTTCCAAACTCTATGGGCTTTTCCCATCTGGTTTTGTATGAAATACATTTCTATTCATTGTGCTAATTTTTCCTTTGCTGGCTGTTGGTCTTTCTGAAGAAAATGTTTTGCTTCCCTGGGTTCCTTAGTGGGGTCTTTTTGGCACAGGGATTGTGGCCGCTGTCAATTAATATTGCTCTGCTGTAAAACACCAAGGGGAAGGAAAGAGAAGAATATTTACTTACTATATGGCAATTCTTGATCAAGGCAGTGCCTGGCTTTCTCATAATGTCATCTTTGATAGTTTTTAGGTACTGGCACATTGTATAGAGAAGGAAATACACTGTATCAGAGCTGAAGCTACAGGCACATACTGGGGAGTTCCACTCATTTTCAAGATTGACTCAGCTCCTGGGCTTAAAGCCAGTCTTTGAGTAGACAGGAAAAGCAGTAAGTGGAAGGAAAGGCCAAAATGAAGAATCTGTATCAAGTCTGTGCATTTTTTTTTCTCCTTGAAAAATGTGCTTTTTGGCTTTGTGTAGCTAGTTTTCCTGCCTTGCCCACAGTCAGGACAAATCTGTCACCCGCCAGTCCCATAGCCACTCAGACCCAACCAAGTAAACACAGAGACTTATATAGCTTATAAACTGTATGGCCATGGCAGGCTTCTTGCTAACTGTTCTTATAGCTTAAATTAATCCATTTCTATAAATCTATACCTTGCCACGTGGCTCATGGCTTACCGGCATCTTCACATGCTGTTTGTCATGGTGGCAGCTGGCAGTGTCTCTGACTCAGCCTTCCACTTCCCAGCTTTATTCTACTCCTTGTCCCACCTATACTTCCTCCTGCCTGACTACTGGCCAATCAGTGTTTTATTTACCAACCAATCAGAGCAACACATTTGCCATACAGAACATCCCACAGCAGCTTTGGTTTTGGTTTTATCTATCCAGCTTGTTCTAAGAACCTACACAGAAATGTGTGTGTGTGACAATGGTACTCCTCCAGTGTTTCAGCAGCCTAGAGAAGAGTCTCTGCTAGACTTTGGATGTCTCCTTCCAAGATCCTTTTGAAATTTAATTCTCTTTGTAACAGTCTTGAGGGTGGTGAAGTCTTATGGAGGTGGTTAGGTCATAAAGGTACAACCTTAGTAAATGGATTAACACTGTTATTTTAGAAGTAGGTTGGTTGTAAGAGGCACAGAGGGTGGCTGGGTAGTAAAAGGATGAGTTGGACCAGTTTTCTTCCTCTCTCTGACTCATCTGTTCACTTGTTTCTTTACCACTGTATGATGTACGGGCAACCTTCAGAATAGTAAGAGGTAAATTCCTTCAGTCTGTGGTATTCTGTCATAGCAACAGAAACAAGACTAGGGAATGCTCTTGTTTATTTTACCATTGCAACACCAAACGCTTCAACTCTGAAATGACCAGGAATGCCCAACATCTGGTCGAGAGCTGAAATTCAGATTACGTACAAAGGTGTGTGAAGGGTCTAGCTGGTCTATGCATCCTATCTTTCTTTACTGGATCTCAAAGTGGAAGAAGGCACTAGGAAGAAGGGAATCACAATACAGACTGACAAAGCTTGGCTTTGTCATCAAGAAGATCCCCGAAGAATACTTTATAACCATTGATCATGGTTCACATTAGTGTTCCCTGAAATAATTTGTGTGGATTATACCCATCTTTAAGTATAATGGAATAGTACATGATAGGCTACAATTGCTTTTTAATGATCATATCACAATGCATTGTGTGCTGTTCACTTAAGCATTGTTTTGTGTTATTTTTGTGTTTTATACACATAATCGAATTATGAACTAATCACTTGAGGTAGAAGATGCAGAAGAAAAACAATCTGGAAACAAAATCATCCCTTTAGTGAGTCTATTCTGTCAAACAAGGCTGTGGTACATATAAACTCCCAGCTATGGGCTTGCTTTGCTGAATATTTCCAGTCAGGAAGAAAAATAAATAAATTGAAGGACATGGTATTCTGATTTCATCACCCCCTATGAGTTTGCACTGCAGAGAAATACCGTAAATCGCTGCACAACCTGGCCGGCCTTTTCCTGGCAGGAATGCCTGCTCCTGGTGCTCCTGCTGATAACGGTGGCAGTGTGACAATGTTAGCAGAGCAAGAAAGGATTCACACAGCACCAGCACTGGCTGACTTAGCCAGTTTTGTTTGAATCTTTCAGTCAGTTGGGTCACATCCATTATCATATTATCCAACTAAAGATGTTTCTTCTGACAGACACAAAAGAGAGATAAAGAAAAAAAGTAAAATATCATACTTTACCATGGTACCCCACTTCCGACTAGGTACAATTAAAATTCGATCAAGTGTGAGCCTGGAGGTACGGCTAAGTGATGATGAGCATTTGCTGTCCTTCCAGAGGAACAGAGTTTGGTTTCCAACACCCACCTGGGATGATTCACAACCGCCTGTCACTACAGCTCCAGGGGATGTTACATCCTTTTCTGGCCTCTATAACACCTGCACATACCACACACACACACACACACACAGAGAGAGAGAGAGAGAGAGAGAGAGAGACAGAGACAGAGACAGAGACAGAGACAGAGACAGAGAGACAGAGAGAAAGCAAGAGACAGAATAAATAAATCAGTGAAAATACTTGTATGTTAACTCAAAATTATGTGCTGATTTTGATTTTTTTAAAATAAGTTATTTACTTACTTTATGTGCATTGGTGTTTGCCTTCACGAATGTCTGGGGTCCCCTGGAACTGAAGTTACAGCTAGTTGTGAGCTGCCCTGTGGGTGCTGGGAATTGAACCTGGGTCCTCTGGAAGAGCAGTCAGTGCTCTTGACTACTGAGCCTTCTCTCCAGCCCTAATTTTGATTTTTAAAAAGTCATTAAATACATTCAACAAGCCAGACTGTTTATAATTAAACACGACAATTACAAGTACTATCAGCTTCACTTTGTAAAATCGCATCCTTTTTGTGTGTTTTTACATCCATGACGGAGCTGAAGTTGTGTGTGACTGAACGCACTATCACCTTTTCTTATAGTAGCATTTCGATTTATTACAGAGACTCAGTACATACCCATCTACAGGTTAGGAGAGCAATGCTTACACCACATTCAGAGATTTAGGTCCTACACTGCGGGCAGCAGAATAACACTTTGAATGTCTGCACATCGGTGAGTGATAATATCAAATTTGTATTTTAACAGAATACTTCTTGTGGCATTAAGGGCAAAAAAAATAATGAGGAGTAGAACTCTGAGAAATAACTGTCTGTCCTTTGCAATATGCCTCCGCCCCACTCCTTGCCTGTCCTCCATGCACACAGGATGATGAATTGTTCTCTAACAGTACAATGGCCATTCAGGCTTCAGTATACATTCTCCTTCTGCTGCAGTTCTAACTATTCCTCCACCTTCAGGCAAATCCCTGTTCTCTGAGACTAAGATCTCTTGTTGGGAGGTCAGAGAAGCAATTATTTACATGTGATTTGCCTATAGGATGATGAGTAGTATAAAACATCAAGAGGTTGGGAATCAAGCAGATTTCCTCTGTTTCATGACCTTGAGCTTTCTCAGTTATAAACTGAGAGAATTCTCACCTATTTTGAAATGGGGTATTGATAAAGTATTTTCAATGCTTAAGACTCTAGATGAGAAAGCCATTCACAAAATTAAAGGGAAGCCAGTACTGTTTTATTTTCCATGAATGTATGTATGCATGTATGCATTTTTGTAGTTTGAGAACTTAATTAACTCTTCCTCTCATTTGTCCTGAGAGTTAATTTTGTTAATTTTGTCTGGTGTCAAGCAAGTCTCTTTTATAACTAATTATAATGGTTTATATCCTAAGAGATGGGAATTTTTTAAAACTTTTTTACTGATTCTTTGTGGATTTCATGTCATATATCCTGATTCCATTCATCTCTGCATCCCTTCATATCTGCCCTCTGCCATTGCAACCCCCCCCCCATAAAATAAAATTTAAAAGAAAAACAAAAACAAGTCTTGGTGTGGAAGCTGTAGTGTGGCCCAGTGAGTCCCACAATATATCCCTTAGTCCATAATCTTTACTTGTAAGTGTTCATTGCAATGAGTCATTGGTTTGGTTTGTGGCCTCTGGCTTCTGCTTCACCCTTTGATAGGAGGCCCTCACTCTGACTCCTCTTAGATATCCTTGTGTCATAGAGATCCTGTAGCTTTGGATCTACAGGCCTGGCCCCTTCACATGGTCCAGTACTTATAGATGAGGTGGTTGTTGGGGTGGGCCAACTGATCGCCCTGGTTCTGGGACTGGGTGGTAGTTGGGCTGGTCAGCCTGCCAGCTTTCCCTCATTGTCACCACCAGGGTGAGCTCTCCAGCACTGCCCTGGTCACCTCGTCCAGTTCAGCAGGCAACAAGGAGCAGGGTCAGTTCTCCTGTTCTCACACTCCCAGGGCTGGCTCACCAGCACCCACACCACCAGGGCCAACTCTACTGTTTTGCCCAGGCAAGGTGCGGGGCCAGCTCTCCCTCTCCAAGGCCAGCTCTCCTGCCTGCCACAGGTGGCAAGGGTTGAGGGAGGCACCTTTCCTTCACCCATGCTACCACGTGGCCAGTGAGGGGGCGGGGTCACGCTCTCAGGGCTGATTCACCTGCACCCTGCCAACAGGATCAGCTCTTGTGTGCTGTCCAGGCAAGGTACAGGGTCCCCTCTCCCATGTGCTGCATCCAGTGAGGGGCAGGGACAGCTTTCCTCCTCTCGTGACCCCCAGAGCCAGCTCTCCTGCCTGTAGAGATGGGAATTTCAATGACTGGAAATTTGTTTCCCAACATGCTGTTATCAACCATGTAAGAAGGGACTGAGGGCTCATGGATTACCTGCCACCAGCTGCTGTCATTTCCTGAGAGGACATTTTCACACAGCAGGAGAAAGTTGAAATCCAGGTACTCCTGATCATGGGTCTTGGCCTGAGGTCGGAAAGTCTGATCTATGCATTGGATCATGGGAACTGGGGTTGAATTTGAGTAGAGAGGAAACTTGTATAATGAGGCTGTGGGCTGAGGTGGAAATGCCGAGTGTACCATGCACCAAACTAACTCAGCCACACTTCCTTCTCGCATGCTCTTACTAAGGAAAGGCTGCTTCACGGGTTGTAGCTACATGTCAGGCTCATGACTCAACACATAGGAATATTGCCAAATAAGATTTTGTTTCAAAATTCAGGCTGCTCAGTCATAGCACATATGTTGCTGAACGTAATTAATTCCCTTCGGGCCAGTTCTGCTGCTGTTAGGCAGCAAAGCTGGGTTACAGATGAAGCAGGACAAACAGCCTGACCTAGAATGCAGAGGTCAGTAGGATGCCAACAGACGGTCATGCCGCTCTCCTCATTTGTAAAGTCAGGCCCATGATCATCTTATGCAAATGCAACATGAGAAATAATTCTGGAAGGCTACTTCTTAGTGGCAAATGACAAATATTTCCAAGTGTGGTATGTGTGTGTGTGTGTGTGTGTGTGTGTGTGTGTGTGTGTGTGTGTGTGAGAGAGAGAGAGAGAGAGAGAGAGAGAGAGAGAGAGAGAGAGAGAGAGAGAGAGAGCCTAACATTTGGATGCTGTTAGCTTATTTTAGAGTGTATCATTGAGTGCCCTTTTAGAAGATACTCACTTCACAGAAAGGCTATATTCCCAGAAGTGACTAGGGTTCACTGAAGGAAAAGTACCCTGTGAACAGAGGTGCCTGTCGCAGGAGTGATCGACTTCCCTTGATTCAATCTCTCACTGGGAAGGTCGTTCTTGAATGGCAGGGGACAAATATCAACTCTCTAAAGTAAAAGGCACTGATGGGATCTTTAAAAAGACAATGCTAGGAAAACATTGTATTTAGTAACCAAGGAAAGAGTCACAGTCCCAGGGGTGCCGTGGAGTTAATCCTTGGCCAGAAAGCACTTGGCATCTGCTGCTGCCCTCTCTCTGCTCAGGCCAGCTCATTTGTACCAGAGCTGATTGCTAAATTGTGGAAAAACTTCCAGCCTTTATCAACTGTTGGTAACAAAAATTTAGTCATAGCAGAAGCATTTGCACCGGGAAATATGCAAATGGTCCACATCGGGGCTTTTATTTAATTTTTAATTATTTTTTGAGAGCTGGCCTAACAATGCACTCTTGTCCCTAGCTCCTCATAACACAAGCTCTGTCCTCTACCCCATTGTTCTCTACTGAGGCCCTTTAGCTGTCTTCTAAGATGCTTAGGAGTTTGTTCTCATAAAACATGATCCTGGAAAACCATTTTTCTTTTCTATTTAAACCAAGGTGCTAGCATGTAGGACAGGCTTCTCAACCTGGGGGTCACATCCACTTTGGAGATTCAACAGAATGATCCTTTCATAGAGGTCACCTAAGACCATCGGAAAACACAGGTATTTACATTACAATTCATAAAAGTAGCAAAATCATAGTTATGAAGTAGCAAGGAAAATAATTTTGTGGTTCGGGGTCACCAAGTTTGAGAACCACTGCTCTAGGAAGAAATGCTGAAGGACAAAGGATTAATGTGTGCTCATTAACAACATGGACGTCTCTTGCTGCATGTCTTGGGACTGGAAAGACATGATCCTCTCTTCCAAATAATGATTGATGGACACCAACTGAGGATTCTCGGTGACCAGTTCTCTGAATCACCCCCAACCACAGAATACACTGTTTTCTGAGCAACAGATGAAGGTGGTGTGCTCCAGCAGCACAGTGTGTATTTACAGATAGTTCAAAAGATCCTAAGAGAACAGGGAATGTGTGACTTAGTATGGAAGAAGAAAATGATTAATCCAATTAACAATCTGTGCCTGCTGTACCCGCGGGGTGGTGTAGGGATGTCCATGAATCTAGTCCCAGGCTTTGACACACTATACCATGTGGATAATATGCAATACTGTTCTAGGCACAAAATCTATAGACAAGTTCCCTACTTCCTGGAGCCTTCTTCTGAGACTGATACTGTCTGTGTCAGCATGACAACATTTTGTTCCAGGAAAAGTCTTGCAAAGAAACAAAATGGTACATCAGCAAAGACCTTTACTGCTGGTTTCAGGAAATTCTTGGGTATGGGTTTATCCTTGCCATCAGTTCACTCTTCTGGTTTAACGCCTCCCATGTGAGGTAGAAGCTGGGCTGCCAGTCTTCCCGTCAAGACCCTCTTTTCTGTTGCCAACCAACCCTAAGTTATCATATCGGCACTTGTGCCCAGTTCCATTTAGTTCCCGCTTTGACAGACAGACAGGTTTGAAGCCTTTAGAGCCCAGATCCTTGACATTCACCAAGGCACCAAGCTTTGTCAAAGTCTTCTCATTGAGTAAATGTAATAGGTTTAGCTTTTCTTCGTTAGATGTTTCTTTTGTTGTTTTTGTTATAATTTTGAAGCTGACACATTTCACTGGATAGTAGAATGCAAGAATGAGGAAGATAATACTTCATAACGACTTTTTTGATATAATTACAGCCTTGACTTTCCATACCTTTACCCTGAGAGTATCGAACTACACATTGTTCTACAAACATAGTGTTGTGGTTTGAATATAGGTTGAATGGGTCTCCCAGAATCTCATGCTGAAAAGTCTTATACCCTACCCTTGTGTTACTGTTGAAAAGTGGTAAGATCTTTTAAGAGGTGGGAACTAGTGGAAATGTTTTAGGTCCTTATGGATTAGCTCTCAGAGAGGGTTAACATAGTTCTCACGGGGCCTGTTTCCTGGTGTCCTGCCTCGCCCTGTAAACTCTCTCTTACGTACCTGACTGCCATGGTGTCATCCTCCATTAGGCAATGAGGCTGGGAGTGCCCTCAGGCAGTACAATAAGGTTTGGGCTTTCAGTCTTAAAACTGTGAGTTACCTAAGATTCTTTTCTTTACAAAGCATCTAGCCATGGCCATTTCTTTAAAGTAACAGAAAACAGGGGGATATGTTTGGTAAACACATAATCTGTTTTCTGTGACATTTTGATTTCAGAACATTTTTCTCTACAGTGGTTTCTTCACTTTCGGTCTAATATTTTTCCAGAACTCTACATATGCAAGGTACCTGAAGGTAGGCAGGTGAGTCACCAGAACCGGATATAGACCTGTTTTGAGAAGGAGGGAACTTGGCACAAAAGCAGAGCCATATTAAATGTTGCCTTAAGCTCGTCTGTTGAAATGTTCTAGGATCAAATAATAATTTATGGACTTGGCACACTGTGTCTTTCTAAAATGAATTGCTTACTGTACCATTGTGCAAGCGACCATAGCGGTGGGAATGGATAACGGACACCTGGCGTCTGCAGATGACTGAAAAGCGTAACATCAGGTGGACTGTGACATCTGCTTTACCAGAAACTGTGAAAATGTCTGACTATCTTGATTATGAAAGCTCTACCGATTTTCAATGTGGAGAATTATTAATATTCACATTATATGGGTCTTCAGGCTGCAGAAGAGGACATGATAAAGAAGACTTATTTGGCAAAGCTGAAAAGAGGCTGGGTATTAACATACATACGGAGTATCTGTTCTGGGCAGCCAGGGCCGAAGCTTTTTCTAGGCATGAATTCATTTGATTCTCACACCAACCTGATAAGGGAGGGCTTTAGTACTGTATAGATGGGTCAAGAGGGGTTCTGAGAGGTTGTTCTAAATCACAGGTAACAAATGGTGGCACTAGTGTGTTCAGCTGACCACTTGCCCACTAGATGTTCTCACTCAGTGCCACAACTCTGAAACAATAGAAGGCAATGGGAATAGGGAGAGGCGGTCACGGAAGACTGTGTCAGATCTTTCTTCAGATCTCATCGCTTATAAAACTGTTTTTAAGTCACCTCCATCCTTTTTTAATATAAACTAGACCACAATAAAAATCCCACTCATGGTTTAATAGTATTTTAAATAGACTAAGGCTAGCAAAAAAATCATGATATTTTAATGTGAAAATAAAACTGAATTTCTGTGGCACTTTAATTACAACTATTATTAATTGTGTCTACATTTTGGCTAAACATGACCTAAAAATGGAAAACAAGATTCAACTGTGAGTGAGAACAGCACTGATCCCTGTCTATGAGTGCTCTACCTTAGAACAAGTGTTGATCAGAAGATAATATCCATAAAATTCCTTCTAATGCATGCCTATCTTGGGAATTATTTTATGTATTAGAAAATGGATATTCAGTCTTTAAAACAACTGTAAAGATTTGGTTACATATTCTTGATTTCTTGTTCTTGATATAAAAGTAATTTCAAGGTAATTTCCTATTCAAAGAATAGAAAGAATAACTTATTTATTATTTTATGATGTCTATTTAATTTTTATTGTTTGAAGAATAGTTGTCATCATTACTGGTTTGGAGGAATTAAGAATGTTTGTAGTTAGAGCTCAACATACTAACATGAAAAAATATGTATTATACTCAGCCTTCTTCTGTCTTCCAGTTATTATCGTAAGTGCCTCCATGTCAGCCATCAATTAAAATCTGCTTTTTCCTAATGTTGACATAAAATCCTCACATAGTAGTTGCCCACACTAGCTAATAAGAGCTCTCTCTGTACAGATGTGCCTTGTGTCAATGGAAATAGAAGGCCACAAGCTGTGAGAACATCTTCCTTTTATTTCAGACAGCACAGTCTTCCAAAGTTTCTCATCTCCTCTTTAGTCTTCACTAACCAGTGGTTTATAAGAAATCTTGCATGAAATAATGGTATGAATTTAAATTATTAAATTATCTGCCTCCATCAGTTACTGGATAAAGGCTCTATGATGACAGTTAGGTTATTCACTAGACCGGTCACCAGAGTAGACCAGTCCAGGCACCCTCTGGACCACTGCCAGCAGACCAAGGTGGGGTCATCCTTGTGGATTCCTGAGAGCCTCCCCTGCACCCTGCCTCTTCCTATTCCCATGATGTCCTCATCTATCATGGTATCTCCCTCCCTGCCCTCCCACTCTGTCCCTGTTCTAGCTTGACCCTCCCATTTCCCTATGTTCTCTTCCCCCACTCCTCGCCCTCTGCCACCACCACCCCCACCCAGTCTGCTCATGTAGATCTCATCCACTTCTCCTTCGCAGGGTCATCCATGTGTCCCTCCTAGGGTCTTTCCCTGTTAGCTAGCCTCTCTGGAGTTGTGGGTTGCAGTCTGGCCATCCCTTCCCTCACATTTAGTATCTACTTATGAGTGAGTACATACTATGTTTGTCCTTCTGAGTCTGGGTTACCTCACTCAAGATGATATTTTCTAGTTCCATCCATTTGCCTGCAAATTTCATGATATCATTGTTTTTTACTGCTGAGTAGTACTCCATTGTGTATATGTGCCACATTTTCTTTATCCATTCTTCAGTTGAGGGGCATCTAGGCAGAGATCCATGGCCAGGCACCAGGCTGAGCTCTGGGAATCCAATTGAGGAGAGAGAGGAAAGATTCTGCAGGCAGGGGACTTCGAGATCATGATGGGAGGACATGCAGAGATGACTGGCCACACTAGTGGAAGCCCATGAACTGTGGACTGGTGGCTGTGGAGCCCCCACGGGACTGGACTAGGCCCTCTGGATATGGAAGATGGTTGTTTGGCTCGAACTGTTTGGGGGTCACCCAGGCAGGGGGATCGGGATCTGTCTGGTGCATGGGCAGGCTTCTGGGAATCTGGTGCCTGTGGTGTGATGCCTTGCGCAGCCTTGGTGCAGTGGGAAGGGGCTTGGACCTGCCTAGGCTCAGTGTGCCAGGCTCTGCTGACTCCCCATGGAAGACCTTGATTTGGGGGATGTGGGGATGCGGGGTGGGTTGGGAGAGAGGGCTGGGGGGTGGGAGGAGGGAGAAGGGGGGATCTGTGGGTGTTATGTGGAGTGAGTAGAAAATTTCTTAATAAAGAAAATTGGAAAAAATAAATTATTAAGTTATATTTCATCAGTGAAACATTAGCTATCATTAGTAGTTGGATGCATGAAGCTTGCAACTTGTCCTAGTCAGCTGTAACTGTCAACTTGGTATAGCCCAAGAAAGCCAACTGAAAAGGGAATCTGAATTGAGAGTTGGCCCAGATGAAATTGGTCAGCGGGAATGTCTGTGGGGGGACTGTCCTGATGGTTAATTGATGTAGAAGGGCCAAGCCCACTGTACACAGCACCATTCTGGCCAGGTAGTGCAGAATAGGCTATATAAAAACACTAGTTAGTATGTATCTCGGAGTGAGCTATCAAGTAGAGCTCACTCATGCATGGTTTCTGCTTCAGTTTTCTGCTTGAGTCCCTGCCCTGACTTTTCTCAGTGATGGACTATACCACTTTTAAGCTGAAACAAACCCCTCAGTTGCTTTCGGTCAGTGATTTATTACAGTAGCAGAGATGACATTAGAACACAATTCACATACAGAGCTTTCTCCCTTTCAGGTGCATGTTCTACAAACACCGACATTCTGGCAGATTTTATGTAACACAGACAGAAAAATGCATGGAAATAAATAATTGAACACATTGATTATATTGAACACATTTTGAGATGATTTATTTTGTTTAGGACTGAAGTAGGCTTACCTCTCTGCATCTAACTCTGTACCCTGCTAATTGGAAGAGCCTCCCCTGGACTGTCTTCTAGCTTCATGCGCTTCAACCCTGTTTCTCTAGGACTGTGCCATGCTGGCGTGGATGCCCCAGACACTTCTGACTTCTGCATTAGGAAGCTGAGAGAATATGTGTAGTGAACAGGGTGGTATTTATAAAAGGTATTCCCACTAGGATGGCTAGTACAATAGAATATTCCAGAATGTGACTGCCAACCAGTAAATTATCACTAAACATAGTTGACTACACTCAAATTCCCCTTCATGAGAGTGCAAAAACGCTTACAACCACACCAGCATCACACAACACCAAAAGAGCCAAGAGAGGAAGTGGGAGTGAGAGAGAAACAAAGCAGTTCTAACCAGTTTGATCGAAATGGAGGACTTCAGCATATTTTATAAAAATCTATGACAGTATTTCTAGGTCCCCTCCTACAGCTTTGGCAAAAGGCTTTCACTACCAAGGGGTTAAGTCTCTTTGTGGTACATGCACCTATTACTGTCTTAAAGTTCTGAGCTGCTGGATTGATGATTGTTGCTTAAATTCTATAAAAATGTTCCTCCTCATGTTTAGGTTAGGAACTGACCCAAGTAACAAGTAACAGTGATGAAGGTCAGAGTGATGAATCAGAACTATGTCACCACAGTGACTTTAAGTAATGCTTCTGATGGCTTCTGCTTCAAGGGATAGTTTTATTTTCTTGGCACTAATCTGGAATTTTGATCCAGTCATAGAGATTTTCATCTGTCTTTTAAATCTGCACCCAACCATCTAATGTCTGCTCTGTTAAAATTTGCATGATGAGTTTGAATTCATCAAATTTGTAAACTGGATATCATTTATGCTTTTTCTTTTGCATATCCTTGAGGCACATTCCTTTGGGAAATAATCTGGCTTATTTTCAGAGTAGCAGTGCTCTGTTATTTCTGTTATTCTTTTTCTGTGAACACATCCATGATGGAAATGCTTGGGGAAAGGGATTTTAAAGGGAGATTCTGAACTCCTTGGGAAATCCCATGTGTGGACAGAGCTTCCTTGCTGTGTCAATTCATTACTTTGTTCAGGAATTTGTGAGTCATGGGCCAGGCACTCTGAGGTTAGATCCGAGCCAAGAGAAGGAACTCTTGACAGCTGAGAAAGAATGACTATGGAAGATTATTCAGCAAAGTTTTTTTGAATGCTCTCTACAATTTTAGAGGAGTGGGATTCATATTCAGATCCTGTTGTTAAAGAGAAAAACTACAGGTAGTCATGTGAGAGTAGAATAGTAGTCTGAAGAGGGCCTCTTAGGCTGGGAAGAACAGACTTTGTTATCTTTATCTTCATGGGGGAAGACAGGGAAATGAAAAAAAAAAGGGGATTTTCAGAAACTATCCAGGTAGGAAAGTTGTCTAGTTTGGATACTAAAGGATACACACAGAAGTGAAGGGTCTATACCAGTGGTTCTCAACATGTGGGTCATGACCCCTTTGAAGAGCAGAACAATCCTTTCACAGGGGTTACCTAAGACCATCAGAAAACACAGGTATTTATATTATGATTCATAATAGTAACAAAATTATGAAGTAGCAATAAAAATCAATCTTATGTTTGGGGGTCATCACAACATGAGGAACTGTATTAAAGGGCCGCTGCAT
The DNA here is from genome assembly GCF_949786415.1 of Peromyscus eremicus. Classification (NCBI taxonomy): domain Eukaryota; kingdom Metazoa; phylum Chordata; class Mammalia; order Rodentia; family Cricetidae; genus Peromyscus; species Peromyscus eremicus. Next base: position 81,733,643 of record NC_081426.1, on the reverse strand, counting down.
TAGGAAGGTTGAGAACCACTGGCCTGTACCATACAGAGAGAGCAGTGTGAACAAAGACTCATAAAGAAGAATTTGCAAGGCTAAAGCTGAAGGAGGGAGGATGGTGTCTTAGTCGGGGTTTCTATTGCTGTGAAGAGACACCATGGTCACAGCAACTCTTATAAAGGAAAACATTTAACGGGGACTGGCTTACAGTTTTAGAAGTGTAGTCCATTATTATCATGGTGCCGGAAGCACGGCAGGATGCAGGCAGACATGGTGCTGGAGAAAGAGCTGATAGTTCTACATCTTGATCCACAGACAGCAGAAGGAGACTGTGTGCCACCAGGCATAGCTTGAGCATATAAGACCTCAAAGCCCACCTCCGTAGTGACACACTTTCTCCAACAAGACAAAAACCACTGCAACAAGGCCACACCCCCTAATAACGCCCCTGCCTATGGGCCAAGTATTCAAACACATGAGTCTAGGGGACCATTCCTATTCAAACCCCTACAGGCTATAACCATAAGCCAAATTACCCCCCAAGTTGTTTTTGGTCAATGTTTTGTCACAGCAATCAAGAAGCAAATTAGAACATTGAATACCAGCCAAAAGAATTAGATATCATATGGACAGTCCCAGCGACTCACTAAGTCAAATACTTGTGGGTTATCTTTTAACCAAAAAGAGAGTTCATTTGCATTAATCATACAAGAGAAAAAAGACTTGAGGAATGGATGCCCACAGAAAGAAAAGGATCCCTGTGGACATGGGCAGAAGACAGCTGGCTACCTGTGGACCAAGAGGAAACCTCTTGGGAGGAACTAATCCCTTCCTCTACATATCTAATTCATGGTGTCTGGAAATGTGAGAAAATAAGTTCTGATGGTTAAGCCAAAAAGTCTATGGAATTTTGTGTGACATGCCCAGCAAACTAACAAATTCACCAATTCTTTTTCTACATTTCATAAAGTGTTACTTCTATTTTCTATTTGTTGAGGGGAGATTTCTGTAAATTTTTTGTTGTTAAACAATGCAGATAACAAGGAAGGATGTGTGGGAATTTTGGAGGGAGGACAGGGAAGGAGGAAATGATGTAGTTATATTATAATCTCAAAAAATAAAGACATACGTGTGTGTCCTGGATATAGATAGATATTCAGATCCTATTCAATGACAAGAACACCACATCACTGTGAATTCTCAATGCTAAAACCAAGTGCAATCACAGAGAAATACCAGAAAATTTAGATTTAGTAACTTTTTCAGAATAAAGGAGACTAACAAGACATGTCAGTTAAATCTAATATGCAATGCTCTGAACCAGATTCCCAAATAGTTCTCTCTCTCTCTCTCTCTCTCTCTCTCTCTCTCTCTCCTATTTCTCTCTTTCTCTCTCTTTGTCTCTGTCTCTCTCTCTCCTCTCTCCCTCCCTGTCTTTCTATCTATCTATCTATCTATCTATCATCTATCTATCTATCTATCTATCTATCTATCTATCTATCTATCCATCCCTATCTATCTATATATCTATCTCTCTATCTATCCATCAACCCCCCTATATAAAGAGTTGGGGATAACTATTGTGGCTTTAATAAAATATGTAGTCCAATAATACTTTTATGCCATAATTAATGTTCTATTTTTAGTTGTAGAATTTTCTTGTTCTTAGGAAATACTAGGAAACCTAGGTGGGACATAATCTGGAATTCCTGATACCATTTTTAAACACTTCCTATGCATTTAGAATTATTTCAAAATATAAATATCATTAAAATAAGAAACATGAATAAAAACAGTCAAATTGAAGGTTGTGTGCATTGCAAAATATCAAGTTACAATTTAAGCACAGTGGAAATTAGTTAAGAGACCAGAGAGTGTTTTCTGTCCAGGTTCACTCAGGTGCAGGTACAAGGTACAGGGTGTATATTGGGTTCTGTAAAATTTCCAGTAACTCCGTGCAGGGTTGCAGGCACACTCCAAGCAGTGTGGCAATAACATAGAAGGGCTCCTCAGCAGTCCAGCTCAGCTCTCTATGCACAACCAAGTGTGCTAGTGTGTTAAACGCATTTCCCTGTGCGGTTGCTCCATGGCTTTCTTGCCAGTTTCTGTCTGTCTGTCTAGCACTGGGTGAAGGTAGGCGCATCTTTCTGATCAGTAGAGCGTTCTTTTGCCTGTGATTCACAGACAGGAAGGGCATCTAGTCTGCTTTGAGACCCTGTTATTAGAATATGCTCTCTGTTTGTGTTCAACTAATTCTGGTAGGAACGTCAAATGCCTACTGTGGGCTGTAGACACTTAGACCTTCATGGGGACCATACACTATAATCAATATTTATGCTTTATATGACATTAAATATTTCAATTTTTTTGTTTTAGGAAAATATTTTACAGAGCCTAAAAATTTTATCTTTTTGGCTAGGGGAAAAATAACTCTTTATCTGACTCTAAATCCTCATTTTAAAATAAAATTTATTTATTTTAAAAGAAGGTAAAATGTTTTCATGGACCTCTAACAGTAATCCTAGATCTATACCTAGTGGGATAAATTCATATGTCAAGTTGGATTTGCATTGAATTTTTGAATTATGTAGCTTCTATCTAAATAAAATGTAATAACTGGATTGATGTAGACATTTAGTCACTAAAGACCGTAAATATATGGTCTGTAAGGCATATATTTCATATTTTAGTTCAATTTATAAGCCTATACTTTTCAGCATATATGAACTTGTGGTTAAAGAGCCATTGGGGACCATTCTTACTTAATAACATTGAACCAGACAGCCTGCTTTTATGTAGTGTCCTCTTGATCAATACCTAGACTATAATCATGTCCTGTGCATTTTGAAGATTCTTGAGTCGTTAATCATTCTGAGATCTCTGTTTACCACAGTACATGGTTAGCATGAAGTTTTTTTTTTTTAACCTTCTTTTTTCCTTGATCAGCATCACATACTTTAAAAAATAAAATACACCTCTGTAGAATAGTCAGCATTTCTGTTGATGCTTTCTGAATGTAATTTCTAGGCTTGCGGTAGAGCTCAGTGGTGGAGTGCTTGCCTAGCATGCATATGGCCCTGGGTTCAATAGCTTATAGTACAAGGAAACAAAACTCCCACAAATTTATCTTCTTATCTAAGGGTAATTTCTCTGTTAGTAAATGTAGAGTTTACTTCCCGGAATAGTATTATGTTATCACAGAGGATACTGTAAGATCAAATAAAAAGGAAAGTACCATGGGGGGGAGGGTGTTAAATATTGATTTGGTCTCTAATGTTAGTCAGTAAATGGTACTTCTTTTACCAGATAAGCTTTTGCTGTGATGCCCAAGCTTGTACAGAGCTCTTACTCTTTTTACAGCAGTCCCTAGAGTATCTAGAATTACAGGGATGGGCCATCATTCCCAACTCAGTGTTATTTTCATATAGAGAATAATTCAGAATTGTCAATGGGAAAGGTGATTAGTGTAAAGATTTGGCTTAGAAGTAGCCCTTCTATTTACAACCAAGCATTTCTTAAAATTAAGACATTTCCCAGGGTCTTCAAAAATCATCAGCTTTAGTTTAAGGAATGTCTAGCAAGACACTATCCTTTGATGAAATTAGCCTCAAATTAGCTGTTTTCAGGCCTTTCATTCTGCTCAGTATTATCCAGTGCCAGCTCGAAATGACACATTTTTATGCACTTTTCCATCTCAAGCTGATTTGGAGGTGAGAATATCTTAGAGTGGATCTCACTGTAAATTTTGTTTCTTTAAAGATCATATCAATACTTTCAAGGTGCTTAATGACGTTGCCTTGGTGCAACCTATAATGTGGTGGACAGAACAGCAAGAGAAAAGTGCTGGGCTATTGTGGTGATATATTGTGTACCCTACTAAATGTATCTGGGGATTAGAGGGCAGAGCCAGCCACTAGATTAGACATAGAGTCCGGACAGTGGTGACACACACCCTTAGTCCTATCACTGGGGAGGCAGAGATCCATCTGGATCTCTGTGAGTTCAAGGCCACACTGGAAACAGAGCCAGGCAGTGGTAGCATACACCTTTAATCCCAGTACTGGGAAGCACACATACCTTTAATCCCAGAAAGTGATGTCAGGGCAAAGAAAGGTATATAAGGCATGAGGAAACAGGAACACTGGCTTTTGAGGCTGAGGATTTCATAGAGGTAAGAACATGGCTGGCTTGTTTTGTTTCTCTGATCTTTCAGTTTTCACCCCAATATCTGGCTCCAGGTTTTTTATTATGAATACCTTTTAAGATTCGTGTTATAGGCTATGAAATTTAACATGGTACTGACATCTGTTTACTCTTAGCACAGTGTCCCCATTCCATCTGTTTCTGAATTCCAGAGTTGTGTTTGCACTTATTTGACAAGAGCAACTTCCGAAGAACATACACCCTGGGGAGCTGGGCTGTCTGACATTCCATGGAGTTAACACCAGTAGGAGAACAGGCTCCTCTGAAATGTGAGGCCACTCTGCTTGCGTGCTGGCTAGCCCACACAATCTGATGCAAATATCCTCGGAGCTCTTTTCCCTATATCTGGATCCAAAGGTCTTAGGCAATGTAAGTGTTGAGGACTCTGTAACTGTGAGAAAATCCTCTTAAGATCAGTTGACAGGTGCCTTAAGACACCATGATTTCTGTGGCAAAGTACTATTTGAAACCAGAAAAGGAGTTTATTTCCATAATCTCTTTCTCTTTGTTGTATGAAGCATATTTATAGCTGTAAAGCCCATGAACCACAATAATGATCAGCATGGCAAGATATATCCAAGAGTACAATAATGGCACTTACAATTTAGGGATCCTCAACCATTATCTAATTAAATTAAAAGTCCACTCAGTAGGAGGGAATTAATGTGTGGCACTGTCAACCTACCCAACTACCCATGGCTGATGAAGTTATAGACCTAGATGAGAACCCAATATTGCCACTTTCCTAAACCACAGGTAAGTGTAGCTCTAGCCCATATCAAGGAATCTTCTTTTCACTGTAGACAAGAGACCACCACAAAAATCCACAACATGACAAAATATAGGGAACAACCAGCGATGGGGTGCCTAACCCTAGCTGATACATCTATATATAACACAACCTTTATACCTAAGGCTCAAGAAACATCGGGAAGAAAGTGCAGAAAGAATATAAGAGTCTGAGGACCAGGAAGTCTGTTGTGAGATTGTGTCCTCTCTCTCTCTTTCTCTCTCTCTCTCTCTCTCTATCTATCTATATCTATATCTATATCTATATCTATATCTATATCTATATCTATCTATCTATCTATATATATATATATATAAAAGAGGGAAGCTGTAGCCATGAAATTTTAAAAAATATGGTTGCCTAAACAAGATCTGCAAGATGACAACAGCAGTTGACAGGCTAATGTGGATGGGTTAAATCCCATTGGGCCCCACCTCTGTAGTTGACTTTTTGTTATCTCTTTACAAGAAGGCTGTGCAACAGGTCAAATTCCCATTACCTAGTGATTCGAAGCTCAAAGAATGTTAATAACTTACTCAATTTGCATGAACACTGACTACTAAAGCCATGCAGATGCTCTGAAGAAAGGCTGAGCCTGATTCTAATCAGTGTTTAGCTCTAGATAGCATGCATTTATTATAATACCACCTTCCTGGCACCTGGACTAAATTGTATTAAATCATTTGCAGAATAATGTAGATACTACAATGTCTGGATTGGCCAGGATGTCAATTGTGTTAAAAATTTTGATGACCTTGGGTCCATAGGTCTTGGAAAGCTGGCTGTCCCCACTCCTACATCCTACTGCTATTTAAGACAATTTCATGAGATTACTTATGGTTAACCAGGGTTTAAATTTTGAGTGTGTGGTAATTTCTAAGGACAAATGGACTTAGCAAAGAACTTACCTATCTCCCTTTCATTTTGATTACATACTCCAACTAAAGCAGCCATGCAGCCCATGTGGGGTAGATTCCTGGCCTTGAGACATGGTCATACTGTTATTTATTTCTCCCAGATAGTGTACGCTCTGGGAGAATTGGATGGCAGAGATGAAGAGGACTGAATTAGTAATTGCAATAGCCAAAATAACATTTTCCTTCATGAAAGCTTTTTGCCCCTCCACTGCCCTGCCACACACTTTCAGTAATTGAGGCTGGATCCAGGGCTTCACACATGCTAGACCATTGAGCTATATTCTCAGCCTCATAACCACTTTTTTTCCTTCCAGAGCAGACGGTTAAATATAGGACCTTTTGCTTTGTAAGCAAGAACTCTACCCCACTTAGCTAAATTCACAATCCTTGCTTTTATGTCCGTAGGCTGGAAGAGCAGTTCTTCTCTAAGGAAGTGTGATATGCAATATAAACTTCCAATAAGAAATCCATAGACTTATCTTTCCCTTGAGCAGAAGAAATCTGGCTTCTGAAAGTAGGTTTAAAAGCTATATTTAATGTTATTTAAAAACTACTTCTAACTCTATCAGTAAACTTTTAAAAGCATACAGGTTTCAGTTCTAAACAAAAGAAAATTGAATTACTGAAAGTAAGTAATTAGCAAACAGGAAAAATACTTGGCATCAGTTTTTACCCCATCTGGGACAAGGGTAGAAAAAAAAATGTCCAGGGGCTGCCTAATAAAGGGAGTCTGATGTTACCATCAACACCAATAAAAGTGAAAACCCAAGAAGCTCTCCTTTTAATACATGAGATACAATAATTAGAGTCACTACAAGCAAAAGTCCCTTCTCTGAACATAAATATACGAAGAAATAAAAAATAAATTTTATCTGAGACATTTTATTTACATGTTAGACACCATGTAAGTTTGTCTAATAGACTCTGTGACTCAAGTCAAGAGTAAAAACCTTTCAACCCTGAGATGTGGCCTCTGTGTCTTGAGAGAAACACATTTCTGTTTCATATAAATGTCCTGTTCATTATAAATGTATAAATACTATAAATGGTATAGGAACACAAGTCTAAGACAGTAGGTATAGTGGTAGGTGAGAAAAATGTCACAAATCTATGCCACCTTTGAGTTTTTCCACAATGGTGTAGCTCTTAAATTTTTCTTTCAAGTTCTTCATGGTTTTCTGTTATTTAGTGATTTCATAATAACAGCTTTAAAGCAAGAATCTGCAAACAAAATGAAATTTAAAGCTTTAAACTTTATTAAGTGGCAGATATATTTATTAACTTATTAATATTGTCATGTAACTTTTTTACAAACACGAAACAACTCATTTCCATCTTCCTCTAGAATGACTTGAGCCTTCTTCAGAGCCAGCTGGCTGTGTGTGTGACTCGAAAATATGCCCGACACCGTCTTCACTTTGGCTGCTTCCTCTAAACAGTGAACGTCCTATGCACTTTACGTCACAGACTCATTGGGAGTGTAAACTGATACAGGATATATCTATATCTATATCTATATCTATATCTATATCTATATCTATCTATCTATCTATCTATCTATCTATCTATCTATCTATCTATCTATATAATTCCATGGTTGGGAAAAGAAGCAAGTCAATGTGAAACTGATTATTTTGTGACCTTGTAGTAAATACAGCCACTCTGTATTAGTAGAAGTCAATGTTTACCATTGGACACCCTTTCACAAAGGCAACATGCTCTATGAAAGAAAACCAAAGTTCAGATCCTAGGATCCAGTGCAAGGAATTTTTCTCATCTGTCACAAGGTGGCCCCAACTCCCTATTATTCATGACTCTGAAAGAAGGGATCGCAACAAAACTCCATGGTAATAACTGAGTGTGTTGGTGTCTTACTTGATTACACAGTTGGTTAGAATATATAAAAACAATCCCTGTGTGCTTAAAATGGGTAAGAAATAAGTTATATGCATCTAGACATATCTCTCCGAGGCTCTTCTCAGTAGAAGTATAAATAAATTATCCAATCAGCATTCAGTGCTTCAGTTTTGACAGGACTTAGTCACATGCTGATTGGCTGTGGAAAATCTGTAATCTTTACTTTCTTCCCTTGTTTATAGTCATGATTAGTTAGTTTTCCACTTCACCTGAAACTTATATAAAAACAGTCTCAAAACCTTGTCCTCCTTATTCTCTTCTACCTGTAATATAAAGTAAGACCATAGGTTATAAATCATGTAAAGTCATGTCCGGAAAGCTCCAGATTAAAGTCCTTAAAAGATCATTACTGATTTGTTATTTCTCCTTCTCATTTGGACTCCTTGAACTCATAAGAGGGAGCCTCAAAATGTTTTCTTCCAGATAGCAAAAAGTTTCTTCTTGACTGTTAATGTTAGGTGAAATGCCTGGGATTTGACTGCTATTCTTTGTCCATCTACTTTATTCCTCTGGGATAAAAATTCTATCTACACAGCTCCAGTTCTGTTTTTGTGCCTGGCTCCTTTCTTGCCTGATTTCTCTTTATATTTATCTACTGTTCCCTCTAAGTTCTATCCTAATTCTCTCATCTTAGTTCTGCCTCATCTAGGTTCTTCTCATCTCTTTCTTACCCATCTAGTACTTCCCCATCTGGCTCTTCCTCATCTTCCATCTCGTCCTCAAGTTCTCCATCTAGTTCTCCAGTTCTCTTCTCTTTTCTCCGTTTAATTGTTCTCTACCCACTGCAGGCTGCAACTGATAGACAATATTTGATAAATGGTAGAAAGATGGATATAGAAGGTGTGGTACTCTAGTTTTACTTAATGGTAGTATAAACTGGATAAGTCACTTCAAGATAATCATGCAGGCTGTGTGTGTGTGTGTGTGTGTGTGTATGTGTGTGTGTGTGTGTGTGTGTGTGAATTAAATAAGATAGCATGAATATTGTTGTACCTGGCACATAGCAGCGTCTTCATGCTACATTTTATTAGTATTCTGTTTTCATTCACAATGCAATAGAATAATTTTCACTGGAAAGATCCAAGCACAGCTCTGCTGATGTTTCTCAGTTTATTCTGAGTTAGGGTTAAAATACTTCTTAAAATAGTGCACCACCTTCCAAGTTGGCTTATGGGCTTGCTTGTTTGTAGGAAGTTTGGGAGGGGGTAGTCAGAAGTTAGAGACTGCTCAACTACAGAGCAGAATAACTTGGAATATAATGGAATAGTCTGTGTCATATCTTAGCCAAAAATTTAGAGCACTGTTGTTTTTAAGAGTGTTAGTAAACTCCAGCCCAATTGTATATAATACAGCTGTTATCATCCCTACTTAGCAGACCAAGAGATTGCAGTACTTAATAGGCCCATAGTTCTCAGTGTTTGAAGTAGGTACTGGCTCAGTCTGCCTTCCTTGAAAGATATAGAAGACACAAAAGATGGCTTTCACCAAATACATAAAACCTAGGATATAATTAAAAGTCTAACTAACAACATGCATGATGGGGCTAGAGCGATGGCTCCATGGTTAAGTGTCTACTGCTCTACCAGAGGACATTTTTGTCCCCAGTACCCACTTTGGGTGGCTCATAACTTCCTGTAACTCCAGCTCCAGGGGATTCAATTATTCTGGGCTCCATGGACACCTTCATTTATGAGTAAATGAGCACATACCCAAACATATTCATATTCTCTCTGTCTCTCTCTGTCTCTCTCTGTCTCTCTCTCTCTCTCTCTCTCTCTCTCTCTCTCTCTCTCACACACACACACACACACACACACACACACACACACACGCACTTAAATAATAAAAATAAATCTTAAAATATACACATAGATGTACAACACAGGTCAGAACTAGACCTGTCTCAGTATTGCTGAACTTGGATGTTCCTGCACCAACACTCTGTCACTCTGCTTTTAAAGCAGTTAATTATAATGGTAAATTTGACTCATTCTCTGCATGAGAAGTATACACACTTTTCCAAACCAGCCTAGAAATTAATTTGAGTATACTACATTTCAGTTTTTATGAAATTGTGTGTTTTGACAGTCACAGATTCATCTAAATATTTTTTACTGTAATTCCATACATTGTGGTTTGCTGAATCCAGAAGTTGATGGTGTGGCTTTAATTTAATAGTCATGTTTTCATAACAATCACAGACCTTAGCTGACTCAATCAGGGAATTTCAATCTAGAACTTCATTGCAAAAACAATTTTCTTAAAATTAGTCAAAACCTGAGATTGACTAGAATTCACAATAAATATGTCTTCTTCATATCTTTGCTTTAAAAACCGATTTATAGATTGGCAAAGGGAATGTAGAAGAATAAAAACTAAGTTCTTTTATCTGCCAGCAGATTGCAGACATCTCTTCAGTTTTCACTATGGTTTCACCACACCTTCCCTTTGCCAGGCACTGACAAATCATATATATCGTCTAGAACTTGCCATTAGAATTATTGATAGGATTGGTCAGTCATTTATTGAGCACCTTCTGGGTGCTGGAAACCATATCCAAACTTAAGCCTTCAAGTATAAAGAGATATAATTAAGAATGTAAGGAGACCATACAGTATTAAGGGAACTTTGATAAATACGTTTATTGTCTCATCCACTCAATAAAACATTTATAATGACAAATGGAGTTGTTGTGATGGAGTTTCCATAGGGCTGTGGGCTCCTGGCTGTCTGGTTTCCTGTCTTTCTGTCCCTGATACTAGGAATCTGCTGCACTGTGCAGATGTGAGTGGAAGAAAAAACCCAGAACTTTATGCCCCCCCTTTCCCATGTCTTCCTTTAAGACCAACATGCACATACTGTGTTGTACAGGCATACCGCTCTCTGATGAAGTCAAGAGGACATTTGGAAGGAAAGTATGAGCTCAGCCTGGGACATTTCTGATGCAGGAAGTGGGCAAGTGCTCAGATACCACAAGGGACATCAGGAAGGACAGAGCCACTGTGGAGTTATCCTCATGGAGAAGGGGGATAGCCTTCTCCCTGAGACAATTAAAATTAGCTTTAAATAAATAGATATTTAGCAGCTTGAGGAATGCCTTATGAAGCATTCTGATCTTATTTCAAAGGGTGCCTCCAAATGAATAGCTTCCTGGAAGTTGGAAAATAGCTCTGTGGCTAAAGCATTTGCTGTGCAAGCTTGAGGGTGTGTGTTTGAATCCCCGGAACACACATAAAGCTGGATACATTGTTCCTATGGGAAAATGAGAGGCAGAGGCAAGGGAATCCCCAGAAGCTCGCTGGCCAGTTGTCCTGCTATACTCGACTGCAAGGTGGATAGTGAGGACTGATGCTGGGGGTTGTCCTCTGAAGTCCACGTGTGTGTGCTGTGGCAAGTGTGCACCTGCACTCATACAAACAAATACATGCATACCACATACACAGCCACATACATCGTATATTCACACACATCATGCATAATACACATCTTATACTCATATCGAAATAAAATTAATGCCTACATGTAGGTATTACTAAACATTTTTCTTTTTCTGAAGTTCTTGATGCATCATGCAATTATAAAAGATGAATGAGCCGAGCAGTGGTGGCGCACGCCTTTAATTCCAGCACTCGGGAGGCAGAGGCAGGCGGATATCTGTGAATTTGAGGCCAGCTTGGTCTACAGAGGGAGTTCCAGGACAGGCCCCAAGGTACACAGCAAAACCCTGTCTTGAAAAACAAAACAAAAAACAAACAAACAACAACAACAACAAAAAGATGAATGTAGGGACACAAATCTTAATTTTATCAAGCTAGAGATAACTAAGTATGAAAAGGTTTTCCTGGAGATTCGATACAAGACGGCAAAATGACGGAGACCACCGGCACCCGAGGGACCACGGAGCAGCTCCTAGGAGCCTGAGTGACCCACAGAGGCTCCAAAGGGACATCAGTGTCAGAGGATAAGTCTGCAGAGCCCACAGTATCTCTGGAACTTTAAAACGGCAGATCTTGTGGGAAGATGCTTTGTAAAGGTGCCTTACAAAATTGGAAGGAAAGATGGGGGAGCAGAGCTGTGTGCAGTGGAGAATGGTAGCGACTCTAGAGACAGGTATAGGAGCTCTGCCAGAAACAAAGAACATGCTGTGGCTGAGTAGGACCAGTCCTCAGTCCAGCGGGAGGTTCCGGCCAGTGGGCCCACCCGCAGCAGGGAACCACGGCTGCTCAGCCTGTTCCGCGGCTGACCGCGATTGGGCGAGAGAGCACCAGCCGGGGTGCTACCCTCGGGCTACAAGCGTGATGGTCATAGATGGTGAACCAGAGGGGCAGCAGGCACTGAGGGCAGACAGGCGTACAGCGGCGCAGACCTCTTTCTGGCCACAAGATCACCCTGATTCTGGGTAACAAAAGAACTTTTTAGTCGAGTCTCAACGACAGTTCAGTATTTATGGTGCTTCAGAAACCAGAAACTTGGAACCAAATTAACGACTCATTGCAATAAGTATTTGCATGTAAAGCTGTTTGGGAGATTATATATATATTATATCCCAACTGCAGTTTGCAATGCCCCTTCGATGAAAAAATGTGTGATGGAGAGGTAAGAAAGATAACAGAACAGTGGTAGCAGGGTGGTGTGCATCAGCCTGGAGCTCCTGCAGGCTCTGCTCCAGGAGACCATGCTGGTGCACCTGGCCTGTGCTGCCTCCACAGGCCATGTTGATGCCTGTGGTCCATGCTGCTGCTGGAGACCATGTTGATATCCAAGGTCCATGTTACCACCAGAGGCTATGTGGATATTAGTGGTCTATATTGCTACCAGAAACTATGTGATAGTCCATGACCCATGCTGCCCCTGGCTGTTATGAGCAGAGAAGCTTCTTTTTCAGTGGTATCGATGACTGTAGACTCACGGTTGAGAAAGAGAGACATTGAAGGCTTCTGTGTGACAGACAACCTTGCTGACTCTACCCATGTCCCCTCAAAAAGTCTAGACAGGAAGCCATTGAAAAGAGTCCTTAAAAATATGATACAGTACGGAAGTGTAGCTCTTCATGTAGTTGATGGCTGCTGTGGGAGACAGGGGGACAAGGGGCTGGCCTCTGGGAGTTTGTCCATACTCCAAGGAGCATATGGGCAAAACAAATTGGATTTGGTGTATTTTTTTCTTTTCTTGAGAAGGGCTCAAGGGTGGGACGGTGGACCTGAGAGGGATGGGAAGCAAGTGTGATCAGGGTGCATTGTGTGAAATTCCCAAATAATTAATAAAGACATTGTGTTGGAAAAAACAAATAAATATGAAGAATTGGATGAACTCAAACTCCCTTCTGTGTGTATACACAGTGGGATGTGTGTGTGTGTGTGTATGTGTGTGTGTGTGTGTGTATACACAGTGGTGTGTGTGTATGTGTGTGTGTATACACGTGGTGTGTGTGTATGTGTGTGTGCATACACAGTGGTGTGTGTGTGTATGTGTGTGTGTATATACATAGTGGTGTGTGTGTATGTGTGTGTATGCATAGTGGTGTGTGTGTATGTGTGTGTATGCATAGTGGTGTGTGTGTATATGTGTATACACAGTGGTGTGTGTATGTGTGTGTGTGTGTGTGTGTGTAAAATACAGTTTTTCTTTCATGCTTTTAATTAAACTCGTTTTTGGAATTGAGAAACAGGCTTGACTGAGCTGGCTAAGAAAGGACTTTTGTCATTTTTAGGCTAACCTGGCAGAAGCTGACAAATGAGGGACCTTTTTCTTTCTCTCCCTCCCACCTCCATCCTCAAGCTTTTTGCTTCCTCTTCACCTGGAGCTTTGCCACTGTTCTCTGGAAGCCAATATTCCAGCACCTACAGCCTACAGCGTTACTTCACCTTTCTAGTGAAAATTACTCATTATCTCACATCTCATTTCTGCTACATCCCAGTGATGCACACAAAATACATCACTGATCGGACTATGCTTCTTGATTGTAAATATAAACCAAGAAGCTAAAGCTTTGCCAAAGTATTTTAAGCATAATTTGAAGGAGTAAATGTTCTCTCTAATCAGAAAATAGGTAGGATTAAAACCTTATTAAGACTACTTCTTTTGTTACTTAGTTTAATTTTATCAGTTTCATGACTATGCACAATATATTTTGATCATACCCACCCCCGACTGTCCCCCTTCTGCTTCTCCCAGACTCCTTGACACATTCCCTGTCCCCTACCTAACTTCATATCCTTTTTGCAAAATAACTCACTAAGTTCAATTAGTGTTGCTGGTGTGCATGGGAATTGTAATGCCATCTATTACAGCGTGAGCAACCCAGAAGAGGCCACATCCCTGAAGAAGATTGGCTTTTCCTCCCCCAGCAACTACAAACTGCCAATAGCTCCTTAGCTGAGTGCAGCTAGGGAGGCCCTTATCCACCCCTGCTGGACTGTTGGCTGGTTTGATTTTCTGCAGATCTTTTCCAGGCAACCACAGCTGTTGTGAGTTCATGAGTGCAGTGGATTTGTCATGTCTCTAAGTCACACTATTTTGCCACAGTATTCCCTGACTTCTGGCTATGGAAACCTTTCAACCCCTCTTACAATGTTTCTTGAGTCTTGTGGGGTGGGGGTGACATAGATGTTCATGGGCTCCACAGTCACTCATTCTCTGAACATTGACGAGTTGTGAGTCTCTGTGTTAACGGACATCCACTACAATAGGAAGCGTCTGATGGGAGATGAGAGAGTCACTAATGTATAGATATGAAGATAAGTATTTAGAAGGGAGTTTGATGTTATAGCCATTGGCAATATAGCATAGGTTACTGGCCAAGGTTACAGTCTCAGATATAAATTCTCTCCTTTAAGGTAAAGGTGGTCAGAAAACTGTTGGTTGCCCTTATTAAGTACATGCTATTATTGCACCAATGGACATACCTTTCCAGGCCAGCCATTGCTGTAGCTTGTAGAGATAATAGTTAAGAGAAGAATCTTGATAACTTTTCTACCCCATCAAACTGTATAGCACCTTCTAGCACTATGAAAGCCAGCTAGAAAGGAAGAAACTTCTAGACCAGTACCAGCTTGATTTCTTCTTCATTTTCTGTGACCAAAGTATGTCCTGTAGAGACTGCTTCTAAAGATCTTAAAACCACAAATCTAGGACACACACACACACACACACACACACACACACACACACACGTATATTCATGTACATGCACACTTTCCCATGCCATAAAGTAAGCTACAAAAAATAAACTTTGAAGGTACATGCAATCTTTGCTCCCATCCCGCCTCTCCCAATCTGAGGTTTCATACAGGGCTTCAATGTGAGAAAGATTTATGCTATGTGCTAACAATGTACTACTACACTTCATTCTACATTTTCTGTGAATTCATAAAGTTTTATTGGAAGAAATTTATCCTTGTTTTACAAAACAGGTTACTTATGATTCATTCCAATTATTAAATAAAAGTGTTCTCTATTTTTCTCTGTAGTTAAGCATATCCCAACCACATCAAAATACAACTAACAGATTTACTTTAGATTTTTTTAACACAAAAAAGTATAATGGACTTAGGCCCACTCCTGATGATCTTAAAGGCTCTTGGTGTTATTAAAGTTGATCCCTTTAATCTGGGATACAGAAAAAGTGCTGGATGACTCCATTACAGATTGAGAAATTGAGAAAGGGAGGACCCAGAGGTTGCTCAACACAGTGAGCAGAAATGTAAAAAGGAATCAAAGGCCTATGATTCACTGTCTGGTGTTTTCTAGAGGTAGACCACACTTCAGTGTTTAACTCATAGTCAGATACTGCCAAACACTACTAACCACAGAACTGTGAGGGCATGAGACCATTTGAGGAAACACATATACCAACTGCATCCTCTTGAGCAAGTGCTAAGCATGTCCCAGACTCGTGATGGCATCTTAACGTTGTTTGTTATAACATGTACATACAGGAAGTGGAGACCACAGGAGGGTACACTGTCATCTTCTTGAAACCAAACTAAAAAAAAATTGATGTTTTCCGATAACTGGCTATTTCCAAAGACAGAAGATAATAAAGAACTAAAGAAATTCAAAACAAATTAAAATAAAATGAGAAAACATGTCTCTAAGGACAGAAGATTCATTCTGAAGCAAGCATATCTTCACCATTTTCACTTTCCTAAATCAGAATCTGCCTGAACGACTTGGGTCCCTGTAGCTGACTATTTCAGGGATCCAAACAGTACTGTGAGGAGGTCAACCAGCGACGAGTAGAAAGTCACTATTAGTGTGTTTCATAGTTTCGATCATGGGTAACATGGTTTCCATTCCCTTGGGATTTCTAAGATTCACACAAGGCCTCCTAAAGTTATGTAAGGTCTGGGGTGTGTGACCGTAAGTCTCTTTGCCAAGTGTCTCAAGTCCCCAGCGTTGTTAACTTTTGCTCTTTTGTGTACTTTTTTCACACTAGTCAAATCTCCCCTAGTGCCTTGGGGAGGCTCTGACATGGAATGTAGAAAGACGCTTGCTGTTAGACGGGCATGTTCCATTGTGACATGAACCTGAGGTTGGATAGAACTCTTCATTATGGCTATAATTGCAATTAAGGATAATTTGGGGTACCTGATGTAAAGAACAGTAAATGAATATCCTCATCGGATTCTTGTCTCACTCACCTTCACTGGGGATCCAACCTGTGTTTGCTTGACCACTGCCTCTAGTGAAACAAGCTATTCCTACTAATGACGCGCCTGGCCCCTGGACCTCTATCGGTAGTATGTATTGCTGTCCTTCATATCTGTTCTATAGTTTCATTATCTTTGGTTAGAAGTTGAGCTGATTTAATTTGTTTAATATCCTAGACTTTCAGCTTTTCAGGATTTGAGCACCTAGTTCTTGTCTGGATAGAGTTGCTGAAAACTGTTCACTTACTATTTTTAAAAAATGACACAGAGACATCACAAGTCCCCACAAGTACCCACGGTCCTTATTTCCCATGGCGGTTAGGATCAAAGATGTTAGCTAGTAGAGTAACTTCTTTATTTGCATGCTGGTCCACAAGAATGAGGGGTCAAGGTCACCAGCAGCAGTTGTTGCTTTATGGCCAGTAGAATACTTGCTCTGTATCCTAGAGCTAGTACTGATATTCTTCTCCCTAGAATCAGAACCTTTGCATAACCATCACTGCACATTGCAAGTTCTTTAAGTGCAAAAATCTGCAAGTGGATGACTGGGCACAGTGGCTCAGTCAGCATTGTACCCTTGACTCATTTCCCAGACGCTTGCACCTATCCTGCTACTGTGGTAGTGGGCATTGAATGTGTATGTCACATCCTGGATGACAGTGACCAAATTTTGGGGTGTCTTATCTGAGTTGCTTCATTCCAACTGAAATGTTTATACTTAAAATAGGTGGACAGTGTCACGAAGGACAATTATACAGCTTATGTAAAAAAAAAAAAAAAAAAAACAAAAACTTCTATAGTGTTACTCCACTCATCTATCTCTCAAAGCGTATCAATACTTGCCTTCTCAAAATCTCTTCTGTTGGTCCCCAAGATACTCACAACAAAGCTAAACAAAGTGCTTTAGCATAAGCTCACTTGGCTTCATTGCAGTCCTTCTATCTGCCACTTCCTTTGGCTTTTTATATCAATGGACTTTTCTCAGCCATGCCTTCCCCTAAAAATATGCTCTTCGTATCTTCCAATGAAAGTTAGTCTAAGTTTTTGCCTCTTCCATACCATGATGTCCTCACTCCTCCAGTGAATGTAATAAAGACCTGAAAATGGTTCAGTTCCAGCTGGAGATGGAGGAAGAAAAATGGAGAGTACCTACTCAGAAATACGTTTTCCTTACCAACCCTAGGTCAGCGCAGGAAATATCTCATACTTTTAGTGTTTATCTTCCATAGATTCAATAGTGCTACCCATTCACCAGAGTCATAGGGAAGAGCAGCATCCAGGCTGCTCTGACTTCTCCTTAATGTTCCACATTGTTTCTTTTCCACACTATCTCCTCGGGAAAGATTAACTACTAGTAATTCCTTTATCCAATGGGTGTATACTGACTAAATAACTAAGCCTTGATTTTGGAGTTGCCTTTATTTCTCCATATCTTCTGAAGGCTTTATTTCCTTTCCATAGGATTTATAAAACATTACATAATCTTTTTGGCTGTGGAAAAACTGGATTTTTTTTCAGTCTCCATTCCTCTAGCCTAACCTCCCCACGTTCCCTTTGGGTGAGTGAGTCTCCACAGCAACAAAGTTTCTCAGCATCATGTGACAAAATAAAGACTTCTCTCAAGAAGTCACCCTTTACTTAGATTAAAAGTTGGAATGATCATCTTTTCATTGAGCCTCATTCATACTCTATGTTGTTATTAAAGACGGCTTCAGAGCAGGCGTTAGAGTCGTTACTGCTTGATCTTTTCATGCTCTGTACTCTGTGGTGAACAATATTGCAAACCGTATGCATTTTACTCTGTAGCAATTGTATAGTTTTATCAGTAACAGATTTAAAAACATAATTATCCTTTGACAGTATTTCAAGATACTTGAGATATTTGACAGTATTTCAAGATATTTGAGATAAAGCCATATATACACAGCCAAGAAGAATGGACAGCTAAATTAAAAAACCATCAACAATTTCCAAAATTTAAAATCCTAAATCATGACATGACACTAGTGGAATTCAGGTGTTTCTGGTACATGGACTGCTCTCGCCCAATGTGAGGTTGAACTGTTGACCTTGTGTACATCCTACTTCACAAATGTGTCTGTCAGATACGCTAAGCCTATAGGCTAAAGATGATGCCCCAACACTGCAGAGAAACCTCAGGTGACTGTGTAGGCAGCTGGCTGTTTCTGTCAACTCACAAATTTTTTAGAAATCGCTTACATGCACTTCCTGTTTTTATTTTTGTTAGCTAATATTATTTCCTTCTTGGGCCTCTGAGGGAGTTAAAGATTAGTTAGTTATAGTTGAAGGTTAGTTAGTTATAGTTGAAGATTAATTAGGATAAAAAGTAAATTAGATACATTTTGGACTTACCAAAATAGGATAGATAATAAAATTATTTTCTCTGAATTTGTCAAATACAAATGGACTAGACATTGTTTAGGTATTTATTACTTGTATATTTTATATATAGTTATTGTACTTTTGTATATAGTTTTTCTTTTGTTAGTTATAACCTTTTTCTTTTTTTCCTTTTATTAAAACAGAAAAGGGGAAATATGGTGGTATTTTATTTGTACTGAAATGTGATTTTAATTGTATGTTAATGAATAAAGTTGCCCAGGAGTCAGAGCTATTAGAGCCATAGCAAGAGCGGGGTGGTGGTGGTGGCGGCGGCGGCGGCGGCAGGGCATGCCTTTAATCCCAGCACTTGGTAGACAGAGCTAGGTAGATCTCTGTGTGTTCAAAGATACAGCCAACATTGGAGATACATGCCTTTAATCTCAATCCCAACCATAAAAGACCTGAAAGTCTCTACAGACAAGCAGTGACAAGGCAGTCATGTGTTTGGGTTTACAACCAATGAGAAGACAGAACAGAAAGACTATATAAAGACAAACACACAGGAAGTAGGTCTCTTTCAGAGAGGTCTCTTGGCTTAAGAGGCTAACTACAAGATAAGGCTCTTAGCTCTGATCTCTTGGCTTTCTTCTTTACATTGGTTCTGTGTTTCTTATTTAATAAGATGGCTGGTTACATCTACACTCACCTTTAAACATATACATGAGGTTGACTGTTAGTAATGATTATCCCACAACCTCACATCTCTCTTCATTAACAAGAATGTGATTAATGTAGAAGGTTTGTCTTTCTCCATCAATTACAGAAGATAGCTGTGCTGGCAAAGAAGTCTGGTTGACACGTGCTCTTTCAGGCTTGCTTCACTTTTCTCCAAGCTCTTTATTGCAAAAGACAGTGTGAAGTAGAGGAGAAGAGTGTGGAGCACAGAGGACTCTGTGGTCCACGCAGCTCCACCTGAGGTGGTTTCCTTTTGGGGGGCATCAGAAATCACCAAAAAAAATGGGTCTGTCCTGTGATTTGAAGGATGGAATTAAACCTGTGGCTCAGAGAAACATCCAGCCATTTTGAATAACTCTTCAGAGTTGCTAGAATCTGTTTTCTCAAAACATCAGCAGAGATTTTACTTTGAATAAATGTAAATTTATTTTTCTATCTCTGAATCCTTTTGAATTTTAATTTTTTGGTACCAGCGAAACTATTAAATTATTAAAATACTTGCACAAGCCACTATGGCTCAACAAAGAGACTTTGGGGATGAATAAACATGTGGTTTCATTACTAAATCAGCACAGCAGCTACAGCTAGATTGTATCTAGACTATTAAACCCTTTCTGGAGTTTAATAGTAGCAGTAACAACTTATTTCTAAAGAGGGTGGTGGGCATACAGCTATGGATTACATTACTTAAACCATTTTGTATTTGTAAAATATTTCATAAAAAAAACTTAAGTTTAAACTGGTTTTAAATTCCTCTCCCATATATTATATCTCAACCACAGTTTCCCCTCCCTCATCTCCTCCCAGTCCTCCACCCACCCACCTCCCCTCTCCTCCAGATCCACTGCTCCTCCATTTTCCTTCAGAAAAGAGCAGGCCTCCCAGGGATATCAACTAAACATGGCGTAACAAGTTCCAGTAAGACCATGCACAAACCCTCATATCAAGGCTGGCCGTGGCAACCCAGTAGGATAAAAAGGGTCCCAAAGAGCAGGCAAAAGAGTCAGAGACATCTTCTCCCCATCCCACTGTTAGGAGTCCCACAACAAGACCAAGCTACACAATCATAACATAAATGCATAGGACATAGCTCAGACATGTACAGACTCTGGATTGTCAGTTTATTCTCTGTGAGCCCTTATGAGCCGTGGTTAGTTGATTCTGTGTGCCGTGTTCTCCTGGTGTTCTCCATTCCTCTGGCTCCTACAATGCAATCCATCCCCCCTCTTCTGCAGGATTCCCCAAGTTCCATCTAATGTTTGACTATGGGTCTCTACATCTGCTCCCATCAATTGCCGGATGAAGTCTCTCTGATGACGATTATGCTATGCTCTGATCTACAAGTATAGCAGAGTATCATTAGGAATCATTTCTTTGACTTTTTTTTTTGCTAGTTTTTGGCTCTATCCTAGATCTCAGGGCCACCCAGGGTTTGGTTCCTGGCCATCAAGGCAGCATCAGGCATGGGTTTCCTCTCCTCTCCAGATGCAGGTCTCAAGTTGGACCAGGTATTGATTGGCCATTCCCACAAGCTCTGCGCCACCTTTACCCCCAGCACATCTTGCAGACAGGACAAATGTAGGTGGAAGTTTTTGTGGCTGGGTTAAGTTTAAACTCTTAAATGAAGGGAGGAAGCATGTCCAGTTACCTGTCAATATTGAAGATGTCTTGATAGCTGGACACCCACTTAAAGCAGCACTCACAGTAACAGTACGGTGGCTCTGCACAGTTTTCATGCAAGCTCTCTTAACCATTTACTTAGCATTCGTCACAGGTTATAAAATAGTATCATTATTTATGGAGAGGTTTCTTGAAGTAAATCATACTCTTGCCAGGTGGCAGTGGCGCACACCTTTAATCCCAGGACTCAGGAGGCAGAGCCAGGCGGATCTCTATGAGCTCAAGGCCAGAATGGCAGAATGGTCTACAGAGCAAGATCCAGAACAGGCACCAAAACTACACATCTCGAAAAACAAAACCAAAAAAAAAAAACATGCTCTTTTGGCATACATTAAAATATGAATAAAGGTCCTGACAAAAGAGGATGACTGGCAGGGCATTGTAAGGATTTAGAGCTCAGATAAAAATACTTGGAAAACATGAGATTTGAAAAGAAGATATTTTTTTCTTTTCTGGAACAGTAGTTCTAAATTGGAGTAAATTTTGTACCAACACAGGACACTTGACAACTTGACAGGAGCATTTTTTTACTGTCATTATTTGGGGATGGACAGGTGTGGGAATCCACAGAGGTATCTAGTGATAACTTACTCAAGTTCAGAGAATCTGAGCTTGCTTTACCCAGTAGGGCTATATAAGGAGATGATTTGGTCACTGGCGTGTTTACCTGTTGTTTAGAAGGGTCTACACTTGGCTGTACAATGTGCTTTGACCTTGCAAGGGGGAGGTCTTTTGCCTCTCCCCTTGGCAGTGTATAAATAGTCCTTTTCAATAAGTGTTTCTGTCTTTCTTCGCATTGTCTAAGCCTCTCTTTCTATCTCATATTTTCTTATCCCTCTCTCCTCAAAAAAATGAACACTTCAAAAGGTGGGAGCAAGACTCCTACAGAGAAGCTACAGGTGCCTACTAGGTAGAAAGGAAGGGCCAGAGAACACCTAAATATACTGTAACACACAGCAGAGGCCCCATACAACCACGTATCTGGTCCAGTTGCTGAGGTTGGGAAGCCCTCCTGGGAGACAGGAAAGTTCAAATTCTGTTAGACTTGAGGGGAAGTAGAACAATGTGCACGGAAAGAGAGATTTGTGGTAATATAGACATTGTGGATTCCATGGAAAAGACTCTATGATGCCTCTTACAGAATAGTGTCCCGAGAAAGTAGTAAAGCTGAGTTAGAGATCTTGGCAGATGAGACCCAAGATGGCCTTTCAGCATTTTGGTGCCTCAGCAATAGCACAGAAGAAACATAAAAAAAAAATTCTCATCTTGATCCTGCTGCATGAGAGTGGAGTTCAGACAGGTAAGAAATTCATACACGTCTGTAGGGAACTGGTAGAACAATGACTGATTTCCAAAGGAACTCTCTCACACTTTCAGTTCTCTATGATTCTACAAAGGAAAGAGCCAAATGCCAAGACATCCAGTGTGCCTACCTACCATCCTGGTAGAGTGGGAATTGACCTGTGATGCAGAAAAATAACAGATATGTTTCAGGTATACATATGTCTGTGGGCTGGAATTTTTATTCCACCAGAAATTATGTCACTAAATTGAGAAATACGCCAGCAGTACTAAATGATCTGCTATAGTTAAAATAGCTTTTTAGCTGTGTTGCAGACCTCAGTTTCTGGTGCTTTTTGCTATATGTAGGGTTACTCACATTGCACAATACAAGTGTAGGTAGCCAGGCATCCTATCTACAGCAATGATGCTTTCAGGTGTGGTCCTCTGTGAGAATATTCTATTTTCCTCAACTTTAATATCAGCCAACTTCATGAAACATGGTACTAACAGATTCTGTCTTCACACAACTCCAAGCTGACCTTCCAGAAACTCAAACAGATGACCTGCCAATCTCCAGAACAAGACTGATGCCATGCTTTTAAATCCTCAGGAAACCATAGGTCACCCTTGACTTTAGGAACCTCAGGTTTGCACTAGTTCCTGATGAATGGTCCTTAAAAAATCTTTGCAGAACACAGCATATACTTTTCAACTTCTGCATGGATAAGATCTCATATTTGTCTGTTGTTTTTTTAAGAATACAGGTAAACTGCCCTCTTCCAAAGTAACATATATTGTTTAACCTTTGTAGTAGGATTATTTTATTTTTCATCTTTATACTTACTAGTAGCTGGAAACGTATTTTTAGACAGTCTGAGAATATATTCATATTCTAGAGTAGTTTTTTTTTCAATCATCCTAATGCTGTGACCCTTTAATACAGTTCCTCATGTTGTGGTCACCCCAGCCATAAAATTATTTTCATTGCTACTTCCTAACTGTAATTTTGCCACTGCTATGAATCATAATATAAATAATTTTGGAGACAGAGGTTGAGAACCACTGTTCTAGAGGATATTGTTTTTATCTATGTGTTTCTGTCCTGGCTGGTCAGTTTTAATCACCTTTACCCACCACCATTTATATGTCATAAGCAGTGTGTCTATGTTCACATAGTATATACAATACTGTAGTTTCTTTCACCTTTCCATGTTCTGTTACTGTCTAGTTTAAAGAGGAATGTTTCAACTTACAATGTGAAAATGATGTTTCACAATGAAGAGTATGCCTACCCAGGAGGGTGATGGCTTAATAGTGGAACATTCTAACATAAAATGTGTCACATAGTTTATAGAGTACCCCTCTTCCTGACTTCAGTTCTTCTGCTGTAGTGTTTGACCAACATTTATCTGAAGGTCATGATAAAATAATCCTACAAAAGATATAAACACTGACAGTTCTTGCAAATAGAGATTACAATTGCTCCTTTGAAAAAGGTGCATACCATGCCAAATGGGATGTTTATGGGCAACTATTAGCATAGACCCTATACTATAACTTATAATAAAATGATCTTGTATTACTAAAGGGTAAGAGTTTCAAGAACATGAAGCACTTCACTTAGTATTTCATGTTTCGGTTACAGTATGAAAACATTCCTGAACAACATAGCAATTACAGAAGCCAATAAAATGATGACTGGAGAGGGTAACTATTCCAAGCCATAGACCAAAAATATGTAATGTGTCTTAGTTAGGGTTTTATTGCTATGGAAAGACACTATGATCACAGCAACTCTTATAAAGGAAAGCATTTAATAGGGTCTGGCCTACAGGTTCAGTCCGTTGTCATCATAATGGGACACAGTGGTGTGTAGGCAGACATGGTGCTGGAGAAGGAGCCGAGAGTTCTATATTTTTTTTTTTTTTTTTGGTTTTTCGAGACAGGGTTTCTCTGTGTAGCTTTGTGCCTCTCCTGGAACTCACTTGGTAGCCCAGGCTGGCCTCGAACTCACAGAGATCCGCCTGGCTCTGCCTCCTGAGTGCTGGGATTAAAGGCGTGCGCCACCACCGCCCGGCGAGTTCTATATCTTGATCCTCAGGCAGCAGAAGGAGACTGTGGCCCACACTGTACATAGCTTAAGCATATGAAACCTCAAAGCCCACACCCACAATGACATCCTTCCCTCAACAAGACCACACTTCCCAATAGTGTCACTTTTAATGGGTCAAGCATTCAAACACAAGTCTATGGGAGCCATAGCTATTCAATCCACCACATAGTCCTTTATGTCAAAATTCTAGTTTTTAAAATTATTTTATTATTATTGTATTTTATGTGTATGAGTGTTTTGCCCACATGTGTGTCTGTTTACTATGTACATGTCTGGTGCTGCAGTGGTCAGAAGAGGGCATTCCCTGGGACAAGAGTTACAGATATCAATTGCCATTTGGTGCAGAGAATCAAACCCAGGCCCTCTGGGAGACCAGCCAATGCTCTTAACTGCTGAGCCAACTCTCCAGCCCCAGAGTTTTACTTTTTAAGTATTCATATTGAAAAATAATTATCATTGTGAAAGTCACATAATCCCTGACCAAATTTAAGAAATGCTGCTTTAAAAGATATTTTAGAGTGGCTTAAGCAGTTTTACTACAATGCCTTTTCAATTATTTTTTTTTTTGGCATTTTGCTCTCTTTTATTTCTTAATACTAAAACAAAAATGTAATATGAGGATCTTTCACCAGGAGGCATTGTGCTTCATCTCTTACAGATCACTGACTCTAAGTCCTAACACATGTGGCTCAGGCCACGTGTTTGACCTCTTAGCCACATTGCTCGGATGGTGGTTAGTTTCTGATTATTTCCATTTTCTGATAGCTGACTCAAAGTTATAGGAATCTGACTTGATTTATTGTGTGGACATGGGGGAGGTTGAGGAAAGGACTGTGATGGTGTTGCTAGGGTGGGCACAGGGATGTGGTAGAAAGTAATGAGAACACTTACCAGGAGCAGACACTAGAGTAACAAAACAATCCTTCATCCACCAGCAGATAATCTGTATTGAGCTCTAACTCAGTGGGAAGCTGATGGACACTTTGACTCTTGCTGTTGAAGTCTCAATGTTACCTATGAAAAATATACGTTGCTAATGTGAAATCAATTCATTACCTTGTGGCCAAGGGCAGCTTGAATGAGATGAATTTCTGTTTGGTGCAGTATTGATTTCCACATCTACTTAGGCAGATAATTTCTCTTTTAAATGCATTTATTGCACATTTAAAACAACAGCATAAATCCAGTAAATGGGAACACAGAGTTATGGTTTCTCTCATTGGCCAATTCAGCATGACCAGCTATCCCAGGGCCAGCAAAGAGCAGGGCCAGCTCAGCTTGGCCCTCTGATTTCATCATGTATGGTTACTATGTCCCCCTGAGGTGACACGGGCCACAGACATCAACACAGACCCCAGCTTCAGCAGGACCACAGACAGACATGGCCCTCAGCAGCAGCCTGGGCCTGTATGACACCATGGCACCAGATAGCATTATGTGCCACTTAGCTCTCTATGGCCCAGGATGCTATAGACGGATTTTTCTTTGCTCCACCAGCTCACATAAAATGACACAGAGACTTATTATTAATTATGAAAGGTCAGCCTTAGCTTAGATTTGTTCCTAACTAGTTCTTATAACTTAAATTAGCCCATGTTTTTTAATCTACATTCCTTTACATGGTTCAGTTACCTTTACTCTGTGCTGCTCATCCTGCTTCCTCCAAGTCTGGCTGTTGTCTCTGCCTTTCTTCCTCTCTAAGTCCTCTCTGTCCCCAGAAATCCTGCCTAATCTCTTCCTGTCTAGCTATTGGCCATTCAGCTCTTTATTAAATCAATCACAGTGACATATCTTCACACAGTATAAGGGAATATTCTACAACAGGATACAGCATGGCCCTTGGACACCAACGTGGTCCTAGGTGGGTGATCAGACCCCTGGCAACCACACGGCCCTTGGTTGCAACAAGAGCCACAGACATCAACTCGGACCCTGGCTGCTGTAGGGCCATGGACCCAAACATGGCTCTTGGCAGCAGCTTGGGCCCAGATGACACCATGGCCCCTGATGACAGCACAGGTCACTCAAATCTCAACTCTTAAGGCTACTGTGAGGATTACTATATGCAAAGTAAGGGGCATATGTTGTATGCTAATATGTATTAGCTCTTAATATCTTTATGGAAACTTCATTCTTCCTTTGTTCCCTTGTCCCCTACACCAATAGCTATCACTTAGTAGCTATACCTGCTTTATGTCACATACTTCCCCCAAGTGATATTTCATTTAACCCATCCACTAACTTTCTGAAGATAATTATAATCTTGATTTATAGACAGGAAACTTAACTTTCAGAAATGAAATTATTTGTCCAATTTTAAGTCTTCAAATTTGTTGTTGTTGTTGTTTTGAGACAGGGTTTCTCTGTGTAGTTTTGGTGCCTGTCCTGAATCTCGCTCTGTAGACCAGGCTGGCCTCAAACTCACAGAGATCCACCTGTCTCTGCCTTCCGAGTGCTGAGATTAAAGTCATGTGCCACCACCGCCCAGATAAGTCTACAAATTTAAGCTATCCTTTTCTCCTAAACCATACAGCCCCATGGGTAGAGACCACTATGGAAAACTGGGATTAAACTGCTTGTTTTTCCAGCTTTATTCTCTGAAACACTGGCTATTTTAATGCAGCATTCTCTCCTAGAGAGAATTGGATTCAAGAAAGACATCAAAATAGAGTTATAGTGTAGGCCAAGCTTTCATAATTAATAATAAGTCTCTGTATCATTATTTGAGAGCTGCTGATACAGAGAAAGACTTGTTACAGTGATGTATTTGTTTTAAACATAAGCAATAAAAAGCTAAAATGTATCAAATGGTTAATTTATTGCCAGAACTCTTGCAAGCACTGTATAGCATTCCATCTGATTGTCAGAACAGCCGTGTGGTAGAGGCATTGTTAGCATCTCATAGTCTGAGATCAGGAAACCGAAGCCCAAAGAATTTAAGTAAAATAGCCACACTAACAAAGTTAGTACAAATAAGAGACCAACCAAATACAAACTTTGATTTTTAGAGTATTGTCCTACACTGCTTCCGTACTCTTTAGAAAATCTGGAAAGCAATTGAGAGAGTAAATGCCACTGTGAGTGGCATTGCTACAAGGTAACTCTTGTCTATACTTCTAGGGTGTATTCACACAAAGGATATTATATCAGCTCCAGCATCCATGTTTATCACTTGCTGTTTTATACACAATTTAAAATACAATAAAATTAAAATTGTTTGTCAATTATGATGACTTTGCTATAATGTCATCTTTAATTATTTGGGGGTTGTTAAGAGTTTTAAATTACTTGATTTTTTTAAAAGAGAAAAACACTACACCAGGTGTGGTAGTTGATGAAATGGCCCACATAGGCTCGTATATTTGAATACTTAGTCATCAGGGGGTAGCATTTGAAAGAGTTTGGAGGTGTGGCCTTGTTGGAGGAAGTACGTCACTGGGGGGTAGACTTTGAAGTTTTAAAAGCCCATATGAGGCCCAGTTTCTCAATGGACCATGATGTAGCTCTCAGCTACTGCTCCAGAACCTGCCTGCATACCACCATGCTCCCTGCCATGATGGTAACGGACTAAAAAACTCTAAAACTGTAAGCAAGCCCTCAATTAAATGCTGTCTTTTATAAGAGTTGCCTTGGTCATGGTGTGTCTTCACATCAATAGAACAGTGACTAAAACACCAACTGTCTTTGTGTGTAAAGTCTTTCGTGCAGTCGTTTAAGCTTATCCTCTAGGATATATTCCTAGAAGTATAATTTCTAGGCCAAAGATAGGATTTATTTTCAAACTGAAACATTATTGCATAAAAATGTATGTAGAACATCTGTGAGGCTTTATAGTTTCTCGTTCTAATGATACCTTACCTATTCTTTCCAAATGATTATTACTCCCAGGAAAACTCTGTTTGCAATCACTTATAAGAATGCCCACCTTTGACCCTGTGCAGTGCCAGTTCTCATGTACAAATGTATCGGCTGCATCCACAGCCGTCTGGCAGCCTACAGGCTTGGTAGGCCCAGGAGAGTAGGTGGCTTTCCAGACAGAGGCCAATGGGCATTAGTTTAATGAGCTGATGCATCACCTGTGCGTTTTGCAATGTTTTCCCCAGAGACAACTGTTTCACTCTTCAGCTCAGGCATTGTGTTCTTTAGCACATTCTGGTACAGTTTTGTCGGAACAGTGCTTACCCTGACCAGATAATTGTGGTATTCTTTAATGTTTCTAGTCACTCTTCTGGGCTCTTGATTTCTCCTTGACCTCTTATTATAAAATGGCGTTTTTCCTCCTGGTTCCAATTCCATCCTTTGTTTTCACAGTTTCTCCTGTTGCTGACTAGCCTCCTATCTTTTTCTTTCTCTTTTTTTTAAAAAAATATTTGATTAATTCTTTGAGAATTTCATATGTAATTTGATCATTTTCACCCCTCACTTCTCTACCTAACTTCTTCCAGATCAGTCCCTGTAGCTAGAGTTTTCCTGCCTTGCCCACAGTCAGGGCAAATCTCTGTCACCCACCAGTCCCACAGCTGCCCAGACCCAACCAAGTAAACACAGAGACTTATATTGCTTACAAACTGTATGGCCATGGCGGGCTTCTTGCTAACTGTTCTTATATCTTAAATTAATCCATTTCTATAAATCTATACCTTGCCACGTGGCTTGTGGCTTACCGGCATCTTCACGTGCTGCTTGTCATGGCGGCGGCTGGCAGTGTCTCCCTCCGCCTTCCTGTTCTCTCAATTCTCCTCTCTGTTAGTCTTGCCTATACTTCCTGTCTGGCTACTGGCCAATCAGTGTTTTATTTATTGACCAATCAGCAACACATTTGACATACAGACCATCCCACAGCAAGTCCCCACCTCCTTATCCTGCACATCATGTCATAAAAGAAAAAATATAATCAAATTTGTGCTGTCCAGATACTCATGTGTCTGGGATCACCCACTGGTGTATGGTTGACTTACAAAGGGTCACACACTCTTAAGTAAAACTGACTCTCCCTCCCCCAGAAGTCATCAACTATCCACAGCTCCTCAGTTAGAGTGGGGGCTCATGAGCTCCTTCTCCCTCCATGCTAGAATGTTGACTGGCTTGATCCTGTGAAGATCTTGTACAGGAAGCCACACAACCACAACCACAGTAGCTCTGAGTTTACAAATGCAGAAGTCCTGTCATAGCCAGAAAAAAACTGTTTTGCACACATCCCTCAGACCTCTGACTTTTATACACTTTCTGATCCTTCTTCCACAACGGTCCCTGAGTCTGGAAGTGTGTATGATATAGATGTTAATTTGTGACTAGAAACTTCACTGACACTTTATCTCTGTACTTTGACCAATTGTGAGTTTCTATACTAACCATCACCCACTTGCACAAAGAAACTTCTTATGGGTATAGGAATATGAATTTGGAGGGAAATTTGAATCATAGTAGGCATAGAATTATCCCTCAGACCTATGAGCTCCCACACCCTGGGTATGGGGCAAGATTTACAGCACCAGGCATGTGTTTCTTCCTATGGCGCAGACTTGGAAGTTTAATGAGAAAGCAGGTAGTTAGCCCTATAACGTTCATGCCACTGTTGTCCTCATAAGCATATCTTGCATAGCGGTCATTATTGCAGTTTACAGAGCTCTTAGCTGTGTATGACCATTGATTACTTTTCTGTTCCCAGAGGCTTGCATACCAACTTCTAATAAAGGGCTAGCCAGCAGGGAGTAAACTTCCTGATCAGTGCCTGTTGTGTGATATTTTATTTGTGTTCTGACAAATAAAGCTTGCCTGGAGATCAGAGGGTGGAGCTAACTGCTAGTTAACCATAGAGGACAGGCAGTGGTGGCACACACCTTTATTGCCAGCACTTGGAAGGAAGAAGCAGGAAAATCAGGAGTTCAAGGCCACCCTGGGCTACATGAAATTGAACCAGTCTAAAAGAGAAACAGAGCTGGGTGGTGGTGGTGCACACCTTTAATCCCAGCATTAGGGAGGTGGAGACAGGAATAGAAGGCAGGCAGAGACAGGGTCTGGACACCCCTTTTGATCTGAGGATATGGTGAGGTAATAAGTCATTGGTGCATGGTTACTGCTGTGCTTCTCTGAGCTTTCAGCTTTCACCCTAATATCTGACTCTGGGCTTTTATTTAATAAGACTAATTAGGATCCCGCTTCAAGTACCTGTTTTGATTTCTCCATGTTCTGTGATCAATGTATATGGTGTCTTTCTTGAGCCAAACAGATCCCCACATTTGAGTTCAGTTTTATATTCTCCTGTGTCTTCAATTCCCAGGCCCCTGCTTCCCCAAGGACATGGGCTCTTTTTGTAGGCTTTTTCTTTGAATTGTTATGTAATGTTATCTAGGCAGGAGGAAGAAGGGAAATCCAGGCAGCAAAATTGCCCCAAAGGCATGACCTGAGAAGAATTCTTAGAGATAACATCCTGGAGATAAAGGAGATTGGAATTCTTCTCATCTTGCCACTGATTGTAGCTCTCAGCACTTACTTACTAGGCTCATAATGAAGAAAAATCATGCACTTTTCAGCTGCAGATTTGGTTGCTACATCCATTTTGAAAAATAAAGATAAATCCAAAAAAGTTAATTTGCCTGGCAAATCAGTTTTGACTTTTCAACAAAGACTAGAAAAAGCTCAGGATTTTGTAAAGATGCTAGGGGAGTCTTCAGAAGTCCAGCAAACGCCAGCGGCACTGCCCGTGACAGTGTACTGTCTAGGGGAACATGAGCGTTGGCTCTACGGAAGTAAGAACCCAGGGCAGTAAAATCAGGGCAGGACAAATGGACAAGAATCTAGTATATAAGAATCACATATACATATATAATAACATAATATTATATTATACACATATATATCACTCTAACTTCTAATTCTCAATAGCAAGTGCTACAAGGAAAGTATGTAAGTTATAAATGAATCCATCCAGGTCAAGGTCTCTATTTGCAGAGGAGGAATGAAAGCCCCCATTCAGCTTCCATCTTGTACTGTTTTTCGGTTGTGTGCTTCAGTGTTTAGTGTTCACAAAATGTTTTTTAAGCACAAAAAGAATTGCTACATACTAGCACATAACATCCAAAATAATTTTAAGATGTTGGCTATCTAGTGGAGGCCTTAACTGAGGCCAAAACCCTATGAAAATATCAACAGATGACATATTATCTCTTTGATTATTTTTTTCTCATGAAAAGAAGAGTACAAACTCATTCTGTTAAGCACATGTTGACAGATTTTTGGAATCACAGGAAACTGAACATAATCTTCTTCGAAACACTTTTAAATTTTGTCTTTATTAATTAGTGAAATTAATTACACAAAGGAATCCTGGCTAGAGCACATAATAGCCAGGAAATGCAACAGAGAAGCAACTGGGGTATTCAAGGAACCACCAGCCAAGAGTTTAGAACATGCGAGCTTGGACAAGACAAATGTGGCCTTGTAGCTAGAGTTTTCCTGCCTTGTCCACAGTCAGGACAAATCTCTGTCACCCGTCAGTCCCACAGCCGCTCAGACCCAACCAAGTAAACACAGAGACTTATATTGCTTACAAACTGTATGGCCGTGGCAGGCTTCTTGCTAACTGTTCTTACAGCTTAAATTAATCCATTTCCATAAATCTATACCTTGCTACATGGCTTGTGGCTTACCGGCATCTTCGCATTCTGCTTGTCATGGTGGCGGCTGGCAGTGAGTCCTCCTGCCTTCCTGTTCTTTTTTTTCTTCTCTCTGTTAGTCCCGCCTATACTTCCAGCCTGGCCACTGGCTAATCAGTGTTTTATTTATTGACCAATCAGAGCAACTTGACATACAGACCATCCCACAGCATGGCCTGATTGTCTAGAACCAAAAACGTGATAAGCAAAACTTAGGTAAGAAAGACAGGAATGCAAAATGGAGCAGTGTGTGAGCACAGTGCAGCAGAAAGTTCTTCAGAATGTAATGCCTTGTAAAGCTTACCCAAAGTAACACGTTATTACTGGTTTTTATTTTGATAATTTTCATTAAGGCCTATAAAAATCCAGAGATAAATATCTGTTCTCTTTGTGGAGAACCTTCCTCCACCACTTTGTTCCCTTCATGATGACCTCCTCCTCAAAGGAGGCAGCCATGCCACAAAGTCTACTCTTCTTCATTAAATACACACCGTAGGATTTCTGAACCACTACCCCACCCATCTTCTCATTTATAAATCAAAATCATCTTCAATCCATTGCCTAAAGGGAGGTGTTTTTTTTTTCCTTTTTCACAAAGCAAACTTTTTTGTTGTTGTTTTTCACAATTGGATAGTAATGCAGAAAAGTCAGTCTCTCTCTCGGAGTTGGCTTCCTTGTTGTTGAAGGAGAACCCTGTCCCAACTTCGCTTACCAGTCTCACTAGAGTGATTTTTGACATGCAATTGTGTGGTGATATATTGTGTCCCCTAATATATTGTGCATCCTAATAAACTTATCTGGGGTCAGAGAACAGAACAGCCACTAGATAAACATAGAGGCCAGAAAATGGTAGCACACACACCTTTAATCCTATCACTTGGGAGGCAGAGATCCATCTGGATCTCTGTGAGTTTAAAGCCACACTGGAAACAGCCAGGGATGGTGACTCATGCCTTTAATCCGAGGAAGTGATGGCAGAAAGCAGAAAGGTATATTAGGCGTGAGGACCAGGAACTAGGCCTGGTTAAGCTTTTAGGCTTTTAACAGCAGTTCAGCTGAGATTCATTCTGGATGAGGACTTAGAGGCTTCCAGTCTGAGTAAACAGAATCAGCTGAAAAATTGGCAAGGTGAAGTGGCTGTGGCTTGTTCTGCTTCTCTGATCTTCCAGCATTCACCCCAATACCTGGCTCCAGTTTGTTTTTATTGATAAGACCTTCTAACAGTTCATGCTGCACAACTGGTGAGCAGCAAGGTGTGCATGAGGGTGGCAGCTTCCATGTACTTCCTCTACCCTACCTGCCTCCACTTCAGGCCCCACCTACATGTTATCATTGACAGAAACAAGTCTTAAATGCCTACAATAATAATTTGATTCTTTTGTCAAAGAGGAAAATAGATCTACCTTAACAGATTGAGAAGAACTATTAGATCAGGGCATGGGAAAAACAGAGTGAATAGGAAACCCATCCTTTTTACATGGCATGGAAATAATATGGTAAAATAATAGATGATAGATCCATGCTTGCTATGTTATGGCATCAACTTTGTGCAACTTATAACAGTACATTCTAAAAGTTTGTTCCTAAATTAGTTTTGTTGTTACTATCTAGGCCATTCTTTCTCGATAAAACTATTATTGTGAAAGGTGGAATTCTTTCATAAAGAAACCAGTGTCATAATGCTCTCTCTCTCTCTCTCTCT
Source organism: Peromyscus eremicus (assembly GCF_949786415.1). Taxonomy (NCBI): domain Eukaryota; kingdom Metazoa; phylum Chordata; class Mammalia; order Rodentia; family Cricetidae; genus Peromyscus; species Peromyscus eremicus. The sequence goes on along the minus strand of NC_081426.1, from coordinate 81,699,668 downwards.
CTCTCTCTCTCTCTCTCTCTCTCTCTCTCTCTCTCTCTCTCTCACACACACACACACACACACACACACACACACACACACTGCAACACTAGCTTAGGTGTTAAAACATGGTGGTAGTACTACTACTAGTTATCAGCTTAATTAATGGAGCCAGAAAAGTTTCTTAATTTCCACTCATTTTACTGTACACATCTTAAAATGAAGATAATATCCACCTTAGAAAGAATGTCAGCATTGAACGGCATAGGCAAGTGTCCTTTCTTCCCGAGGTATGCTATAAACTGTATTTGCTATTGTATTCTAGCACTCTGGACTTCAGTTCATCTATGAATTGAGTCACAGTTTGCAAACATTTGCGTACACTAAGTGCTATTTATCTTGTCTTTATAAAAGAAGGATGCACTGTGCAGCAAGAAAGGATTGCAATAGATCAAGAAGCGATGCTCCAACTCCAGTGCTGCCAGCCCACTCATCAGGCCAGCAGAAACATTTCTTAACTACCTCCCCCACTTTCCCAGATTCAGTGACTGCTCTTTCCCAGAAGGCAAAACATGTCTATTCTGATTCTTTTAAAGAGCCATATGCTGTTTTTTAACCCAATATTTTCCTTCTTATAATTTCCTGGGATGTTTGCCATTTGTTTCATGTATACTGTTAAAAAAAATATTCAATGGTATGTATTAAATACTTAAGGGTTAATAATATTCAGGATCACCACTATTCGTCACCCTGCACCTCAACACCCAGGTAACATTGAGGAAGAGAGGATAAAAGGAGTACAAAAGTCAGAGTTTGGGAAGACTGCTGTGAAACAGGCCGTGACAGAGCTGTTGCAGTCATGAACTCAGGGTAGCTGAGGCTGTCTGCACAAGATCAAGCCAGTTCTAGCACAGGTGGGGAAAGGGCTCGTAAAGCCTCACCCCTATTTGGGGAGCTACTGGCAGTTGATAGCGTCTAGGGGAGGAAGAGTCATTTTTCTTCAAGGTTTGGGATCTTGGTGTTACCCTCACCTCAAAGGTCTTACTCCATTAACACTCACCGGATTCAGTATATTATTTAGAAGAAGAGAAGGAGGAGAGAGAGAAAGAAGAGATGAGGTTGGAGGTGGATATTAGAGATGTCCACGAGGGGTTGGAAGTAGGGAATGGAGGGTGGATATGACCCAAATACATTCTATACATATATAAACTTCTTAAAGAATAAATGAAATACCTTAAAAGGACTGTGGCACTGGGATTTTATATGTGGGGAGAGTGGTTGGGCTCAGCTCCAAATGCAGCATGTACAAGTGAGAGCAAATTGATCATCAGTGGCTGGAAAATCACCACAGAAGCATCTAAGAGAAGGAGGACACTGGTCCAGCTGACCTAACTGGACTCTTGATGAAGCCAGGGAAATCAAACATCACATGGGAATCTAAAGGCCTGAAGAACCCAGTTAGATGTCACGGGTCCCCAAAGAGGATGAGGAGCTTTATGCTAAGCTGACTTAATGTGTTGTTTTATTGAGTTATTTTTAATTTTGCTAACATTAGATTTTTTTTAAGAACATGCAAGGATTGGTTCAGAATCCATACTAAAGTCTGCTAAGCAAACTATTTGTGTTCATATAGAATTTTATAGGATTTGTTTTTTTGATAAATTGAAAACTGTTTTTGTTTGTTGTTTGTTTTTACTATGTCACGTATTTTACAACCATAGACTCATCGTACCCAGCACAGCAAGGGGCATAAAATAAATTCTTGGCGAATGCTAAGTGCAGGAGAACAAAAGAGCACAGAGCTAGAAGAAAATGGACTTGCCCTTCCCATGGTTATTATCTCTATTGGTGTAGGAAGAAGAAAGCACGCTGAAGAGTAGAAATGATGAAAGAGCTATGAGCAATGCCATGCCTGCAGGTACTTGAGAATAAGAGTTCATAAGAGCAGTTTCCCAAGGAAAAGAAAGTGTGTGTGTGTGTGTGTGTGTGTGTGTGTGTGTGTGTGTGTGTGTGTCTATGGAATTGAGGAAAGTCAAAATTTAAGAAACTGGAAAAAAAATACCAGAAGAAATCTCATCGGAAAGTTGCCCTTGGGAAAGGTAACTCTGAGGAAGCAAACCATACATGTTGACAGGTGGCCGATCTGCCTCACCTTGACAGCCAGCCACCTTTGCTTTCCTTGTTTTGAGTTGTGTTGATTCAGCTAAAAGCATAAATCACAGTTACAATAGCTAGTAAATTTTATGCTTCCTATCTATCAGGAATCTATTTTATTTGCCTTGCATGAAGGATAAAGGCATTTAATCATTTCATTAATGTAATAACTTAGTAACTGTTGAGGAAATGGTGATTCATACATTTCGAACAACTTACCTAAGGCTATAGAGCTCACAATAGTGGAGCCAGGGTTTTAAGTCAACAACCACTTTGCTTAAATCAGAGTTCCTAACCACTATCTACCTACCCTAAATAATCCAAAATTTGCTAAAAGCATATTCACTTGGATAACTTAATTTCGTTTTCTGATGTAAAAGTTAGTTGATGTACTTACTGTCCTCTGCTCAAACTAAAATCACCCCTGTGTTTTCAACATCTATGTGCCCTCCAGTCCTTGGTCCTCTCCTCTCATTTTACCTTTCCATGTTTTAATGAGTTGAAAATGTTTCACGATGGCTTGTACATTCCCTAATAGTCTGTGGCCATCAGTGTCCTTCAGATAACAGGAGGTCCAGAAACTGAAGGTGTCCATTTGCTTTTGTGAATTTTTTTTTCAGTCTGAACTCACAGCTCTCTATTTAAAGGAGTGCTTATCCTTCTATTTTCAAGAAAATGGGAGCCTCATCAATCTTGGTTAGGCTGTGCATATCCAGGCTATCTTGTATGACTTTTCATATATCAGAGTAGTTGTGAGAGGAAAGTTGAAAAAAAAAAAAAGGAATTACTAAATACAACTTCCATATTCTTACTGTGCATCACTTCATATAAATTATTGCATGGGATCATCAAATCTACCTTTTGAAATGAAAGCATTGTCTCAGAATGAAGCAGGGCTAATCTGAAAAAAATCACAAAATTTACATTTTTTAGAGATTCATTTCAGTTTTACTTGATTGCAAAATTTTTGCTCTTTGCATCTTTTGAGTTGTACTTTAAAGGCCGGAATTATTGAGGTAAAGAGCTATGAGATTACAAACTCCTTGAAGGAATCATTTTTAATAGTGAAAACTACCTTTTGTAAGTGGTCACTAGATGCTGGACTCTTGGACAAGCGTGTTACATGTGATACTCCAAGAAATAGGGATTGTTGTTGTTTCTAATTTACTGAGAAGGAAAAAGAAGCCTAGAGAGATTCATTAACAAATCCCTAAAGCTGGTACTGGGGCTACACACCAGAGTCTTCTTAGACCCCTTTCTGAACCTTCTGCAGCCTACCAAAAACTAGATCTTTCTCTCTCTTTAAGAAGGAAGGATCTTACTACACAGCCAAGCTGGTGTCGTATTTACGATTCTCCTGCCTCAGTCTCCTGAGTGCTGGTATGACAGACACGTGTCATTATTCCCAGCTCAAAATAAGCACTTACTTCCCACTTTGCTTACATTTCTTTCCTAGAATATGTGTTTTTGTGTAACAGCTTATCTATACTTTGAAAATGTTATCTATTGTTCTAAATCCTTGGCTTAGATGGCATTCCACCAGCAAGTAAACTTCTGAAATACTTTTCACTATCATGTTATGTTATTAATGGAAGAATAAGGGTGGTAGACCATTTGCTCATTGTCACAATGCTGTCCAAGTCAAAGGACTCTCTTCAGAGGCTGTGCATGCAAACTCCCTGAATCCAGCTTCCTTGTGCCACCCATGCAAGTACCAGAGGTTGCCATAAAATTCAGAGCCAGCTGTGTGCCTACCTCTCTCAAGGACCTTCAGTAATTTCCCATTTGTTATGAAGCAAATTCAAAGATACCTTCCTTCGTGTATTATAGATTTTTTTTAATGTGTCTCTTTTAACATCTGTTTTCACTTTTCCTATTGACTTCATCGTTCAGACATTGGCTGGCTTGAAATGAGCCAATCATGCCCAACTCTTCAGGACCTTTCACATAGAAGATTCTTCTCTGATTTTTAACAGCTGTTCGGTTTTTTTGTGGAAAGTGTCTCCCACAGACTCGTGTGTTTGGAAACTTGGTCTCCAGCAGATCATGCTACTTTGAGAAGTTGTAGAAACTTTAGGAGTTGAGTCCCACTTGGAAGAGGTGGCTTGGTGGAAGGGAGGCCATGAGGATTTCAGATTGGCCCTGCTTCTGGATCAAGATGTTTACACCATGATCTCCAGAAATGCCAGGAAAATGTGCAATAAGATTCTACCACCAGGGCCTGCTACTATGGCCAAGGCTGGTCCTAGCTACCACACCTTCCTCCATGATGGATTCCACTCCTTTAAACTGTGAACCCAAATGAATCGTTCTTCATCAGATATTTAGTTATAGCAACAAAAGAAGTAACAACCTATTAATACCAGGAGTGGGGTTGTTCTTACGATAGAACTATGCAAGTTCATTGGGATGTTCACTGCCATGTAGTTCATTGGGATTTCCAATTGGTTTATGAAAAGGATGTCTAAAAGTTTGGAGTTGAAGGCTAGATGAAGCCTTCAAATGTGGTAGGAGTCTAGAAGACCAAAAGGCTAATAAAAATACCAACAGTAAGTTTGGCTCATGAGGTTCAAGCAGGGAACAAGGACTCTCTGGAACTGGACATTGGACCATTAATTTTATGTTCTGGAAAACAGTCTGGCTATTTTCTGCCAGTTTCCAAACATCTGGATAAAACTGAATTAAAAACTAATGGACAAACTTTGTGAAGGAAATTGTAGGGCAGTGAGGCCATGGCATGGGTGTTGCTCACTGCCTTTAGCTAGCTATCCAGCAAAAGATGGTAAGAAGTGGAACAGAAAGGTTTATTTAAAAACCTGTGCAGTTCTGTAAGGAAAGGAACACAAGTGAACTTAAAGCTAGAAGAGATTCACACTGTTGTACAAAATTCCTTACACTTCCCCCCTACCACCAGGACAATAGGAAAGGCACCTACTATTCTCACTCACTGGAAGTTACAGGATGCAAAACTGAAAAAAAAAAAACATTTGATAAGCATTTGTTTGAAAGGTGATTGGCAGAAAAGATAGATCCTACAGATTCCAGCCACCTAGGGAAATGTTAACCTTGGTTCAGCTGTAAGCATATCGAGGGGTCACTGCAACTGTCAGCAGTGGCCCAAGGAGGCGAGTTACATCTCACCAGCACAGCAGTAGAACTCAATGTTGTTCATGTAAACATGCAGAGGGTCATGGTGACTTGAATCGAAGTTCCAAGGTTCAAGGAAAAAAGGTGATGAGGCCAGGCAATGTTCCGTAGGCCAGATGCTCTAAAATGAAGCTCTGGGAGGCCAGTGTTTGAAGTCTGACATGCAATGGAGAACTTGGGAAGCTGAAATGCCAGGATTGAGGTAAATCTGTGACATGAAGCTAGTCCAAGAGAGAACGCATATCACATCATCAATACGTAGTGGAGTCACTGTCATTAGACAATTTTACTGGGGAAACAAAAATTCAGAGAAGTGCAGTAACTCAAGAGGGTCAAAAAAATGAAAGCTTAAAGTTTCAAGTCAAGACTCCACTATCTCTTCTGGCTAAGTTTTTTATCAATTTAACACAAACTAAAGTCAAAAAAGAAAAGAGAACCTCAATTAATTGGGAAAAGAAAATCTCAATTAAGACATTGCCTCCATCAAATTGGCCTGTAAGCATGTTTGTAGGAGCATGTTCTTGATTAATAATTGATGTAGGAGGGCCCAGCCCACTGTGGGTAGTACCACTCCTGGCCAAGTGGGCCTGAATTGTATAAGAAAGCTAGCTGAACAAGCCACAGAGAACAAGACTGTAAGAAGTATTTCTCTGGTTGTGCTTCAGTTCCTGCCTCCAACCCCTTTCTTTGATTTCTTGCCCTGCTTTCCCTTAATGATGGACTGTGATGTGTAAATGTTAGCAAAATAAAACCCTCTCCCCACCCAAGCTGCTTTGGGTTACTGTTTTAACACATCAACAGAGAGAAACAAATTAATGTATATAGTTAGCAAAAAGCAGGTCATTATATCCATACAGTTCTACTCACTGAGAAATCCAAAATTTCTCCTGAGACCCAGGTGTCAACAGCCAGGCAGGCCAATTTAAGTAAAGCACACCTGATGTAACTGCCTCTGAATAAGTGCTGCAGAGACAAAGCCTACGCCACTGCTTATAATTTTAAAACAATTTCTAAATGTCTGTGTCAATTAAACATTTAAACAATTAAACAAGCCTTTTGAATTCTTTCATTCCCAGGGTAGCAACCACAAGCTTTATTATTTCTTTCTGTTTTTCCATTTTTGAGCCAAGAAGTTGAGCTAGGACACAGTCTTGTTTCAGAAATATGCATAATTTTCTCACTGCGTGTTTGTGGTGAAATATCTCCCTCATACACCACAAAAACTCAGCCAAGAGTTTAACTATTCGAAGAAAAGTCTCCGTGTGACAGTAAAGCAGCTGGTACAAAAAGAGGAGAATACACAGACATGAGTGAGCTCTCGCACTTCTGGTCTGCGTTGGCTAACGTGACCCACACAACCCACAGCGGCTCTTTATCCTTATATTAAATCAAACAACAATAGAAGCCTCTGTTCTTGAACTGTACTTGTCACACCTTAGGGACTCAGCAGCGAAGTGTTCTATGGCTACTGTCTGAGAGTGAGGATTTGTTGAGCTCATCTGCCACTGCAGTTAACTTGATTGGACAACTTTGCAAAAACAGCCACTTTCAAGCTTTTAAAAAAAAAAAAAAAAAAAAAACAAACTCAAACTAACTTTAAACTTTTAAAAATAATTAAGGACCCCTAAAGTTCCTGTGGTGGTTTGAAAGGAAATGCCCTCCAAAGGGAGCGACAATACTAGGAGGTGTGTCTTTGTTGGAGTAGATGTGGCCTTGTTAGAGGAAGTATGTCAGTGTGGGGGTGAACTTTGAGGTCTCCTATGCTCAAGCTATGCTCAGCGTGGTACACAGTTCACCTTCTGTTGTCTGTAGATCAAGATGTAGAACCCTCAGCTCCTTCTCCAGCACCATGTCTGTCAGCAGACCACCATGTTTCTCACCATGAAAATAATGGACTAAACCTCTGAAAGTGTAAGTCACCCCCAATTAAATGTTTTCCTTTATAAGAGTTGCCGTGGTTGTGGTGTCTCTTCACAGCAATAGAAACCCTAAGACAGACCCCCTTTCAAAACATGAGCTATCTGCACTTGTATTTCCTATATTGCAAATTAAAACTGAGAAAATTTAAAATCTCAACAACCATTTTTTTAGCTTTCAAGACACTGGCATCCTCACACATTGAATCTCTGGAAAGTTCTTGTCGTGCGTCAGGGAACCAGCATCATTGAATTATAAGAATATTTTGATCTCAGAGATGTTCTGATGATGTCTTGGCATTTCCTGGGATCCCAGTCCTCATTTCAAGAACACTTATCTAGACTATATTCTGTCACTAGTACTTCCCCGGCTCCCATTTACTTCTAAATACATATGGTGCTCGTTTTGGTCAAAGATTCTGCAAGAGTTTTAGAGTTTGACAAAGAAAAATGCAACAACTTTGTTATTTATCCAAGCCAGATTCTTCTGAAAAGAAACGAAAGGGAAGGTCCACTCAGCAAACACTTCTGCTGGAAATAAAGCCCAGTGAGTTCTGAGGAACACACTGCAGCTTAATGATTGTTGTGTGGCCTCAGTAGGTTTTACTAAACTGGTATGGAAAATACATCCAGGCCTCAGAAAACAATCTGATGTTTACATGCAGTACCCTCTCAATAGTGTTTGTGTTACCACAGAGTCAGCATGCTAGAAAGGAACTCTAAAAGGACTAGTATGTGGAATAGATGGTGCATACCAAAACCATGGAGGTTCCCAAGACTGACAAAGACACAATGAAGATATTCCACAATGGCTGACTTAAGGTTCTGTTCTTACAGCCTTGTATAACATGTCCCTAAAAGCATGAAAGCAATGCACAATGCCACACTGAATTCTGAGTTTTCATAGTGAATACTTTCTCTGTTGATATACTCTTCCTTCAAGAAACAGTCATTGGATAAAACTGAGCTTCCCGCTTTGCTTACTTTTTTTTTCTTAACATACTATTTGTATAATCATTTATGTATATTTCGAAAATATCAGCTACTGCTATTTTTTATTGTGTTTTATTTTTTAACTTGCAGGTCTTTTGCATATGTATAATTGTTCCAATTTTGTGTTTTTATGGGATTTCTGTGTGTACAAATGTGTGTCTTTGCATCTTTTTCTTTGGCTTGTTTTCTTTCTGTCTGTTTGTTTGTTTTGTCCTATTCTGTTTTGTTTGTTTCTATTTTATCTTATTTTGTTATCATTTTCTAAATGTCTGTTTTCTAATGAGAGAGAGAGAGAAAAGGGGGGCTGTGGATTTGGATGGGAGGAGAGGTGGGGAGAATATGGGAGACATTGGGGGAGGGGAAACCATAATCAGATCATACAGTATGAAAAAAAAAACTAGTTTTAATTTTAAAATGCAGAATTGTGGAGCCCTACCCCAATGGATACATCTACATTAAAAACTCCCACACTTAAGGCTTAAGAGGGAGCAGAAAGATTGTAAGAGCCAGAGGATCAGCTTATTGTGCAATTGTGTCTCCTAGGAATGTCAGAAGCTACACCCATAATGTTTGACTTCCCTCTGCTTTCAAATTTCAGTAGTCCTAATGACATTGTATCTTCTTAAGGAGGTTCATGTTCCATGGTTCTTTTGGTTTTTGTGAGTAGAACTCCTAATGTTTTCTAAGCGTAGAGGCAGTGTAATGTTCAGTATGGGTGTACTTCAGGATTATATGCCTTAAGGGTTGTAATGGGGAGGACTTCTCTGGCAATCCCTATCCTTGATATCCACAGTAGTGTGAAATTGGTCAACTGTCTCCCATTGGCTTCCTAGCAGGTATAAAAGGGACAGGTCTCCCAAAAATCAAATGATTACAAATGATACTAAGTAATTCAAGTCTGTAGACTGTTTAGGGATGAAAATGAAGTCAGAATTGGTGAAGAAAGTGAGAATGAACATTCTGGGAAAATTGTTCTGAAGAAAAAGGATAAGCTTGGAGTTAGGCAGAATTCTTCCAGTCCAGTTTCTCCTCTGGCTGTCCTCACATGCACTTCTTGACGTCGATACACAGCTGGCTTTGGTTTGAGTTTGTTGGCTTTTGACATTGTAGCCAAGCAAAGTAGATGGTGTTTTCATTGCCTCTTATGCTTCCAATCTGATGGTTCTTTGGGGTCTTTAGATGATACCATTATCATAATAGACCACAACAGCATATTCTGCCAGCTTTGGATCAGTGCCTGAAGTGCTTGTTCCTATGGCTAAAGGAAAGTAAAAGAATTAAGTCTATACTAGTTTGTAGGTAAATCTTTGGATAGTATTCTGAATGGACACAGAGATGAAGAGTCAGATGAGTATAAAAACAGAAAAGAAAGGAGATGTCCCGTGTAGATAAAATACACACAGAAGCAGACTGGGTTTGTAATTATGACTGTCTCAAACACACTGAGAGTGGGATGGTTACATGATGAACTCAACATCCGATAATATTTAAAAGAGATTGTTGTGTATCATTGTTGTGAGTCCTCATACAGAGGACTGCCTGAGGCATTTAAAAAGTAAAAGCCTTTATTCCTTGAGTTTTGATCTTATTGAGATGAGAAGAAAGTAACTTAGAATAAAGATGGAAACACCATCACTAATGAAAATAAAGCTGATATTAGAAACTGTGGTTTGTATCTACTGAGCACGTGAATGTACCTTAGATTTAGACAGATTTACCTACTCAATCACATGGTAGTTTGGACAATGTAACTTAGTATCTGTGGGCCTGGCTCCTTTCGTTCTTGGCAGAGAGCAGAGCAGAGTATTTCCACAATGGGCAGGTGGTTGTATGAAAAAGGTAAGAGGCAGACACGCTATGCAAATCCGGCTGGTTATTATAAACTTATCAATCTAAATACTTCAACCTTTTCAGAAGTAAAATAGATGAACTAGCTTTACAGTACCCATCCTTCTCTGTGGATGAATATGTCATGAAGGGATAGAAATGAGTTATAGGTATGCTCTCTGCTTTTCCTGAGCCCTCCAGTCTACAGTTCAACCTAAACAACCACTCTGCAGTCTGTTCTCAATGGATACTTTTGGTACCATGCCCTTGACCTCCCCATTTCCACTCATTCTCTTACAACAGATTTTTGGCTCATCTGGATAAATACTGAGATTGATAATGGAAGAATGACCAAGAAACTAACATTTATAAAGACATTATTTTGTAATAAGTGTTTACTGGATCTAGAAAGAGAGTTTCAGTGATGTTAAGACATATACCACATTTCAGGGATTCTAAGAAAGATACTTTATTACATTTTAACACCTGTCTATTGTGATAGGCTTAACACTGTTAGGTAACATGAGATATCTGGCTGATTTTTTTTTTACCCTGTCCTTTGTGGTACATAAAATAATGATGGCTGCTTCTATTCTATGACATCTTAGATGCAGTAAGTAGCTAAGTAATAATAGTCTAGAATTTTTCACCTGGATTGTATGATGCCAAACTTTATGTTATTATTTTATCTATAATAATGTTTACCTACAATATCAAAGTAATTAAGATGATGTTCTCTGTTCTAGGGAAATTATTTTCCTCTTTTCTCATCATCATTTCGTATATTGGCATGCAATTAAGGATTTGTCTTACTCAACCACATCTGTGCAGAATTATGCTCCTTGGGAACCAGATGCTTTTTTCATGAACTGAGGACATTTAAATGAGTTCTGTGAAGTGGGCTGATGAAATACGTTTATTATCGCAAGTTGGACCAGTGTGGAGTGACTGTTTCAGCAGCTGGACCTTGTGAGAAAAACAAGCTGGGGCCACTCACATTTCCTAATGTAAACACCAGAAGTGGCTGTGTGGGGGAAAGGCTTGGGAACTTTTTTTTTATTACCCAAGACTATGCCTTGTTGAAATTGAGAAATGTGGGAAATAACTAAAGGGATATTTTTGCTTAATAGTTGTTTTATTCAAGCAATGCCTTTTGGGAGTATTTTAAGCTCAATAAATCTTAACTGCCTATTTTGTGTCAAGTATAAATTAGATACTTCAAAGAATAAGATGTGCTACTTGCTATTGGGAGTCCCATGTGAAAGAAAAGCACATTACTGAATGCACAGGGGAGTCAAAGAAGATGTGTGTGTGTGTGTGTGTGTGTGTGTGTGTGTGTGAGAGAGAGAGAGAGAGAGAGAGAGAGAGAGAGAGAGAGAGAGAGAGGAAGAAGGATGGAATCACATAGGCACAGCAATCGTGAAGGCTTTATGGAAGCAAGAACAAAGGTTTGAAAACTTGGGGTTATTTTTTCAATTAGAAACAGGATTGAAATCTCTGGGTCCTTATAATTCATATCTCTAACTAATTTGAGTTACACTTATATATAAAACAATTTTAAAAGGTAGATACTGTACTTGTGAAGATCTTTTAGAAGTTAAATAGTCAAAACCCAACAAAGAACAAAGAAAAGCATTAAATAAAAATTTTTAAGAAAATCAGAAACTCAAAATTTAAAATATGGAGTAAAAAGACTGCTCTATCCCAAAGGACATGTCCTAATTCCACAAAGCTTGATTTTTAATCTTTGTTATCCATATATAATGGAGAGTCTAATAGAAGATTGCCTTCAGTAAGCTCACAACTTATTAAAGGTATACAAGAAGCTGAAAAAAACAGAATAAATAAGAGCCATGCATGAGTAGCCTTCAGCCATATTTCATAATTTATAGCCTAGCTAAGGTTAACCTAAACCTTGGAGATTCACCCCACTTTCATATTTGTAACACTTGAAATACAAATTAACTTGGAGGAAATCAATAAGCAGATTACAAACATCTATTTTCAAGTTCAATATCATTCTTTGTGGCCACAAAGGATAAGATATCCAATAATGAGAGTCATCCCTGGGAAAGGCTACTTCTCCTTCTCCTAGTAGGTATTAGCTGCCTGTAGTTCTTTGTCTAGGGGTGCAACTGCTCAGAAATTTTCCCCTTTTATATTAACATGACTGTTAATATTTCCATTGTTCTGATCTCGTTTATACAACCATTTCTAGCCCAAGGCAGAGGGGTCAGCCTTGACACCATGTACATACCAACAACAGAACTGGACTCAGCATGTTGTATGTATATATGTATTTATATATAATATATATAATATATATATAAATATATATAAATATATACATATACATATACCTGCCAGTGGCCATGTCAGAGGAGCAGCAGGTGGCAATTAAATTTCAAGGTATCAACCCACCAGGGGGCAGCTCCCTAATGGGTGAATCTCGAATAGTCAAGGCCCCAAGACCACAGACCCTAGAATGTCTTTTTGCTTTGGCTGTGTCTTTACACGTTTGCTTCCACTATCTTTCTCTGGAATCTGGCATGATGTGACTGGGTGTGGGGAGATCCCTACTGCCTGTAATGTAGTGTGTTTACCTCATGGAAACATCCCAACCTACTGGGCATTTTTACCTGTGGATCATTAAGATTATTTCTTCTTAAGCTGTACTGTCTAATTGATAACAATAATGTTAGTTTAAATAGAGTTTTTATGATAAAATAAAACAAGGAAGTGTCACACAGCTGGAACACATGAGTTTCTATTGAGGAGCCATATAGACTGTGGCTTAGGTTAATGAATAAGAAAAACAATTGAGTAGTAGCCTGACTAGCTTGAATTCTTTTAACTTTAATGTCAGGAGATGTGTTCACAGGTTTCACAGTGCATCACAGCTGAAATAGACTAAGATGTTTTTGTCAAACAACTTCTAGGTGAAAAACCCAAGAAGACAATCAAAAGTTTTAGAAAGGCACATAGTTGAATGAAGAACTCATTAAGGTCAGGGAACAAGAACAACGCACCCGGATTATCATTAGCTGACATACTTTTCTTGCTAGGATTGGTTGATGACCAAGGGTGATGACTAATTCCTTATACCCATTTCTGTCTTCAATCTCCTGTTATAAAAAAAAAAAAAAAAAAAAAAAAAAAAAAAAAACTACTGCTGAGTGGGTATGCACCCTAAAGGTTTAAAGTAGAACTGACTGATTCTTTTTCATTTTTAAAAAATTAGATTTATGATTTCTCTAAGACCTCTTATAAGATTACCTTTCAAGATAAGTAATAAAACGATTGGTCTTTTCTTTATAACTGCAAAATGCAGCCTGCCAGTAAAAGAATTGCTTGCTTACACTGTTAATCTGTAACAAATTGCTTTGGTATGAATGTACATGGGTTCTTGGGATAATTTGTTTTTCACCTGTAATACACAAAATGTTTAATCATGTAAGAGATATGGAAAACATGCTGTTTTCTATTTGTATTCATTGTAATCATTCACTTGAAGAACAGAATGTAACCATATTGTAATTTTTATATTGCCTGAAAGATTTTCCTGGGATGTATAAGCTGTAAGGGAAAGAATATAGTGTTAAAATGAGTTAGAAGAAAAACATCAAGAATGAAAGACTTAGAAGGAAAATATCAAGAATGAAAGACTTAGAAGGAAAATATCAAGAATGAGAGAAGTAAATCACCAGGAAAATAAAGAATAGAGACTGCAAAAGAAGAATAAAGAATAAAGAAAAGGTCTGAAGGAGATCATCAAGAGAAAGTGTGAGTGTCTTTTTCCTAACCCCTCAGATAAAAATGTCTAGTACCTGCCGACTCCATGGATTCCCTTTGAGCCCTGCACTGCTGGAGGCTGGTCCCCAGGCAGATACACACACACATATGTGTATGTGGGGGGATGGGTAACAATAATCAAAAAATGAGCCTATCAACTTGAGAGTAGGGAGGCATGGGATGGATTCAAGGGAGGGTAGCATGGAGGGATTGGAGGAAGAAAGGGGAGGGGTGATATTATTCTATTTCAATTAAAAACATTAATAAAAAATAAGGCACCTCTTACAAACCAAGAATGTTTAAGGATATGTGTGTATGTTGTGGCAGCACTATAAACTGATGGTTACTCAGAGTGAGTTTCTCTTTTTTAAAATCAAAAGTCTTTAAGGACAAAGAACCTACCTGAACTTGTAGTTTTCTAAAGTTAAGAGACTGATTGTCTATTTAAGCCAAAGAATTTTTCAGTTCAAAATGTTACGTGCTCAGTATTTTTCTACTTCAAAATAATTTATTCTAGTATGCTAAATGCTGACCTTATCCAAAGTACTGTTGCCTTCAAAATGCACAGAGCTTAGAGCTTCAGCCTCTGAGAACATGCTTGCTATACAGAAAGCAGCTTGTACATTGCGTGGTGGAACGTTTCCCTCAATGGTCCTAAGACTCCACGTATCTGTTGCAGTTACATCGCTTCCAGCCTTCTCTTCCATCGTTCCAGAACATGCTACTCACCGGAGCTTTGATATTAGTCCTCCTGTTGCCTAGAGTGTGAATAAGCCAAATAAGTGTGTGGCTGGATCCCTGGCTCTATTCAGGCTCCTGCTTAGACATCCTTTGCTTTATAAACAATTCTCTCTGGAATATTCTGATACTTTGGTTGAGTACCTATTTGTCTCTCTCCCACCCACCCCCACTTTTCTGAATTAAATATCAGCATGTATCATAGTATAATCTGGTGCTGTGTGGTGTATTTGTTTGCTATTATATGTCTCCTCACTATATGTTTCATGAAATCAAACCTTTTGTTATTTCTAGAAAGAGGCAAGATTAACTCTAGACTTGATCTTAGAACCTGACCTTAGAAACCTCAATTTCAATGAGTATTTCTTTGTTAATTCTGAATATCAGTTCTTTACATCCTATCATGGCATAGTGCATGGGGATAATAATTGCATCTTATGAGTTTGCTGCAAAATTGAGCAAGCCGCTATTTCAAAACTTCTTGGAAAGATACTTGCATTTTCAACTACGAACTTCCACAATTTTTTATTATAAATTTAGTTATTCTCATTTTTAATTTCTGGCATATAGCAATGTTCATTGTTTTTTTACAATAATTTTCCTGGTACAGGTTGTTTTGCCTTTATTTGGCACAAAAGTGGGGGACCACAAAAAGACTGTGCAAGCTGCATTCATGCAAATAGGGCTTAATGATTCCAGGGGGGAAAGTGTGGTGGGTTTTTTTTCCATGACATTTTCGTTTTTTCCCAAAAAATATTAAAATATGTTTTGCTCAAGATAAATGACTAAGAAGTGAAGAAAAACTAAAACCTATTTTGTACACTGTAGTTTTAAACATGAACATTCAGAACAGAAGTATCTTAGTTTTGGTAGGAAACACTTACAGCAGAGAAAATGGTGTTTGCCCTCTTCTTGCATTCCTTGGAACCTAGTGCCTTCTCTGTGGTGCAGCTGACAGAGACACTTCTGAATGTGGACCTGCACCTGGCAGGACTTCCTTTGTTCTTTCAGGGCCATGAGATACCTCTGAAGTCACTTTGTGTGCAGCGCTGTCTTGCACCTCCCTCCTGTGGGTCATCGTCATCCTTTCTGTCACAGCTGCTTTCCTCGTTGATGTTGGGAATCCTACTTCCTCTAAGCCACCCTGGCTACACCCAAGTCTGCCCATGGTGGCTGCGTCTGCATCCCAAGGCTCAGCTCCTTTGTCTGCAACTGCGTTGACATTTGGTGGAGTTTCCATGCCTTTTTGACATTTTTTTATGTATTGTCTGCATTTCCTTCGTGAATGACAAATTATTATACTTGATGATATCCTTCTCTAAAATGCCCTGTGGTCCTATCACTAGGCACATAGGGAGGTACCACAGATCCATGCACTGCAGTGTGTGTGTGTGTGTGTGTGTGTGTGTGTGTGTGTGTGAAACAACCAACGTTCAATGTTCTTACCAATTGCAGGCATGATTTGTAAGAAGTACTAGGATTAGTCACTGAACACGGTGCTCATTTGTGACATACACAGTGTCTGTGAACTGACATCAGTGGCCAAGTTGATATTTTATGCAGTTTCCCCCTGCCCACATATCACAACAACTGAATTTGAGCCACGTTGGGGCATTGGAATTCGTTAACTAGTCTAAGTGATGTCTGTGGGTGATATTTGCATATTGGAATCAGAATAATGCAAAATGAAAACTGTTCATAAACCAGGCTCATATTTGTTGTTGGTCCTTCTGTAAATTAAGAGCAGATCTCTGTGCTGCATCCATCTCACCCCTCACCCAGATGCTGCATTTGTCTTTGTGGCAACAGAATTGTAATAGACGTTTTCCAGAGTCCCTGTTCTTTTGTCTTTAATATATTTCGTAAAGAAAGACCAGTCTCACAGAGGTGAGATCAATTTGTGCTCTTTCTGTTGGAACAGTTCTGGTGCTCCATGATGCTTGGTGCTCCACAGCTGTGCAACATTGGAATTTATGAAATATTTATCAGCTATTAGGGAGTTGAATTTGATATTGCTTCCTCATGCTTTAAAGCACTATTGCTAAAGTTTTTAAATTTCTTTCTTTAACACAGATCTCCATGAAGGAGTGTTTTTTTTTCTTTTTTTACATATCTGAAATTTCAAAACTACAAATATGCCATTTATCTGTCCATGGGTAAGATTCTTCCATCATCCACAAACCATTTGCTATTTGCCTCTGCTTTGGTCAGTATCATTCCTCTGAGGGTGTATATTTTAATGTGATGCCAGGTTGTAATTTTAGTTCTTACTAGATATATTGAAAAACTTTAATAATAAAAATAAAAGCCCAGGTAGTTAAAAGGATTTGCACAAATATCACCTAAGCTACTCTGGGAACATACAGTCCTTATTACATGGTGATGTAAAGAGAATATGTTGCTTTTGCGTTTAGGATACAGCAGTGTTATCCTTTATGTTTTCATTCAAATGTACTCAGTAAGTACACTATCAGGCACTGTTTGGTTCTGAGGTTGGAACTGCAGGACTGGGTCTTGGAACCTTCCCTTGTAATTCATGAAAACTTCAAAGTTTTTGGCCCAAGAAATTAGAATGATAGAGTAGCCATCAGCAGTGGTGGAGAAAGTTGTAGAAAAAATGAGGAAAGGAATGAAAATGGCTGAAGAAGGATTAGAGGCATTAATAAACTATATTGTGAAAAACTGGATATTCACATGTAACAAATGCAATCAGACCATATGCAAAGTCTTATGCCATATACAAAATTAAAGAGTCAATATAAAACATGAAATAACAAAACTTCTAGAAGGAAACCTAGGGAAAAATGGTAAGCATTAGTCAGAGGAATAGTGATCTTTTGAATATGGCATCAGAAATAACAAAAGCCAATTATATAAGCTGTTATGGATCTGATTAAAAAGCCTTTGTGTAGCAAAAGGACGATCAACAGAATGAAAAGGCAAGCTCAGAGTGAGAGAAAGTATTTGCAAACCTGTGTCCTGTAAGCAGTTTATATCCAAAATAATATGAGTCACATGTGTGCAGATAGCAAAGAAACAAATGAGGCAATTGAAAAATGACCAAAGCACCCAAGTGGGCATATTCCTAAAGAACACATGCAAATAACCACCTCGGCTGTGAGCAAAGTCTCAGTGTAACAGTGTAGTGTGAAAGAGGGTAAGAGAAGGGACAAACTAGTAATTACAATTTGGGGATACCAATTTCTTAGACATCTATCCTGAAATGTAGGAAGACACTCAAAGCAAAGGAATATGAACAATACATATTTATTATTTCTCAGAAACACATGGAAGATAAAACGTGATGAGAAAAATCAGTGATTCTGTGAATCCAAAGCCACAGCTGGATAACAGACCTAGGAAGCCTTCAGTAATGCTGGCGGGTGGAGTTCACTTGAAATGAAAGAGCTAGGAGGGATTATCAGATAAGAGTTTGAGCATCAGCAAGAGTTCCTTCTCTCTGTCATCAGCTGGCTCCTATGGAGAAACAAATAGCTCTGTCAGGCAATCCTGACTTCTCGTCATGAAATAAGCCCTGTGAGCAGAATACAGGCCAGTATTTCCTCTATTACACATGTCTGATCCCAGGCCTACATGAATCCAGGAAAACTATGTATGTAGCCCAACCCAAAACCATAAATTACCCAAAACTGTAAGAGTTTTTTGTGATTTTTTTAAAAAAAATGTAGGTTCATTGTGGGATCTTGAACACAAACTTTGTGGATGACAAGGTCATGTGGCAAGGTTGAAAGGCTGGACACACATGTAAACTGAGATGTTTTTCTATTAGACCTAAATTTTAATCTTGTTTTGAAAGTTTCGCTTCGGCCAAAGTCAAAATCATGCCTCATGGCAAAACACAGAGAGATCTACTAAAGAGTGAAGGAGATTAAGCGTTCTTACAATCACCAATATCAAATGACAGTGCTCTGGAGAACTACCAGCTTCATCTTGGGGAGGGAAGAAGTAATCGGGCAATAAAAACACAGGGAAGAAACAAGAGTGCTTATGAGTTACAGATGCCACTGTTACATAACCAGACAAAACAAAACCGTCAAGTTGATTTCAATCTGACACAATGTAAACATTCCATCAGTTGGTGAGCTTTGAATTAATATGCATATGCCAAGAGTGTTCCTGCAGGAGGCCAACTGCATACTAGAAATGTAACAGAGAAAGGAATGCCACTTTCACTCCAAGCAGTCCCACCCATAGCGAAAACTAAGAGTAAACTACACAAGAATTGGAGGATGGAATGGGAAAACTGTAAAATCCTATTAAAACACATATTTGACCACACATGTATGCAGAAGTGCACACACACACACACACACACACACACACACACACACTCACCTCTGAACTAAGGGAAATGTATTCCTGATCCCTAGACTTGATATTGCAGATATCAACTCTGCCTATATTAATCCATAAAAATAGAATGCCAAAAGATACGAATGAGTTTGCTCTCTTTGGATGTAGACAAGTTGATTCTAGAGGCCGCGTGGCAACATGAACATTTGAGAAGTGACGTAAAGATTTGAAAGGACGTTGCAAGAGAAGTATCACCACGCCCAGATGCCAAAGCATGTAAAGACATGAGCTTTTTAAATCCCGATGGTGGCTGTTGAAGAGGCGGGCATCATCTGGGAGAAACAAGTCTAGGAACTAAATTCTCACAGAAAGGAAATCCACACTGAAGAGAATGTTGAAAACCAGTAGGGGGAAGGAAGTGAGGGGGAATGAATGAAGCTGGGCAATGTAGTAGAAAGTTCCAGCAAAGATGAAGCCAAACTTCTTCCTTGTAGCAAAGGACACTGCAAATGGATCAGACATTGGAACTTAGGAAGTGAGTTTTGGAATTAGAAAATGCTATGTGAGCAAGACAGGGATTAAAACTCAATGAATAATTTACTCTAAACACAAGGTTTTCTTTGTTATAAGCAAAATTAAATAAAACTGGCAAGTACATAGTGGACTACTTGAAGTACATTACTTAGGGATATGTTTGCTCTTATTAATATAAATATCTATTACAGAGACACGTCCGTTAATCAATAGGAAAATTTCCAAGGAAACAATGACTGCAAACACATGGAAAGAAACCCGACATTTCTCAGAAAGAATTCAGACTCAAGCAATGAGTTCACAAATGTCAATTAGCAGCCTGGAAGAGCTGCAGGTTAGATATACAGTTTCATCGACAGGGTGCTGGGAATCAGGCAGTTTTATAGGTCAAGAGAGGTTGAGCTAGACTGGGCTCTTTGGAAATGGTTGGGAAATCTTTACTAAAATCTAAAACATCTGTGGATGCTCTGACTGGAAGAACCTATTTGTGAAGTTAGTCTATAGATATAGTTGCACGTGTGTACAAATAAATTAGTACATGGATATTCACGAAAGTCTGGAACAAACCACATGTCTATGATAGCGAGGTAGCTAAGGCACAAAACGCCTGTAGTAAAATACTATGTCCCTATGTCCTGTGCTGAGAAAATGAATGGAAAAGTAAGTAAATTAAAACCTGAAAAGAGCTTCCATGTGTTATAGAATTTACTTGTGCATGCAAAATCCATATCTGGGAAGACACAATAAAATTGACAGAAGTCATTCCTAGGGATGGAAACACAACAACTGAGGGCTTATGGGTAGGATACATTTTATTTCATTTTTTTTTAAACAATGTTAATGGTTTGAATCTAAAACACACTCATATTTTGAATGCTTGTCACTTGACTGATGGTACGATTAGGGGAGGCGTGGAGCCTTCAAGAGATGAGGACTGGCTAGGAAAGCAGATCACCAGGGGTGGGCTTTGAAGGCTATGGCTTGGATCCTGGTTTTGGACAAGCCCTTCTCTCTGGTCCGCCACGATGAGGATATCTTTGCCACATGCTCCTGTCTCCACAGGCTGAGCACTCTGTCCTGCCTTCCCTCCATGATGTACAGAAATCAGCTGAAACAGGCGGAAGACATAGTTACTCCCACAAGTTGTTTCTTCCAAGCGTTTTTCATCACGAAAATGCAAAAGCAACTAACACAGACTCCATAGCCCCTGTACTACTTGAATTTTTACTATAAACATGATTCTCCCAATTAATATGACAATGCACCTATTTGTTGGAACAAATTTTCTTCTTAATTTAAATTTTTTGATGAATTTCATCATTTCCTCCCCCTCCCTCTACAATTCCTCTCATGTGCCATTCTCCGACTCCCTCTCAAATTCATGATCTTTATTATTGTTATTACTTATTTTTACGAGGGAAGAGAAAAACCCAGACCTAAGCTCTGGAAGGAGATTAGGCTGCATTAAAGTAATAATGCGTTTTTTTCATTGGCACTACAAGGACAGGTATCAGTCTAACTGAAATTATACTACCCGGCATTCTTCTTCAGGAGACTGGTAAAGAGCAACAGGCAGGGTGTCTCAGTCAACAGGGGGATTAATGACCGTGTAACCCAGAAGAAATATACCTACACCACTCAGACACACAGAGGGCCTCTTTCTGCAGGTGTTATGTCTTAGTGTCTCACAGAGGATGGGTGTAACCAGGATCAGACTTGTTCACTGAAAGGGAAATAGAGAGGTACTCACAGATAAAATCAGAATTCCTGGCTTTGTGCCTTGGTTCTGTACTAGCTTCTGGGTTTATAATCTTTGGCAAGATATTTAGACTTTGTTGATATAAAAGCTTTTCTTTACAAAATGAGGTTAAATATGAAGCAACTGGACTTCACAGTTTTTGCAAACGAAGTGCAGATACCTTGGGTGAGGGGAATGGGAAAGCATTCTGGAGTTGATGATTCACAAACTCAAGAGTCATTAAATGCGGTCAGGGGATGGGTAAAGACTCGGGGCTTGTGGAACTGATCTGAGTGGAGGTTACAGTGTGGAATAGAGAGAATGCTTTTAGAAAGACTAAGAAAATTGAGGATTTCTAGAGAACAAATTGGTGAACATTTGCTTCTGTAATATTTTCAGTAACCTTTAATAAAGTAGATTTTAATACTGACATATTACAGAAGTCTGGGATTTGTAAGTGACCTGCCTGAAATTACTTTAAAAATAATAGGACAAGAACTTTTCTTCTTCTAACCATTTTAATTAATTACTATTATTATACCACTTCTTCCCATTAACTCATTAAGATCAGTTTGATGGGTAAAATAGTAAGAAAGATAGGTTTCCCTCAATATGTTCAGCAGGTTACATTTTGAAAAAAAGAGTCTGAATCTTGAGGGAAAAAAGTCATGTAGAGTATGTCATTTTGTGCATAGGTGTTGCAGAATATTATTTTAAAGTGTGTTACTTTTGTTTATGTTGCATTTGTTTGACTCTGTGAAGCTGTGCTACTTTGCCTGTCTAAAATACCTGATGTTCTAATAAAGAACTGAACAGCCAATAGCAAGGCAGGAGAAAGGATAGGTGTGGCTGACCGGCAGAGAGAACATATAGAAGGAGAAATCTGGGAGGAAAGGAGCGAGGAGCCAGAGAAGGAGGAGGACTCCAGTGGTGAGCCACCCAGCTACACACCAAGCCATGGAGTAAGAGTAAGATTTACAGAAGTAAGAGAATGGGAAAAGCCCAGAGATGGGATAAGATAAGTTAAGAAAAGCTGACTAGAAACTAAGCCAAGCTAAGGCCAGGCATTCATAAGTAAGAATAAGCCTCCATGTGTGATTTATTTGGGAGCTGGGTAGCGGGTCGCCCGAAAAGAGTAAGAAAACAACTAATAACACATAGGCTCCACACTGAAGGCATAGGGGCTGGGACAGCTGCTCAGCGAGGAAATTGCTTTGAGTGTATAAGTTTGAACTCTATCACCAATATGAAAAACTGGGTGTGGTGGCATTTGTCTATAACCACAGTGCTGGGAGGGAAGAGAGCCAGACCCCCAAAGCTTGCTAGTCTTAATCTGGGTGAACTGGCAAGATTCAGGTTGAGTGAGAGACTCTGTCTCACAGAGTACGGTGTAGAGCAATAGATGGAGATGCCCAAAAGTGAGCTCTGGCCTTCATGAAGGCATACATGACTTCCTCTCTCTCTCTCTCTCTCTCTCTCTCTCTCTCTCTCTCTCTCTCTCTCTCTCTCTCTCTCTCTGTGTGTGTGTGTGTGTGTACACAATAAAATAAATTCTAGCAACATTTATTAATAAATCGATATGTCACTGAACTCTGTTGCTTATCTGTAACCACCTCACATGTAGGCTTGACTAATACAAGACAGTTTTGATGACCTTAACCTCAGAACTCTACCTCAAAAGGAAACTGATCAACGTGGCTATCTTAGACAAATAACATGGAGCAGTTATGTCTTAGGGAAATATTTCCTTCTGTAGAGATTTGACATCTCCTAGAGTCACCTTTCTTGAGCACAGACACCATGGCAGACTTTGCTTAATCCTTCTGCCTTTTCCCTGGTGGTTGGAGACTTCCAGTTCATGACCTTACGGCAGGGCATGAATTCAATTTTTATATTGTTTCAAATCTATTCAACTTCCTGCTTACAGGGATTTTGTCTGTCCTACACAATTATCAGTCACCATCCTTTCAAGTGTGTGTGTGTGTGTGTGTGTTTAACTCATTCTCTCTCTCCTCGCTTTGTAGAATCCTTTTTAGAAATAAGTAAGATACTCCCATGCTATGCTTGAATTCTCTTCTATTCTTGTATTTTCTCTATATTTATCTTTCTGCTGTGTCCTAGGAGATGTCTTCAGATCTCCTAAAACAACTGTCTCTCTAGCTTAGGCAAATCTACTGCTGAAGCCATCCCATGAGATTTCACATTGTTTAATTGTGCTCTTTTTCCTAGACGTTTCCCGTAGGCAGCAGCGGCACCCCCCTCTCCAATTTGCTGTTTCTTTTCTTATTACCCATTTGATTAGGCTTCTGCTCCTGAATGCTGCTGGGTCTCTTTCTGTCTTGTCAGTTTCCTATGTTTCTAGCTCTACTTTGATGTCTAATGATTTGAAACACATCTAATAGGCTCTTAGATTGACTTTAACACTTTCGATTTTTATGTTTTAGAAATTATTTCTCTTGTGGGTTTGGCTCCTAGTTAGAGTAGATGGTGCTTCCAGATGTTAATGAATTTGGACTATGAAGTCCTGTATTATTTGGGACAATCAAGTGAGTTCCATGGTGAAGGCATGCCTTCAGCTTTAATTCATTTTTTGTCAGGCATTTTTCTGAGGCCTATTTTTGGTTCTAAGGTGTTCCAAGACCACACAGGTGCTATAATGGAGTCTCAAAGCCATCTAAGAGAAGACACTAAAGGGAAAGCTGTCTTACTCCCCCACCCATTGCCCGTGCTGAGGCAGGCTTGTCTCATTTACCTGTATGTTTTAGTAGACATGTCTAGAAGGTTCTGACATTTAAGCAAGGATCTTTGGTACAACCTTTCATCTTACTAGGATAAACAACCATGCCATCTGTCTTAACACGAGGTTTAAATATCAAGATCTACATATCAGCTACCTTTCAGGCTCAGCTGACTATGAGCAGCATTAGTCTATGAAATGTCCACTCCTGATATCTAATTCCTCCTTTTTTTGAAGGGATGAGAGAAGACACTGAGTATTTTCTTCAACATTCCAAAAAATTAATCTGTTTATTTAAAAGAAAATTTTCATATCCAGTATTTCCAGATGATGTGTACAATGGCTTTATTGTAAACATGCCCATATTTCCTAGAGCCAAAGTACCACACTCACCTTCCTTTGGCTTTAAAAGTGGTTCTCTTGATGTTCTAGGGAGGCCCCACACAGCTGACTGATAGCTATGTGGAGAACTGCCTGTCTTACCCTGCAGGTTCCTGGTAGCCAAGTTCCTATTCTTTTGTCCACGGGAGGCTGAACTGTGAGTGGGTTCATGGATCAAACCATGTCAACCAATGACTTCTTTATAAAATACGGAATGTCACACACTAAAATATTCTTAGTCCTCTAGTTTTGGTTCTTTTATTTGGCTCAGTCTCAATAGTTGTTAGTATATAGCTTACTTGTGTGTTTATCATTTTTGCTATGGTATAAAGAATAATATTTCCTACTTCTTTGGATAATTAGTGGTTTGATCTCTGTGCATACAGTTGTGGGTACAATAATATGAATAGATATTGTAACACCAGCTTCACCAAGCACCAATCAGGAAGTCACTATATATATTTAATAATAATAATAATAATAATAATAATAATAATAATAATAAACACTTGTTTTAATATTTTTGGTTTTTTTGACACAAGGTTTCTCTGTGAAACAGTCCTAGCTATGCTGAAACTTACTCTGTAGACCAGGCTTGCCTCAAACTCACAGAGATCCACCTGCCTCTTCCTCTCCTGGGATTATAGGCTTGTGCCGCCACCACCCGGCCTTGTTTTACTTTTTTATGTTTACTTTCAAAGCAACTTCAGTATCTAATCTCAGAAACTATGTAAGGGACAGGAATTTTTTTGCCATGTTCCACACTTACAACTGAGTATAAAGAATTTCATCTAACTATAAAGGAGCTCAGAATCCAAGCCTGTATTTTTTTTTTTTTTTTTTTTTTTTTGGTTTTTCGAGACAGAGTTTCTCTGTGTAGCTTTGCGCCTTTTCCTGGAACTCACTTAGTAGCCCAGGCTGGCCTCGAACTCACAGAGATCCACCTGGCTCTGCCTCCCGAGTGCTGGGATTAAAGGCGTGTGCCACCACCGCCTGGCCCAAGCCTGTATTTTTTATCTAGTACTTTTTCAATATATGTATCTCATCTCTCTGAATACAACTCTCTAAATTTTCTTCTGGGGATGGACAGATACTGCAGTCAGAAAAGTTCTCATTTTCCAAGCATAAAGACCCAAGTTCAATCCTCAGAACCCACACAAAAAAAGAGCTTGCATAGGCACAGCTTCAACACAGGGAAATCAGGTAGATCAACCTCTGAGTTTCCTGAGCCAACCAACCTAGCCACTGCTTGGTGAGTTCCAGGACAAAGAAAGACACTGTCTCAAAAAAAAAGTGCTGATTAAGAAACAAGATTGTCCCCCAGCCTCCTTACGTAATATATACCTGCATCCAAACACATACACACAAATGAACACATGTACATGCTTACATTAAAAACATACAATAAAGTTTCTTATGAGGAAGTATATTTTTTATTAGTATCTGTCTTTGATTTTTTTCCCTCATATATACAGATCATAGTGAAAATACCCAATATATCATTAGACTCTGGGAACTGTTTCTTTGTTCTGCAGTGAGAGGCCACAAATGACCTCATTTGAACCATGGCACCACAGGCACTGAGCCACAGGTAGTTGGACCAATGCATACAAATGAACCAACATGGTCAATAATATCTCTTCTAAGAATTAAAAATGAAACTTTAGGGAGAGCAAGTGAGTTACTGTGTGTGACTTTCCATGCAGAACAGAAAAGCAGAAAGACTGGGGGGTGGGGGGAATGAGATGTCTCAGGTTAGCAGACAAGGGCAAACACACAAGAGTTGTCGAGAGAAAGTCAGAGGCTTCAGAGCCTACAGACTGTCCCCTCTTGACCTGTTTTGGCTCCAAGATAGTATCATTCATCTGTTAACACACTCCTTCATCAGAAATGTCAACCAGAAAATGGATATTGGTTTATTTACTATCTATTAGTGTTAAATATGAGAAATTTCTACCAGGAGGAAGTTAAACGGTCAGAGCACGGCTGTAGCTGTGTTTCCCAGCACCTCGCTTGCCTGCAGTGACATCCTTGTTGTCATGGTAAGTGTGGAAAGTCTTACATTTCCTACCATTGCTCCCATCCACAGTGCTCTTACTCAGTCTGCCCATAGTCTTCAACAATGTTAGCTAGAAGGTTCGCTCAAGTTAAAAACCAATTATTGGTCTGGGCAGATGACTCAGTGAGCAATAGAGTTTGTTGTTCAAGCCAAAGGACCTGAGCTAGAGTCCCCAGAACCCACGTGATGCCAAGCATCTGTAGCCCCAGTGCTACTACGGTGCCAGGTGAATCCCTGGGGCGTCACGGGCCAGCTAGCTTGGCATTCACTGTGGAAAACAACAGAGGGACCTTGCTACAAACAAGGTGGAAATCCAGGACTGACACCTGTGGTTTTGCACACCCATGTTCACACCCACAAACAGACATACAGAAAAACTAAAACCATACAAGTAAATTTTTAAAATTTAAAATAACTATATTATACATTTAATGCTGCTTTGTTACCCACTCAACTGTGTGTGTGTGTGTGTGTGTGTGTGTGTGTGTGTGTGTGAGAGAGAGAGAGAGAGAGAGAGAGAGAGAGAGAGAGAGAGAGAGAGAGAGAGAGAGAGAGAAAGAGTTTCCCTATAGCCTGTTAGTCTGTAACTGACTGTGTAAGTCATGATCTTCTTGCCTTAACTTCCCAAGTGTTGATATTGTGTACATGTCCCACCAAGCCTAGATTAGCATATATTTTTATTTCAGATTTTTCTGGTGAATGAAAATCTCTGAAAGAAGTGTTTGAGTCTGGAGCACTGGAGATGAAGAGCCATGCTTTACCCTGGGATGTAGCCCTGTGACGTCCAGTACTAGAGTGGAATAAAGTTTTGAAGCACAAAACGTTGAGCAGTATGTGGATAGTTTGTCAGCAAAAGACACATGATGCCATTAAATGTAACATCAAAATATAGAGAGGGAAGGAAAGTAGTCAACTGGGAGCATCCACCAGGAAGTCAAGTAAACTAAAAGATAGAGTGGCCAGCGGTGGAAGAGGCAGAGTCCAGAAAGGCATTGAGCCCAAGAGAGAAATGTTCCACCTATGATGTGAGACTTAAGGTTTATTTTCCTACATAATAATGATTTCTTCAACTCAATTCCAATCACTCTTGTCATAAGCAAGTCAGAAAAGCAGCTAGAGGCCCCCAGAATGAATTGAAAGAGGAGTTCATTCCAGTCCTCAGACCACACCAATGCGTTTCAAGAAAGATCTAGAGGATGTTCAAACTCAAGAAGATGCAGAGGGCTCTTGTTCCTCATTGGATTGGATGTGCAGTTTCTTGTGTAGTCCTTCATTAAGGGGCCTAAAATACAAGCAAAGCACATATAACTACACAGATACACAGCGTTATCTATTCCCCCTTAGAAAACACACACTAAAAACATGTAAAAGCTAAGAAATAAAATAAAGCCCATTTGGTTGATCAGTGGAAAGTTAACAACAGCCATAATTAACCATTTTACATGCATATCTATGCTTCCCTGATAGATCAACTTAGAAAAAAATTAAAGCGCATGAATCTCTGATGCTAAGTGAATTGTCCAGAATAACACCATCAGTGACAGCTCGTGAATCTAGAACACCAAACCACACTTTCAACACTGAATCTGGTCTTCCTCAAGCAGGCTTGTGGCTAGCAAGATGGCCGTGGTGGTTAGTTTTTGTCAACTTGACTTAAACTAGAGTCACCTAGGAAGAGAAACCCTCAGTTGAGGAATTACTTCCATCAGATTGGCCTGTGGGCATGTCTGCAAGGATGTTTCCTTGATTAATTTATGTGGGAGGATCTGGTTCACTGGGAGCTGTGCTACTCCTGGGCAAGTGGTCCTGACTTATATAAAAAAGCAGGCTGTGCAAGCCGTGCAGAGCAAGCCTGTAACAGCTTTCCTCCACAGCCTCTGCTTCAGCTCCTGCCTCCAGGAGCCTGTCTTGAGTTCTGGCCTTGGCTTCCCTAAAATGATGGAACATAACCTGTAAGCCAAAAACCCCTTTCCTCTTCCAGATTGACTTGGTCAGTATTTTATCACAGTTACAGAGCCATAACCAGGACGGCAGCCCCTGAGTGGCTCGTAAGCTTTTATGTTTTTTTTTTGATTGGGAAATAAAACAAAACTAGTTCTGAGTGACCATCTCTCCCCATTTACCATACTGTAGCTTTAAAATACTGCTTTTATTTTGTTTTTCAGAAGTTAGTTCAAATATCTTCATGCAGCCTGCTTCACTGATCATCATTCCATCTTAAGTCATTGATTCAAAAATTCTATTTGGAGCTTAATTTAAAGAAATGATTATATTTTCCTCCCACAATTCTTTCCCCTTAAAATGTCTTTCAGCAGATGGGTCAATAGCCTACTTACTTAGTTGGCATGAGGCACATGATAACAATTTTGTGTCACCTTTACATTCAATCAGGCTATTCATAACACAGGCCAAGTTGCTGACACCTTCAATAGAAGGTGTAGACTAGTGACTCTCAACCTTGGGAGTGCCATGGAGTCATGTGGAGATGCTAAAATCATCTTTGGGGGGTGGTCTACCTCATCATTTCTGATTCAGTAGGGCTGAGGGGAGACCAGAGATGCTGGTCTGGGGCTGCTTTGGGGGAGTCTAGACTACATATATTCTGATCTCATTGTGGATTTGTTGTCATCTACAATGTACCTGTGTATATTTCTAAATATATCCATCATTAAAATAAAAATGAGAAAACATGAATATGAAGATTCTTGGCCTTAATTTTACCTGTGTGTAATCTTTTCAATAAGAGCCATCACCCATTCAGCCTTAGGATCCAAACAAATTAATTTCCCATTTTTCAGCAGGACTCTATAAAATTAAAGCGTTTTTGGTTAAATAGCAACTGTGCTTATTTAATAGTATGTTAAGTACACTCACAATAATAATCTGCAACATGGAGTGCATATACTTAAAATCAACACACAGATTTTTCAAACTGTATTAATCATATTGGTGGAATGGAACTTTTAATCTTATCAGTATGCCTCGCTAATTTTTAAAGTTGTAGTTTAGTTACCTGTGCAAGTGCATGAATGTGCCACCGTGTGGGCTCCTGGGATCAAACTCAGATTGACAAGCTTGTCAGTCATGTATTTATATATCTTTTATTGGGTGTGTCCACTATTTCGTTAGATTTTAGGGCCCCAATTAATGCTCTCTTATTGTTGATCAGAGAGAGCATGAATTCTACTAGTTCTGATCTCCACAGAGCTGCAAAGCTCTACCAATGTATTAAGGATCATTTGGTAGTTACTTATATGAGTCTGGATCATTTTACTGCATTCTGAGCCAAAATGTACATCTCAGGGGTTTAAAAGATAACACAATTTAAAATTCTATAATAATGAAAAACAATATAATCAAATTCTTACAACTAACCAACATAAGAAAAATCAGCTACAAAGCATTATGCATAATGGTACAAACTTGAAAATATTCCCTTTAAACACAGAAGCAAGCCAAGGGAGCCTGCTCCCATGACAGCCATCTCAACAAAGCTTGAAAGACAAGTAAAAGTTATAAGGTTCTCAAAGGAGGAAATGAAACTGCCTTTATTCCCAGACAGCATGGTGGCCAAATGAAAGGATGAAATCAACAAATACAAAACAAATGCTAAGTCTAAGCAGCAAAAACTGGAATGTGAAATTTTATTATCATAACCTTTATAACAACATCAGATTATGTACAGTGACTGGGGAGAGTTTTGAGATTTAAAGCAAGCTGAAGTAAATGATAGGCGTTTAAGGACATTGAAGTATGATATCAAGTGTGGTAGTGCACACCTGTAACCCCACGAATCAGGAGGGTGAGTTCAAGACCATTATCTCTTTTATGGTCACTTAAAATAAGCACACAGAGACAGAGAAAGCCCCTGCCTCAAAACGTAAAATAAGAGAAGGAATCTCGTGTGGCAGCCGGAGCAGTTTTCTCTGGCTGATAGCAGAAGAGAACATGTGATTGGGAGGGGGGAGACTGATTTGGTGTGAGGCTGATTTTCCCATCGCACATCCAAAGAGCCAAGTGGAACAACCTGGAAATAGCCTCTAGGAATTAAAAATCACCACAGACCAACAGTCTAGAACTATGGTTCTCAACCTGGGGGCCAAATGACCCTTAGACGGGGGTCACATATCAGATACCCCGCATATCAGATATTTACATTCTGATTCACAACAGTACCAAAATTACAGTTATAAATTAGCAACAAAAACAGTTTTATGGTTGGGGGGTTACCACAACATGAGGAACTGTATTAAAGGCTTTCAGCATTAGGAAGGTTGAGAACCATCAGCCTAGAAGGATGTGGGGGCATCAGCAAAGAGCTAAATTCTCCCAGCAGCCTGAGTTGAAAGCAGAGCCCTTCAGAGAACCTCCAGGTGAACCTTCTGACTAGCTGCCATCCTTCAAAAACCAGCAAGCAGTCATGTGTCTGTGCCTTGACTCTGGTTTGAATGGTAAGATCAGTACTGCTATAATGCCTTCTTATGGGCTTCCTGAAGCCCTGTGGATTCTCTCTCCTTTTCTTCCACTCACTCTTCTCAGTGAGCAGAGAAGCCACCTCAGCCACGCAGCATGCTGAACTATAAAATGTGGAGTAATAACCATATTTATTTCACACTCTATTATGATAATGTTACCTAGCAATAAACAACTAAGGCAGACACGTTTAGATAGACAGACAGACAGATGATAGATAGATAGATATAGATAGTTGACAGATAGATATAGATAGATAAATAGATGATTGATTGATAGATGATGGATAGACAGATGATAGATAGATAGATAGATAGATAGATAGATAGATAGATAGATAGATAGATAGATAGATAGAAAAATAGATATAACAAAAGTTATAACTAAAGAATGAAGGAATTTCCTACAGTCTACAAGGTTGATGCCCCAGAATAGTTCTCAGGAGAGTCATGAGGCCATATTGTATGTGCTGGTACATCCACGTGTATAATGCAGAGATTTCCTGATGTTCCCTATCCTTACATCCTTGCCCAGGACTGTGTATCTTTGTTTTTAAGTACTCATTGACTTCAAAGTTAATTCTACTCAGCAGAGTTTATGAAATTAACTATCATCTCCATTTAAGAGCTGCCTTCTGGTTTTGTGGTTTGGTTGTTTGGTTTGGTTCATTTTTTTTCTGGAAAGAGCACATGTCATTTTTAGAAACGAGAGTGTAAATATTGGGTAAAACAATGGTTTTCCCATTCTGTGTGGGAATAATACTGTCCAGAGCCATAGTCTTCAGTCTCTTCATCTAGCACAGTGGTTCTCAACCTTGCTAATGCTGTGGCCTTCAATACATTTCCACATGTTGTGGGGACCCCCACAGCCATAAAATTATTTTTGTTGCTACTTATAACCGTAATTTTGCTACTGTTATGAATTGTAATATAAGTATCTGTGATTTCCGATGGTCTTAAGTGAACTCTGTGAAAGGATCATTTGATCCCCCAAAGGGTCATGACCCACATGTTGAGAACCACTGAGCACATCCTGTTAGGAGATAACATTTAGAAAACTTCCATGAAGGAGCTTCCACCCTCCTTCCCATCTTACTACTTACATGACTTCCTTTCGGCTACAGTAGATATTCTCAGGTATCACCTGGACATGTTTAATGAATTTAAGAGGAATGAAATCAGAACTTATCTGAATACACTGACATCGTAACTCCTGAGTGTCACAGGGATGAGCTGTGGAGGGAAAGAGTAGTTAACTTCTCAGCAAGAACAAATAAGTCTTTAGTGTTCATGTTTTTACTTTGAATTAGGAGCCAAGACAGTGAGGCACACAAGGCAAATACATGAGGCTGACCTATGATCTTATTATGGCAAGGAAAAACTTGTTAAGCACCTACTATGTTTTAAAAAGTTGCAAATAATCTAGATGACTAGTAGATTGCTTAAAGGTAAATACAGCCAGTATCTATAGTAAAGCAACTCAAGCCTTAATGATTATGCATAAATTTTATCAATTGAAGAGTGACAAATCCTATCAGCATGAAATAATTAAGGTAAATATCCTAAATCTTTTTGTACTAATTCTTCTGTTATCAACTCTGAAAAAGAAAAGCATCCGTTCTTGTAGCCAGCTATTTCTAGCAAGTCAAATGCATGCTTTCACCTAACTTAATATGACTACATGAAATTCTGTGAACTTCACAGTCTAAATGCAGACCTTTTTAGGGTTTCATTTGACCATTTCTGCAATTTGTTTATTGGCCCAAACCACTTCATTATATTTGAAATGTCTTCGGACTTTCCCCCAGTAGCTAAATGGAAAATAAAAATGCCTCCTTAGCTTACCAAGGTTGTCTAGGTTGAGGACAACGAGCAGAAACACCAGCCAGCCCTCAGCAGCCATGTCTGCCTGTGGCTTGACTCTGGTCTGGATGGTAAAATCAGTACAGTGCCTTTTATATGCTGCCTGCAGCTCTGGGAACTCTCTCTCCTCTTCTACTCTCCCCACTGAAGAAGGAAAAGTGGCACACGCTAGCTGTTTCACAAGCCAGTACTGAAGCTGGCCTTAGTTTTCACACTTTACTCAGTTGAGAGGTTGGGAGCAGGTTGAGGTGAACTTGATGCATACAGTTGCAAACCTCTCATTTTTTTAGAGCTGAAACTGTGTAAATGTAAGGAGATTGATGTCATTGTAGTCAATGAATGGAGCTATGAGAATGTAAATAATTTTGTTTTACAAAATCTACCTTTGTGCAAAGAAGGGCACTAAAATACTTTCCCACAGCAAATATTTGCCTTTGGCTCCTGTATATATTTGCACGGTCCTATTTGAGGTTTTAATAGAATTTACCATAGTGAAATCATATTTACACCATCAATTACAAATAAGATGGAGTCCAGACTAAAATAACCTAATAAATTGTATCCTATCAAGAATAGCAAACTGCAGTTATTTGGGACTTAGATTGCACAAGTTTCCTTAGGCTTGGAGATCATTTAAGTAGCAAAGGACTACGAGTTTTACTCCCCTCCCCCTTAAGCAGTTTTATAATTGATCTTAATGATCTAAAACGGGCTGCTCCTTGTTTTGGCATATACAAACCAAACAGTAACATATCTGCAATAACGTGAGCTACCACAGTCAGAGACCAGGCGGCCTCAATGGCAGCAATATTTTGCCTTACAATCCTGGAGACTACAAATTCAAGCTTAAGGTATGGACATGGTTGGTCCTTTTTTGGTACTACAAGGAAGGGAAATATGCCAGGCATCTTTACTTGGTGTGCTGGTGGTTGCTGTCCTGTTTACAATAACAGTGTTCTCTCTCTATGAATGTCTATCTCCAAATTCTCCTTTGTTAAAGGACGCTAATATGCTGGATTAGAGCTCATCCTATTAACCTACTTTAACTCAATTGCTTCTTTTTTAATGAAAAAAATTCATACAATATTTTTTGATCATCTTTTTCTGCTCCCCCAGTTCCTCATAGATCCTCTCCATCTCCCTACCAAACCAACTTTATGTTCTTTTTTCTTTTTTTTTAAGCTTGTATTATAAACTTCGTGTTCTTTTTTTTTTTTTTTTTTTGCAGTATAGTTCAGTTCTACATATCAGCCATGGATTCCCTTGTTCTCCCCCCTCCCGCCCCCCTTGGCTGTTTGAAACCTGGGACCTATGCAGGGTCGCTTGGCTCGGCCTGGGAGGAGGGGACTGGACCTGCCTGGACTGAGTCTACCAGGTTGATCTCAGTCCGCGGGGGGAGGCTTTGCCATGTTCTTTTTTCTTTTTCCCTTTAAAAGCAAACAATCAAAACCAAGAAACCATACTTGCATGCACACACACACACACACACACCCCAACACAGATCCCCACACAAACAGAAATCAAAGTAAATAAGCAAAAGACTAATAAGACAAAAAACTGCCCAAAAGCAAAATGAGACAAAAACTCTACAAAAATACCATTGAGTTTGTTTTGTGTTGGCCAACTACTCCTGGGCATGGGGCCTACCCTAAAGTATGGTTAATGTGCCCACTAAGACTCCATTAGAGAAAACTGATTTGTATCAACTATAGAAGGCCTCTCAGTTAGGGGTGGAAGCGGCATCTCCTCTCAGTGCTGGGATCCCCATCTGGCTTGAAGCTCTGGAGGCCCTATGTGTGCTACTACACTCTCTGTGGGCTCATATGTGCATCAGTCCTATTGTGTTTGGAAGACACTGTTTCCTTGGAGTCATTCATCACCTCTGGCTTCTAAATGTTTGCCTCCTCTTCCACATAGATCCCTGAGCTTTGAGAGGAGGGCTTTCACGAAAATGTCTTATTGAGAATGGAGTTCTCCAAAGTTTCTACTCTCTGCCCATTGTTCAGTTGTGGGTCTCTATGTAAGTTCCCATCTACTTCAGGAAGAGGCTTCTCTAATGAGGATTAAGCAAGGCACTATATGACTATAGCATATGTCATTAGGAATTGTTTTATTGCTTTGCTCCTTTAGCAGAAGAATAGTAATAGGTTTCTCCCAGGCTCATGATTTATCTAGTCGCAGGTTCTTGGCCATTTTGGTAGTGCCGTGCTTGGGTTCTATCTCGTGGCCTTAGACCTAATCAAAAAGTGGTTGGTTATTCCCATAACATTTGTGCCACGATTTCACCAGTCTACCCTGCAGGCAGGTAGTATCTACAGTAGTAAGTCTCTATATTGTTTTTCAAATAGCTGCTGTTAGTTGTCCCTCCCCTTATTCCCCTTTACCTTTCTTGTCCATACCCCTTCCCATTTAATCCTCCTATTCTAATTTTCCCTCTGTCTCTCCATTACAATATACAGCACTCAATCTCATCAGTTGCCTGTTTAAAGACTGAATATCCAAATAAGTTCACGTTCTGAAGTATTAGGGCTTAGGACCTCTGCATTTGATATAACATATTATAGCATCTAACTGAAGAATATGTGATTACTACAAGGCCGATATAGTCCAAAGACAAACTTCGCTTAAATAATAAAAAAGTTTTCCTGCTCATTCTCATTGAGCATTCATTATGTACCAGGACCTTTTGTATACACTATGTCTTGAAATAGAATTAAAATTGAGTTAATTTCAATGTCATTATGTCATAGCCTGCTTTAGTGAGAGAGACAAAAAATATGTTATACCCAAGGGGATCTGTGTTTATTATGATTCAGATCTGGAATTTCCCTCAAAGGCCCATATATTAAAGGCTTCATCCCTATCTTGGAGCTATAAGCAATAGTGGAAAGTTTAGGAAGTGAGGTCCCGTGATAACTTTATTATTATTGAACCCAAACTCTTACCTGACTGCCAAAATATTGGGGTTTTATTTGATTTATTTCTCTTCTCTAAGCTGTCTGATTTCTTTTTCTAATGATGACTGAAGACAATGGAAGTAATTTTAACTATCTCTCACTTTCAAAGGCAAATGTTGAAGAGTTTTGGAGTAGAAGATAAATGTTGGTAAGATGCCAACCTGTTGGGGAAATTGAGTCTGCCTATGGCCTGGTAAACCTGTTTCCACTCTTTTAGGGACTAAGTGTCCTGGTCCAGGTTTCACTTTAAATGCAGCCAAAACAATAAGAAAGAAGAAAAGAAACAAAGGAAAGAAAGAAAGAAAGAAAGAAAGAAAGAAAGAAAGAAAGAAAGAAAGAAAGCAGGCAAGAAGGAAGGAAAGGAGGAAGGGAGGGAGGGAGGGAGGGAGGGAGGGAGGGAGGGAGGGAAGAAGGAGCCAAAGACTAACATCTGGCTCCTTAGGCAACTTATGAGATTAATGTAAATAATTTCTTGGTTTAAATTGGTTTCATAGTTTATGCAGAATAAGAATACAACACTCCAAATGGTTCCCCAAGAGACCCATGGCTCAGCTGAAACTGGCCATGGAGTGCTGTTCCACCCTGATGATGTTGGCCATACTACAATGTGTATCTCCTGCCAGATTTCAGATTCCCTGACTCACTTCACGTTCTCTCCCCAACCCCGACCCCCTTTTCTCGGGTAGTCTACTCATTAATAAAATAACAATGCGTAAGTCTTTACCTTGAAGTCTAATTTCTGGGAAGCCTGAGTATCCAAATATGGTTTCCTTTGAAAGCAGAATCTGATACAAAGATTTATATCCCAAGAAGAATCAGTGAGAGAAGGCAGAAGCCGAGCGAGAGAAGAGAGAAAGGCAGTAAATAGCATAATGATGAGGTAGCAAGGTGAGCAACTAAGCTTCTTGTTTCTATACCAGGAAAACTTGTAGAACATTCCCCACAATTGTCCCTCCATTTAAGTCATTTGGGAGTAAAAGTAAACAGCCAAATATCCTTCAGGAAAATATACACACCATAAGGCTAGAAATGATAAGGCAGGCTTCATCTACTAACTGCCACTCACCCTGGGGTTGGGGAGGGTTGAAGGATGCTTTTGAGGGCCTTGCATTACAGATTTTCCTGTCTGTGAGTTCAGCAAACCATCTGCCATGTCTGCTCTTCCTTCAGATGAGGGAGCCTCAGCCAGGAGGGCAGAGACATGAAGTTGAAAAGTTGTTGAGTGTGGGAACATCGATGATTATTAGTAGACAGGCTCTTTGTCTTATTCTTTGTATGGGCAGAGAAATGGCGTCATTTCTTTTCCTGGGTTGCCATATTGTATGGTTGTGATCTTCCACCTCTATCATCCCTAGTGGTTCTTTGGTTACTTCTGGGAGTTCCAGGACGATGACCCTGGAGCATTCACAAAGCAGAGCTCCTAAGGACAGGATAGTGTCAGCCATCTTTATTTTTCTCTCTATCTCTCTTGGAGGCCTTACTCAGGAGTCCCAACCATGTCACCATTGGTGTTTCCAGTAGCCAGACTCATGAAATTGTGCTGTTACATCATTTTCATTTCCTATTACCTTCAACCAGTGACTACCACCTCACATGTCCTGTGTGCTAGTTCTTAATCATCCAGCATTCCTGAAGGGAGAATATGGCAGTTTCGAAGTCTCAGGGAAATTGGATGAGGAAGCTACATTTTTCATATCCATTTCATTAGAAACTGAGACATATCTTTGGAATTGGTCTGAAGAGTAATAGCAAATAATCATAGTTTTTGAACATTGACATTTATTCTCCTCCTTATTTCAGAAGACACATTCTTGTTCTTTCTGAATTCTATTTAGAAAGGGAAATTAAGCTGAATGAAGTCAACAAAGTTGCTTAAGATTATGACAGGATTGTAATTGACTCCAAAGCCAACCTGACACTTTGAAACCTGGTTTGAACCACCCTAAGGATGACCTCTGTCCTTCTTGCATCCTATGTTTACTACTGACAAGGACATGGCAGCCTACAGAGCAGGTCCAATGCTGGAGGGTCTTAGGCATGAATTATGGCTTTACTGAACCCTTGGGTTCCCTCTTCTCAATATTTTCCAGAGCCCACTCACTTGAAGTTAGTGAGGGAAAGCCAGAATTATGGAGCTTTTAAATGGGTTTCAATGCATTTTATTTTTGTATGGTTTACAAACTTTCTTCTTTCCTGAATCATTTGTAATCAATAACGTAGGAGATAGATTATTATAACTTTCAACCCTTAGGTCGGGAGAGGGAGTCCACAGAGCTTGTTTCTTGCTACCCGTGGCCTTATTTATTCAGGTTGGAACAAGCTGAAAGATCTCAGATACTCAGGCTGCCAGTGCTGCCCTCTTGCCTCTGTGGGAGACAT
The DNA here is from genome assembly GCF_949786415.1 of Peromyscus eremicus. Classification (NCBI taxonomy): domain Eukaryota; kingdom Metazoa; phylum Chordata; class Mammalia; order Rodentia; family Cricetidae; genus Peromyscus; species Peromyscus eremicus. Next base: position 81,661,688 of record NC_081426.1, on the reverse strand, counting down.
TTACCCAAATTCAGGATTTCCTAATAAGTTCTAAGTCCCTAAACAGGACTCCACAGGTGCACACACAAAAGACTCCCATTTCCAAATTTGGGGTTTAGCTTTAGACTACTGAGATGTTTTCTTTTTCCCACAATTTTGTCCTTAGAAACTGGGGTGCAGCTTCAATCCTGGGCATCGATGTATACAAGCCACTCAAAGGCTTTCTTTCAAGGTCTATAAAAATGTCACCAAGAGGGGTGAGGACCGATATCGTTAAACCGAATGAATCTATATATCAGTATTCTATATATTGATATAAAGAATTAGAGCATTGAAATGGGTAGTAATTGCATACATAATAAGGTTGAGTGCTGAACCCAAATCTCAGACCCGTCTGTAAAGTGAAGTACTCGACTACTTACTTTTTCTGCCTCTGGTAAGACAATTGAGCTCAAAGGAAAAATTACCAAATTTGCCACCATTTCACTGTCAGTTTCGTTAAATTGTCAACAGTTGTTAGAAAAATTACTTTGCACTCCTGGCAGTAGTAGATACATAGACTTATCCGGTCATCCCCTGTGATCCAATGCTGACTACCCCGGTTGTCACTGGAGAGCCTTCACCCAGTGACTGATGGAGGCAGATTCAAAGACCCATGGCCAAACATTGGGCTGAGCTTGGGAAGTTCTGCTGACAAAGATGGTGAGGACTTGAGGAGAGAGAGGAGGGGTTGTAGGAGCTGGGGGGGGGGTCAGAGACATTGCAGGAAAACCCACAGAGATGGCTAGCCTGGTTCATGGGAACTCACAGAGTCTGAACCAACAACCAGGGAGCCTGCGTGGGACTGATCTAGGCCCTCTGTATAAATGTGACAGTTGTGTAGCTTGGTCTATTTGTGGGACTCCTGGCAATGGGAGCAGGGGCTGTCCCCAGTGCTTTGGCTGGCCCTTGGGAACCTGTTCCTCATTCTGGATTGTCTTGCCCAGCCTGAATACAGGGGGAGGTCTTATGGCAACTTGATATGCCATGCTTTGCTGATGCCCATAAGAGGTCTGCCCCTTTCTGAGCAGAGGAGGGGTGGGTGAGGGGAGTGGAGGGAAGTGGGAAGGTAGCGGGCAGAGAGGAGGAGGGGAGGCTGACATCAGGACGTAAAATAAATAAATTAAATTTTAAAAAGAAAGTTAAAAAATAGAAAGAAAAACTACTTAGTAAAAGCAATGGAATTAGGTCATTTAGTTGGCTACAAGAATGTACATAAAGAGACAAACTTGGGTGGCAAGATAGCAAGGAACTTCTTTTTTCTTTAAAAAAAAAAGATGTATTTTGTTCATATGGCTGTTTAACCTGCATGTATGCCTGTGTGCCATGTGAGTGCCTGGTGCCCTTGGTGGCCAGAAGAGGGTATCAGATGCCTTGGAATTAGAATTGGAAAGGTGGGGAATCTCCAGGTGTCAGTACTGGAAAAGTACATTCTTAGGTGGGGAACAAGTGCCACCAGGAAGTGAACAGAGCCATGACTTACAGTGATTTATTTTTGTAGCCAACTGAATGCCTGGGAGGCAGGAAGAAAACTTGAGAAACAATGATGTTTCTGGGTTAACCTCTAGCAATAGCCTTCCAAGGAAATAAAGCAAGGATTATTTTTAAATATTTTATTTTCAAATTCTTTGTAAAAATACCAATAAACATTTAAACCTCCAAGTTCTAAGTCTTAGAAGCATTAAATAGTCATTGAGACTTACAGAAATCACTTAAAATGTCTAAGGAATATACAGAACATTACAGTTCTTGAAGCTTCAACACAAAGTTGCTCATTCATTGTGACACTGTAGAGCCATTTCAATAAATAACAACTATAATCTTTTATCGGTACAAAAGTAGATGTGCTCATATGTTCTCCCTACATTAAATGGCCTCCTTTGCCTGTTGACTGCCCCAGCTATCATCACAATGGTCAGCATGGGATGGCTGCCCCAGAAATATGAATATAATTCCCTAAGAGAATCTGAAAACCTTTAACCTTCATGTTAAGAATGAGGATTGATGAAACCTATGTTTGATATTAAATAAACAGTAAATATGAGGGCATCTTGCAAGTAGATTCAATTATACACTTAGTTATTTTACATATAAAATATTAACAACATACACTTTGGGGAAAATAAATAAATATGGACTCTCGGGAGTTGTTCAAAGCAAGCAGGCGAAGCCTCATCCCGACGGTCTTTGGAAGGATCAATTTTTTCCTCTTTGCTTTAGAAGGCAGGTCCTTCATCAGGATCAGGGGCTTCCTCCTTTCCTGGCTCAGCTGGACCTGATGCTGTCATGAGAAAACGGATTTCTTTAGTAGGTGCACAGAATTCTTCTTTCTCCTGGGTTTTCTGAGTACAGCCTGACCCCAGTGGCCTCTGCCTGTGGCGGCTGTGCTGTAGAGCAGACGCCTCAGCTCTAGTAGATGCGCTCCTTCAGGATGGAGGTGGAGTGGGGATCTAGGGTCTCAAAAAGCTAAAGTTGTTGTTTGTCTGTCATACCAGGTCTCAGTTAGCTCATGAAGTACTATTATTTTTCATTTTTATTAAGTCTCAAGCTAAATTTTCCTGAAATAGATGGATAATAGGATTTGGTAGTGGATATATATCTATATATCTATATATCTATATATCTATATATCTATATATCTATATATCTATATATCTATATATCTATATATCTATATATCTATATATCATCTATATATCTATATATCATCTATATATCTATATATCTATATATATATAGATATATATATATAGATATATATAAAATCCCTGCTTTTCCTCACTAAATATTAGAATCCTGTTTCCAAACACCACGGACCTGCTTTTCAGAATAAACTGGGTGTGCGAGCCTGGGGGAGATGAGAATTTTTAAAAAGCAGTACTATCTACTCTCATACAACGGGGATAGGCTCCAGGTGGGAATAAAGGATCCTGGAAAAATCTTTCCGGCACCACAACAGACTAATTATCAGTAGGGTTATTTTAATTGTAAAAATAATAAGCACGATTGTAGTTCTGTGACTTTCCCTAGTGTAGTTAGTGTTCAGGAGTCAGACGTCAGGACTCCTATGAGGTTCACAAAATGCAAACAAAACATCACTCACGTCTTCAGTATCTTTTGGATGATCCTCTGAACCAAGGGGGCTTCAGGGTCGAGGCAAACTTCCTGACCATCCTTGAGAATAGCTCTGCAGAGAGAAAGGAGGACCCTTATCAGGCCTGAGGTCTCACTGGGTGAGCATGGGGCAGCAGGAGGGTCTGGGCGACCTTGGCAGTGGCAGAGGTTGCCGGGGGAGACACTCACATGACTTCTGTCTGGGTGCAGTGGGGACCTGGGGGCGTCACCTTCAAGCTCTGGATGTCCTGGAAATCGATCCTTTGTTGGGTCCTCAGGCACTGACAGCGCAGCTCACTGGCCACAACTGTCCCTATGGGAAAAGACACTGGGTCAGCGGGGCTGTGGGCGGCTGCGCCCACCTGAGGATCCTCCAGGGATGGCAGCCGCGGGTCCCACCTGCAGCCTGGTGGCTGGTGGCCAGCAGCAGCAGCAGCACCAGCATCGCTGTGCGGAGGAGCGGGCGGGTGGCTGGGGCCATGGCGCTGAGAAAGGAGTGTGGTTGGAGTCTGGAGCGCAGGAGCTGGCTGGAGGCTCTGTGGTGCGAATGGAGCTCCAGGGCCCTGTGAGCCCCTTTTATTCATGGTAGCTGGAAAAGCCCGAACCCCGGGCTGGGGAAATTCCTGGAGCTTCAGGTCCGGGTGTCAGAAGAAAGACAGAGCCACACCCCTATGCTCGAGGGATGAGTGTGTTGGGGACACGCGCGTGCTACTAACCTCTCCCTCCAGCCCTGCTTGCCCACTGGGGAGCCTGGGATGTTCGAGTCCTGCCTCAAGCCCTCCTTAAACCCTGCAAACGACAGTGAGTGTTGCTGGAGCTGGAGGGACCACCGGTGACGTGACCTTTGTGCAGGGACTCCAAAGCATTGGAGCAAGAGGGAGGGAAGAGCTGAAGCTGAAGGTAGAAATAAATCCGCCACTGGGTGGCGAGAGGCCAGCAGAGAAAAACAGCTATGTGAGGGAGGGTTTGGGGCTGAAGGATTTGCTGTTCAGGAAGAGCTGGGAGAACTGAGGTTTCCACCTGGTCGTCTCATGTGTACACCCTTTCTGTCTCTGTCCTTAATTATTTTTTAGGTCAGGTTCCAAAGGCAAAATATTAGTTGGACACCCAGTGATTTGTTTTATTTTGACATTTTCACACACACACACACACACACACACACACACACACACACACACACCATCGTATTCTCTCATATTCACCACCCTCACTGCCCTCCTCTATTACTACTCCCCACTCCCGCTCCCAGCTGGTCCCTTATTTCCCCTCTTTATGTCTTATATGCATATATACAGAAATCTAGGTCCTCCTATGGGAGAAAACACGCAATATTTGTCTTTCTGAAACTGGCTGCCTTCCCTTGGCGTGTTCTCCAGTTCCATCCACTTTCCGGTAAATGATCATTTCATTCTTTAGGTCAGACTAAAATGCCACTATGTACACATACCACATTTTCCTTATCTACTTGTTTGTTGATAGGCACCTAGCTGTTGCCATATCTTGCCTACTGTGAATTAACTGCAGCTTGCATGGAGACACAAGATCCTGTGGTATCTTGCCTTTCCATATTTTTTTAATTTTGCATACTTCATATACATCTGAAATCGGTTCTATCAAAAATTCAGTCAGCACTGCAAACCTCAGAGGATGCTTGCCTTGCTCCATTGTTTCATCTTTTTCAAATACATTTACTCTTTTCAACTTGGTGGAAACAGATTAGCATCCACAGTTGAATCTGTGTTCATTTTGGGGGCGGTGTGTGTGTGGCTGTAACATGACCTCTTTTTTCTGTGTGTATCTGCATTACTTCCTCCTTCTTTCTGCAGTCTTAGAACTTCTGAAATTGAAAGTGCCCAGACATCTGCTTTTCCTAATACAAGGGCTTCAGAGTTGGTCTTTGAAGTGTTCAGGACCACTGCCCAAGCTCAGGGGCAAGTGGGGCGAGCTGTGCTGAGGCATTCATCTCCTCTGTCTCTTTGGAAAGCAGAACCATGGACAGTGGGGAGTGGGTACTCAGCATGCAGCACCTAGCAGGTACTCAGCATGCAGTACCCAGTGGGTACTCAGCATACAACATCTAGCAGGTACTCCGTATGCAGTGCCTTTGTCCTTGGAGCAGAAAAACCTAGTGCGGGAAACATAGAAAACAAATCACATCTAAAATTCTGTTTCATTTGTTTCAAGTCTCTCGAAGTCTTCAAATCTTGGGTGTTTGGCCCATCTTTCTCTAGAAATATTGACAGAAATATTTCATGATCTTTTAATTTAATTCCTGCATCACTTTTGGCCATAAGTTTTAGAAAACTTAGATTCAGCCTCAGGGTACAGAGGTTTTAAGAGTCACGTTGGCTTAAAACTCTCTCACAGAGACATAATAGGAGTGGGGAAATGAGAAATTAATTCCCTGTGTTAGAGGCTTGCCTCTCCAAGACAGTGTTCCACACAGCCCAGAACAATCAGGACAAACCAGAGCCCTCAGCCCACCACAGAGCAGGAAACTCTGCCTGGACTAGGTCACCTCACATCATTTGCAATTTGTCAAGCCTCTCCATGCCTACCCCAGTGTGGATGAGAGAGACTGAGGTGTGAGTCTACATTTGTAAAGAGTCAGCATGATGCTTCACAGATGTTTGTTAAGTAAACAGAAGGACACAAGTTTGTCCAATATTGCCTAAACACAGACCCAACATGTTGTAATTCCTTCCGTGAAAGAAGAACAAAATCTAACAGAAAGGTATATTACCAAAGTTTTCTTTCACACTGTTTATTCACGGCCCCTAATTCTCAGTAATGGCACAGAGCATCCTAAGGATGGAGAAACAGTGAGCCTTTAAGACGTCAGGGCAGACCCTAACACAGAATTTTCACATCAAGGCCACAATATCAGTAATCGAAATCCCTGATTGTAACCAGTACTCAGAGTGAAGACACAACCAGACAGAAAGTTTGGTCGGGAGTGGGAAGGTGTGCTGCAGAGTGGTGTCGTGCAGTACACTAAGGGGGGCATGTTTACCCCAGTAGTCTTCACCAGTTTCCTTTCATACCCTTCCCTGTCACTCCAGTCCTTCAAAGAAAGGATACCAAAACAGCGCCAAGTGCTAATGGAGGTGGAAACATGAAGGTTCTCAAGCCATGATGAGTGTGGCAGACTTAAAAAAATAGAGTAGATTGATTGGTGGATGGATGGGTGGATGGATGGATGGATGGATGGATGGATGGATGGATGGATGGATGGGTTGATTGATTGATTGAGGCAAGATCTCTATTTGTAGCCCAACTTGGTTGGCACTTTCTATGTAGTCTAGGATGATCTTGAACTTGTGATAGACTTCCTGAATCACTCTTTCAAATGCTGGTATTACAGGCATGTGACCACTATACTTAAAAATGTTGAAAAGTTCTAAATTAAAATAATCAGTCAAAGGTTTACTTAAAAAGTAAAATAAATTGGGTTTAGGGATTTCTGAAAGAAATGGCCATGTATACTTTACTGGAAGGTGCACGTAGATGGATTTTGTGTGTGTGTGTGTGTGTGTGTGTGTGTGTGTGTGTGTGTGATGAGAGGGATAAATCATTGAATTATTTCATCATTCTATGTTCAGTTTGTCTATAATAAGAAAGTGTAAATAAATAACTATCTTATTTACTTTGAAGGATGTACAAAATTAACAATCTTTTTATTAACCAACTTGGTTGTTTGATGATAAAATCCGTGTATCAATGCATTCAGATTAGTCTCTCCCCCACCCTTCTCACCTCTCTGTCTTACCCATATCATTCCCTCCTCCCTAAACAATCCCTGCCCCAGATGTCTTTTAATAGACCCCCCAAGAATAACTGGAAAGGTTAAAGGGGGATGAAAATTTGTATCCCGGAAAGGGAAGTGAGAAAACATCTGAAGCTGTAAGATGGATGACTGGCTGATGAATAAGAGCACACGTTTGTCCTTGGCTCCCTTCCCTAGCACCACTGGTTTTCTGAGGTTTAATGGGAAATTTGCCAAAATTATGGAAATAGTTCTTTGAAACTAGGAAAGTATGGCACATTATTTTCTAATTGTAGTTGCAATATGTGTTTATTTTTTATAAAGTCAGAAAGGCAGAATTTTTTCTAATCTCTCTTAACTTTTTCTCCTCACATTTCTATCTAATTTAGATTAATATTTTTATTTAATACATTTATATAACTATTGGTTATTATTTTATTATTTAACTTATTTAATGCATTATTATTAGTCCTTAAAAAATTCTGGGGTCATTCTGTTCCATTTTTAGATAAGAAAACTAAGACTTAAGGAGGTCAAGTACTTTGTTTAAGATTGTGTACATGATGTCATACTTGATTCAAGTTCTTTAGACTCTTCGCTCCTTATATTTTGCGTTATTTTTATTATTTCTTTTTAAGTTTTCCATTATACTATCCAACTCTTTTTTCCATAGCTATAGCTAATTAATATCACCTCTAAATCTCTATGTTGCCTTTTTAAATGTCACATATATAACATAAGTGAAATATAAAATGTACATATACTATGTATATTTCACATATATAATATGTGTGATTATAATACATATCAAACATATAATTCTATATGTATATAAATTCTAGTTAGTTTTTGTTTAGTAGTCTAGACCCATGGTGCACTGTTTCTTGAGCATAGGAAAAAAATTTATACTTGAAGTGTCTTAAAGGACAGTAAAGGGCTGATGTGGCGGTGCCTGTAATCCCAGTACTCTGGAAGCTGAGGTGGAACACATGGTTAAAGGTCAGCCTGAGCTACATCATGAGTTCTAGGCTGGCCTGGGATACACAGTGAGATGACATCTCAAATAACGAGGACAATAGCTAAAACAATAGCACATCCGTTGCCTCACAACAGAAGTCCACAGGAATAGGTGCTGTTGTTCAGTGAGGAACAACTGATCTTTTGGCTTTCTGTTCCACTTCCCAGAAAGCCATTGACACCATAGGCTAGATGGCAATCTTCACAAGGTAGCTCTAAGAGTTCCAATCATCAAGTTTAAATACAACCACTTTAAATGAGAGAAAGAGCTTGTCTTTTTCTTTCTATCTGATTTAATTTATAGTTATTTCCTATTATTGAAAATAGATTTTCCCCTCGCATACTACATCATGATTACAGTTTTTCCTTTGTCTGCTCCTCCCCACTTTCCCCCACATCAGGACCCACTTTCTCTCTGTATCTTATTAGAAAGCAAACAGGCTTCTAACGGATAACCATATAATATAATATAATATAATATAATATAATATAATATAATATAATATAATATAATATAATGTAATATAATGTAATAAAGGTAAAACAAAAAACTAACACATTGGAATTGAAAAAAATAAACAGAAGAAAAAGAGACCCCCAAAATGCACAGGAAGAGACCCACTCATTCACACACTCAGGAATCCCATAAAAACTCTAAACCATAATATTGGCCCAAATGATCTGGTGCACATCGGTGCAGGCCCTGTGAATGCTGCCTCGGTCTCTGTGAGTTCATATAAGCTTTGATCATATTGATTTAGAGGGCCTTGTTTTATCGGTCCCCTCCATCCCCTCTCTCTTCCACTCTTTCTGCCTGCTCTTCTTCAGGGTTCCCTTAGCCCTAAGATGAGGTGTGTGTTGGAGACAGCCTGTTCAAGGCTGTGTGTTCCAAGGTCCCTCTCTGCACAATGTCTGGCTATGGGTCTCTGTTTTTGTTCCCATCTGCTGCAGAAGAGAGGAAGTTTCTCTGATGACACCTGAGTAAAGCACTGGTCTATGAGTATAGCAAAATGTCCTTAAGAGATAACTTACTGTTACTTCTTTTTCAGAATAATAGTAAATGATTTTACTCCATGTCCCTGAGCTATCTAGTCTCACAGTTTCTTGGTCATCCAAGCAATGTTGGGTACGGGCTCTATCTCCTAGAGTAGGCCTTAAGTCAAATCAGATATTGGTTAGTTACTCCCACAAGTTTGTGCCTCCATTGCACTAGCATATCTTGCAAACAGGACAATTGTCGTTCAAAGGATGTGATCTCACAACTTTTGTGTAAGGAATAAACATGAACAGGTCTGGAATGTTTCCACCCTTTGATAAACATAATGCTTGTAACAGTTTGTAACCAATTCTAGGTAAACATGAAGCACGCTGTCTCTTTTACTGGGTTGCCCCCCACACACACACACACACACAAGAGCATGTTAGTAAACCACTATACCTATCCCAAGGCACACAGGATGTGTTTCATGCTTTTCTAAGCACTTTACCAATATTGGCATAGTCGATCTTTAAAACAACACTTGTAAAGCAACTATTATTGTTATCTTTATGGGATTTTAAATAAGAAACTAAAGCCAAAAGGTGAAGTTACTTCCCCAACATGTGTCATTGAGCCTGGAAATCAAAGACAAAAGACTCTGAGATATATAATTAATAATTTAAGTAGGACAGTGATTTAAAGACTGTAGAGTGGTACAAATTTATTCTAAAAGGAAACGCAGCAAGCAAATGGTTGTACAGTTCATAGTTGTGCTTCAGTAACTGCAAACTCTTCTCCTACAGCAATAACACAGCTTGCTATGGTTTCTCAAGTTGCCCAAGTCTGTAAGAGTACCAATTTTCCCAGAGAGAAGCTTGGAAATACACGCCTTCACCAGCTAGAGAAGTTCGCCACCATCAGGAAGGTGCCCTGCACTCAATGGTATGGCTTCTGAGAAGGGCAAGCATTGGTATTCTAAAAGCTCATAGTCAAATCTAATCTTCTTTCTCTCTCTCTCTCTCTCTCTCTCTCTCTCTCTCTCTCTCTCTCTCTCTCTCTCTCTCTCTCTCTCTTTTTCTTTCTCTGGATCCAATCAGAATAATATTAAAAATCAGAGTAGTGTTCTTTAAAACTGCCAAAATTATGAAAAAAAATGGAAAAACTGAGAAACTCTGGAGATATAATGAGTAACTGCAATATGATACCTTGGCTTAGCTTCTGATAGAGAAAGAAGACACTAATAACATAACTGGCAAAGTCTAGAGTTCAGTTAAAAATTGTGTGTTCTCGTTGATTTCTTTATTTGACCAGTAGTCCATAGTAACGCATAACATCCACAGTGGGACAACAGACACTGCACTGTTTTGCAAAGTTTATAAATTTAAAATTGTAAGCTCCTAAATCAATTTAGAACAGTACCCAAATGAAGTTAAGGACACATGCATGCTCTATCAGCTCGCTTCAAGAGAGGAAATTGGATTTTTTTCCTTGGGTACATACTTACTCAAATATGAAAATTGAAAATATCTGCTGCCTTAGTTGGGACACTTCATCGTGCTTCATAGGATTAAACAGTTTGCTTTGGGCATTAATCATGCTGTCTGAATCTTTTGTGTATTTCTTGTAACTCAAGGGAAACCAAAAAATTTTCTGTAATGGTCTTCAAATCCAACTCAACAGTGACGTAAATTCGAGTTCTCAGAGGAGAGTCAGAGTCTGGTTCATTCACAGGAGTTGCCAGAAGAATGAAGTATGTAGTGAATCGGCCAGCACTTGTAGATTAGATGGACTTGACTCTCAGGAATAACTTAATCTAAGTCACTTGTTTTTGTAAATGAAGTAAAACCAGTGTTTACATCATCATCTTCTCATTAACATGCCACTTGACTCAATGAAATCTCCATAGATCAAAATGGAAACGTTTTAAACACAGAAATGCTGTAGCCTAATATGATAAACAAATCCACTCTCTTGTTTAAACATGTTTCTTAAGGGATGTGCTCTGCAAGAGTTGACTACTGAACACTGCTAGCCTATTGTACAGCCTCAAAACCAATATAAACAACAGTCTTTACATTTGTCTCCTAACTTGGAACTGGTGGTCACTGCATAGATGAGATTGTAATCTTATAGCAGAAATAGAAGAAATAGAGGATTGCCAAAGTTACAAGAGAAATGAGAAAATTTCTCTTGGAAAATATTACATAAGAGATTTCTCTTGGAAATAAAAACAACACTATTGTGACTGTGATGTCATATAAATAAAATCTAGGAGCTTGAAAGTTGAATAGTTAAACCACAAATGAAAATTGCATGCATAGCTTGAAGGTCTAACTTCCAAAGAGAAAACGTATGGATCACAATAAAAACTGGACTTTTAAGTACATTTTTACAGGATTTTTTGATGTTCCCTTATCTTCCAACTTCTGGTCAGAAATACCTGTTGTTTCTTGCTTCGAGGCTCTAGAAAGGGAACATGAAGCTCGGGCAGACTTTTAATGAATGCATATTTAATAAGGTAAAGCGAAAAAGGAAGAAACAGAGGGCGGGGCTCCAACGGTGGCATATCCTCCTCGGGCTATTTCTGAAACTTGGTCTATAACTGATACTGATTTCAGAGCACCGGAGCCATGCTGATTTGCAACTGAATTGGCTCTTGGATAGACATTTCTGAAGAAGATTTAGATAGAGTTACATGTGGTGGAAACTACCCTGGAAGCCAAGAAACGATGGCTTGGCTCTGTTTTTTTGTTTTTTTGGGTTTTTTTTGTTTTTTGTTTTTTGCAGATGTGTTGGAAATGTCTGCCTTCCAAGAACGTTTGCTGAGTTCACGTTATAGCACTGGCAAGCGATTGGACCATGCGGAGGGGCAAATGGGAGCGTGCTTGGCAGATGCCTTAGTAACAAACGTGGCATGAACCGAAGCACCGAACAAGCCACTGGTGGTGCCAGGGGGAAGGGTGCGGTCAACGTCACAAGTAACTTGGTCCATTCTCTGTACAAAACAAGGTCAACAATTGTAAACAACGGTGTCATCATGTTCGGTTGACTTTCTGTGTGCTAAGTGCTTTGCCTTCGACCCTCAGTTTCTCCATTACTGAGTCACCACCACAAGGGTTCCTCTCTTGGTAGCTATTATTTGGTGAATATTTACTCACCAATACTGTGTCAGGCATTCGTCTGTATCAAAAATAAAGAGGGGGAAGAGACCAGATGCCCATGAACTGATTTGACATGGAAATGGATCACAATGCTGGTTAATAGCTATTCTGAGGGTAAAGGAATACATGCTCAGCCTCATTTCTCCTTTCTTAACATCCCTTAGGTTTCTTTAGAATTCCCGGGGAAAGAATGCTGATTCTCCATCACGGCTGCTAAGGAGCTGATGGCGCTGACCCTGCCTGATAACTGTACTGCCTCCAGGTTGTATTCCTTTGACTACAAATGCCAGATAACCACACATATATTGATAGACTGGTCCCCGAGTCCTATTGCCTCGGGGAGGAAGATTATTTCAGTGTGGTCTGAACATGTCTCCTCACCCTAGTCCACAGGCTGGAAACTTAATCCCCAGCACAAGAGTGCTGAGAGGCCAGGGCTTTAAGAGCTGAGTACACTGTGGGGCCTGAGCCCCCCAAGTGGGTCAATGCTGTCATCACAAAAGGGTGGTTGTAGCTGTGGGGAGTTCCTTGAGAGGGATAGGTCAGAGTGTTTCCCCCTCCCTTCCCTTCTCTCTCCCCCTCTCCTCCCCCCACTTCTCCCTCTCCTTGTCCTGGCTGTCATCTTTGACCTCGTCATCACCCATCTCCTTCTTTTTCCTTCCAGGAGGCTACGAAGCAGCAAGAAGATCCTCAACAAATACAGCCCCTCAGTCTTGGATCCCAAAACCTCCAGAATCAGAAGCGAAATAACGTTTCAGTTATTATAAATTATGATTCTGTGGTATTTTGTTATGGAAGCATAAGATGTCCTGAACTTATTACATTAAAATTAATGTTTTTCTTTCTTCTATTTTTTACTAGAAAGACAATTTAGACTCACAATCACTGGGCATCATGTGTATTTTATAAAATGGTAGAAAAACATTGTGGCTTTGTTACTTGAGTGTTTCAGTCGTTACCAGAGTGAAAGGCACCACCAGTGTCTATCATGTTAGACACCCCCAGCCCCAGGCCAAGGAATTATCTGCACCAGGTTTTATGCTGAAATTTCAGGTTTAAATTTTTCCCTCTCTTGTCTAATTTCTGTTATCTACAATGAACACGAGAATACCACAGATACCTATCTTTAAAACCAACTAACCCCTCAATGCATCATTCACTACAAAGGAAGTTATTTTTAACCACAGAAACCTTAGAAGGGGGGAAGAAGAGTAAAGATTATAAAAACGAAGATCTGTGGAGAGCAACACATACTTGTGTGGTTTTGTTTTGCCGATAGGGGCCATGACTGTGCAGTGAAGCCTGAGTTCGTGGACATTTTCGGCTGATTGCCTCCAACTGCCACCTGGGTTGCAAGGAGGGAGGCAGGGGAGTTCAGGTGCAATCTAGCTCTATTGCTCCATAAATGTTCAAAATGCAGGACGGGCTGCATAGCTTGGGATTTTTCCAGGTGACAAAGTCCTCTTCCAATGCCCTTGCTGGTAAAAGGGACTGCTTGAAATTGCTCTCAAGATCCTTAGGCCGGGGTGATTCTGAAGTGAGGTTAGGAGGCCCCAGCACCCAGCCCTAGTTGACTCTGAAAGACTGGTTTGGGCCCTTTGACACATTGAGTCCTGTCTACTGAGGGTGCAAGGGGCAGGAAGCAAAAGGGAAAATGAACAAAAACAGACATTCCACCCACATCTCGTTTCCAGTGACCTCTCTCTTAAAGTTCACTTGATCTAAAGAACTCTTACTGTGACTGTAACCTTTGGTTTTTTTCCCACTCAAAGCTGCCCTAGCATGCCAGGTGGTGGTGGTACACACCTTTAATCCCAGCACTCGGGAGGCAGAGGCAGGCAGGTGGATCTCTGTGAATTCAGAGGTCAGCCTGGTCTACAGAGTGAGTTCCAGGACAGGCTCCAAAGCTACACAGAGAAACCCTGTCTCAAAAAACAAACAAACAAACAAACCAAAACTCAAAATAAACAAACAAAAATAAACTTGCCCTAGCAAACACCTTACCACTCTAAACTAACTGGAATGGTACTTTGAGAAGAATATTGATAGCAATAAAATTGGGCCTCATTCATTTTCAAGCACAGACTATGTGTAAGAACCACAGCAAGTGTTTTTGCATATACCACTCAATAGCTCATTTCATATATGGGGACATTAAGGCACAAGGGTGTAGGAGTCCAGCTCCCACCTTTTGAAGGGTTCTTAGGTAGAGGAGAGAGGAATTAAGAAATGATAGATAGAAAGAGAGACCTAGCCACAGAGAAGAAAGACAGAAATACAGGATAGCTTCTGGAGGGCCTGGGTCAATACGCAACAGCCTCGTCCTTTATTGAAAAGGGCTTTTTATAACATGTCAAGGGGAGAGGCAAAAGACCTCCCCTTTACAAGATCAAAGCACACCATCCAGTTAAGTGTAGACACTTCCAAACACCTGGTAAATATGCCCGTGGCCAAATCATCTCCTTGTACAGCTCTTCTGGGGAAAGCAAACCCAGATTCTCTGACCCTGAGTAAGTTCTCACTAGGAAGCCTCTGTGGGATCCCACACAAAGGCAAAGTGACTGTGGCAAAGCCTTAGGTGCCATGCTAAGGACTTTTAACATTTTTGTGCAGATAAGTGCCATGCTTGTATTTGTGTTTGGGGATGATAAATTGGGTAATAGTGCTTGAAAGTGTCATTGAAGGTGAGGATCACCAAGAACTAAATGTGGTGATCACTGTTCCCTAACTTCCCATTTGGATACTTGTGCACCTTGGAAGCTTATACAAACTATGACTCTTTTCGTTTATTCAACACTCTGGAGTTACCCTCTCCCTTAAAAGACTCATTTGTACATGCTCTATTTTCTCTTGGGAGTTTGAGCCTACTGTTATACACTGTCATGTAAGGTTCAAGTTGCATTCACTCATGAGCAAGTATCTATAGCTTCTTCTTGGGTCAATGAGAGTCTGCCTTCCTGCCCATTAAGGTCACTTGAACAACACTCTCACCCCCAAGATTTCCAAACTCTATGAATGTTATTTCACATGATAACAAAAGCTTCACAGCTGATATCTATTGAGATAAAACATTTATTCTAGATTAACCAATAGAGTTCTAAGAATGTACAAAGGTCTTTATAAGAGACCAAAAGCAAAGGGGAATACACAATGCCTAACCAATATACAAATATCACAGCATCTTCCACACCCCAGTGTGTGGTAGTTGTCTTCTGAAGTGTATGAAACCACCTAGTATGGGCATATGAGCAGAAGAGCTGCTCCTGTCCTCCACCCACTGCAACATTCAGGAGAGCAGGCCCTGTACCTCCCCTGGGAAGCACAAGAGAGCCAACCCTGTTGGTGGAGGTGTAGATGAACCAGCCCCAAAGTTGTGAGCATGGGAGAACTGTCCCATTATTCATCTCTCATGTGGCAGCATGGGTGGGCAAGAGATGCCCCCTATTAATGCCTGAGATAGGTAGGAGAGCTGGCCCTGAGGTCATAAGAGTGGGAGAGCTGTCCCTGCCCCTCATCAGCTGCAGCACCTGGGCAACACAGTAGAGCTGACCCTGAAGGTATAAGTGTGCAAGAACTGACCCTGAGGATGTGAAAGCCAGAGAACTGACCCAACCCCTTGATCATTGCTACAAGGGGTGAACTAGCCAGGGCAGTGCAGGAGAGCTCATCCTGGTGGTGAGGACAAGGGAAAGCTGGCTGGCTAACCAACCCTGAAACTACCCAGGCCCAGAACCAGGGTTATGAACTGACTCACCCCAACATCCACCCCATCTGTGATCTGCTTGAGCATGTGAAGGGACCTGTCCTGCAGACTCAAAGCTGCAGAATCTCCGTGACACAGGACAACAATAGGACAACCAACAGGAGTCCCAGTGAGGGCCCAGTATAGATGGTGTAGCAGAAATCAGAGGCCTCAGGCCTCAAACCAGACCAATGACTCTTTGCAATGAATACTTGCAAGTAAAGATATAAGACAAAAGTTTTTACTGTGTGACTCACTGAGTCACACTACAGCTTCTGTGACGAGATTGACTTCTCTTTTCTTCTTCTTCCTCTTCTCCTCCTCCTCCTCCTTCTCTCTTAAATTTTATTTGATTTCATGGGGGGGGGTTGCAAGGATAGGGGGCAGATGTGAAGGGACAGTGAAATAATGGGATAGAGACGCATGATGTGAAAGACGAAGAACAACAAGAAAAATGCACCTGGTACAACTCCTGGGTTCCCATGACTGCTTAGCATATCATATTAGTGTCTCTGATGTTGTGGGATATTAAAGAAAATTGAATTACAAATAAGGTTCTTCTGAGCCCAAGAATACTGCAAAAAGTCTACCTAAGACATCTACATTCTTACAGCAACAGTGATGGCATGTTACCAGGTCACAGTAGAACTGTAAGTTTGCCAGATGAAGAACCCTCACAGGTAATAATGTGAGAATAGGAGCTGTTTTTAATATTTCATTTTTTTGAAATAGAAACATTCTTAAATAGAAATATAGTTTCATATAATTTCCTGGAAGTATCAACACATTAGCATTATATTCATTCTCAATTTATTTTTGTTATTTTATGATAAAATAGAGTATAAATGTTAAGGAAAGAGTCAAAGTTTGATTTATGCACTTCTTTTTAAAGGCAACTTAGTAATGCTTAAGTCCCACTAGTTATTTATTGACAAAGCTGATTATAACACAAAACTAAAATGTAATTAGAGCGACACCAAAATGTAATTGAGTAAACATGCAAATATTCATCAGCTGGCATACAACCCATAACGCCAAGCAAATTCAGTTCTTAGACCCAAAACTTCCTTCAAAATATTTTTGCTTAAAGTTCTGGAGCTGCTTCCTCACATGTGATCCACCAGCACTGTTTTTGTCTCCAGTACAAAGAAATGGTTCGACTTTATGACAACTTGGTTCAATGCATTTATTTAAGTCTCAAAGGGTAACATAAACATTGGAAGACTGCAGTTAGATTGAAAGTAGACAAAACTCCAGTATCCCACATAACACATTGCAGATTCAGGCAGCTAGCACCTAACTCTCCAGGAGTTTCTTCATTACTTTCTTTAAAATGGGTGCTTGTCGGTCCAGGCAAATTTTCCTCCCATTCTTCAGAGTGGCTCTGCCAGGGGAAAGGGAAGGAATGCACTCTTCAGGGCCTTGGTTGGAAGAAGGGAAGAGATGGAAAGGCCTGGGCAGAGAAGGAGGAGAGGACGGGCCTGGGGGACGTGGGCAGGACTCACATGAGCTGGGGAACTTCACAGTGGCGTCCTGCCTTGATCACCTCCAGGGAAGTGATATGCTTAAGGTGGATCCCAGAGGAGATGTTCTTCGCACACACACAGTTAAGATCTCTAGCATCTTCTTCAGGACTAGCTGAGGGCAAAAGGAGAGAAGGGAGTGGGAAGTAGAGGAGGTAGTGGTGGGTACCATACCATCGGCCAGTGATACCTCTGGACCTTTTCCTCTCCCGTAGCTATAGCACCACCTCTCATTCAGAAGGCAGGTGGGTGGTAAAGGCAGTTGGCAATGCAGTATGACTGGCATCATTAGAGTTCACCTCCCCACCCTTGAGGCTCCTGAACCATCTCCCTGCCCGGAGGATCCCTTCACCCTCTCTCACCGCTGGTGAAGGCAATCACAGCTGGCAGAAACAACAGGCCCAGAAGCAGCAGCCCAGGGTTAGGCCGGGGGCCTCGAAACACCACAGCGACGCTCATATCAAGAGGCTGGCACTAGATCCAAGGACTAGCACAGAGCAATTGGGGCCTGGGGCTCTGAGCACAGGCCAGTGGTTCCTGGTACTTTCCAGGCACGTTTTATCTCCTCTGCCAGCCCAGCCCGGAAACCTGGGATACAGGATGAGGAACTGCCCTGCGGAAGCAATGACCCTTGGGGAACAGTAATTGGGCTCTGGCCAGCCAAGATTAAAACAGAGCAGAGTGAAAAGAAAAGCTGAGGTCAGCTGTCTTGACGAGTAGCTGGTAGCAGGAGCCACCTCTCCAATGTGAACTTTATATGAACAATTACAGAGTCAGAAAGAGTAGGACTTTAATTTTGCAAAAGGTATACTGTACGTAATAGAGAGCCTTCTGCTGTCTCCGTACAGTATACAGAACATATACCTTCAGAACCAATTTGTTCCCTACCCCAAACTGCCTGGTTTCTCCTGCCTTTCTTGCCAGTCACTCTTCCTGTTGATTACAGTGAGTTTGACTACTGTGTGGTTAGAGATGTGTGGTTTGAAATGTATTTATTTCTGACACCAGAAAGGTTAAAGTTAGTGTCTGGTCAATGACTACTGAATTTCATTCTTATGTGGAAGCCTTCCCTGGTCTTCTAACTACTATAAAATGTACTGCAGGAAGCAAGGTCTGGTGTCCTCATTGCTCTTTTTGGAAAACTCACCAGTTATATTTGAATGCGTTGCTTTGATGACATCTTTGCGCCTAGGTATTTCTCTATTCAGTTCTACTCCAGATAAAATGGATAAAAGAGGTCCCTGGGACAGTTGGAGATCTCTGTATTACTTTACACCACATACAGTTATAATTATGTGGCCATTTATCTGCTTCTCCTGCATAGTGATATTGTCAAGCATAATTCCCTGGAACATACATTTCTGAACACTCAGCATCGACTACAATGACCACTCAGCACTGACTCCAATGGCTACTGCAAAACATGTTATAATTTCTATGTGTTTAGGGAACTGAAACTCAAGGCCTTTGCTGGGTAAGCAACAAAAGGAGAGAAGAAGAGGGTTTGAATATGGACAACAAGGAAATACTTCTGTGCAGCTTAGCCCCAGATTTCAGTGTTTGCAGAGTAAATGAATCCAAGCAATAATGCCAGTCAAGCCAACCTTTCTCTGCAGTAACAGAAAACAGTCCAGTATAGGTACACAACAACAAAAGATACTTTCATCTCAAGGAGAGTAAACATAGTACAAACACTGCCATGTTAAGAACCCGTCTGAATGGAGACGGAGAAGAAGTAGATGGGGAGGTGGGTAGATGGAATGTGGAGGGAGGCAACTGGAGGAAAGAGGGAGGGGAAACTGTGATCAGTGTGTAAAACAAATGAAAGAAATGTTAATTTACAAATAAGAACCAGTCTTGCTAACCCTCAGTGGGAGATTGCCTAGGATAGGCACAAGATGTCACAACTGTTTTTAATTATTGGAGCAAAGCTAATGAAAATTGTCTCTGTTTACTGCTTTATTACATGTTTATGGACACTTCTGTAATTATTACTGAGTAACTGCTTATTTTATTGGCAAAATATCCTAAGGCACTGAGCCTCTGCTGGTGAAGAGACAGGAAAGGGAGCCCCCCAATAATTCAGAGTTCAAGTGAAATACACGCTTAGATATATAACAGTTAGTATATAAGTGTTCCCCGAAGTCCATGTACAGATTGGAGTAGATGAAACTACTCCAATGATCAACATATAGTAAGAGAGTTCTATATCAAGTAGTATCTTGTGTGCCAATAACATGGTGTGATATGTAATGCAGGCTCCTTAGGGAAGGACGCATCAATGAAAGCGTCATACTCCTGTGGTTAAAGAGCAGGGTCTCAACCATGCTTTCTGATCATTTTATGGGCTACAGCAGTTTTCTTTGGACCCTGTTGGGAATTGAACCCAGGGCCTCTGACATCCTGGGCAAGTGCTCTAGCACTGACCTACATTTCCGACCCAAGGCAAGTCTCCTGATTTCTTCCACTTCAGGTTCCCTCTCTCCCTGTAACATGGGAATGCTAGCAGTTCTGCTAATATTCAATTGCTAACATTTGTAAGTGGATTATTATGTAACACACAGTATTGAAAGCATTTGAGTTCATTCTTTTCATTCTCACATCAGCTCTCTTAGACAGGCAAGAAGTCATTCCCATTTTAGAGACGAAGAAACTAAGTAGCAGAGCAAATCAGCAACCTGACCAAAACGAAACAGCTACTGAATGGAATTATTCTGGTTCCAGAGGATGAACTTGTCACCAGATTACAGGGACCTACTAAGATTATTTAGTTGATATGCACAGAACATTTAATATGTCTAGCATTTTTAAAGTAATAAATTCTTGCTAGTATAAGACATTAAAAATGGCACAAATCACCAACTTTGTGGCTTTGCCTGAAACTATTGTGAAATAGCAAACATTTTTTTAATAGAGGCCTGGGAATGTTTCCCAGTAGCAGAACACTTGCCTACCATACATGATGCCCCAAATTCAGTCTAAGAGAGAAAGAGAGAATATAGTAAAACATTTAACAGCAGATAAGACCTATCTAACATATTTCCATATTTCAGACAATAGTGAAGTTTTTAAAAACAGGGTGTGTTAATCCCCTTTTCATCACACGCTTTTGATGCTACTGGTGTTAAACATATTCATTATGAAGTAAATGACCACTGCTTAGAGAACTTACATTCTATGACTTTATTATGTTCAATTGAAGGTTAAAACAAACATAGAAAACATTGCTGAGGCTGCTTGGAAACAAGGCATTCTAGGGCTAAGAAACTGGAAAAACTCTAATGAACACGTATCTACTGCTTGGCTCCAGGAAGTTTCTATTATCATTGACCAATGTGGAATTTGTCAATATGTGTGTGTGTGTGTGTGTGTGTGTGTGTGTGTGTGTGTGTGTGTGTGTGTAACAGTAGTTAATGCAAACAGAGGCCATGGACATGAAAAAGAGCAAGGAAGGGAATATGGAAGGGTTTGGAGGGAGGAAGGGGAAGGGGAAGTGATGTAACTATAAACTCAAAACTAAAAGAAATAATTCAAAAAAATACAGAAAAAAACTTGACATAACGCATTTAGAAAGAAAACTTCAACTAAAGAAATGCAAAACACTGCACAATGTTTAGCCAAGAATTGCAGAAATAAACCATAAATTGCATGTTACAACTCTTAGCTCATTTTCATCTTCTTTGAACTACCCTTTAACACACCTTCCCAGAATACAACATGATTTCTGAGACAAAATGAAAGTGTATCCAGATTTTAAAGTAGAAAATTATTGTAGAACATCCATATTTAAAAACCCTGCCTTTCTTGCACAGCAAAATGGTTCAGCAAAAAGTCAACAGATGGCTGGTCAATAACCTTCCAGTATCTTCATGACTGCTTTCTTGATGGCAGGGGCATTTGGGTCCAGGCATATTTTATCCCCATTTTTCAGTGTGGCTCTGCAACAGAGAAAAGGATTATTATCTGTGTATAACTCAGCCTTTCTGTCTGAAGAGATCCATGAGGACAGAGAAGAGAGTGTATGTAAAAATGAAGGGTTCCCAAATAACAGTAATAACAAAGAACTAGGAACTTACATCACTTCCACGTTGGCACAGTGGACTCCTGGCCTGAACACATTCACAAAGGAAATACTGTTGAGTGGGACTCCAGAGGTTATGTTTGGACATTTACAGCGCAATTCAATATATGGGTCCACATCATCAGCTGCATTAGAGTACAAGACTTAATTAGTGACTATAAATTATTTTTCTTCCCTCCCTTACTTGGAAATTGGAGGTAATTGTCTCTCTGTCACACAGACATTGTGAATATGGTCCATAAACTTTTAATAACAAGGCTTACAGACTGTCTTCCACATTTGAGATGCCCTTAAGTATATCTCAGAATTCTTAGTCATTACACCCTCCAAAACAAGAAGTCCCAATATGGCCACTTTATGCCCACTTCCAACCTCCCTCACACACACCACAAGCCGCCTGGACACAAGCTGAAGGGAAGCAGTTTTCCACCTTCATTTTCCCTAAGTTTCTCTTACGTCGTCCAGCTGTAGTGGGAACCAGTGCAGTCAGGAGCAGAGCCAGCAGCGGCAACACCTGCAGGTTAGAAAGAGGTCTGGCCCTGGTGCAGGAGGATGGAGGTCTGAGTCTGAAGCCCATGGTGGAGAAGACTGAGCTAGAGCTGTTTCCAGAGCCAGGAGACTCAATGCAAGGATGAGCTGCTGCCTAGAACCCTGCTGCTACGTAGCTTTACAGGCCTCCACACCTTCTTTTATACCACTGAAGAGGTAGACAAGGGGAAGTGAGTGTATGTGGTGATGTGACCATAAAAGGATGGTCAAGTTGTGCCCAACCCACATTGACCACACAGGTCAAACATCCTGCAGAATTAGCTGCAAGTTGTGCATCATTTCATTCACATTCCTTGTGCCACTCTCAACATCTGACTCTTCCAGATGTATAAGCCCCCGACTTAGAGGTAAGACCTAAGCCAACATACGGTAAGCATTTTCTCCGAGTGAGCAGTTAGTCACGAGCCACACCCTTCCTACAATGCAGTTTAGGGGCTTAAGAGACACCATTCATACTTTCAGTCACAGCTCCTTGAGAAGCAGCTGCCCTTCTCTTACCAAACGACAAAGAAAGTTCCTGTGTGGCTTCTTGGTAGGGGTCAGAATTTGTCTGGCATGTGGGGTGGAAATATGAGTCCCTTACTATCCAGGGTTGTTTTGGGTGTGACTTTATGTGCTTCTTCCTATCACTTAAGTAGATTCTCTTTTACAATTTCACCAAATGATCCTAAACACATTATCCTTTATATAATAAACTACTTGTTTCTACTATATAAGTGTGTGTGGATACCAAAATAATTGTTGTCTCTTTTATTTTTAAAGAAATATTCATACACTATAGATATACGAAAATTAAATATGTTCTTTCCTCTTCATAGTTACTCCATACAACTGCTTCTCAATGGTAGCCATCAGTAGCTACCATTGCCAACTAGAGATTTGGCATTTCTAGTCTATCTGCGTTTATATGTTTATGTTTATGGAGACACACATTAAACACATATGCACAGAAGGAACTTTCCACACAGAAGGAATGAATGGTCCTATATAGGTCATTATATAATTTACTCATCTTCCAAAACTCATAGTGAAATATAAAGGATTTTTAACATTATTCACAATCTTTCATTTTTTCTGGCCACCACAAACAACCCTGTGTATGGCTGACAATATTTATTGGCTTCATTGTAGACTTTTTATCCATATTTAGCACTAGGCAAACTTCTTCCCACATTCAGTTGGTAAGATTTCTATAATTCTTTGAGGGAAACTGTGTGAAGTATCTTCTTAGGTGCAAGGGACAGTTGCTCAATTTAGACCAACCTGGCCTCCAACTCACTATACAGCAGTGATTCTCAAACTGTGGTCTCAGCCCTTTAGGGGGTCAAATGACCCTTTCACAGGGGTTACATATCAGATAGCCTGCATATCAGATATTTATATTACAATTCATAACAGCAGCAAAATCACAGTTATGAAATAATTTTATGGATGGTGGTTACCATAACATGAGGAGCTGCATTGAAAAGTCTCAGCATTAGGAAGGTTGAGAATGAATACTGCTGTATAGCTTAGGGTAGCCTTGAACTCATGATGCTTCTTCAGCCTCCCAAATGCTAAGATTGCAGGCATACAATATGATGACCTGCTTTAAGGCAATCAATAAATGTATCTTGTCACAAAAAATAAATTGTCCAGCAAGGTTCAGGAGGAAATACCAACAAGTCAATTGTTGGGTAACTCTTACCAGCCTTATTAGTCAGTTTTGAGATAAAACTTCTATCTGGTAGCTTCTGTTTATTCAAGAAATACTAAACATCTATTATGTGCCTGACATTAAAAAGTTCTTGTGTGACTTATTCGTTTCACTTTTCCTATCTCAAAAAAAAGACCAAAAATATTTCCCAAAGCACTGGGACTTTAAATAATGCTGTGTATTCACCCCTAGGACTATTACTGTGAATTGCTATTCCTACCATTTGTTCTGTTCCAATGGTAAAAATAAAGTGTGGAAAATAATGATGATTCATTGTGAAAATGTGCAAAGAATATTTTATAACATCTATTCAATTAGAAGAAGCTAGTTACATAACATTATAATTTTTATAAATACTATAAAATGAATAGATATCAGAGGCCCTTAGCTTTCAAATAACTTAAAAGCCTTTGTTATTAACCTTTCATCACCACCCCCATTTTCTAAAATGTGTGGCAAGTTATTTTATCTATTTTCCCCTTAAGCCACCATATAAATAGCAATCACTCAGGAAACAAGCAAGTTTCTGCGACCCAAAGTAAAACCTATCTGTTATCTATTTTTTTTTTATGAGTACTGGAAGATCATTTGTTCATGAAAATTAAGACACATACTAGATCCGCTCGACACAGCACTTGGAAGTGCTCTCTCTCAGATAGCTCTTCTAAGTATCGCAGAAAAAAAGCAATCGCCTGAAAATCAGGTACAAAAGCGTTTGGCACAGAAGATTCTAAGGTCAGTAAAATGTTCCATTTGTTGAAGCTGAGATAACAGACAGCAAACATTGTGTGAGAGCGGGAAGCAAATGTCTTCCACTTAACGTCGAGTTGGCAGAAATTGTGACGATGTCAACAACATTGACACTCGCGTTAGCTGAGGATTCTCCTTTCTGCCCAGGAAAGTGCAGATGAGGAGGGGCATGCGCAGGACGAAGTATCGTTCCAGATACTGCCACCCAGGGAGCCTGGCTGTGTTTTCTAGGCCTGAGAAATTCTGTTTTGAATAACTGCATTTGCTGAGCACCAAATTCATGGACATGACTCACTTCTACTGCACAGTCATTGTTTGAGGATATTGTAACCCAAGACGGCTTCAGAACCTGAGAACCCATTATCACTCAGAGTCACTAATTTTCTTTTTCACTGTATGCCAGGTCCACTCTTAACTTAGTGACTTGGAATAACTCTTCTTCTTTTGAAGGTTTTGTTATTATTGAACTTGAGCCCCGGCTGTTGCCCTCTCCCCAGACTTTCTCTAGTGGGCGTGGTCTGGTTAACCAGCCAATCACACCGCTGAAAACTCAAAATAGCTGCCTCTGCTGGGGAGCTGGCTGGTGCTGGCTGCTGGGACTTATCCCTACCACGATCCTCTCTTTCTTTTCCCCTTCCCCTCTCTCTACTCTAGACCCCTCTCCCTTCAAGCAAACCATTGTCTTGTGCTGGCTAGATTGTTCTGTGGATAAAAGCACTTGCCCCAAAGTCTGATGACCCAACATTTGATTCCTAAAACCCAGGCGGCAGAAGGAGACACCAACTCTCCCAAGTTGTCCTCTGACCTCCACGCAAAAGTTCAAAGAATCAATAAATGTAATGTTTGTTTAAAAAAAACCCTTGCTTCATGGGAAAACACTGTATTTTCTATGAAAAGACCTTAAGGGGCTGGATATTATAATCATCTCCAAGCCATAAGTATTCTACACAATGTCTGTGATGTAATGACATTTGATCGACAAATGTTTATAGGGAAGATGATTGGTCATACATTTGATAATGTTGTTACATAACTGACAGAGTACAGACTTCTCTCAAGTCTTCTAACACAGATTTAGAAACAAATTCATAGGGTACTAAAATCATTCAAATATAGTAACAATATGCATAAATTTACAAACTCTATATGGATTGTAGTGTCCAGATCTCAATTTTCTCACTGTGAATAGGAGTTTGAGTTAGGAAACTGAGGACGAGAGCCCTATATCCAAGACAACCCTCAGAGCTTGTGAGGTAGGTGTCATAGCAGTGTGCGGGTGAGGGAGCCAAGGAATAGATGCTATGTAAATTGTCGAGGCTGCACACCTAGAAGTATTCGGAACTAGATTTGAAGGACAATGGCTCTGGTTGTGCACTGTACGAATAGCCAGTCCCTTTAGACAAGCGAATCAACTCTTTCTTTTCACCTGACGGAGAGGTAGATCAGAGCAAGTGTTGCAATGCATTTGAGAAACACATCCATTGAGATGCTTTCCACAGTGGCCATGGGGATGGGATGTCTTGGCAGATTCTCTAAATTTGTGAAACAAGAACCTAATATTGATAGAAACAAAATCTTAGACTTAACCTGCAGGTCCCCCCATGTCACTGTTTATTTATTCATATTTGAGATATAAACAGCCTCTCTCAGGACACTGGAATTAATTCTGCTAAGAATGAACCAAGTGTCAGCCCGAATCTGATGCACAGTACACATTCTGCTTCTCTTCCTTGGTTTAGTCACAGAGGTAACTAGAATTCCCCCAGGTGCTCCTCTCTGTGGTAAATTCCTCATTCTGTGACATTCAGGAAGGACTTTCAAGTTAAGTGTGTGAGAGTTTACTCACAAAAATTCTTTTCCTCATGCAAGCATTAAAAACCATGCTAGAAATACAAAACCACTAGTCATATTTTACCATAAATCTGTCACACCTTCAGAAATTGAATGTGTCACACTCAGAGGCAAGCAAGCAAGTCTGGTAGAATCAACAAAGAATGCTACAAACTAAAAAAATTGCCTGAGCCAAGGCAGGTACACAGACTTACTTTTAACCAACCACACATTTAATTCCTAGTGTGTGGGAGAGTTTCAGGTAGATGAGAGAGTGAAACAGTATTTAGAGGTTTGAGGAATCATGGAGACATATCCTTACAAGATAAGTGTCAGATTTCATTTCTCCCAGGTGCTTTCAGCTTTGAGTGTGTTATTGGAAGGATCAATTGGTAATGGCAGATATGATGGAAGCAACTGTTGACAGTATCAGCTCAGGCCCCCAAGACCAAGTTATCAGTCTAGATTCTCAGCACAAAGGAGATTTATTTGCCCCAGAGGGACTAACAGCAGGGATAATGGACAAAGACAGGAGATAGAGGGTGAGGGAGAAGGGTAAGGGAACCAGGGAGAGGGACAGGGGTATCTGTCCTGGAGACAAAGGACTGCCTCTGCATAGAGAGGAGACCGACGTGTCACATAGGAAAATGGCGGTTTATAAAGGTAAAAGGGGAAATGCCATGTTAGGATGAGGTGGGTAATTGTAATTGGGCATGTCAATTAGGTGAGCCAAAGGGGGCTTTTGATTGCTGGAATCAATACTTTGATAGCTGGACCTTAGTGGTCAGTCTCAGGAGGAGACAGTGGCCAAAAAAGGGAGTAGACCTTGGTGGCTAGCTTTAGGAATGTTATCTAAGGGTTTTTAGCAAGGCAGAGGGAGTGGGGAGAAGGGCAAGGCCTGCTTGCCATGCTCACACTGGCCAGAGCCTCCTCAGCTGTCACTGAGTCTTCCGTATAAGCTGCATCCTGATAGGATACCAAAGCCCATTTGTCCTCTGTGGAGTGACCAGTTGTAAAATGGCCACGGCACCTAGAATCGCAAGGGTGATACAAATTCCAGTGAGTCAGCAGTCTAGAGGCCAACTAAACGCACAAGTTTCACATCTGGATAAACCAACAACAAAACCATGCAGACGACAAAGCAAAAAATAACCAGTTGGCTTTACCTAAGAACACGAGTGTTGCTGTTCTCATTCAAGCCACTACAGCGCATATGAATCCAACCCTCTGCTTCGTTGTAAATGAGACAGTTTTCACTGCCTGAGAAGGACTTTTCTTCTCACAGGTATGCCCCTGTGCAGGGTTTTACTCACTCAGGCATGCGTTTGCTAAAGGCACCACTGTGTAGTTTTGTGAACAAATGAACATATGGAATATTCATTTGTTCACAAAACTTTTATCTCATCATCCAAGGGCATTTGCTATGTTTTCATTTATTACTCTAACCCACAAACAAACAGTAACAAAGCAACATGTGTTGCAACTCAGTCATCTAGTATCCGAACGATGCTGAGCTGAGAATGGCAAGGGGAAAATGTCATGAAAGGGATATTGCTGGGACCAAAGTGTAAAGGGTGAGTAATTCCGCTCTTGTGGGCAAGAAAGGAGCAAACCCCTTACAAGTAGAACTATAGCAAATGAAACAAAATAAGCCTGACTAGAGAACCAAACTCCCAACTCATAGAGTGTGAGGGAGATGCAAAGTTTGAGAAGAAAACAGCCTGAGATGAGACACAGCCTTACTTGCTGGGCTTTGGTACATTTTATATTTTATGTCTAGGAAATACAGAGTGGGATAATTAGCTCTGTGTTACTGGAACAGATATCGTCTATGTGAACTTTAATGGGTAGAAAGGGGGAAGTCTATTCTGGCTCACTTTTGAAAGTTTGAGGTTTTGGTCTTGACTAACTGGTCTTGATACTTTATCTCTGGCAGGACGCTATATCTGGTGGGAGTGCATGGTGGAGGAGACAGAGCTTTTCACCCATGGGGGGATAAAGAGGAAGATAAGGGTTGGGGTCCTTATATCCTCTGGAAAGGCATGTCCATTATGATCTAAATCTCCCATCTGGGTCCCACCTCCTAGAGGTTCCCTGTCTCCCAATAGTAGAAAGCTGGGGACTCAGCCTTTAACACATGGGCCTCTGGAACCCTCTGGAGAGCTGAGCTAGAGCAGAGATGGGGAAGTCTTATCATATTTGTGTTTTCGTAGGTCCCCAGAAGCTACTGATGTACTGAAGGACTAGCCAAAAGTGGAGTAAGCTTAGAGAAAGGTTGAAATAGTGCAAGGAACTAAGAAAATGGGGCCTTTCTGTAGGCCAAGGAACTGTAGAGTTAACTATGTGAACAATGTAGAATTCAGGATAATGAGATTCACCACCACAAGAAATCAGAAACAACCTGAATGAAATTTAAACGTACTTTATTTTTTTCTCCAAAAATGTAATGTTAACAAATGAGACATTTTAAAAAGCACAACCTTAAAATAGTGGATACAATGCATACATTAATTTCCTCATAATGAAGCAGTCAAATTCTCAAAAAGACATACTGTAGACATCTAAATACCTCAGTAATGCACTATATGTTTGGAGGAGGCAAAGTGATGCATTCATACTTAAACACAATAAGTAAGTTTTCAAAACTCCTTAGCGTATAGATATTTGCTAAAGTTTCTCTTACTAGAAATAACTTTTAAATGTGTTTTTATGAAAACTAGGTAAGGAATTTACCTGCTTCTTATCTTCTTCATTTACCTATAACATGCACTTAGTGAACCTGAATAATAATACTAATAAACTAGTTAATAAATAGCACACAATCAGTTTGATGATAAGTCATGACATTATGCCATACTAAGAAGACATCAAATGTCTAGAATTGTAAGATGAGAATACATTAATCCTTCTAGAACTTACACATTTAGAAATTCTAAATAAGGAAATGTATTCTACATAGGTTTCTGCATAATATACCAGCTTGCTAGTACCGTAAAAGTTATACACCACCCCAGGCTCAGATGTAAGAAAGCTCAACACACACAAGCAGCAACAGTAAAACAGTTCCCATTTCATGAGAGGGAGGATGAAGGTGTCCCCATCTACAGCTTCTAATGGAACTTCGTTAATCAGTTAATTCCACAGCCTTCCCATGAACACTACAAGTTATACATACATATATATATATACACACACACATGCATATATTTTTTAGAGACAAAATGCAATAGTCATCTTCAATTCAAGCCATTCAGAAAGGTTAGCAACCTAAGATTCCTGACTTACACACTAAAATGTCACAGTTTCCAATAGTGTAGCAGACAGCAGAAAAGAATCAGAAACGCTTTGCTAAATACACTCATAAACTGAGCAGAGAGCTCCAGGAACAGCCGTTTCCCTTTCCTCTTCAGAGCAGGGAGTTCACAAAGAAAATTACTAGGGGAGAAATCAGCCCGCCTTTCTTGTCTTCATTGGTGCCAGAGTCCTCAGAAATTTTTCTATTGAACACTGGGCGATTTTTCCAGTGCAAGTGCGTTCCTCTTAGTTTTCTTATTTCCACTGTTGAGAAAAGAATTACATCAGTAACTAAAATTCCTCACTCTAGCCTAACACCATACACACACACACACACACACACACACACACACACACACACATAACAATGAGTTCTGGGCTATTGCTCAAATATGTGGAATTTGTAATAAAGATGTCCCCGGAACACCCCAGAACAACTTTCCCTTGTGAACCCTTTATTCTAAGCCCAGTTTAGAATGTGGTGCTCGAATCTCAAATGGTCAGGGAGAACTAAGACCTTGCCAGTCTGCAGAGACTAAGAAACCCCAAAGACCAAGGTCGCAAGTACCTGTCCAGTATTTTCTGAATGATTTTTTTCATCAAAGGAGCTTCTGGGTCCAGACAGACCTCCTTCTGGTTCTTCAGCTTGGCTCTATAGAGAGAGAAGGAAAAAGGAAAAAAAAAAAAAAATGACGCACAGGTGAGCTACAGTGACTGAAGATCGGGGCGGGGGCGGGAGAATGTCCAGGACTTCCCTCTCCCAAGGTCACCTGCACCCGCCAGAGCAGTATCAGAACTCACATGACTTCCACCCTGGGACACTGTGGACCTGCAGCAATCACCTCCAGATGAGCGATCATTTTGGGATTAATTTTTGGAGTCACGGTTAAGCAAACGCAACGCAGCTCTGTTAGGGGCACGACGGCGGAGGGACCCCCTGCGGAGGAGACAGGGTTATAGAAGGGTGCTGGCAGAGCCCTTTCCCAGCTCCTGGGACCGGGCGACTGCGGTGGCCCCCTGAGGTGTGTCAGGCGCCGCGCGCCCTGCAGGTCCTGCGCTCTCACCTTCAGCTAGATGCTGCTGCAGCGTGAGCAGCAGCAGAAACGCCAGCAGCGTGAACAGCGAGCGGGAACCGCGGGGGATGCGGGCACAGCGGCGGGGCAGGAGGCTCATTGTGGACAAGATCCTGCACCAGGGAGCACGGGTTCGAGAGATGCTGGAGGTGGCTCTAGGGCACTGCGTTCTCCAAGCCGCTGTACCCCGCTTTTTATCTGCGCTCGTCTCTCTTCCTCCAGGCAGGAAACTTAAGCTTGCTGTTGCTGGGGAAATTCCCTGGACTTGGGAGTTAGTGGGGGGCGGGGGGGGGGGGCGCGGTTCAGAGGGCCTGGACAACGGGATTAGGGAGGAGGATGGCTAGAGGAGGGGCCCCTTGCCAAATCAGAGGAGAATGGTGTAGTCCCGCCCCAAGAGGAGAAGGCTGCGGCTCCTGCCAGACACCCTTTGGGGACCTCTGCCCCTCCTGTGTCAGGGCTAGTTAAGCCTGCGGATGTCCTTCCTTTCCATGTAAGAAGACAGGAGCCAAAGGAATGAGGCTTGACTTTAGAAAATCCTCTGTAGGTCTTTCACCGTTATTACTACAAACACTATTGTTGGGCCTGGCCGGAGGGCGGGGTGCGGCCGGGGGGGGGGGGGGGGTTCAGCAGTTAAGAGTGCTGGCTGGTCTTGAGAAGGACCCAGGACCACATGGTGGCTCCCATGCTCCTCTAGCTCCAGTTCCAGGGGATCTCACATCCTCTCCAGGCCTCGGTGGGGCACCTGCACACATGTGGTGCGCACACAGACAAGCAGACATACACACATACTCATAAAGAAAAATAAATTTAAAACGTGTGTTTAAAAAAAATGAAGACTATTTTGATTTGGGAAATGTAATCCCTGACTAGAACTGAACTAAATCAAAACAACTTTCCCTCTCCTGTACACAGGTCATTGTAAGGTTCCTCTGGTTTCTTAATGGTGCTTTGGGATTCTTTAAAAGCTGTAAAAGCCAAGAAAATAAGAGGAAAGTGTCTTTACTTCCACTTGGACATCGGTGACAGGAATGGCCTTCAAAATGAAAGTTGCTTACTGGAAGTCCTATGCTTATAATTTAGAGAGTGTGTGTGTTTCTAGTTGGTTTAATAAACAAAATCCTCAAAAAAAAATTACCCAGGAAATTACTTTGAAAGGATGATAAATACTTTGCATCTGGCAGTTCCCTTTGCTATTCAATTAGGAGAGGTCTTTGTTTTTTGAGACAGGGTTTCTCCGTGTAGTTTTGGTGCCTGTCCTGGATCTTGCTCTGTAGACCAGGCTGGTCTTGAACTCACAGAAATCTGCCTGGCTCTGCCTCCCAAGTGCTGGGATTAAAGGCATGGGCCACCATCCGGCCAAGAGGTCTTGTTCTTATATGCGTAAGGTAGACTGAAGCAATACCAGGGATTCCTTATTGTGTTTTTTGCTGTGGCTGAGGTGGGGATTTGAGGCAGTTCTTAGAAGCTAAAAGGAGGCTGTTGCAATTGAGAGACTGATCTGTGAGTTTGGTGCACGAGTTTGAATCAGTTTGCCAGCGAGATAGTATCCATTCTGACTACCTCCAAGAAACTTCTTTCCCATAGACTTCTGAGAATTTCCAGCTGATCAGTGGAATTTAAGGATGCTCTGGAGCCTGGAGAGATCTCCTGAAGAGGAAGGATGAAATGACTTCTGCCAACTAAAGGTCTCCCAGCACCGCAGTCATGGCTATAACACGAAGTTGTACATAAGCTTTCTTTTATAAAGATTTAATGAGATCACCTCTGGACAGTTCTCAGAACCTTTGGCCTCATAGTAGGCTGGCAGAGGAAGTCTGTGAACATAATAGCTGTAAGAATATAGTCTTGGAAGGAAACTATTTTATTTGTCCCCTGTAACTATGGGATCCTCCATCAACTCCCCCACTCATCCTTTTTTTAAAAAAAAAAAAATAATAATAACACCTCCATTGCTGAGCAGGAAGGTGTCTTAGACCTTTGAACTTACATTCTGGAAGGAAACTTGGTCTGGTTGAAGGAAGTTGAGAGGTTTGGCGAAGTTGTGAGAAGCTAGTGGGAAGTTCTGAACCCAGCAGCTTCCTGATACCATCGACATCATACCTGACTCAACGAAAGTAATCCTTCATCCTTCTGGGGAGTGGCAATCTGTAGCAAGCAGCCTGTAGATTTATTAAACTGGCTGTTTAGAGATTAGAATATATCTACAGACAAAAGATAAGCTTCATTTCAAAACTGTTTTTAAACTGACTGTAGAGACATTGATTGAGCAATTAAACTCAACCACAGAGAATAAACCACATTCTACTAAGGCTTCATGAAAAATACAGTTTAATGACACCAGCCATTGAGTATTTAAAGTGTATGTATACATGTTCATACACACAATCACACCTAGGTTAGTTACAAATAAGTTATTTTAAATATAACCGAGCATACAGATTAGTTTTGGCACAAACTGATAAGACCGCACAAAAGGCCACAAAATGAGAGTGTGATTTCCCCTTAACACTATTATAGGTATGCTTTCCCCACCTGGTTCACACTCTGAATCCGTTTGTCATAATTACTTATAGAACAGAGGGAATTAAAAAGAGATATCTATATCTGGCACTCTGGTAATAGAAAATCCACTCTATAAGTAGACTGTGGGTTGCCCAACCTAATCAGGAAGCTGTATGTAACCCAATCTGGCCTTGCATTGAAATTGTTCTGGCCCACTGCCATGCCTGGCTCCTGTGTAGCCATCTCCGACATTGGCTTATGCAAAGACAAGTAAGAATGGGATGGTCCAAAGACTCTTTGAGAATGACAGCATTAACACTCAGTGGGTACAGGGCACTTTAAAAAAATGGCTTTTATGTTGTCAATTTAAAGTACAGCCGATTGTCTTAAGTGCACTGAGTCCAAGTAGCAGAAGAAAGCTATGTTAGTTATTCACAACAGTAATAAAACAATCAATAAATCTACAGTCACCCTTCCAGCCACAAATGTTTTCTGTTGTAATCTAATTTTAGTTATAATGCCACAGTTATTTAATATGAGCAAAAACATTTGAAATGACTTGGGGCAATCAGACCACTTTCATGCTCATTGTTTCTTAAGCCTCGCACTGATTCTTTGAGACAACCGAGAGAAACTTTCTTCATTCTTAATCAGCCACAGAAATCAAGTCCAATGAAAGGAATTAAATGCAGAATAGGAAGCTGAGCCACTTAGCAAACCGGTTACCAGAATGTTTTAATGGTTTCCAGGTTCCAAACTACTTTTTTCATAGTTGTTGGCACACATCCCCCAGGGGCTCTTCACAATCTGGTTGACCACTTTATTGTATTGCCCCATGGTATATTTATATGCTGAATTCCTCAGTTTTGAGGGCCTCAATAATGTCAAAAGTCCCAAAGACTTGAAAGTAACCAGAAACGTTCTCCCTTCTAA
Organism: Peromyscus eremicus; assembly: GCF_949786415.1. Classification (NCBI taxonomy): domain Eukaryota; kingdom Metazoa; phylum Chordata; class Mammalia; order Rodentia; family Cricetidae; genus Peromyscus; species Peromyscus eremicus. The sequence continues at coordinate 81,627,660 of NC_081426.1, read as the reverse complement.
GGCCAATTAAAAATGCTCAGGCGGCAGAGGCAGGCAGATCTTCGTGAGTTCAAGGCCAGCCTGGTCTACAGAGCAAGATTCAGAAGACACAAAGCTACACAGAGAAACCCTGTCTCAAAAACCAAAAAAAAAAAAAAAAAATGCTATGTGCTATGAAAAGGCTTTTCTGACAAAGCCATTGAATATCTCTCTTTCATCTTTGGTCTTTGACCATCTAATAGTCTTACTATAAGTGCTGCATGAAATGGAGTTTATAATCCTTCACGAATGCTGCTTTTGCCTTCCTTAAGTCCATTCATATTCTACAATCAAGGTTGATGCTCTCTGTTCCTCCAATAGCCTGCCATAAGTTTCAAGTTCACTACTGCGTGGCCTATGAGACTCTGATGAGGAAGAGTGAAGGTCACTTGGTACCTTTTTAGTTTTCTGTACTCTTATAGTAGATCTTTAAAAAGAGAAAAGGACAGGACAGACGCATGTTCTGAACCTCTCTACTTTTAGAACTCTACTACTTCTTGTTGGCTTACTCTCACCTCACGTTGAAAATTATTTCTTGCTTATTCCTAAAGAAAATTCAAATGATAAATTTCATTCTTTAGATTCTACACTATTCCACTCAGACTACTGAGAACCCAGAAAAATATCTTGATATTAAAGAAAGGAAAATTATACAACTAAAATATCGTCCATGCTACCTATTTCCTGTGACCTTAAAGTTGCTGAAGAAAGACAACAAAGATGAAAATCTAATTAAGTTACACCGTGCTGATTGTCAACAGTGTGACAGAATTCCTCTAAAACACTCTCCCAGCTCTCAGTGTGGCCTTAAATTATGAGACTGAAGATATGGTACAGGCCCTTTTAGGTACTTTATTGAATTCCTATTTTCCTTTCTATATGCCAGTCTTTAGATGGTGTTTAAGAAATACTATGTTCATGTAGTTATTAAGGATGCTGAGATATCAATATAGGGAAGAAAGTAAGCAACTGTGGAAGTCACTTCCTCATACGCAGAAGGGAAAAGCCAGTGACTCCTGGTTAACTTTTCAGTGTCCGTGATTCTGTCTTCCTCTCTCCATATTGGATTTGATCACCTATGGAAGAGGTAGTATCATTCTGGGAATAATTTTGTTTCAAAATTTCTTTGCCATTAAGGTAAATGTCAAGAATATTTTCTTTCTCTTTCTTTCTTTTTCCCCACTTTGTCCATTATTCATTATTTTCTTGCCACCCACTTCTTATTCATTCTACTTGAGAAAGGAGTAAATCAATCAACCTTGACTTAGCCCATAATGAATGCAGTTTGCAGTAACCCTGCCAATTTCTGCGTAGATGGGGGCTCTAGCATGCTGCCTCTTTCTGTGGTGCTGTCCAAACATAAATGCTTGTGGTGAGCAATAACAGGCAGCACAAATGAGGGGAAGGTCCTACTTAAATTTTTAAATATTTCTGAAAGACTTGGGCTTTTCAGAAGAGGAAGGATTCATAGTTTTATTCACAAATTTTGTCTGTGCCAAGCAAAAAGTAAATATATCAATAGTAGAGAGGAAATCTTTTTAGTGGTAGCTGTTCTGTCTAATTTTCAAGGCTGATGAGGTGGCTCAGGAGCAAAGAACACCTGCTGCTGTTGCAGAGGACTCAAGTTCAATTTCCAGAACCCACATGTGGCAGCTCACAACTTCCTATAACTCCAATTCCAGGGAATCCAATGTCTTCTTCTGACATCTGAGGGCACTTGTTTGTATGCCTTGTGCACATACATACACATAAAATAATTTTAAAGTGAAAAAAAACTTAACCACTTTTGAGAAATAACTTTATGATGCTGTAAAAGTCCTTTATAAGGAAGTTAGACGTTTAACACTGTGCTCAACATTGGCTGTTGGCTGTGTGGTTTCTAACCACCACTACCATGACTTCTCAGCCTTTTGGCTAAGATCAAATGCAGTTTCTCCCAGTCACTACCTTCACACCCATGTTTTGCTTTTCTTTTCCTTCTGGCAGAGCATTCACCTCTGCAGAGCCTCCCAGTGTAAATCAATATATGGTTCCCACTTAATGCATAGTAAAACTTCATTACTTTTCAAACAGAAAAGATTGAAGTGTGCTTATGTATTTATGATATTATGCATGTTTTATATATTTGTGCATGTTATGTACATTTATGCATATTATGTATTTATGAATGATCTATGTATTTCCTCTACAGTGACAAGTCTGTTTTTCTTAATACTGAAAAAAAAAATAGCAAAGACTTTGTACTTGACAAGCATCCAAGGCAGTGAATGTATGAGCCTTAAACGTGCTTTATGGACAAGTTGTGACCACTAATCTTTTGTTAATTTGGTTTGAATTCTTAGTGGATAACGACTTTCTTACACATTCAAATATTATTTTACAAGAACCTGAAATTAGGAAATTGCTCTCACTGACATAAAAATGTGTTGCAATACCAAGCCCAAAGTCACAAAATCCTAGAAATTCTGGCTAATGTCAAAGTATGAGTACCTTCTTAGCCACTGGAATTTCAGGGCATGGTTCCCTCTAGAGAATAAACGGACCAACTTGCTTCAATGTTTAACTTTGAGTCCTTTGGCTTCCAAAAAGTTCACTGTTAGTAAGTCAGACTTTAAAGTCATTTGCTTTGAAACAGAATGTACTTTGGGGAAAGATATTATTTGTTGCCTAATTTAAAATTGAGAGTAGACCAATAAATGTTATGACAAGATATCATGTCATACAAAAGAGAAATGTAGTAGTGGTTAGTGTAATAGGTTGAAACAAAAAGGCTGGCATCTGTCATACTATGGCTATACACGATAGTTCTTAGTAATGATACATAAATAGATAGGTAAAAGAAAAGTTTATGTCCAAATACATAATCAGCTTTCTGTGGTGATTTGAAAATAAAATAATTACTCACATTGAGGTTCTATGTAGAAAAAAATCCTCTTCAGTCATGAATGCTTACTTACTTGCCTTGCCAAATTCTAGCCATTTATGATTTTCAGTATAATCTTGGGCAATTTATCACCTCAATAAGTGAAAATATTAATACTAGCACTGGTCCCTATGACACTACTGAGAGGAACAGACAGGACAGCTATGAATACTTCAAAAATAATTGTATGGTACATTTAAAATAAGGTAAAATTTACATAATGAAATGCACACATCTTCAGGGTACAGTGTGATACTGAGTTTTAAAAACTGTCAATAATTACTCAAGACAGAATATTTTCATTCTCTAGTAAAATAAGTGTTATTTCCACTAAATCTCTCTTCTAAAAAAGAAACCACTATTTTTTAGTTTAGATTTTCCCATTCCTAACTTTCATGTAATCTTTCGTACAGGGCTCCTTTTGTTCAACCTGATGTCCTTGAGATGTAGCCATGTCATTGTGAGTACTAATAGTGTATCTCTTTTTTTCTATTGAAGATTCACTGAATAATTCAATAAAGCATTCAATTATACAAATATGTCAATATTTATTTATTTATCCATCTATGCATCTAGATTTGAGTAATTTCCCCTCTAGAGTTAAAAAATTGGCTATTACTGAACCAGTAAGATGGTTCAGTGAGTAAAGGTGCCTGTGGCCAAGACTGAATTCAAGCCCCAGGACCCAAATGGTAGAAGGAGAGACCTTGGTCCCCATGTTGTTCTCTGACTTCTGCTACTGGGCACGCTATACTCATGATCATAAAATTTCTTTGGTGTGTGGTAGGAAAAACGTAAAGTTATCACCACTCTTTGTTGTGAGATGTGACATCTAATTTTTTTTTTATATTTGTTTTGGTTTGAGTAGTCTCCATGGACCAATATAATTCCATAGAGATGCTACTGTATAATCTGAGAGAGGATCCACAATTCATTAGAAAATCTCCTTTTGGAATCCACCTATTGTGCGATGAGTCGTTCAAATTACGCACAGAGCCCACGTAGAAAAGAACCAGGCTGCCCCAGCTACAAGTTCTGGTTGATCTCCCGGCTTTTTTATTGTAAGCAGACAGTTTCACATGACTCTAACACAAGTCCGGTGGAGCAGAGGGCCATTCAGGTGAGTCTATTCTCCAGTGAGCCCAGATAAACACTAGTACAATACAGCCACAGTGATGAATCAATATTGTCTTAAGCCACTGAGCTTAGAGATAGATGTTCACACACAGCATTTTCATTTCAATGGCAAGTAGAACTGCTAAAGCATAGGGTGTGCATGTGTTTAATGGAGTAGACCTTTAAGTGGTTTTTAAAAGAGCCTAACTTGCCATTGCTACTTTAAAAACTTTAGTAGATGACAGCTAGTATTAATTCACTGGCTTTTAGTCAATACTTTTGTTTACTGATGATGTTCAACACATTTTCATGCACTCATTTATCACGTATAAATCTTTTTATGAAGTATGTTTTTTAATTTTGTCTGTTTTGTTTTAATCTTTATTATTTTAGCATTTGGTCTATTATTTTAGTCTATTTTTAATACATTTTTGATGGATAGATAAATGTATTGTGACTCTACCTCAGTGTGCAGATTGAATTCAAATTGCATTGTCTTTTTTTTTTTAATTGAGTCAGTGTTATACTATGCAACTCAAGCTGGTCATGAAAACATGATTCTTTAGTCTGAACTTTCTAAGCACTGGGATTGTGGTTATGTGCCATCACACCTGGGTTGAATTTTCATTTCCAAATTGTATCTTTTTGTGTTATGATTAATCATATTTCTGAATGTACCATGTAAGAAATCAGTATCTATCCCAAGATTCTTTTTGAAACCTTGTATCCTTACCTTTATTGTTTATATAGACTATACTATACTGTATATACTATACTATATATACTATACTCTACTATGTTTAATTAAATTTTCATGAGTGGTTCAAATTATTGGTTGAGCTTCACTATTCACCTTTGGTCTCCATATAGACATCCTCATTATAGTAAGATTCTTTTGGAAGTTTCTCCCATTGAATTTTCTTGGTACCATTAATCAAAACCCAAGTGGTTCCATACATATGTATCTATTTCTGGACTTTTTGGCTTCAAGAATCTATTTACCCTTGTTTACACCAGTGTCCCTACTATTGTAGTTTGATAATAAGTCTTAAAATCACATGGTGTGCTTCTACTAACTTTGTCCTGTTTCAAAATTGAATAATTAGGATTTATTCGTATCGAAATAAATACTATAAATGATGAGTCAACTTAAAAAAATCATTTTGCCTCACTATAATTCTAGTTTAGATCCATTATCTAAGAAGAGTTATCATCTTACTAATGGCAAACTTCCTACTCTATGTACATGGTATAGATTTCTGTCCATTCATTCAGGGCCTTTTGTTTCTTCTGAGGTATTTTGTAACTTACATGGTCAAATCAGTTTTCATATTTTGGGAAAGTCATTAAGTACATCATGATTTTGATGCTATGATAAATTGCAAATTTTTAAGTTTTCACTTCCAATTAATTTCCATTATAATATGCCTAGTAATAGATTCTTACATATCAACTTTATTATCTTGGAATTTTTCTAAATGTATCTTATAATTTAGTTAATTTTGTACATTTAAATTTTTTCTACATAAAGGATTATCTTCTATTCACATAAATGTATTTATACATCTTCCTTCTTGGTGTTTATTTATTTTTGCCTACTGTACTGACAGTAGCCTATAACATAATATGAGATTTAAGTAGTAAAGTAGAAGTAACTGTCTTGTTCTTTTTATAGTAAGTAGCGTTATTTAATAATTCTGTCCAAGTCAGCTATATATTAATTAACAGCTTTGTCTAGTATTAATTCCTGAGTGAGATGAGATAAAAATTTCTGACTGTGATTCAAGTTATGCCTGATGTCAGCTTTGCAAATTTTTTTAAGTACTTAAAGCATAATTAATAGATATATATATATATATAAAATTGTTGTTTTTCTCTTGACTTGATCACTTATAACTCTGAAGCATCCTTCACTACCTCTAAAAACACTCCATTCCTTGAAATCCATTTTGTCTAATGTCTATAAGGTATACTAAGCTTCATAAACTCACATGATACAAGATAATTTTCCCCATCATTTAGCTTTCAATTCACATGTGCCTTTATATTTAAAGTGCATTTAATATGTACTATAATTATGTTTTGTTTGTCTGCTGTGATAATCTGTCTTTCTATTGGAATTTTATATGATGTATGCATAATATAAATGTTGACTTTAAGTTGACCACATTACTTTTTTCTATTTATGATATTCTTTATTAATGTTTTCTAGATATGAATTAATTTTGTGTTCATATTTTATGCCCCTTGAGTTCATAAGATGTAGCACAATTAGTTTCTGATAATCACACTTACTTTTTCTCTTTGGAGCAGACAAGGGCAAGTACGTCCTGTTATTTTCTGTTTTGTTTCATCAGCAAATCTATTGGAATATAGAGAGATCCTGTGTTCAATTTTAATCAAGAGCAGCCTAGTGTCAAAAACTAGGACATGTTAACCATCGACTGTTCTTTCTGAGAGCAGATATATACAAAATAAAAGTGTGTGCTGTTGAGAACACAGTAATGCAGGAGCATGTGCAATGCCTGCAGACCCTGGGAAACAATACAGCATGCTGTGCTTAACACCACCAATGACTGCACAACTGAGTCTATCAGCAAATCTGCAATTGAGCTTTCGCTTTCCATAATTGTGCATTTACAGTGATGTGTTTCAGTATCTTTAAAGATGTAAATTGTTATAATACAACAAAGAGTATTTCCATTACACAGTTAACATCACCAAAGAATTCTATATCAGTATCTGCACTAAACAATATATATGTGCAATTTGGAATACATTAGAATTAAAATGCTACCCCATGGTTTTCTTTAAGTGATTTGATGCACACAGTTTCTCAGGTCCAACTAACAAATTTTAGTGAACTCACTTCTGTACACTTATTTTCTAATCATCCACTTGCCACTTCTATATCACGTGACATCTTCACAGTTGTATTGGTGATCACATAATTCTTGTTACTATTTAGGATCAACTGTAGCTGAAAGTTTTCTTGTGTCTTGCCTGGCCCATAGCCAGGACAAATCTCTCACCCACAGACCCAGAGCCTTTTATAAAATAATCACACAGAGGCTTAACATTAATTATAACTGCTTGGCCATTTGCTAAGTCTTATTACTGAGTAGCTCTTACACTTAAATTAACCCATAATTCTTTTCTATGTTTAGCCTTGTGGCTTGGTACCTTTTTTGCAGTTCTGCCTTGTCATCTTGCTTCCTCTGTGTCTGGCTGGCAACTCCTGACTCAGCCTGCCTCTTCCCAGAATTCTCCTTGTCTGCTTATCCCACCTATACTTCCTGCCTGGCTATTGGCCAATCAGCATTTTATCAACCAATCAGAGCAACACATTCACAGCATACAGAACGACATCACCCATCATTTCCCCTTTTCTTTCTATTTAAAAGGAAGTTTTTAATTTCAACATAGTAAAATTACATATAACAAAACAGTTATCTAGCAAGAATTATAGTTATATTATCTAGTCTATCTGTATTTGGCAAAATTAAAAATATTCTATCTATCCTGTATTTGTGAGTCTACGGTTTTATATCCATCTTATCTCTTATCATAACCATGGAAAACCATAATTATAACTATCTAGTCTTCAACTATATCAAAGACTCAAGAAGGATATACTATTACCTATGCAAACAGGAAGAGCATTGTAAGCAACCTCTAAAATTCTGGAATGACAGATACAGCTGGCTGTCTAGACAAAGTTCTTCTGCAATGTTGGGGCATCCATCTTCAGCCCATTGGCTTAGAATCTCGAAGTCACTTTTCTCTGTGTCCTGTAGAATGTCTGGCAGTTTCTTCTGGGAAGCAGGAACCTGAGGGACCGTCTTGCCTCATAAAGTTCAGTGGTTACCTTCTTACGGGTCCTGCATGGCAGTCGATGTAACATTTTGCCAGGCAGTCCAGGCAAGAACAGTTTCTTGCCCAAATGGCTATTTTTGCCAAGAGGAATATAAATTCCATAGAGTGTCTTTGATGCTCATCTTTCTATTTTAAGTAAATCAGTGCAGCCAGGAATGTCTAAGCTTCTGCAAACAGTCACCTTCAACATAATGACAGCTGCACAGTTTTCTTTTTCTTGACATGCTCTAGGCCCTCCATGTGTTCCAATCCAATGTCCATGATATAAGAATCAACAGCAACTCCAAGAATATATTATCATTATTACAGAATTATAATGATTACACAACAGTGTGAGTGACTCAGTTCTTCAAAGAATCAATGGCTGCTGAGACACAAAGAATCCATGTCCTCCAGGAACCAAACTCTGAGGTCAGGAGGGGCAGCAGATCCCCTGGAGATGGAATTACAAACAGCCTCTGAAGTAGGTGCTGGGAATTGGAATATGGTCTTGAGAAAGAGCAACAAAAGCCCTTAACTCCTGAGGCTACTCTTCAGACTTTAGATCTTTTTGTTGTATTTCATTATAAGTGATGGTTTCACAGTGTCAATAAAAGCATTTAAATCATGGTGGAAAAAAAAAAGAGTCAACAGCATTGATTGCTAGAATCTAGTGTCTGTCCAGAGGGCCTGCTGGAAGATTGTCACAGTCCTTCAACCACTTCTGGTCATGAGAGTGTACTTTTCTGAAGTAGTCACTCAGATGATGTCCAATCAGGGCCAACATTCCTGACGCATTCATAACTACTTTATTAAACAGTGTATTCAACCATTCCCAGAAGTATCTGGAGTTACATGGCCATGGGAATTTTATTAAGCTGCACAGCTGCCCAGAAATTTTCTCAGACGTCATCATTTGCTAGCAACCCAGTGTCCCTACCAACTGTGGCTCACCAGCAGGACCTTCACCCTGTGCTTTCCACATTCCTTTCTTCTTCTAATGATATCTCCTGCTCTCTGTACACGTGTTCAACTTCTTGTGCTTATTCAGTGAATTCATCATTTCTACACACTTCTCAGCTCAAGCATTTTTATTTTCTATGGTTTGGATAATATGTTCCGCACATTCTCTTGTTGGGATTTTAGTTGCATTTAAATCTTTGAACATATCTCCAGATGTTATTCTAAAATCATTATCTGTCAAGCCTAACATTTCATTAATGTGAGTTCAATTTTAAGGATGATGTTCTCTTGAATTTGAGTCATGCTCTTACATATTCTAGCACTATTTGCCTATATAAAAAATATCACATACTGAACTTTGTCAAGAGTCAAGGTAAGGTTATTTGTTTTATTAAATGTGTTGACTTGAGTTTGAGGCTAGCTCTAACATTCTCAGTGCTGCACGAACTTGGGCCTCAGCATCTTGCTTACAGTCACAGAGCAACCCATCCCTGAGAACCTTCATAGTCCCAACTTATAGCACAGACTGCACAGGCCAGCCTTTGGCCATGGCACCACTTTGATCCTTGCAGGTTTGTAAATTTAGTTTCACTCTTTTGTAGCCTATAAGAAAATGTAAGTTTTGGTCTTTATGACCTCAGACTGGGCAATGGTTACTTAGCTATGACTCAAAAGCACATGAAATCAAAGAAAAGTTTAAAAATTTCTAAAGTGCATTGTCAAAAAAGAATAGTGATGTTTCAGTAGTTAAGAGGACTGGTTATTCTTTAAGAGAGGACCTGTGTTCAATTCCTAGCACACATATGGTGACTCACAACCATCTGTGACTCTAATTTCCAGAGATCCAAGGGCATTGCATGCACATGGTGAACAGGTTTACACACAAGCAAAATACTCATACACATAAAGATAATAACAATTTAAAAACTTTAAAAGAACAAAACAGAAATGGGAGAAAATATTTACAAATCTTATATATTAAAAAGATCTAATATCCTGAATGTAGAAAAAAAGCTCTTAAAATGCAACAATAGAGGCATCCTTACCAAAAACAAGAAAAGTATAGAATATACATTCCTAAAAGAAGATTGAGTAGTTAGGGGTATAACTTAGTGAGAGGGCATATATTTAGTACATGTAACCCCCTAGTACAGAGCTCATGTCTTATTTTACTTACAGCAGAGAGCCTTCCAAGAATTTATGTTTCAGAAGCAGTTATCTCAAACATTAATGGTACGACTGTGATTGTCTTATTGTGACTTAGAGTGTTATCTCCCCACACAGTCTTCAGAACGATGAACACAAACTTTTATAATAATGATCTTTCTCATAAATCTCTAATAGTAATAGTAATAATCACTATACATGTCAAACAAACTTTTAAATAATTCAGCCACTTAGATCACAGCACTTTGTGTTTCTCAGTTTCTTTCTGCTAACTAAATGTCATATAAAGTCTTTTATTTGGTCTTGCTCAGTTCTTGTTCCCTTCAGCAATAAATTTAACTTTCCCTAAAGTCAATCTCTCTCTCTCTCTCTCTCTCTCTCTCTCTCTCTCTCTCTCTCTCTCTCTCTCTCTCCTTCTCTCTCCCCCCTCCCAGAAACCTCAATTTATTCTCCCTGTCTTCGAATCCTTCTACAATGGTTTTAACAGATACTGTGTAATTTGCAATGTGAAATCATTTGCTATCTGGTCTTCTACATTAAAAAATCCGTCAACCACTAATCTTGCTGAGAAATTAAGATGGGTTGGACTAGGATTACATAAATCATTGGTTCTCAATCTTCCTAATGATGCAACCCTTTAATATAGTTCCTCGTGTTGTGGTGACCCTCAAAAATAAAATTATTTTGTTGCTACTTCATAACTGTAATTTTGCTACTATGCAGGATATCTGATATGTGACCCCAAAGGGGTTTTGACCCACAGTTGAGAACCACTGATATAGAAACATCTTTAGAGATGGTAAAAGATTGTATATTTTGTAGATTTAACCTTTAGGACATGATGATAGGTTGGATACTGATAGAAACATAAAAAACCATTCCTATTGGCTTGATGTACATAATTGAATGTATATTAATAGCAGCCATTAAAATGTGAAATACTGAAGAGAGAAGTGTTTACATTTAGTAGAGTTAAAAATTATTAGACATAGCCCAGGCAGTGGAGGCACATACCTTTAATCCCAGCACTCGGGAGGCAGAGCCAGGTTGATCTCTGTGAGTTCGAGGCCAGCCTGGTCTACAGATCAAGATCCAGGACAGTCACGAAAACTACACAGAGAAACCCTGTCTTGAAACCCCCTCCCCAGAAAAAGAAAATTATTCGAAATAGAAGTTTGAAATGCCTATGAAATAGTCAAGTTTGATGTCACAGAGTTATTTATAAGATCCTGAACTCAGGAAAGATCCTGTCGGTAAGTATATATGTGAGAAACATTGTATAGACTCTCCATCCTGAGACAGCTAAAAAAAGACCACTGTTGGACTGAGGCTGAGGATTCCAACAGAGCTTTTCATGGTAAGTCACTTCCTCAGTATTGTATTACTCAGCATTTTTCATCTTCTCCAGGATCTGAATTGGTATTTCACAACCATTTTCTATAAATCTTATGAGGGCCCTGCAAAATCAGGGCCCGGTTTGTTGAATACATGCAAAAGAACAAATGTTCCAGAGAAGTCACATGGTTGGCTACAGATCTTTCAAGTAAGACTTTTGAATTTTTTGTGTGTTTTCTTTCTGTCATTTTTCTTCCCCCCAAGTGTCTTCAGACTGGTTACTAGTGGGACATCAGGTGTTGTTTCTAATTCATTACGCTACTGTCCACTGTCTGCTGGGTGGAGCCTTCTCCATACCATGTACAAAACCCACAAAACTAGGCCTCTCCTGAGAGATGGCCATAGAAACGTCTTAAAGGCTCTATGTGACCTTAATGTCTATGTGACAATGATGTTTTTAGTGACAAAGAGCAGTAAAGAAGTGAATTTAAAAAACGTTAGGTGATTCGCGGAATTTCAAAGGAGAATCAGAGTCACATTCAAATGATACACATATGTAACACTGCCCAAACCTAGGCAGCCTAGAGAAAGCAACATGGTTCTTCATAGTCATCTCATTGTTGTCTGTGCGAGGTTCTTTTGCTAGACATCAACAGCTGCTGATAAAAAGATCTGTTAACCATTGCTCAAGTTATTCTGTCCCTCCTGATGGATCATACCACATACCACCTTCTTAACAAAGAGTTGGAACAACATGGGGCCTCCGATAAGTCTCTAGTGGCATTTATTTATGGGTGGAAGAAAGACAAATATGTCTTTTGCCTGTTTTTCATTATCTGTTGGTACTTGCTAAGCTCATAATTATGAAACAGTAATTTTGGAGCAAGACATACTAATAACTCTAGCCAGTGTTAGCTCATAGTTGTATAACAGATGTGTTTGAGTCAGCAGTCTCTAATAATGCAGGCTTGCGATGACACAGGTCATTTAACATCTTCATAGATTGTCTTTTAAGCGGCCAACTCTAGTTGGACATAAGAATTACAGTAACTCTAGCCATGAACTCTGTTTCCATATATTCTATTAATAAATTTGAAATGGGAAAAAGAGGAGAAAATTGAAATGATGCTTTCCACAATTAAAAGCTATTAGTACTTGAATCATGAAGCATTCTAAAGTTTCTCAAGACAAAGGGTTTAGTGAATATTTTAATTTTTTGTTAATTTCTGGAACTCAAGGAGATTGGCTTTGACTAGGGTAATCTTGGGATAATGTACTAGAATTTTAGAGAGGACAGTAACTATCCTATGGATACTGTTGTCACTATAGTCCAAGCTGAATCTTAGGCCATGCTCCCTGTCTATCTGTTCTTTAACACCACAGTTTTATAGTTTCTTCAAGGAATCTCACTCTGCTAACTGGTGTTGATCTTCAGAGGCTGCCGCTGTTAAGTAATACATTACTGTACTTGTTACACAGACGTCATTGTTCATCAACTGCAGCAGTAGCAAGACAGTTCTCTTACAAAGTTAAGCAATAATAGACACAGTCAAGAACCAGAGAAAAAGGCTTTAAAATTGTCCTCCTTTTATTTGCTCACAAAGCATATCACTTAGAAATGATCGTTAGTAAATTCTAACCCTGGCTTGTGACTAAGAGCCTGAATCTAGGTGCATTTATTTCCCTGTGACCCCTCTCTGACTAATTCTTTGTGGTCATTTTCTTGGTTTCAAACAGTATTCTCTCTGGTGGGTAACCAGTTGCCTCATGGTGGTAGCAGAAACCTAAGTAAACCACTTTATCTTGACTTTACATGAGTTGAGGTTATGTGAACTTTACTTAGGAACTCTGGCTTCCCACAACCCCCAAAACTTTTAATATGAGATCATGACCTCAATGTGCTGTCATGACCACATCAGTTTCTATAACCAAGGTGTGAGCTGAGGCACCAGGGCCGATGTGATGGTTCTTTCATTTCCCCACAGTTTAAGCACGTAATACTACTGTCCTATCTAGACGTTGCTGAGCTCCAATTATTACCAAAAATGATGAGAGTGATATGGTCATTCAACATCATTCAGCCCTTCCCAGAAGCATCTAGCTGCAGTGATCATCGGCTCTCCCGCTTTCTAAGTGAACCTAACCTGCCAGAATCTGCCCCATTACCTCTCTTTCTGCTGCCATCAGAAAACACTTTCTCAGGATCACTATAGTAGCACTCTGAATTATCCCAGCCTTTTGGTGAATATTTAGGGACTTTCCATTCACTTTCCCTCTCCTTCCCTTTCTCTTCTCCATGTTCCAAATATACATACACCGGCCTGTAGTATTAGAAGCATTAGGAGTAAATCTTGGAGCTATTAATAATCAATGAACAAACTCCTCAGTCAGATCTCATCCACAGAATTGTATCACTTTCCTTCTTTCAAACGATTGTTTCAACTTCATTTCCCTGGAATTGTGCAGCCTCTCCTCAGAAGAGTAAAATCCTGGAATCATACTTCTGATGAATCAGGGACACTTTTGTAGTCATTAAGACTTTCCCACTTACCACTCTTTCAGCTGCAACACGACCTTTCAAAAAGTCAGTCTGGGGAACTAAGGGAACACTGGAGGGTCTAAGCTAGAAGAAAATTCCTGCATTAGATTAGTTTTTAAAACTAAAGGCCATTGACACTGATTTGTAGATGAGTTCTCAAGTATCTGCCAACCCTACCACCTTGCAGAATTCTCACAAACCTTTAGAATCTCGCTACTGTTATCCACTCATTGGAAGGCTCTATGTAGGAAGAAAGGTAACTTCACAGCTCTTGCAACATTTCTAGGTGGTACTACCAATATCATCAGGCAGAAGGGGAATCAGTATAGATACTTGAGGCTTCTTAGAACTGCTAGGTTCACTGTTTGGCAGCCATGGGAGAGATGCTCCATTAATTCTATCTGAGCACAGTGGTGACTGAGAATTTTTGGACTCCTTTCTTCTCCATTCAAGCACTCTTATGCAGACCTCAAAATCTCCAATGGTGTGATGACATGCAAGACTATATTTAGGTTTACTAACATCCTACATGTATACAGTGTTTTGAGATTTCTCCATTGTACAAAGAAAGTAGAAACAATAGCAACTATAATAAAAACCTACTTCAGCAGTATGTGTGGTTTATTCACTCCAATTACCACAACTGAATATGCAAGTCCATGGCATGCTATAATTCACTATGTCTGCACAGCCGGCATTGTTATGTTTTCCTCATCATTTGATGACCATATTGCATAAATCAGGAGTTGATTGCCTCTGACCACCATTGCTGATGTCAAGTGAACAATCCTCATGTTGCTGGAACACAAGACACTGGGCAATGGCCTAAAAGGAAAACAGGATATGATATAACATGATGCACTAACTTCCATGCTGAATCAGGCCTTTAGTTTTTCTCAGCTGTCTTCCTCTTTTCATCTGTCATGTGATCTGGTGGTGCCTTACCTACATTCATGAAATCAAAAAAGCCAACTATGTCAACACTAGAAGACAGTGCTTGTTACTGTTCACCTAACACTTACTCTACATACACATTTTAATAAATGAAAAGCAGAGTAATCCCAGTGTCTTGACTCCATTAATCCTCTTCTTGAACCTTTCTCTCCTTATCCCATTACTAGTCAATCCCAGTCCATCAGACAATAACCACTAATAGCCAATGACAGGGACTTTGTGTCAAGTGAATTTTATGAATTATCCTCATTTAATTATCTCCAAATTTATTTCATTCCATGTTTGGGTAACAGTTTAGGGTTTAGACACATTGGTTGATTTGACCAAGGCTACACCAAATGGTGGACTTGTAATTCAAAGCCAGACCAAATCAATACAAGTAACCAATGCCCTGAATTTCTTAAGACCCACTTGGCCTATGTGCAACTTCCTCTCATAAAAAGAGAAATAGGCCGGGCGGTGGTGGCGCACGCCTTTAATCCCAGCAATCGGGAGGCAGAGCCAGGAGGATCTCTGTGAGTTCGAGGCCAGCCTGGACTACCAAGTGAGTTCCAGGAAAGGCGAAAAGCTACACAGAGAAACCCTGTCTTGAAAAACCAAAAAAAAAAAAAAAAGAGAGATAGATATCTGACTTTCCCAGTGGCAAGAGAAGTGTGTCAATGATGCCACTGTATGTTTTTCGTGATCCCAGCACTCATCTGCCCTCTTCACCAGGCATGGCTCACTGTCTTCTTTCCTCTCATATGTCACTCCTTCATTCATTATTTTATTTTCTAATTAAAAAATCTACATTAAAAAACTGAAGATAGAGCAATAAGCCTAGCAATGTTTGCTTCAAGAACTAGCCAGGCTATTTGAAGGATGAGGTTATTGTTGATAAAAGATGAAAGGCAGGGTGTATGTGTGTGTGTGTGTGTGTGTGTGTGTGTGTGTGTGTACACATATTTGTATACAGTGCTCTGAGATGGACTCCAATACAATGGTCTTTGAACAAAAACCTAAAAGATATAAAGAAGAAATCAAGGGACTCTAGAAAAGTTGCTCCAGTGAAAAGAGCAGCTGGTGTGAATATCCCAATGAAGGAATTTTCTCTGTATAATCTAAAAATTGGTGGGGTCTCCAGGTTCCACGGGTCCGTCGTCACCATGGTGAAGCTGAGCAAAGAAACCAAACAGAGGCTACAGCAGCTCTTCAAGGGCAGCCAGTTTGCTATCCGCTAGGGCTTTATTCCTCTCATGATTTACCTGGGATTTATGAGGGGTGCAGATCCTGGAATGCCTGAGCCATCAGTTTTAAGCCTACTTTGGGGATAAAGGACTGTTTGGTCATCTGGATTTGGAAGCAACCCAACATGGAAGGTGTGTGCTCTGGCTGGATAAGAAAGACATCGTTTCAACACATCTGTGGCAGAGTGGAGTCTGTACTGACTTACAATAAACTGTACAAATAAATATTTTTAACAATGAAAAAATGTAAAAATCAGTGTGGCCAAGCAGTGTTACAGTGGTCAGAGATGTCAACTGATGCCTTATGGAGTAGAATGAAAATTTTGGATTTTCCCATATGTAGGATCTTTAAATGGAAAAGTAAAATAATCTTTTTTAAAAAGTTTTCACATACCATATATAAATACAATAAAAAAGACAAAGGAAGATTAAGATCCAGGTGAAGCCTGTTGCAATCACCCAAGTCCAAGATGATCATTCCTTGGTCTCCATCATCAGTGGAGCTGGTGAGAGGTTGTGGGGACACGGAACGTCGTAAGAAGAAGTAGCTGACAGGACTTCCTGATGAGTTAGGTGTGAGGCATAACATACATGATGCAGTTTGGGTGACTCTGAGATTAGCCAGGATAAGCACAAGCATGAAGCTTCCAGTACTGAGACAAGGAAACCCAAGAAGACAATGGATGGGGAATGCTGGGGATTTTGATCCTACAAATGATAGGAATCCATATTAGAAAAGCCAACCAAAGACATGGAACAAATACTTTAATGCAGAACTATGTCTGTCATTCAGCAGAGAATTATGGGGAGGCATCTTTAAATGGGCAGTTTTACATTCTAAGTACTGAAGTGGGTCATTTATGGGAGTGACTATAGAAGAACAAAAAACATTCTCCTACTTTAGCTGAACACCAGAAATCCCTTGAAGCTTTAAAACATGTGTACACACCAGAGCTCTGCCATAACTCATTAGCTAAAAGTTTTTGAGAAAAGGGCTCAGGAATCAATGAAATTGGCTTTCCTAGGTAACTGGCTATTTAGAAACTGAAATATGTTCAGGTCAGTTGTTTTAAACTTGAGAAAAAAACTTTTTTCCCATGTCCTCTACCATATAAACAAACTCAAGACACAGTTTTCCTTCCCAAGATGAATTAATCAGCTCCCTATGGGTCCTGATTTCATCCATCCTTATCTTCAAGTTTTACATCATTAGTTCACATACTCTTTAAAATTAAAATATAATTATATAATTTTTCTCTTTCCCTTTTCTTCCTCCAGCCTTTCCCATGTAGCCTCCTACTTGGTTTCTCTCAAATGTATAGCCTCTATTTCTTTGTTGGTGTGTGTGTGTGTGTGTGTGTTCCTAAAAATATAAATACAACCTATTCAGTCTGTATCACATTACTTATATGTGTACTTAGGGCTGACCACTTGTTATTGGATAACCACCTGAGGATTCTTCCCTAGAGATGACTATTTCTTCTGCTCTGGGCGTTCCTTAGTTGCCTGTAATTCTTTATCTAGGGTTGAGGCCCCATGAGATGCCCTCCCATGTTAGAGTGTCGATTGGTGTCGTCCTTATCCAGCCCCAACTCACATATACCATCCCAGGTAATGCTAACTGACACGTGTATCCAGGATTTTCCTTTCCTACACCTCTGATAGGAAATCGGTTTTCTGTGATCTTTCACCCAGTTATCTCTTACTCATCGTCAACCTCAGCTCTACCACCACTTCCTTAAAGGAGACTTCTCAGACTTTTCTGACTAGACCAGTTATCCCGAAGGTAATGGATTTTGAAATACACATAGAAAGTTAAGAGTAGAGTTTTATAAGGGAAATAATATAGAATTATATAGAAAAATATCAGAATGAATTACATAATAGATGTATTAAGTATCTCAAAACCTCTAGTTTATATATTTACTAAAGAGACAACATATTTACCTTGTAATTTCTCTTTTTCTCCACCTCTCTATATGTGTGTATGTGTACATATAGGGAGGGAGATGTGGAGGAAAAGGGAAAAATAGAGAGAACTAGAAGAGAATGTGTTAGCTATTAATTGTCTCATTAGACTATAGTCTCCTCAAGAGCAAAAATCTACTTGCTACCCATTTTATCCCTGGGATCTTTGTCAAGTGTTTGGACTTCATATTAGTACTAAAATACTATTTTGTGAAAAAGAGGGTGTAGGGAGTGGATTAAGTCTTGGGTGAATGTGTATTGTTATCATGAGCATAGACATGTCAGAACCCCAATGGCTCAGACCCATAGGAATGGCAAGGCCCTCCCCTGGTCAGCTTAGAGGAATGGCAGGGCCCTCTCCTGATCTAAGTGCAGATACTGGTAGTGTGTGCAGAAATTATCAACCACAGCTTCTTCCTCCCAGATGACTTGAGATCCCCACCCCAAGAAAGCCCCTTATGAAGCTTAGCTAACCAGCCATGTCCATGGAGTCTCTCCAATATAGCTGTCTAAATGTGGACTGAACAAGGACAACAATTGACATGCTAAAATGGTTGGGGAAAAGACCATGAGGCCTCAACCCCACATAAAGAACTATAGGCTCCTGAGGAATGCTGAGAATGGGAGAAATAGTCTTCCCCAGGGAAGAGCACACCAACTGGTTATCCAACACCACCCAGTCAGCCCTAAAAACATATATACAAGTATACAGACTGAACTGGGGGTATTTATATATTTAAATATATATCCATATATGTATATAGCAATAATTACTATTTTAAAAAGGCCACAAATTTGAAAGAGAGCAAGGAGGGCTGTATGGGAGGGTTTAGAAAGAGGAAAGAGAAGAGGAAATGATATAATTATATTGTAATCTCAAAAAAGAAAAGAAAAAATATTGCTAAGTTTCTAGGCTGCTAATGCACCTCCATCAGAGCACATAGTCCACCAGATCCTGAGTTTTCTGTACACATGTCTGCCAATCCTTCATCCCCAGTCAGATCAAACCCAAAGTCCCTGCAGACTGCGACCAGAGGTGTCAAAGACAACACGTGTAGGAACCAACACCTGAGGTAAGGTGAGCCTGCACTATCACAGCTCATAGTGCAAAATTTTGTGAGCTTTTCAACCTCATATTTGAAAACCAAGAGGTTTTGCATAACTTTTATGAATGTTTATCATAATTCACATAGATAATGTGATGTCTTCATTTATAAGTGCTAAATGAAACTAACATTAAGCTCAGCAAAGCAAATGTTACTCTAAGTTGAATTATTTCTGGAGAAGAACTTTAGAAATCAAAACCTCCCTAAGAACGACAGTACAACAACAATCATTATTTCTTCTTATCCTCTGAAAATTTAAATGGTATCAAAATTAATAGATTGACATCTTATCTCCATACGTGGATACTTCTTTCTTACTCCTTGAGCATTTTTTAATCTGTTCTTAAAATCATTGTTTCTAGTCTTTTCATTTATATTTTTTTTTCAAAAGGAAGGAATAATGGATCAATTCAGTTGAGTGGGACAATATTCAAAGGCAGGGAGATGGAAGCTCCCACCAATCCATAACCAGGACACCTGTCAGCTGCACCTGAAACTAAACCCGGTCTGTGCTTCTCCTGTTCCCGGTCCAGAAGCTTTAGAGCTGGATGCCTGGTCCTGTCTAGTTGCAATGAGTTATGCTCTCACTCACGGCAATGTCTGTGGACTAGGGCCTCCTTACCTTGCTTCTCAAAATTTGGCGAAGCCCTTGGCTGAACTTCTTGCTGAGAAGGAGGGTTGGTGATCTCCTCGGGGACTTTCACAGCAGCAGGGACGTGACCCCGGGTGTTATTGTTGGCAGCTAAGGTAACCATCACCACTCTTCGCTTGCCAAAACCACCTGCTTCCACCCACTTAGGTTCCTACAATTCATTCTCAAAAAACGGAGAAGACAAAGCAGAGACACAGTCGGATCCTAATGTTCCCTTAAATGTATCTGGGGTTGGAAAATTCTTGTAAAGGTCTTAGTGCCTTTTGGGGGATAAGTTGACTGCACAGCTGATTTTCCTGGATTGCAGAAGGATCAGACTGGATCTGAGACTGTGAAAATATACTCTTTTGTTAATTATGTTTTCAAAACTCCTGTGTTTTAAAGCAACAGTATGGTATAGAGTGAAAACAATGGTTCTTGACTGTATTTGAGTCCACATATCCATAAAGTCATATGGTGTTTGTCTTTTGGGTTTAGATTACTTCCTTTCAGGACAGACAAATGCAGGCATTTCTACAGCAAGTTCTGCCTCACTGCTTGTGATTCTCCTGAGCTTCTCCTAGTTAACATAATCTTCATCATATTAAAAAAAAACTGTCTTGATTTGGAAGAAACATGCTCTTTGGTCTCACTTCTACGAATGCAAATGAAGGAAAGGAAAGGAAAGATATTCTAGGGATTTCCACAAAACGTTTCCTCTTCCGCCTCTGTTCTTTCAACAATGTGATTATTTATCGTACTGGCAGTAAAAGATGTGCAGAGGTGACACCATCAGAGGTGCCAGAAATGACAGCTGAACGTCCTGAGTAGTCAGAGAGAAAATGAAAGAATGCCTCCAAGAAATAGTTCCCAGAACTCTATTCTGGGAATTACCATAGGGAAGGCATTGTCACTTAGGGAACTCATTTTCCTGTAAGCTCTGAACTCAAAGCCACACCTGGTTATTCAGTCTGCTCATTGTCTTACCGCACCCAGGACAATGGATGTGTGAAATTAGTTTGTCTTTTGAAATGCAGATAATTTTTATCATGATACAATATGGGCTGTTAGATACCTATTCTTGTGTTAAGAACAGAATTCTAGAGTTTTTAACAAAAACAGGGAGCAGTAGATACAGAGGTTAATGCACACGTCTGGGCCAAGATTCACCTGTGAGAGAAGAAACTATGTCTTCCTCTTCACCAAATCAGTCCATTTCCCTTCCAAGACTTCCCCATTTTTGACGGATTTTTTTCTTTGGAATGATTATCAGCTCCTACTGCATCTCCTACTGTAATACTGTATTCTGGCTGGGCAATAAAGCCATTGTTTTATCCAGATGTCTAATGAGAAATGAAGAGCAGTTCTCCCTGCAAAAGAGTTTCACATACCAAACAGTAGGTAGGGAATTTGAGGAAGGGGAGCCTGGGACTATGACATTCCTGCTAGTGGAAAATTTATGATGCCTATATTGAAAAAAATTCCGGCTCCTACCAGCAGAGTGCCTTGAAAGCTATCTATACTGCCTTGTGTCATAAACATTTTCCAGTCTTATTACCAAATATACCATTATTGTGTGGGTTAATTAAATTCTTTAAGGGACTGTAGAGTCTTTGGGTTCCTCCTCTACTCTTTTTACCCACCTCTGTCATTGCATTTTGTAGATGATTTCTCCTGTGGTACAAAGACATTTTAATTGGAAGTAACTTGACTACTTTTTCTTTTGTTGAATGTGCTTTTAGTATTCCATACCAAAAAAAAATAATATTGATAAGTCAAGTGTCAAGGAATTTTTTCCAGTCTTCCACTTAAATATTTAATTCATTTTGAGTTGAAATCTTTTTTGTATGGTTTAAGATAAAATGCCAGTTTCATTCTTTTGCACATGGGTATCATTTTTCCTGCACCATTTACTGAATAGGACTTTCATTTCTTCATTTGCATTCTTGATCATCTCATCAAAGATCAATTGACTGTGCACTCAGGCCCACTTCTAATGCATCTGCTCACTGTTTGGCCTAGCATAGCGTAATGACAGACAGGTACATGGTTGTGTCTATCTGTAGTAAGCCCTTTGGACATTGTGACTATGTAGTTGTTATGTGAGATCAGATAAAAATTAGTTATTAGTAGGAGGCACTGGGTCTGAATAAAGCTAAAGCCTCTGTTGGTGCCCATAGTATTCAGTTATTTCTTAAGCTAAGTGGGAGCTCATTTTGTGGACTCCTGGTGGGGCTGTTCATACTCAGAAGCCAAAATGCCTTGGAAGCATCTAGATGTCAGGTCACAGGCGACAATTTTCTTTGAAAGTCTTTATTTGAGGAAGTACAAATCTCAGCCAGTGTGTCCAGAGAATAATACAAGACCTTACAACCAAAACTGTTTCTTCGACACTATTTCCTGGATGTATTTGTTCTCTTTGGATTCAGTAGCTTTAAAAGCTGTCTCACTGTGCTTCCACTACATTAAGGGAAACAGTGAAGGCAGTTTGTACATGGAGACAATGTAAAAAAGGAGTCGCAAGTGCCGATAAGCCAGTTTGACAGTCTCAGCAGAGAATCACAGAGAGAGGCCTGCAAAAGAAAACTTACAGATACCAACTAAATTGTCGCATCCGCCTCGACCAGCAAGGAAGACACAACACCAGGCTCTTCTCCAAGCAGTTTATTCAGGAACCTTGAGACAATCTTCTGACCCCGGGGAAAGCCATCTTCTGACCCTGGGGAAAGCCAGCCTACGCCCTTTATTGCCACTGGGCAATCAACCCCGTAGTGTCACGTGGACAATGCCGATAGGGTCAGACATACGCAAGCAAGCCAGATTAGGTCCAGGTGCGCAGAAGCAAGCCAGATCCTAGCCTTAGCCAAATAAGGAGTTGTTTATCCCAGAGAACACCTGCCATCAGGAAGGCGGAAGCCGGACGCTGGCACCATCTTTGAGGCGCGGCCGTGCATGGCTCTCTACACTAAATTCTTGTTCACATTGAACAGACTACATGTTTTGTTCTGTTAATAGAGGCAGATGATTGCCTCTGTGACGCCATGTCTTCAAAAGTGGGACATATTTAAATTAGATTGGACTCAGCTTACAGCTCTGGATTTGTACTTTTCAAAGAAAAGAGAAGTGGAGACTTCAAATACAACATGCCCTTAGCCTCTTACAAACCAAACTCGCTTAAGGTTTCATTTTATTACAATGATTTTTCACATGCTTACATGTTTAGTAAGTGAACTTTCAGTTTCACAGTGAGCGTGCCAATGCCACGAACAATTGTTTATGATCAGGGCAAAATGACAACTCTGTACTTCAGCTTTAATGAAGCATTTTGTTAATCTGCAAGTGGAGATTTGATAAAGAGATGAATCCCAGTGGCAAAGAGTCTCTGTCTGCTTGTCTCAGAGTGAACTTCTCTGACCTCCAGTTTTTAATTTGGCAGATAATCCCAGAGGGAGGAGCGGGCCACATTTACTGAAGGACTTTCTTGAGGCAGCGTATTGCGTACGTAGATGACTGGTCTCGACCTTACTGTCCTCGCATCTCAGCTTTCTGAGTGTAGGAATTACAGGAATGTGTCACCGTGCCCCACTCTGCTCACAGATTTTAAAAGGCTGACTGTAGCTATTCTGCACCAATTATAACTTCAACAGATTTATCTGGTCTAAACTTAAACTATTAGAAAATGATAATATGCACACACACAGTTGCAACAGACTAAAGGGGGAGGGAACGGAATGATGCTTAAAATTAATATTTTAAAACTAAGAATTCTGTTCTAAGAATTTTGAATGGATTCTAGGGGGGAGTTTGGTTATAAATGCTCTTATAGGAGTCACAAAAAAAAAATATTATTATGATGTACCCATAAGTACCTTGCTAAGAATCATGCCTTTCTAAACATGTAAGCATGTGAAAAATCATTGTAATAAAATGAAAACATCCCCCAAATCTATGGAAAGAATTTGAGAGTCATAACTTTTTCAAACTGCACATATACTTGAGTACAGTAAATTACAAGAAAAAAAAAGGACTTGAGTTCCAATGGCAGTTAAGCCACTAGCCTGCATGTGCAACCTTAGGCCAGTCATGCTCCTCAGGTATAAAATTAGCTTCTCAAGTTGCTTGTGTTTGAGCTAGAATGAGTACTCTTGGGTTTCCAGGAGTTAACTAAGTTACCCAAGGTTACCATACAATAAATGGTTGAGCCAGAATTTAATCTTGGGGAGTCTAATTGCAGGGGCTGAGTTCTTAATCAGTAACTGTTAAGACACACACAGATGGTTTTCTACAAAGGTGTCAAAGTAGTCTTACAGGAAAATGATAGGCTCATCAATAAACGGTGCTAGACTGACTGGATGTCCCCAAGGAACAAAATACACATCAAACATCAAGTTAACACAGAATATATTGTATCTTAAACATAAAAATGATATTATCAAATTCATTGGAGAAAATACAAAAGGTTTCTGTGACTTTGTGATACATAAAATTTCTATTTAGATGAGACAGTAAAAGGACTAATTATAAATGAAAAAATATAGAAAAAGATAGATTTCATCAAAATTGAAAACTGCTGATTTTCAAACAGTGCCAAGAAAATTAAAAGGTTAGTCACAGACCATGAGAAATTAAGTGTAATACACACATCTGACAAAATATGTGAGAACTTGTAAAGGTGGATTAAAAAGGAAGTCCACTCAATGAAAAGTAGAGGACATCTTTGAGTCCATTGTGGAAAGTACATAAATGGACAAACACACACACAATTTTTCAGCATTATTTATTGACACACACAAAAAATCATATTTTCAACATTATTTATCGAGAGAGAGTCACAAATTAAAACTTCAGTGAGACAACAAAAACTAAAACTTGAAATATGGATAATACAAGTACCAGAAAGATGAGAAACATGGAATCCTCATCTGTTGCTTCAACAAATATGAATTGATAATCACTTCAGGAAACAGCTTGTCAAGTTCTTATGAAATTCACTGCAGTTACTTGACTCAATGATTGCTTCCTAGGTATTGATCTAAGAGACATGAAAGTGTATGTCCACAATACAGCACGTATCGAGATAACCAAAAGCTAGCACCAGGAACACAGAAGAGGTGAGATTATATTCTTGTGATAGGGAACACCACTCATCAACTAAGAGGAATAGGCTGCTGCACAAATAGGAACACATTTCACACACATGATGTGGAAAGAAGCTACACAGAGGAGCAAACCATACACCCTAGACCTCTACTCAGATTTACAAAATGAAATCTTGCCATTTGTGACAACGATAGACAGAACTAAAGTTTACAGTACTGGAAGAAACAAACCAGACACAAGAGGACAAATATGATATAACCTCACTCATGTGGAATCATTTTTTTGTTTTTCGAGACAGGGTTTCTCTGTGTAGTTTTGGTGCCTGTCCTGGATCTCACTCTGTAGACCAGGCTGGCCTCAAACTCACAGAGATCCGCCTGGCTCTGCCTCCCGAGTGCTGGGATTAAAGGTGTGTGCCACCACCACCCAGCTGCTCATGTGGAATCTTAAAGAACTGATCTCATCATAGAAGCTGAGTGTAGAATGGTGTAATACCAGAGGCTGGAGTGTGCAGGAGCTGTGATGGGGAAAGACTGGTCCATATGTACTGAGCTGTGGTCACATTGAAAAGTATGTCCTGGTGTTCTGTTACACAGTAGAATAGCTATGATAATAGCATATTACATATTTTACAAAGCAGACTAGACAAAGGACTTTGAATGCTTTCATCTGGTATTCTCAGCTGATGCATTCTCCCAGTGATCCATAAAATAGGGCCAGTCTTTGCCAATGTGCTTCATTATCTGCTGACTCTGAGGCAACCTGACCCCAATCCCACTGGGAATTTTCATTTTGGTGAGGTTGAATGAAAAATGTTAAAGATGACTACTACCTTTTAGATGATATCATTTTAATAAAATAATTTAAAGCTTTGCTATCTTGTACTGATTTGAAGATAAATGACAAAGTTTATAAGCATTAATCAGAAAAAAATGAAGATTTTTAAAATGCTTATTGTTGTACATAATTAAAACATAAAATTCAAAAATTTAAAATGTAGGCAATGGTTAATATGGGAAAACATATGAGAAACAATTTAGTCATTGCTGATTTTTTTTTTACTTAACCTTAAAATATTCTTCAAAGGCAATTTTTTTTTTTGTTTTGACGTAACACACATTTAGTTAAATTGTGGCTTGTTTTATGAACCACATAGTATGGTTTTGATGTGTCTCTTATGATCAGAGACAAATTGTCAAATACAATCATATGTACTATCTTTTGGGTATTTCACAAAGTATTAGAGCAAATAACACCATCTACATTCAACTTTTAAAGACTTCATTAAAACCTTTCAAATATATTCATTGTATTTTTATTTTTATAAGTTGTTTTATTTACATTTTATTCTGTATTTTTCCTGAGAAGGAACTGGATTTATCAACTCTTGAGAGAAGTATGTTAAAAATCTTCCTTTAGGTGAATTTATTTATTGTGCAAATTTGTTTAATTTTAGCAAAATATATATTAAGATATATTACTGAACATTCACCAATTTTGAATTGTATTTTCTTAGCAAATTAAAATTTTTCCTTATGAAATGACTGTATTTTATACATGCTGAAATGTAATATGTTTTGTCCAATATTAATGTAGCTACACCAGTTTTTGTGTGTTTTATTTTCCCTATTTTAATGTTGAATTGTTTGTGTAATTATTATTTGAATGGTTTATGTATGCCTGTTACAAACAGTTTATACATTGGCCCTACATTGCCCACTGACATTTATTTTAATACATATTCCATTTATATATCATTTTAATTTTGAATTGTGAGTTTCATCTCATGTGACCCATTTGTTCTAAGCATTTTCCCGTTTTTTTTTTTTTTAATTTTATGGAACTTTTTTGTTTGTTTGTTTGTTTGAGACAGGGTTTCTCTGTGTAACAGCTCTGACTATCCTGGAACTCTATTTGTAGAGCAGGCTGGCCTCAAACTCATAGAGATCCACTTGCCTTTGCCTTTGAAGTGCTGGGATTAAAGGTGTGTGCCACCACCGCCCAGCAATTTTTATGGAACCATAGTTAAAATATATGTTCCTACCCTCAATTTCTATATCGAAAATTTTCATCAAATATCATATTTCATCTTGAATAATAATTTTAGGAAGCATTTCTTTGGTTTACAAATCCTTTAAGTAATTTAAGTTAGATGTCATTTTTCACATGCGAAAAATCACATATTTTTAAATAAAATTGTCATGATTTTCATATCAATGCCAGGAAAGATATGAGACACTGTGCAGAACATAGAAATCATTCCATTTATGTGTACAGAGAAGGCCTTACCTTCTACCCACAGTATGCATTGACAATTTTATCTGATAGAAAAAAATATAAAACATAAACTTACAACATAAATTAAAAAAAAAATAACATTAACATACAGGAACCCACCAGTAGCAACCAGAGCTGACCTTCCTTGGTGCATAAATACTGAGGTGGCCATTTAAAGTCAATATTTGGGAGCATATTTGAAAACAAATAAACACAGTATGTTAAGTACTACAGATTTATACAATCCAGGGCCCACAGCAAGTATCTTCTCAAACTGCTCCTTCCTGTGTTCTGCAAAACTCTGCACTGAGCCTTGTGGGCTGGGGATCCACTCCAAGACCCACAATGCAGGCATCACCAAGGAACGCTTGGTCCAGTGACCCCAATGGCATTTTACCAGAAGTGGTGTCAACACCAAGTGCGTGCCTTCTTGCTTCAGCTGTGCCAAAGCAAACAGTAACTTCCTCTTAGACCCTCCAGCTCAGAATCTAGGTTAATATTGTGTTTTATGTAAATAAGCCAGATTTTCTTTTTCAGAAAAAAACCACAAAAGTAAATATGGTTTGTAGTTACTAATACCCATAACAAGGAAGAAGGAAGCTTGGCAAAATAAAAGATAAAATAGTTCAAAGGAATTTTGATGGAGAAATTATAAAATTCCCTTTTTTTCCCCATTAAGAGAAAAAAATCCTGCAGACTAAACCCTTTCGACATTTATTTATAAAATCTTTGAAACAAAAAGTAAAATATATGTATCAAATAGTCACCTGTGAGATTAAAACTGAAGTAATGTTTCATTATAAGTGTGTCAAGTATTTCTATAATTAAAACATATATTATATATAATAAATATATGCATATATATATATAGTCACCAGAGTCCCATTCACCAGCCCTATTTCCCCATTTCACTGCCCAACTCTTGCATCTGTAAATGCCATTCTCGTTAATTCTTTCTACTGTACATGTTTGTTTCAACAGGGCCAGTGAATTAACACTCACACATATAGCATTGTACTGAATGTAAAATGCTGTGTCTGTTTTCCGCAAAAGTATGTCTTAAAGGTATCCATAAAAATGTAATTAGAGAAGTGTTTTATTTTAACTCTGCATCCTGGCAGTTTTTATTGATCTGGCTAGGAACAGACCACAGTTGTTCTTACATATTTGCTTTTAGCAACAGTGTCTCTCTCATAAATATCTTTATGTGACTCCTTATGTGCATGGTTCACAATGGCTCTCTCTAAGATGACACCGAGAAACACTAATACTGGGATGAGTTGTGCGTATCTTCACCTGGGTATCACGCTGTTTTCCACGGTGGTTATATGCACATCCATTGCTCCAGCCATCCATTTCTCCAAGTCCTCACCAAAACTCAGTGCCATTAGAATTGTCATCGACAATCTGTTAGTGAAATGCTCTCTCATTACGGCTTACATTGGATCTCTTTGGTGACTGTTTTAGGAAGCTCTCTGTTGTGATAAATACCATGACCAAAACCAACTTGGCAAGAAAAGGGTTTATTTTAGCTTACAATTCCAGGTAACAGTCCATCACTGAGGGAAGCCAAAGAAGAAACTCAAGGCAGAAGCTTGAAACAGAAACCACAGAGAAAGGCTGCTCTTGGCTTGCTTCCTTCTCAGCCAACTTTCTTTTTGAACCCAGAACTACATGCCAGGAGTGGCACTACTCACAGTGTTACAGGACCTCCTACATCAATTGTCAACCAAGAAAATGCCCCACAGACATGTCCATAGGCTAATCTGATGGCAATTCCTCAATCAAGATGCCTTTTTTCCAGGTACCCTAGGTTTGTTGACAAAAACTAATCAGTACAACCCTCATGAAAATACATCAGACAAACCAAAAGCAATATTCTAAAAAAAAATGCCTGATTAAATCCTATTAACCAGGGAAAGTCATCAAAGACAGAAATGAGAAAAGACACTAGAAGAACTCACAGAAACATAAAATTAAATGAAATAATCGGAATGCCAATCCTATGCTATCCAGAGAAAGGACTGTATTTTAGTTCGTAGCACTAATGTTACATAGTAGTTGGGGTAAATGGACTGTGGTTTGAAAGATAGAAACATTAGAGGCAGCAAAGTGAAGAATGTATGGGACACTATATTCTCCACAATCCTCTAAACCTGCTTCTGTAAGAGTCTTATAAAATAAAAATTATATTATTTATGTGAATGCCAAAGTTATCTCATTTTAATTTTATCATAATGAATCAAGATCATTTAGAATTAGATATGAGTATACAGACAATAAAGATAGAAATTATAAATGTTGGTTTTCTATGTGCTTTGTTTTTTTTTTTTTTTTTTGGTTTTTCGGTTTTTCGAGACAGGGTTTCTCTGTGTAGCTTTGCGCCTTTCCTGGAACTCGCTTTGGAGACCAGGCTGGCCTCGAACTCACAGAGATCCGCCTGCCTCTGCCTCCCGAGTGCTGGGATTAAAGGCGTGCGCCACCACCGCCCGGCGTGTTTTCTATGTGCTTTTAAGAGTCATGTATTAGAAATAAAGTTTACTGGATCCATGTTGGACTAATTCTTAGAGAAAGCAAACTCTCCAGAAAGATGTAATTTTTTTAATTAAGGAATTTTTTATTTATTTTATGTGCCAATCACAGATCTCTCTCCTCCCTCCTCCCGCCCCTCCAGCCTTCCCCTGCAACCCACACCCCCATTCCCTCTTCCAACAAGGTAAGGCCTCCCATGGGGAGTCAGCAGAGCCTGGTACATTCAGTAGAGGCAGGTCAAAGCCCCTCCCCCTGCATCAAGGCTGACTCTGAGATACCATCTTACACACCTATCAGAATGGCTAAGATCAAAAACATTGATAATAGCTTATGTTGGAGAAGATGTGGAGCAAGGGGAACACTCCTTCACTGTTGGTGGGAGTGCAAACTTGTGCAGCCACTTTGGAAATCAGTGTGGTGGTTTCTCAGAAAATTGGGAATCAATCTTCCTCGAGATCCAGCTATACCACTCTTGGGCATATACCCAAGGAATGCTCAATCATACCACAAGGACACACGTTTAACTATGTTCATATCAGCATTGTTTGTAATAGCCAGAACTTGGAAACAACCTAATGCCCCTCAACCGAAGAGTGGGTAAAGAAAATGGGGCACATATACACAATGGAGTATTACTCAGCAGTAAAGAAACAATGACATCATGAAATCTGCAGGAAAATGGATGGAACTAGAAGATATCATCCTGAGTAAAGTAACCCAGACTCAGAAGGACAAACATAGTATGTACTCACTCATAAGTAGATACTAGATATAATGCAAAGGATAACCAGACTACAACCCACAGCTCCAGAGAAGCTAGCTAACAAGGAAGACCCTAAGAGGGATGGATGGATCCCCCTGGGAAGGAGAAATAGATGAGATCTCCATGAGTAAACTGGGGATGGGGGGGGGTGCAATGGAGGGTAGGGAAAGAGATACTTTTGTGGGTTAGGTAGCTTTTAATGAGGTTTATTCTAAGTAAAAAGAAAGAAAATATATACCTGTACTGTATGTATTTTCTGTATTCCAATGGGACCTTCACAAATTAAAATTAAATGGCATTCTTTACTTTTGATTGTTTGGATCCTGAAACCTTAGATTTCTCAAGAAATCTTTGCATAAATAAATGTGATGTTAGTTGGGCATGCTGTCTCATAGCTGTAATTCCAGCACTCGGAGGCTAAGGCAGGGGACTGTCGTGAGTTCAAGACCAGCTTGTACTGAAATGGGAGACTCTGGTGCAAAAACATAAAATGCATGTAATTATTGGGTATTTATTAATCCAAATTCATATCAATCACTTAACTCAAGATGTATCTGAGGAAGTAACATAATATACAACGTTCTACAATGGTACTAGAGTATATTACAGAAAATCATAATCTACCTGAAAACTTCAAATGAAATAATTTTTGTAGAAAAATAATATCTCAGATTTATTGAAACTGCTTTAAAAAGACTTCAAGTACTTACAAAAATTTTGTTACAAACTATGAATACATATACACACAAACATATGTATTATAAATGTTTGATGTTAAAGTATAGAATTTCAAGTATCATTTTGGATACTGATAAATTATATAAAGAAATATAATAAATTTAAAAAATTTTGCCCAGTTTGGTTTTGTACAAAATTCAAGTTTCCACTGGTTAATTTTTTTTTATAATGGTGACTTGATTTTGAATAGTTTAACTTGCTACCGGAATAGAAATAAAAACATATACTTTCAAATACTTTAAACCTAAATCTAAAACAGTTAGGTCAACTAGATATTATCCTAGTTAAAATTATTAAGTATAATAGAGAATAAAATCAGGAATATTTTTAGTAATATTATTTTAATTGTTATGTATTCATCATACATAATGATGGACATTGTAAAGACATTTTTATACACATCATGTACTTTAACTACACTGACTCAACCTGCACATCCTCATTTCTCACCCTCTCCTCCCTATCCTCACTAGTTCTCTTCTATTTCCTGAATAACCACCCTGATTCTTTCATGACCTACATGTTAATGTATGTATGTACACATACAATCTAGGATCCACACATGAGAGAAAATGTGATATTTGTCATTCTGATTCTGGCTTATTTCATTTAATATGATGACTTCTAGTTCTAGCTGTTTTCATGCAAATTGTACGATTTTATTCTTCTTCATGGCTGAATGAAACTCTATTGTGTGCATAAACTATCTGTTATTAGATACCTAGGCTGATTTCGTAACTTGGTCATTGTGAATATTGCCACAATAATCATGGGCATCTCTGTTGTATGCTGACTTGGATTTTTTTAAGATGTAGTTCCAGAGTTCTATAGCACATACAGTTGGTTTTTTTTTTTTTAAATCTTTGAGAAATCTCCACACTGATTTCCATAGAGCCAGAATAGTTTACACACCCACCATAGTGTATGAGAGTTTCCTTTTACCTTCAACATCGCCAATATCTGTTGTTCATTTTCCACATGGCTGACAGCCTGAAGGGTGAAATGGGAATCAGGAAGTCTTGATTTACACTTCTCGATGACTAAAAATGTTGAACGTTTTGAAAGTGTTTACTGAACATTTGCATTTCATTTATTGAAAACAATCTCTTTGTTTTATTTGCTCACTTACTGATTGCGTTGTTTGGGGTGTTTATTTTTTCAGTTCTTTATATATTCTAGGTATTAGTTCTCTATCAGACGTTTAACTGTCAAAGATTTCTTTCAATCTGTGAGATGTTGCTTCACAATTGGTTTTTTTTGTTTGTTTTTGTTTTGTTTTTTGGTATTTTTTGTTTGGTTGGTTGGTTTGTTTTTGGTTTTTTTTTTTTTTTCTGTACAGAAGCTTTTTAATTTAATGTGACTTGATTTGTCAATTCTTAGAATTATTTCCTGAGCTGTAAAGTCCTTTTCAAAAGGACTTTCCTTACCTATATCTATATAATGAAGTATTTTCCCCAAGCAGCTTCACAGTTTCAGGTCTGACATTTTGAACTGACGCTGTGTGACGCTGTACAAGGTGAGAGAAATGGATCTAGTATTACCCTCTCATGCAGGTATCCAGTTTTCACAGAACCATTTGCTGAAGGTCTTTTCTCATCATCTGTTGTTGGCTCCTTTCATGAAAATGCGGTGGATGTAGTTGGATGGATTTATTTCTGGGAGTTTGATTCTATGCAACTGGTCTCTCTATATGCCTGTTTTGAGCCCCTATTATGCTGTTTCTGTCACAATTCTTCTGTAGTATAATTTTAAATCAGGTATAGTGATATCTCCACCTTCAGTCTTTTTTCCCACATTTCTTTCTCTATTCAGGATCATTTGCATTTCTATAAATATTGGGATTGCTTTTTCTAGTTTTGTGAATAATGTATTTTGAATTTTGTTGGGATGGTGCTGAATACATTGCTTTTGAAAATATACACATTTTCACAATATTAATTTTGTCAGTCCATGAGCCTGGCACATCTTCCCACTTTTTAGTGTCTTCTTCAGTTTCTTCAGAGTTTTAAAAGTTTTTATTGCAGATATTTCAATGAGGTTAACTCTTACAACTTCTTGATGAGGCTGATTCATAGATATTTAAAGCTATTGAGGATGGTGTTATCTTTGTTTCTTTCTCAAAATATCCATTGCTGTCATGTAAGAAAGCTACTAATTTTGAATATTGAGTTTGTGTTCTGCTATTTACTGAAAGTATTTGTCAGTTCTCAGAGTTTTCTGACAGCCTTTATGTTCTCTTAAGTGGAGGGTAGCATCGATTATATGTTTATTTAGCCTGTATATTGTGATGAGGTATGTTTCCTCCACTTCTAGGTTCTTTTGGGGCTTTTACCAAGAAGTGGTAATAGACTTTATAAAAGGACACTCCTTCATCTATTGAGATAATTGTCTCATTTCTGGCCTCAAATTCACCGTATTACCTTATTTATTGACTTGTACATGTTGAACCTTCCTTCTTTGCAACCCTAAAATGAAGCCATTTTGGTCATGATGAAATAGTCTTCTAATGTGTTGTTGAATTCAGTTTGCAAGTATTTCACTGAAAAAATTTGAACCTGTGGTCATCAGGCAAACTCAATCTATAATTTTTTTGCTGTGTTCTTACCTAGTTTGGGTATCAATGTGATCCTGGCTTCATAAAAGGAGTTTGGTCACATTCCTTCCCTTTATGTTTTATGGAATGATTTCAGGAGCGTTGGTCTTAGTTCCTTTTTAAAGGTCCAGTAGAATTCAGCAATGAATCCATATGTGCCTGGACATTTTTTAGCTGAGACTTTTTATTATAGTTTTAATCTTATTGCTAATTATAGGTTTATTTAAGATGTCTACATACTCAGTTTTGGTGGACCATGTATGTTTATGTGTCTATAAATTTATGCATCTCTTCCAGATTTTCTGATTTGTTGGAATATAGATTTTACATTAAAAAACACTATTTTATTACATTTTTTGAAAATTTCATACACGCATACAATGTATTTTTATCATATTCACTTCCCACTTCTCCTCTTCACTCCTCCCAGATCTACTCCCACCTCCCCACAACTTCATGTATTCTTTTTGATAATAGCCTAAGGATTCCAATTTGTGCTGCCCACATACTCAACAGGGCTATCCGTGGAGCATAATCAATCTACCAGGAGCTATGCTCTTTAAGAAAACTGGTTCCTTTTCCTAGACGACATCAATTGTCAATAGCTCCTCAGTTGGGGGTGAAGGCTTGTGAGCCCCTCCATATTTCATCCTAGAATGTTGATTGACTCTGTCTTGTGTGGGATTGTGCAGACAGCCACAGGGCTGTGAGTTTCTCCCTGATTTCTATCTTTTACAGTCTTTCCACACCCTCTTCCCCCATGGTCCCAGAAATACAGGCTGTTTTTTAAAGTGCAACTTAATAATACTCTTAATTTCATTGCCATTTGTTGTAATGTCTTTAATTTCTAATTTTATTAATTTTGGTTGTCTCTCACTATCTTTTGCTTAGTATAGCTAATGGTCTGCCAATCTATATCTTTCCAAAAACTAACTTTTGTTTTATTGATTTTTTTTTCATTTCTATTTTATTAACCTATGCCCTGATGTTTATTATTTCTTTCCATCTACTAATTTTGGTTTATTTTGTTCTTGTTTTCTAAGACATTGAGGTAAATTGTTAATCTATTAATTTGAAATGTATTTTTTTTACAAGAGCACAAATCCACTTTTATTTATTTATTTTCATTACTTTAAATGCAGGAAGGGTACAGCATCACACGGATTCTGTGTCCAATGGCCTTTGCAGGAAGGTTGCTTCAGAATTTGGCAGAAACCATGCCACTGTTTCCATGGCCTGGGTTACTTTTCCCCAGATCACTCTGGTTTTGTTTGGTTTGTTTCCAGGTGTCACTGTGTTGTTATTTGCTTTATACACAGAAGCACATCTCTTGCCCAAGTAGAATTCAGTTTCATCTCGAGCATAAACACCTTCAATTTTAAGAAGAGCTGTATGTTCTCTCTGGTTCTGGAGACCTCGCTTATAGCCAGCAAAAATGGCCTTGCACCAAAGCCCCAGACATATTTGCCTTTTAGAAGTCTTGTTCCCAGCAGGCCTTCACCGGCACCAAGATGGCGGAAAGATGAAATGTACATTTTTAATGTACATATTTATTGCTATTTTTATCTCTCAAAAGCACATTCATCATGTCCCACAGATTCTGGTATGCTGTGTTTTCATTTTCATTTGGCTCCAGAATTATTTTTATTTCTCTCCAGAGTTATTCAGTGTCCACTAATAATTCAATAATATATATATGCTCTATGGTTTTTCCAGATGCTCATTTTTACTTTTAGTACAGTATGATCAAATAGAATATAAGATGTTACTTACACTTTTAAAATTTTACTGACTTGCTCTCTATTCTAAATATAGTTGATTTTGGAGAAAGTTCTATGGATTGTTGAGAATAACAAGTATTCCCCACTGTTGGTTAGGGTAGTTTAAGAGTGTCTGTTACGTGTGTCTGATCTAAGGTATCATTAACTTTGGTATTTCTTTGACAACTCTTTGTCTGGATGACCTTGCTACTATTGAGAATGGGATGATAAAATTATCCATTATTATTTATTATTATGTTGGAGTCACTTTGTGCCTTTATCTATAGTGGCATTTTTATGAAATCTGGTACATATATGTTTAGAATTGCTATCTCATCTTGATGGGGTTTTTCCTTAACCAATGTACTTCTGTCATTTCAGGCAGTCACCTGACTTATGGGGAACAAAAGGAAAAAGTGTAAGATTTTCTGTTTGGAAAGCTGTGTAAGGTTTTTGCTCTTATAAACTTTGGCTTTGCCTTTATGTAGTTCACATTTGACTAGCAATGATCTACACTGGTGCTGTGGGATAATGTTCTTGTGAACTGGTTTAATAAAATGCTGATTGGCCAGTACCTAGGCAGGAAGTATAGGTGGAGTGAGCAGACTAAAAGAATTCTGAGAAGATGAAGGGCAGAGTCACCAGACAGACACAGAGGAAGCAAGATGACAAGGCAGAACTGAAAAAAGGTACCAACCTCTGTGGCTAAACGTAAATAAGAATTATGGGTTAATTTAAGTGTATGAGATAGTCAGTAGTAAGCCTGAACTAATGGCCAAGCATTTATAATTAATACAAGCTTCTGAGTGGTTATTTTATAAGCATTTGCAGGTCTGTAGGATGCCAGGTGGGACCTGAGAAACTTTCCAACTACACACTGTTGCTGGCTTAGGAGAGCAAACTAACAGCCATCCAGAAATTTTAGGAACCAGCTGAAAACCACAGAGAGCTTGAGAGAAAACATGTTGTGAGCACTTATATCCTAGAAATTCACATATGTTAAAATTCAGGATTTTTCTTCTGGAAAGCTTTTTATGGAAACACTGCTGAGAGCAGTTCTGTGGCTGATGGGAAACCAACAGCTACACAAGTCAGGCTCTGAAATCCATCACTGCTTTAGCTTCAAGCCCAGCTTTCCTGACCTTTGCTCTTAGCTAATGAGGAAGCCAAGCATGAAGGTTAATGCAGACCCTTTCCTAGTACACATGAGTAACTGGCTCTAACTTCCCCAATGATATTGCTAAGCTTTCCTTTGAACTACACTGAAACCCAAGATGTTTCCGTGCAATGTACTCCTCCTTCATCTGGAGCAAGAGCTACATCACTATCTGATTGTTCACCCAGCTTTTCCCATGTCCCTCCCCATCTCCCACACACATTTTCCTTTGTAAACCCCCTGCATATCCAACCTTACGTTGTCATTTCCTTCTTGAAGAATTCGAACTAACTAATACATACATTCAAGCACAACTTCAGCTGCATCTAGATCAATATCTTGGGATTATAACATTACTGTGTGTTTCATCACTCTATTCTTCCAGGCACATTCATCCTCATTCATACCCCTGGCTCTGTTTTCCACAATGAACTTCCTTCTCTATTCCTCCGTGGTGTTCTGTTCTCTTCAGACCATGATTACTCACTCCTATTAAATGTTTCTAACTGCACGCGAAATAGGCACTGAAAGGTGCATAAATTTCAAATGAGAATATTCATAAAACTAAAGCAGCTTCTAGCTCAAGATACAGAGCATTTCCAGTACATCGGGATATCTTCATATTACTTTCTAATCATGCCCTGTTCCCAAAACTTTCCAAGGTTCTGACTTCTAATCGTGCATTACTTTTTGCAAGCTTGTTTCCTTTTAATATAAGAAGTAAAAAGGTTTGTTGTGGTCCCCGGTTTTAGCATATGCACCATTGGCAGTGTTGTTGAGGGGAGCCTGTGGGAAAGCAATGTATCACGACTGAAATGAAATGTGGAGAGGTGTACTCACCTCATGGTAGCCAGGAGGAAAAAAAGAAGGAAAGGTTAGAGCATAACTCCCTCCTTCAAGGACATGTCCCAGTGACCTGATTTTCTCCCATTAGGCCCCTATCCTAAAGGCCCATCACTCAGTACTGCCACAGGCTGACAGTTAAGCTTTAAGCATACTGTCCCTTAGAGGACACATTCAAGACACAGCACTAGGCCATGAGTAATGTCTGCCTCTCCTTTAGTACATAGGACCAGTTCTCTCAGCTGCATCATTTGTACTCTCACCAGCAGAATTTGATGGTCCCAGTGGCTCAAGATTCACATCAAACAATGGAGCTGACTGTTAATTGAACTGTTTGGATGAGTGTGGTCATTTTTTCAACTACACAGCACTGATACTTAGGACATCTAATTGCTTTGTCTCTGGATTTTATACCACAAAGAGTGATTACCATTCTTTTTTTAAATTATTTACTATCAGTAGGTGTGTATGTATGTTGGTGTGTGTCCCGGTACCCACACACCACCATGCATGTGTGGAGGTAGGATAATGACTTTCAGCCTCAGTGCTTCCCTTCTGCAGTGGGTTCCGGACACTGAACCTGAGTTGCCAGGCTTGCACTTCGAGTACCTTTACCTGCTGTGCGATTTCACCAGCCATACTGTCAGCAGTTTGAGCTAAGCTCTTTCACTGAGTTTAACTCTACCTCTGAGTCATGGTGTTGTGACTTTCACATCCTCCTGGAATGCAGAAAATAGTAGCTGTCCTCAATCCACCCTTCAGTTTGTTGTGCATATTAATGGATATCATGACCACGTACCAAAGCTACATTTTATTTCTAAATCAAGGATGCAAATTTTAGAAGTATAGTGACTTAAATGTCCTCTGTCTCTCTGTTTCTCTATTTGTTTCTCTCTCTCTGTATCCATGCGCATGCATACAGAGGTCAGAGGGGAACATCTGGGGGCTTTATCATTCTCTGCCTTGTTTAACTAAAACACAAGGTTGAAAGTCTCTCACTGAGCCAAAACCTTGCCATTTTGGCTAGGCTAGCTGGCCAGCAAGATGCTGGGATTCTTCTGTTGCCATTCCCCAATTCTGAGGTTACAGACATAAGTGTCCATGCCCAGCTTTTTTATGGGTGCTGGAGGTTCAAACACAGAATCCTCAGGCTTGTGGAGAAAGCATTCTCACCCACTGAGCCATCTCCACAGCCTCTTAAATGTGTTCTCTAGAAATGATCAGCTATGACCAGCTCTGTTCTTGTTCCTATAGCAACCAAGCAAAGGGTGGCAGAAAGTGACACGTCTCCTACTCTTTGGCCC
Source organism: Peromyscus eremicus (assembly GCF_949786415.1). Lineage (NCBI taxonomy): Eukaryota > Metazoa > Chordata > Mammalia > Rodentia > Cricetidae > Peromyscus > Peromyscus eremicus. The sequence goes on along the minus strand of NC_081426.1, from coordinate 81,588,793 downwards.
CAGGCCATATGAGATAAGAGCTTGATTCAGGTGAATTCCAGTTCTGTTGGTTTTGTGAAGATAACTGGTTTCTTTTTTTTTTTTTTTTTTCTTTTCATTTTGTTCAGGCTCCATACATTTCTTTATTTGATATTACAGGATATCAAAATTACTCATGGACATTATAAAACAGAAGCCAAATTCATTTACAATTTTCTCATTCAGAAAGCAATAGGACTTGGTAGCATCGATATCATTATGATCTGGATTGGAAAATAGGCTCCAGAATTGAAAAGGTCAAACATGGGCTTTTGAAATCTTGTAAGTGACCTACTTTTGCTAATCCTGGTTGATTGGTAGTATTTAGTTTGGGCTTTTCCTTTCTTTAAGCACCCAACTGATCTCTAATTCTGTATGTCTTGGCTTTAGAGGGACCAATGCAAATTCTGCATTTAGGCCTGAGTTAGGAAAAAGAACAAAAACTAAGTTTTAGGGTATATAACTGTTCCTCATAGTAGTACAATGTGGTTTAAGACCCAAAGACAATACACACTAAAACTGAAAACATTGCAGATGAAACTCTATCCTGATCTCAGTGTGTTGCTTGTTAATTGTAATCATCATTGGAGTAAATCCAGGCTACGTCTTGAAAAATATTTGTGTAACCACCTAGGAAAATATTATACCAGACTAATACACTTCATTTTTTCCAGGAGACATGCAAATGAGGCACAAGGTTGGCAGTTTCATTTCTTCAGATTGCTTTTCCAAGAAGTGACTAGATGATTGAGTTGCTTTCTAAAGCTTTATTTTAATAATTTAGTGCTTTGAAAAATCTTTAAAAGATAGAAATGTGACTTGTTCATTTTATAGATTTTAATGAATTCTTTTATTTATTTATTTGTGTATGTGTGTGTGTGTGTGTGTGTGTATGTGAGAGAGAGAGAGAGAGAGAGAGAGAGAGAGTGGTGACTGGGTAGGTGTGACACAGCAATGATAGGTATATAAGAGAACAACTACTTTTGGGAGTTACTCTGTTGCATGGATTCTCAGGATCAAACTCAGCAGTCAGACTTACAGGGCAGGCAAAGTATTTTTACCTACTGAGCCCTCTCACCAGCCCGAAATGAGTATCCTGAAGATACACAATATAAATGGAGTTATTACATTTTAAGGAATAAAAGGCAAATTTGAGAGAGCAAAAGAGAGTAGAAAATATGAAGCTGTGGGGTATATAGACAAATGATGTATGATGGACCCTTAGCTTTGAACCAACCTGCCAACGAATGTTACAAAACCATTTATAAATGCATAGGCCATCCATTTACAGTTAGTAGACTGTTGATAGCTGTAATCTAATATAGATGGGACTTTTACCATTGTGTCACATGAATGAGTAAGCTGTGTATGAGTTCTGGCAGGATTGGTGGGGCAGATGCTAGACTCTGACAAGGCCTTGGAACATGGTGCTTAGGTACAGCTTCATCAGAGTCCCAAAGGCGGGAGGCCTACAGCTGGCATCTAGCCATGCTTAACACAATGGGTTAGATGTGGTTCCTGCCCTGATTTCTTAGAAGTGCAGTGCCTTTATGAACACTCAGACATACACAGCACTTGTCAATGCCTGTGGGATACGGAATATTCTGTTGCAGCTACAGCCAACGTTGATGTTAATGACTGCTTTTTACTCAGTACTTAGGGAAAGAAGCTGTGACTTACATGTATCGCCTACACTTCCCAGCATGGCATCTAAGAAATGGTTGCTAATTCTTATGAAGCTGGTTTGAATGAACCCATAGAATTCTGTGACGTAATAATGAAGACAGACTTGAACCAGAGGATCTGATGCCACGTTGTGGCTGAGGTAATCTTGAAGAAGTCCAGTAAATTCCCTGAATTTTAATCCCAACTATTAGACAAGACAATATTCCTTCCTCAAGTGTTCCACTAAGAGCTGGAGAGATAGCCCAGTCAAGCCTATGTTTGCCTTGCAAGCCTGATGGCCTAAGCTTGATTCCCCAGAACCCACATTTAAAAAGGCATCGTAGCACATGCACACTTGTAATCCCAGCCCCAGGGAGACAGAGATAGGCAGATCCTTGGGGCTCACTAGCCAGACAGCCTACTCCACTTAATAAGTTCCAGGTCAGTAAGAGACCCTGTCTCCAATGAAAATTAGGTAGTATCTGAAGAATGACATCTGTGTTGTCCTCTGGCCTTCACATGCTCACACATACATGTGCATACAGCCAATACACACGTGCACCCCCACATACATAAACATGCACAAACATGAATACACACATTCAATGTGTTGTACTAAAATAAAAGCATTCACAAATATCAATTAAATCAAGTATAGGAATGCAATGTACGTCTAACATACATTCTGTCCTTGTGAGTCATTAACATTAAAATTCAGAGGGCACAAACTAGTTGTTTGTTTTGTCTTGTTTCTTGGACTTAGAATGAGGTTTTGCTTAAGCTTTCCATCTGATTTCCCCCAGTGAAGAATTTTCTGGAAGCCTTTATGTGAAGTTTTCATTCTTTGGAGCATGAGTATGAACAGCCTTTATGGGTACCAAGTTATGTTCAACTGTAAAATAACTATCAACGCATACAGTTCCCATTCTCTGTAAAGAAACACGTGAATATTACTATATCCAGAAATATTTATAGCTCCGGGAAGGAAATTTTGCACAGAAAGTGTTTTTATTCCTGGTCTTTGCAGCAGTGCTGGCATAAGATGTGCATTATTAGCTCACCATTGTTGTGGAAATTCAAAATTAATTTTGTGATCACGTCTAGGGTGAGTCCCTCAATGGATCCTTAGACACAGAGAGATACGGCAAGGATGAAGACTGGTCAGCACCATAGGATCTTGGGAGTCTTCTCCCTCAACCCCTCAATTTTTAAATTTTATTATTATTTTAATTATTTAAAACAATTTTAAATTTAAATACATGTTTATCATATTCCTCTTTCCTCATCAACTCCTTCCAGATCCTCTCCCCCTCCCTGCCCACCCAACTTTAAGTTCTTTCTTTAAAAAAAAAAAAAACACAAGAAAACAAAATAAACCACACCCAGAAAGAAAAAAGGATACCTTTCAAGTGTAATCAAATAAAGGTATACACACACACACACACACACACACACACACACACACACACAGAGTGTATATACATATACACGTTGGTCAACCACTCCTGCGCATGAAGCCTGTCCTGGAGTGGCTGATGTACCCTGTGTCACTCCATTGGAGAACACTGATTTTCCATCTCCTAGCAGGTGTAAGTGGCAATTCAGTTATTAGCCTTTACCTTAGTGGCTAGGTATTCTTCCTTCCTTCCTTCCTTCCTTCCTTCCTTCCTTCCTTCCTTCTTTCCTTCCTTCCTTCCTCCCTCCCTTCCTTCCTTCCTTCCTCCCTTCCTTCCTCCCTTTTTTCCTTCCTTCCTTCCTTCCTCCCTTCCTTCCTTTCTTCCTTCCTCCCTTCCTCCCTTCCTTGTTTCTTTCTTCCTTTCTTTCTTTTTAAAATATAACAAAACAAAATACAATAAAATAAAATGAAAACTACCACATCAAAGTTGGACAAGACAAACCAACAGAAGAAAAAAGAACCCAAGAGAAGGCATAAGAATCAGAGACTCACTTGTTCGCATGCTCAGGAATTCCATAATTAGTTTTTAATTGTATTTTTAATTAGCTTATGAAATAGTACATTAGGATTTTTAATACATCCTCGGTTTCAACCAGCTCTGCCTGCTCCTCTTCCCAGGCCCCACTACTATCTCCCCTTAGACATTTCCGCTCCCCTAGTATGCCCCTGGTACTTTCACATCACGGGTAGTCTACTGTTATCCCTTTCTTGAGACCCCCAGCCCCAGCCACCTCAGTGACCCTTTTCTAGTTTTCTGGACTCTACTGGGCCTGGCTTACTTCGCTCAGTATAATAATATTTCCAGTTCCATCCATTTTCCTGAAGTTTTCATTTTTCTTTACATATAAACAAAATTCCATTGTAAATATGCACCACATTTTCATTACCCATTCGTAACTTGACTTGCATCTAGCTCGTTCAACTTCCAACCTATTATGACTAAAGCAGCAGTGAATAAGGATATGAAAGTATCTCTGTAGCAGGATAGTGTAATTGGGTATGCATCCAGGAGTGGCCTAGCTGGGTCACATGATAATTCTATTTTTACCTTTTTGGTTTCCATGGTGGCCTCACCAACAATATACAAGCATTGCCATTTTGTCACACCCTTGTCAGCATTTATCATCATTTGTCTCCTTAACCACAGTCATTCTGACTGGACGAAGTGGAATCTCAAAGTAGTGTGAATTTGCATTTCCCTGATGGCTTGAACACTCTTTGAAACTAGTAAAATTTCAAGATCTCATGATGACTTGTACCATGGGGGTTGGGGGGGGCAGTAGAAACAGGAGCAATGAGAGAGGGAGATTGGGTGGAAAGGAAGGAAGATAGAAATAAAATTGATAACTGCTTAAACATTAACCGAAATAAAATAACAGACAGAAGCAGCCCATGCTTCAACTGGAAATTCAATACAATTAGTTTGAATTAAAAAATACATGAATATTCCTCACCTAATCTTCTCAACATACTACCAGTCTAGAATATCTGTTTCTGACTGCCGAGTTCCTTGTTTTTAGGGATACAGGGAAGATCTCAACCTTGTGTTAGAGTCCAACTGGAGGCCTTTCTAACGAGGTGGCATCGGATAGAATGCAAGGGGCAAGGGCAGATAACAGTCAAGAGGGAAGTGACGGGTCAGAACTGGAAACTCAATCTCCGTTATTACCTCAAAAGGAGGGAAGGACATAGTTAGAGGGAAAAGGAAATGATCCAAAGCCAGAGTTGAAAACAGAGCACAATCGGGGAAATTATATGATTCTAGGAGAAAGTTTCCTTGCCAAGTTAAAGTGGATCTTTGCTTTGGCTCAATCCCAGACAGGTGTTATGGAGTTGTAAGACAGTCCACACAAAGTCCCACTAAGGAGATTTAGTCTTAATATTTCATTCTCTGTGCATGTCAATCTTTTTCTGTCTTCACATGCCCCACTTTCTACAAAATGGGAGATCAAAAAAGATTCTTTCAGAAACAAATTGGTAATAGAAAAGAACCAAGCAGATATAGAGCTTGTCCAGTCTGCAGAGGCCTCTGAAAGTCACACACACTGTAAAAGGAATAAGATAGGAATGAAAACAGAGCAAAGCAGAAAGTGCTGAGGTTTTCTTCTTTATTCAGATGCCAGGTTCAATACCCACTCAGGGCTAACATGGAAAATTTATAGAAGGGCTGATCTGAAATTCTCCAAAAATACCAAATCAAGGACCAGCCCATTTGAAGAGTGAACAAATAAATCCATGTGTCGATGCTTCTTTGTTTGCTTGTTTGCGTCCTCAAGAATAAACATCTAAGCAAAAACAAAACAGAACGTTGTTACACGATATTTTAGTGTTACTCGGTAAGATGCTAGGCAAAAGAAATTATTTCTCTGACGTAAAATAAAAATAGTAAAACAACCACAGATATTTGCACTTCAAGCATATCTAGTGGTGTACTTCACAAATGTCCTTAACTAACTAGAAGGTTCAAAACTCCCAAGAGGATCTTAGGATCTGAATTTTCTCAATAGGAGTATTGAATTGCCTGTCTATTGAATCGATACAAGACGGCCTGTGCTTGGGAAAGCTTAGAAATGAGCTAGTTACAAAACTTGACTGACAGCTGTGAAGAACTTTTCCAGTGTGGAGGGTGGTGAGGAAGATGGGGCACGTACATCAGAATGAGGCTGCTGCAGACCTGTGAATGCCTAAGCAGCAGCATCTCCTCCCTTAAAGGAAGTCAAATTACACAACACACGCAAAACAGGCTAAATACCCGACACAGAACCATTAGATGTGTTCAAACTACCTCACGGTGATATTTTCTAAAAGCTACTTGAATATTCTTCTAGACATGGCCGAACTTTGGGTGTAAACTTCTGTCATTGTCTTCCCATCTCCACACATCAGAGGTGGCACTTCGTTTAGTACTTTTACCTGATATTGTTAATAAGTCTCATAGGTTAATTAAGGATATTGAGAAGTACACCACTAGATATGATGCTTGAAGTGGAAACTTCTGGGATTGTTTTACCATCTCTATCCTCCATTAAAGGTATGTATTCAAGTTGATTGTTTGAAAATGCAGAAGCCAGTGTTTCTTTACTGATGAATTAGAGAACCCCTGACTGCCCTTTAGAAAAATCTTGAAGAATGGAGTTGACCCAGCACCTCTGAATATTCCCTAGTTGTTGTATACAGATGTTACAATGGCAAACCGGCATCCTTGACTCCGCTGTCAGGTTTCCTTTATAAGCAGCGAGTGGAGAAATTTCTGTCTTAGGAAACTTTCTGGTTCTTGTTGTAGAGCTGATACATCCTAAGAAATTTCCATTTACCATATTCCTACCATAAGTGAACTGGTTTTCCATCCTTTCTTCCAAAATTCCCCAAAATGACCCAGATACAAAACATTCATTTTGAGGTAAAAGTCCTATTCACCAAAATCTTGAGAATAAAATTATTTTGTCTGGGAAAAATCTAACTGCTAAATCTCTGTTTCAAAATGAATTTATAGGTAAAAAGTTGCTGCCTGTTTTTCAGTGCCAGAAAACTGAAGATGTACTCTGTAAATATTCTGAACAGTACAAGTGTTAATGTAATATTGTCCAGATACACTCAACTTAGATCACTAATTCACAGACTGAATACATATCTAAATATATTAATATAATGTGATAATATTTTGCAAATGATTAAAAGCATAATATTAAAATGAGATATTTAAATTTATTTTAATATCATTTATTTTATTTATAATTTTATTAAATCACATATGTCTTATATTTGTGCTTTAGATCATTCTAGTGCAATTCCTTTATTGTATTCACTTTCCCTTTCATAAGATGACATCATTTGACTCTTTTATGATGAGTAGATTAGCTAAACTGTAGACTATTACCCACAGCTACACTTAAATATTGGTATATTGAAATCTTCTGGGCATATTTACCCCAAGTGCCACAATCATACACAGCACTTTTCACTCAGAAAACTTCTTTACTGCCCAGTTGCTGGAAAATGAAGGCAACTCAAAGTAACCATGTTGGGATTAGGCAGGCTTTATGTATTAGGATATTGTTTTGTTCCCATGACCTCGGTCGGACATCTTTAGTTTGTAAGACATTCAGTTCATTTATCAAGCTGATGACAGAAGACACCAAGGCATCCCTTTCTTTAGTGCTATTCCTTGAATCAGCCCTTTCCGATCATAAAAGAATCCTTATGTCTTCTATCACACTATTTCAGTCACTGCCATCAGCCAGAATCTACACTTACTCTTGCCTGTTATCACAAATATATGGCCTGGCCTCACTTGGTCTCATGAACTCAACCACAGTAAGCCACACTTCAAAAAAAGTGACAGACCTCTCACTGAAGTTTACATTAGCCAATGGTTATGCTATTTCAAAGAGCTTTTAACTGGAATCAGCACTAGCTAGCTCTCTTTGCGTCACTGTGACCAAAATACCTAAGAGAAGCTATTCAAGGGAGGGAGATTTCTTTTAGCTCACTGTTTCTGGCCACAGCAGCAGGAGCATCCAATACACGTTGTTCTCATCAAGTTATAACAGGAAGCAGGAAGAGTGAGGAAGAAAGGATCCAGGAATAACACATCATCAAGGAGCCACACCCCTTCCTCTAACAACCTACTTCCTCCAGCCAAGCCTCTTCCCCAAGTTTCCATAATCTCCCAAACGGTGCCACCACCTGGAGACTAAACATGAAACCATGAACATGTCATACTCAAACAAGAGTGGAATAAATGGAGAAGTGCTTGACAGTATCTCATGTCTAATTTCTCTGTTCATAGGCATTTGGGTGAGGATATTAACATTTATGTCATGTTATCAGTTGTAGCATTAGTATTTGATCAGATACTGTGTTTCAATGACAAGAACAGGTTCTCACTCAAGTAACTGTCGATATATTGTTTTCTTACTACTTATTTGTTTCCTGGACTCATTCTGTTATTTTCCTTTGGATTACTGAATTATCAATGTGTAACTGAAGCCAAAGTCTTTAGTCACCCTGAACTATTTTCATGACTTTTTTACTTTGATTAAAACTAACTTAAATAAATGTTAAAAAAAATAACAAATAAAGATGATGATAAATAGCATTTCCTTTCAAAAATGCTAATTGTTAAAATTATTGATTTAGTACATGGTGTATTCAATGCATGTATTATGGTGTTTTACATTTAATGAAAGTTTAAAATAAACACTTTTTAATTATCTCTTTATGCCTTTTAATTTTCCTTCTATTTGGAAAGCTAGATTTGTAATTTTAAGGTCATACAAATGGACCAAATGTCTGAGGTAATGGCTTCAATATTTTGTCTAAGCATGTGTGCCAACAAAAAGCCCTGTCTTTATATCTAATTTAAAATCGATAAAAAGTCTTTTTCTGAAAAAAACAATCCATGTATATACCCAATTTTGCTGATATCATTAAAGCAAAATGCAGCATTGATTTAATCTATTAAGTTCATCAACTTTCCTTCCTCTCTCATCCTTAGTCTCACATTCACTCTCTCTTCTCTGTTCAGTGTGTGTGTATGTGTGTGTGTGTGTGTATGTGTGTGTGCATGATTACATGATGTTGAAATTCCAACTTAGTCTGTGTGATTCCCTTTCAGTAAAATATTTTTGCTGTCTCATAGTTATTAGCAATGTAGATGGGAGAGTAAAAACCTCACTTAGAATATTTTAAAGACGATAAAGATGATGCTAAGATGTCTTCATTGTGAAAATTCTCCAGGTCTGTACTTGTTTTCACTTTGCACTCAGTGTTGATCCCTGATCAGACCACAGATACGTACTTCCCGTGTTAGAGAGGATTTTCTGAGGCTGACAGGCAATTTCTTTGTTCTTCCCCCAGGTGACTCTGAAAAGCTCCTAATATTAGGCATCTTGAGTTGCTTCGTGGATCCTCACTTTGGAAATAGTATACAATTTCACAATTTGAAAGTAGCCTAATCGAAATGCATTTAAAAGTGTTAGTTCTAACTCTGATCTAATTCAAGAAATGCGGGTTCCACTCTAGGGGTTAGCACATGTGCCTGTTCAGTTTCAAACCAAACACCAGTCACACCGACTGCTCAAGTCGTGTCTGGGTCTTGCCTGCAGATCACTTCCTCTTGTTGTCTAGATCTCCCACTCCTACTCCTCCTTCCTCCCTTACTGTGACCAAATCCCACTTATATTTCAAAATCAAGTTAAGCTTTCTTAGGAACTTCCTAGTTAGTCACACTGGATAACACCTACTCCTTTCGATGAACTCAATTCTTATTAAAACTACTCATTCCTTTTCCTTTGCATTCACTTATCAAAGGTACAGGATGCGATACTGCAAGGGGTGCAGAGACCTTCACCTGAAATAGAAGGGCATGAGGCCCTGGGGTGTGATGAGTGCTAGAGTGCTTGCCTACCATGCACCAAGCTCTGGATTCAATTCCCAGCATCTTGTAAAACTGAACACAGAGCACCATGCCTGTAATCCCAAGAATTAGGGTGGGGGTGGTGGGGGTGAAAGCAGAAAGATTAGGAGTACAAGGTCATCCTTATCTACATAACAAGTCCAAGAACAGCCTAGGCTAAATAAGACTTTGTCTTGAAAATGAGAGAGGAGAGACAGAGACAGAGAGAGAGAGACAGGGACAGAGAGACAGAGACAAAGACAGACAGAGAGAGAGAGACAGAGAGAGAGAGAATTTAATTCAGAGGATAATTAAGAAATGTTCAACATGCTCTGAAATATAGATGGGAAGAAACCTCCTCTAGAGGAAATAATTAAGGTGTTTTTCAACAATGAACGCCAGAACTGAACTTCTACTTGGATCCTGTTTGTGTATCATTCATATACCTTTTATTAACTCTATTATGTTAAACACATGAGCTAATGTACAATAGGGATTTTCAAGTGAACTTAGCTCCATCCCACAGCTGATGTTGACTCACAGAGAGAATAGCAGCTGCAGCCACACATTTGATGGTCAGTAACCAGATAATATAGGAAAAATAGTTGCCAAGGCAACATCACCACTGAGAAAAGCCAGAGGATGCTCTCTTCCTCACCTTAGATGTCTCTTAACACATTCTCAAAATATGAAGGGAGCAAGTGACTTCAGCGGACTGTGGATCATCTGTGTTGCATAAAGCTGATTAATTAACGTACTTAAGCCTATTCCTTATAATCTCGAAAAGCCTTATTAACCACAGACAAGTTTATGTAGATAGGGTCAATACAGTAATCCATCTGCTGTCACAGAACTCTTATATGGCTTTGTTAGACTTCTTCCCCGTTGCTTTAGATTACCTTTTCCACGTGCTTGCTCTGAAGCAACTTCGTAAATTGTTTCCATGCTCATCTAAAATCTTTATCCTCTGTTGAGTTCTACCTTGAAAATCAATGATCTATGAAGGTGTTTTGTTTCTTCCCATTCATTATTACCTTTTGCAATTCTTTGTTCTTCAGGCCATGGCTTAGCGAGTAAGGAAGTTTACTGCCAAGCTGATGACCTGAGTGCAATTCCCAGAACTCACGTGATGGAAGGAAACTTTCTCTCTCCCTTTCTCTTTCTCTCTCTCCCCAAATAAATAAATATAAAACAAATTAAGAAATATCTTTGTTCCTATTTCATTTACTTACTGCCTAAGGTATTCCAGCAAAAAGAAAAATAGTGGTAATAGACTCCTTGTTTTGTCTCAATTTAAAATCTTATGGTTTAAACATTTTTATCATTAATTATTAATTTATAGTGATATTTTTACAACAACATTTATACTTTTAAACTACTTCCTTCTCATTTCTGAAAAAAAAAAATCAGGTCTAAAAATCAAGCTCCGGGCCTCAAAACTGGCAGCAAACACCCCACCTGAGAGCTGCAGCTTAAGCCTGAAGCTTTCTTCTTTTCTTTCTTTTTTTCTTTTTTTCTTTCTTTCTGACATGGTTACATATTAGGTCATGGTTACATGGTTACCTATCGGTTGTTTATGAATCTGAGCTGACAATTAACTTCTTGCTATTAGTTAGTCAATGACACCAATTCGTTTCCAGCTATTCAAACAGCTTCCCATTTCTCAAACATGCTATATTACATCTTTTAATGTTGTCTTCATTTTAATACCATGTTTTTAAATTATTTTAAATGTGTTATCACTAATTAATGCCAAAATTGCCATGTTCTTTATGTTTTTACTTATGGTATTTTAAAACACTCATCAATATGTCTTTAATTGTTGTAGAATTGTGTAGAACTAGAATTATAATAGTTAGGATCATAAATAGTATTATAGAGTTATAAACAGTATTATAGAATTTCTTCTGGTTACATTAAGTTTTAGACTTTAATAGCATGAAATTAATGAAAATTTCTTCTACTTTCAATTAGTTTCTCTACCTAATCAATTTTATTAAAATTTTTAAATCATCTGTAAAACCTATTGATTTATTGTGTGTCCACTTCTTTATCACTTCTGCCTCATTGAAAATAGATTATTTTCTCATACAATATATCCTGATTACAGTTTCCCCTCCCTCTACTCCTCACAGTTCCTCCCCACCTCCCCTCCCATCCAGATCCACACCCATTCTGTCTCTCATTAGAAAAGAACAGGCTTCTAAGAGATAACAACCAAACATGACAAAATAAAATATATTTATAAAAAACAAAACACCACATCAACATTGGCCAAGGCAAACCACAGGAGGAAAAAGCCCAAGAGCAAGCGCAAGAATCAGGGGCCCGCTCATTCACATATTGAAGAGTCTCATAAAAAATACTAAACTAAAAGCTACAGTATATGTGCAGAGGACCTGGTACAGAGTCGTGTGGCCCTGTGCTTGCTGCTGCAGTCACTGTGGGACTTGCTCAGTTGGTTTAGAGGGCCCTGGTGGCCTCCATCCCTTCTGGCTATTACACTCTTTCCACTTCTTCTGCAGGTGTTCCCTGAGTTCTGAGGGTAGGGATTAAATAAATACCCCTCATTTGGAACTGTGTGTTCCAAAATATCTCTCTCTCTCTCTCTCTCTCTCTCTCTCTCTCTCTCTCTCTCTCTCTCTCTCTCTCTCTCCCTCTCTCTCTGCAGAATGTCTGCTGTGGGTCTCTGTATTTATTCCCATCTGCTGCAGAAGAAAGCCTCTCTGGTGATGGCTAAGCAGGATACTAATATATAAGTATAGCAGAATATCATTAGGAGTCATTTTATCACTACTTTTTAAGAGCAGTAGTATCTGAGTTTACCCTAGTTTCTAGGCTATCTAGTCTCTGGATCTTGGTCACAAGCACATACCCAACACTTGTAATTATTATTACAAGTGTTGGGTATGTGCTTCTACTTGTGGAGTGGGTCCTCAATCAAATCATGTAAACATGGTATTTTGCATACCTAGAGATGAAGGTTATTTTGGACTTAAATTTGATGTTCATACTTTGAAAATTAGCATTAAAATGGGACAGTTAAATACTGGTTTTAATGCTCTCTGTCATTTCACTGTAAAGCTTGAGTTTTGATGGTCAAATCTGTCTCCTCAAGGAGAAGTGGGTGCAGAGTATTCTAGACTCATTTGTGAAGAGGTAAGCTGGGCTTTAAAATTTATTATTCTGTAATGTACAGTCTTGATTATAAGTTTGCTTATAACTTCCTTCTGTTCATGAAAACCATCTCTTTTGATTAAAAGAAACAGAAAACTTCTACAGGCTTTGGTGCACTCATGTCTTGGAAGAGGATGCATTTCAGCTTGCCCAGTGATGTCTGGGTTTTGTTTGTGTCCTGTGTCATTAATAAAGTTCCCTTTATCCTCAGAAAAGTCCTGTTGTGGGTAATAACTGGTCTCATTATCCTCCTTAGAGCTGAAAGTCTATGGAATTTCTTTCTAACACTTGGAAGCTTAATACTGTATTAATTTTCCCAGAAAAAAATAGTATGTTCTATTTGTGGTCATCTTCCCCAAACATGTATTTCACAGTTCATGGAGTCCTGTGAGTGAACATGAATGGTGTCCTATAACTAATCAAATTAATCTTGACTCTGCCTAAATCAAACTTATTAGTTTTCCTTTTTTTGTATATTCTTGGTATTCTTAAGTTTTTTAATCATTCCTTTTACTTTTGAGATTATAATATAATTAATTCATTTCTCCCTTCCTTCCCTTTCCTCCCTTCAAACCACCCCAAATATCCCCCTCCTTTCTCTTTCTCAAATTCCTGGCCTCTCATTAATTGTTGTTATACACATATTTGTATATACATCAGTACAACCTGCTCTGTATGATGCCTACTCCACACACACACATGCAGCCATGTGCGTTGATGCTCCATTCACAATAGCCAGGAAATGGAAACAACCTGGATGTCCCTGAGGTGATGAATGAATAATAAAGATGTAGTACATAAACACTATGGAATACTGCTCTTAATTATAAAAAAATTTAATTATTATAGAATATAACAAAAGCTATGCATCCTCAACTTACCACCAAATCTGTGTAAGCCCATAGATAAAAATTTGTATGTGAATTTCAGGGACTTCCCCAGATTTCCTTATAAACCTTTAAAGGCTGAACTCACTTAAGAGTAAATTGGAGATGTAACTCACAAAAAAAAAAATCTTGAGTTTACCATCTTTTAAAAATTTGTTTATCAGTTCTTGAGAGTTTTGTAGGTGTCTTGATCATATTCACTGCCCTTTCCCAACTCTCCCATATCTACCCTTTCTCCTCTACATAACAAATACTGTATCATTTTAAAAAAGAACAATTCAAGATCAATTTATGTTGCCCAAATATTGGAGGTCTTACCCTGGAACATGGCCCACCTACCAAGGGCTACATTCCTTTTTTTCTAACTTTCTTTTTATTTATTCTATGTATCTTTTACATCATGTATCTTTATCCCATTCATCCCTTCTCTTTCACCCTCTGCCAAAATGCATTACACTCCCCCCCAAAAAAACAAACAAACAAAATTTATGAGAAAAAAGGGAAAAAATAAAGATCTCAAAAACTGAGTGTCTCTGCTCCAGCAGCTATGCCGATGGCTCCATAGCTAGAGGTCACACCGTACCTAGCTCCCATTTTTATGTTGGGGTTTAGTCTGGTTTGGGCTTACAGAGGTCCTGTGCATGCTGTCATAACAGCTGTTGGTTCATATGTGTGGCTGCCTGCTGTGTCCAGAAGACCATGTTCGCTTGCCATTATCCACCACCTCTGGCTCTTGAACCTTTTCCTTCACCTCTTCCACAATGACCCTTAAACTTGGGTGGGGGCATGCAGTCTACACGTTCCTTCAGGGCTGAGCATTCTTGCAGTCCCTTATCCTCTACACCTGACCTGGTCTCTGTGTTGACCACAATCTAGTGCAAATAGAAATTTGTGAGATAAGGGCTGAGAGATTCAATGATCTAGGTGCATCACAGTAAGACATTAGGAGTTGAATCAATACTATGTCAATTTAAACTGGATGTGGTGGCACACGCCTTTAATTCCAGCACTTGAGAAGCAGAGGCAGATGGATATCTATGAGTTCAAGGCCAGCCTGGTCTACATAGTTCTAGGACAGCCAGAGATGTGTGTGTGTGTGTGTGTGTGTGTGTGTGTGTGTGTGTGTGTGTGTGTGTAGACAGACAGAGAGAGAGAGAGAGAGAGAGAGAGTCAAGAGTCAATTTATCAAAATAAGGTAGTGGGTTTTCCACTAGAGCTTAACTGAGAGATGATGGCAATCCATGCCCGAACCTTACTTTCTCTGTCTATGCTGTGGGTATAAACTCCACAAAAATATTTTTTGAAGTTCTCAAGAAAGGAAGTAGAAATGAATACAGAGTCGAATGAAGATGAAGGAAATACTCACATTACATAAAATCAATATGTGGATAATGTTTCGTTTCTCCTTACTCACAGTAGCAAAAACAAATGTAGTTTTTTGAAGATTCAAGGTGAGTTACACTGCCAACTAATGCAACCTCCTTGGTGATTCTATTGAAGTCAAAACAAGGGGAAGCACTGGCGTGGGCATGGGGGATGCTGTTAATCCTTCATAATTGCTCAGGTCCCCCAAACAGACTCATGATTCAAGAAAAACCTACACCATCATTTCACATTAAAGGGAAACAAAATGAGGAAACTCCCATTGTTCACAGCTTTAGGCACAAGTGTCCATTGTCTCCCCAAATTCATAGTCAAGATAATGATGAAAAACTTCCTAACCTTTCTGTCTTAACTGGGGCCCCAAATCTGATTTCCAGGTTGAACACCTTTTCCCCAAATTCACAGTCAAGATAATGATGGAAAACTTCTTAACCTTTCTGTCTTAATTGAGGCCCCAAATATGATTTCCAGGTTGAACACCGTTGTTGTTTATGGGGGCTGGTTCTCCCACTTGGGATGATCTGTTATTTGTCACAACAATCATCTACAATATATCCTTATGGACGTTCCCACACTACTAAATTAAATCCCTCTTTGTGGTTCCTAAACCAGGAAGGAGGAAACCACTGCCCACAAGCTCTGGTGAAGTTTTCAAAGAAAGAGCTGTTTGGTCCAAAGCTGGTGGGTGAACTTTCCATGCACTTCCTTTCTCTGAGGGTAAGGGGAGGGTTTGGAAATTAATGGCACCATCCCCTGCAAAGTTGGAAGTAATAACAAAAGAGAAATGGGTGGACAGAAGGTAGACAAGAAATCACCCAGGAAAACAAGACCACGGAAGCACTGTCAAGGACTCAAAGAGAAATGAAGTAACTGTTAGAGAGGCAGAAATGAATTGAAATGTCACGTTTCTTTTCTGGAGTTGACCTATTTAGACTTTAGCCATGGGCATGCTGCTTAAAGGTTCCTGAGTGGACGGGATCTTGTTACTAAGCATATAATATTTTATTTCTGGTACTATTCAAAACAGCCCTACACTCCAGTGTTCGTTATTTTCCTTTTTTTCCAGATGAGAAAACAAATTCAGAGGCATTAAATAACTTGAAAAGAGAAGTTCGTTCACCAAATACGAAGCACACACAGCTAAGCTTCAGAAAGTTTCTCCTTTGTATCTCCAAACCTCACAGACAGCTCAAGTGCAGGTCCCCTCCTTCTGTCAACCTTCCTGAGAAGGTTTAGAAAGCTGGGGGGGGGGCGCAGCACAGGAACAGGAGCATCGCATCCAGCTGGAGAACCAGCCCCATCTTATAGCAAGGGCTCAGGCTTTTCACCTGTTCTGTAAAGGCATCTCTCTCCCCCTTCTTTTCTGTTAGGTTTTTCTGTGAGGCTCAGTGCAGGTAGGAAACAGGAGTACTTCCTAAATGACTGTGCAGAGGGGAGAGGGATTTTCCCCAACACTCCCATTTACCTAAGCTTTCAGAGGATTTGTACTTCTCCCTGGAAGTCGTTGAGAAAGTTCTCGTTGCTGAGAGAAGGGTGTGGACTTAAGAAAGTGGAAGGCTGGAATGAGAAGTTGCAAGATGCTGAGACTGACTGACCACCAGATCTTGCCCTGCACGTAGTGGGGTGTGAGCCAACCTAGCCTAGCTGATGAGGAAAGAGAGATTCTTCCTCAAAAAAAAATAAGATGAATGTCTCATGAGGAATGACATTTAAAGTTGACGGCTCGCCTGCCCATGTACTCACATATATGTGCATGCACACACAAACACACACAAATATACACACACACAAGATAATCCACATGTATCTCTCACCTTACTGATTTTAAAATACATACTTTAGTAAGTACCCTGGCATTCTTGTGTGGCCACCAACCACCACCATGCCTCCAGAACTCCTAGTACCAGCTTAAAATAATTTTTTTTTTTTTTTTTGCCTCTGACACAGGAGACTGTCTCAATGTCTGAGGCCTCAGTCTCGCCCATTTTCAAGCTAAGACATTTTAAAAAAGTAAGTATGATTACCACAAGGACTAAGTAATACTTGTGCTTTTAGCACAGCGACACATTCCAGTAGTCATTATTGTTATCGTTATCATTTCCGGGAATTCTGGCCACTGTTGCTTCTCATGAGTGTCAGGATCATATGTAATTACTCATCCTACTTTACGGAGCCTCTTCCCTCACCCTTAGACGCCTGATCCGTGTGTCTTAATACCCCACAGATTTCTTACAATGTTGTCATTCATTAGATTCAGAAAGTATGCACTACATTATATGGTAGAAAAAAAATCGGTTTGAAATGGGAGAGAGAGAGAGAGAGAGAGAGAGAGAGAGCTGCTGCGGCCATCAGGGAATGGAATTTATCACCACTCCGTTCCAATACATTCGAACTGATGACTCATCTTTTTTACTATATCAAAATCTGGATCACAGCAGGAGAGCCTGGCATGCGGCAGCCTGGGAGTCAGACAGGAGCACAGTTTTGCCAGAAGAGAGTCCATCCACATATCGGACGCAGACCCTCACACGTGTCCTGTCACTGTTGTTTTTAAGAAAGATTTTCTTTTTTGTTGTGAAGTGTGTGTGTGTGTGTGTGTGTGTGTGTGTGTGTGTGTGTGTGTGTGTGTGTTTAAGGATACCTATGGAGAGCAGAAGAGGACATCCAATCCTCTGGAACTAGAGTTACAGACAGTTGTAAGCTGTCCAACATGGGTTCTGGGAACTGAACCTGGGTCCTCTGCAAGAGTATTATGAGCTCTCAATTGCTGAGCCGTCTCTCCAGCCCCACATATCCTGCCTGCTCTTGTCAACGCAGCATCCAAACCAGTGGTCAGGCAGGGGAGAACAGCCCGCTCCCCCTAGCTCCTTCCTAACTCCAGGCCCTGGAACTGTCCTGATTTCCCATTCATTACCCCAGTTTGCTTTCAGCCATGACTCTCCTTTTTCCCCGTCCTATCTCCTTTTCTTCCTTGCCTTTTGCCTAATTTTGAATTTCTAATTAAAATACGAAGCATTTTCAGTACAGGCCATCAAGGAAGTAGCAAAAATATAGGAAGGAAGTATTACCTGTAACTTCACCACCCAGAGAAATACCTTGATATTTTCTTTCCAGAGCTGTATATTTATTTCACATATTTCAATATTGGGATAGCAGACATGCAGTTTGGTCTTTGACTTATTTTATTCCTTCCCTCACCAGCATTTGCTATTCTCCAATATTTCTACTTTAAATTTTTTTTATTTCTATGATTAGTAGTCATTTTTCTTAATGTCTTCCTATTTGGGGGGTCTTCATCTTCATAGCCCCACTGTGCTGTAGCTATTCCTGCCGTCTCAAGACTAATTGATCCAGACTCCAGCTTCGGCCACGCTCCCACCCACCACGCCTGTCAAGGGGCCTTCCTGAACTGCAGACCCAACTTCGTCATCTCCCAGCTTTGGCCTTCAGTCTACTCATCGCCATGGCCTTTAGAACATAGTCTGTGGTTTTTGCCCAGTCAAGTGTCCTTCTCCATATAGCCCTTTGTAATCTCTACAGACTCCTCCCTCATCTTACCATCCTTCTCATACCCTTTCAATGTGTGTGCACTCTTTCTGAGAGACACTCCTTCCCATCTTTCATTATTCTCAATGCTGATTCTTTACAAGTGTCCAGGACACATGCCATTCCCAGCACTGCTCTCCACCTGGCTCATCATGTAGGTTAAGGTCTGCAAGCCATCCTTGAAGCCTGGTACAACTCCAGTCTCTCTAGTGGATCAGAAGCACCTAGCAGGTTCATGAGACACAGGTCAGTCACGGGGTTCTGCTCCTACAATCTGTTGCAGGAGGTCAATGGCCCTCCAGAATCAGCCCTTTTAGCAAGACTTTAAGTGACACCCATGGTCAATGTTCTGGGATAGTACTTAAGAGCCTCTGTTTAACCCAATGTACTGTTTCATAGTGATTTCTGATGTCTCTCCCTGCCTGCTGGATAGCAACTTCTATGCAATGGTGTCTGAGTTCACTCTCAAGGGCCTCACAAGGTAAGTGCATAAAAGGCTCTTCCAAGAGCTAGGGGTACAGTTCAGCCAGATAGTGCTGGCATAGCACATCTGAGACCTTAACTTCTATGCTTGGTGCTGCAATAAGTAAATAAATAATTAATTTAAATATCCTGAAGAGAAAAGCTCCCTCCTGAGTTCTCTAGCCCAGAAACCATTGATGGTTAGCATTCTTCCAAAGGCTCCACTCTAGTCTCAGATTCCTGAGGCATGAATCAGTGCAAACTCCTGAGAAATATCATTTGATGTCATACCCCAGGAGTCACGGGATGAACTCCTTGACCACGAGTGGAATTTCCCGAGGATTTGAGAAATCTCCCTTTAAGTCCCCTTTTCTTCAGTGAATTTTCCACTGCAATGTCTCAAGGGGAGCAATAATAAGGCCTTGTTTGCCTGAAGGTAATTACCAACTCTCTAAAGGTTTCTCATTAGCTATCAGAAGCTACAAGAATGGGGAGAAAGGAAGATGAAAAGAGACAGTTCTCCGAGCTTTGTCTTAACATTTTGGTAAAATATCTTTCAATGGCATTTATGTTCATAGAGTTTTAGGACACAAGAAATGCAGAATAGAATGTTGAAAAAAACACGCAACACATAGACAGAAAAGCCCCTTTGAATGTGACCTAATAGAACCTTCTTATGGGAAAAATTCTAGTCTATCCATTATTTTACTAATCACATTGACTTTCTACCCTAAACTACCAAATTTAGAAAAACAGCTGTTCATTCAGCTTAAGCATGAAGCCAAAAAATCAAAGTCCCTTTTCCCTAAAATGTTCTGATTTCATCTTTACATGTTGAACTAAAGGGTATTAAAGACCGACTTGCAAGTGTTCGAGCAGTTTGTATGTTAGAGACTGGACAGCCAGCTCGGTGATTAAGCACATGCACTGTTGTCTCAGAGGACCCAAGTTCAGTTTCCAGCACCCATGTCAGGTAGCTCACAGTCTCCTGAAACTCCAGCTCCAAGACATCTGGCACCCTCTTCTGTATTCTGTGACTACTGCACTCATGTGTGCATGCACCCAGACAAACACACGTATACATAATTAAAAATAAAATAAATCTTCTTAAACTATGTATGAGTGATTTCAGTACAGGGTGTTAGTAATTTTTACAGATTTTGCAAATAAAATAATTCATGCTGAAGGGACCTGCCCACCTCTGGGCGCCACTACAATGAGCAAATACGTGATGGAGAAATGGGAGAGAAAGAGAAGCAGAGCCGTTTGTGTGCTGTGGAGAGAGGCATAACTGGAGGTCTGACAGCAGTGAGGGACAGACTTAGCCTGCACCGGCACCTGACGCCATGTGATGTCTGAGCCCTAGGCTTCCCCTGAGGGTCATATCTGGTTCCATGGCTCTATGGCAGCCAGGGCCTGTGTTGATGTCTGTGGCCAGTGTTATACTATCAAAGGCCATTTGGATGCCAGTGGCCACCTAAAGCCATGTTGAAGTCTGAGGGCCATGCTGAGCTGTCCCTGCTCCTCACTGGCCCTGACCCTTGCTGGCCTGGTGGCCTTGGAGCAGAAGAGCTGTCCCCAAGGCATAGGCCCAGAAGAGTTGGCTTCACCCCTTGCCTGAGGTGGGGTTCCCAAAAAGAGGCTTGGGATGTCCAACTCAGCTTCCACCCAGGCCCACATCCAGGATTTTGAGTTAGCCATGTCTAGCCACCAACATCTAGCCATCTATGACCTGCTGGAGTGTGTGAAGGGTCTGGTCCTGTGGAACCATAGCTGCAGGATCTCTGGGCAACAGCAGGATGTCTGAGAGGAGTCCCTGTGAGGATCCAGTATTGATGGTGTAGCAGAAGCCAGAGGCCTTGAACCAGACCAAGACCCGGTTGCAATGAACATTTGCAAGCAAAGCTGTTTGGGCAAAAAGGTAGACGTGTTACACACTGCAGCTCCCAAGGCCACTGAAAATGAATATGTGATGGAGAAGCAGACAAGACAGAAAAGTGAAGTTGGTTTTTTTTCTGCTCTTCTTTTCTTTTGGGGGGGAAGCTACAAGAGTGGAAGGTGGACATGGAAGGACTGGGAAATGAGTGGGATTGTGGTGCATGACGTGAAATTCCCAAAGAATAAAAAAAAATTATGTTGAATTTACAAAAGAGAATTCATGCTGGCCTCATGTTTTTGAAAATATCTATAAAAGAAATTTCTCTTGATTCAGATGATCTTGGACTGGATAATCTTAGGAGTTAAATTTTCATCCTAGTACTTAAGAAAAACTATCCAGCTACCATAGTGCACACTTACCCACGACTTTTACAATTTAGCTGTTTTCTTCCTTCACTAACACTCTAAGCACCAAGGCACAAATGAGTTAAGACTTGAAGATAACTTCAGAGGCTGAACTAAAATGTGATGCTGAGAGAGAGACTTGCCTCTTGAGCGACCAACTCCAAGATGATTTACAGATACTTATGCAATAGAAGACAAACACAGCCGAGACCACAGACACATTTAAACTTAGTTTTATCTATAATCTGCACCAAGTACAAAGATAAAGTGGTAACGTTTTTCTTTCCCAGCTGAGATAGCAGGAGATCATTTATCTAAAATAACTCTGGTGGATCTTTTTTAAATTCTAGCTCTTTACTAAACATATGCAGACCTTCTTCTACCACAGCAAAGCAAATCTCAGGAGCAGTAGCCTGTCTCTGCAGCAGAGAGTAGGCCATCCTGGGTATCAGCCCAAAGCC
Source organism: Peromyscus eremicus (assembly GCF_949786415.1). Lineage (NCBI taxonomy): Eukaryota > Metazoa > Chordata > Mammalia > Rodentia > Cricetidae > Peromyscus > Peromyscus eremicus. Next base: position 81,567,058 of record NC_081426.1, on the reverse strand, counting down.
ACTGTCATTAGCATTGACTTTATTCACCCAGGTTAGAGCCTAGAGACGTAAGAAGCTATACATCAACACACAAATCTTTTATAATGTCAGTTAACTGATACTATATAATATTAGAAATGAATCATTTCTATGGGAAGTAACAAAACTCTATCTTTGAAGTTGGGTGATTTAATCACACAATATTAGTTTCCCAAAATACAAAAGCATAAAAGAAAGCCGTGAATTTTCCTAGAATGTAACTGTAACATGGTTTTGTTCTTCATGTTCTTAGAGGACACTTTGTCATTGACTTGCCATTTGTAATTTTCCATTTGTCCACTGAGTTAATATTCATTAAATATCCATTAATGTGGATATCAGTACGATTTTAAAGAAAGTTTGTATTTGTAGTCTATAGGTATTCATTCACCTTGAAGCTCCTAAAAATGATTCCCTTGTGGCAAAAGCAAAAATAGTCATAGTATTATTGTGATACAAAACTCTAAAATCTGGAGAGAAGAATGTGGAGGGAGAAGAGATGCTTGCTTCAATATGCCAGTATTTGTCCCCAGAGTGATTGAAAACATGTTCAGTATTAATGTTTATGTTGCAAATATCAAAAGAAAATAAACTTATAAATATTGTGTCTCAACTCTGGAAGACAGGCTCTTCCAATACCTGTGAAAGAGCTGTGTCTCCCATAAGGTTTTGGTCTCCATGGAGCTCTTACTTGGACTTAGTTATTCCCAAACTCATTCCATACAGATTATGGGTCAAGGATTCCTACAGAGGTCCTGACATACAGCTGAGTTCTTGTGCTAATAATGTCCATTTTGTGTGTAGACATCTCACGTGACTTGGTAGGTAGAAACGCCTTGTTCAGTTTCTGCCTCTGACTTCTTGTGGGACTGTTGACAAATGGTGTCACCTCTCTGCTCCAGAGGCCTCTTCTGCATGAGGAAATGATAACGGGGATGGCTTCATAGGTGATGCTTTAGTGAATTGATACAGGGAAAGCACGAAGGATAATTTTGGGTACAATGAAAATATGTTGTTAAGTATGCTTTGCTTATAATTGTCCCAGATTTAATAGCCCAGGAAAGTAAAATCTCTCAGTAAGTTTTTTTCCCTACAGTCTGAAGAACAGAACTTTCTCTGCTGTGGATTTAAATCCATGTAATAAATGTCAGTGAATTCCTCAGTATGTGTAATATTGTCTGGTACTGACAGTGTTTTAGTAGACTCTGGAAAAAATCACCATATTTTTTATAAAAATGTGATTTCAGTCTGACTTATGATCTAGGGTTATTTTAGGGCTAGTTTTAGAAGTTAGGTGCATATGTAATGTCTGTGTGGTGTGTCTTTAGGGGAACTGGGAATGCCCCATGACTAAAATAATTTCCACACTCAGAATGATGTCTGCAATTATTATTCCCTCTTGAAACACAAATTTTGTTTTTGTATTAGAGAGAAAGGTTTTATTTTTTAACTTTATTTATTTATTTTATTTTATTTTATTTTTACCATTTAAACAGTATTTATATTATAAAAGATGACAGGAAGAAGAGAAATTGCTGGTCCTAGGCAAGTGCTAGAGGAATAGCATGGGACTACAATGTGCAGGAATCCACATCAGGCTTTCCCACCAAGGCTCTGCTTGAACAGTCTCCAAGTAACATTTGTGATGAAATGGATGAGACTTAATGTTTTTTGCAGTGTACAAACCATACCCGAGGATCAAGGAAAAAGACAGAATGCTGAAATAAGCCAGCTCTGTCTTCACAGAAAGACAGAAGATTAGCACCCCTTAACTGCAACAAACCATCTTGGGAGTATACAACCTCACACATACAACTGTTCATATTTGACTTCTTGATCCACTGCTGCCATTGCCTATATGTTCCATCAAAGTCTATGATCATGGAGGAAGCAGCAGTGGTCTTCGCTTCCTCCTTCATATACTAATTACAGCCTGTTGACAGCTAATACCAGAGAGATCCGTAGCTGACAGAGAAAGGAATGAGTTGGGGAAGTGTTCATTGAAAATAGAAATGATGCCAGGAGGTTGTCATAGGACCTTAATAACAACACTGACCACTAGCTTTCCAAATGGTTCTAGTACTGGCCTGGTTCTAATACTGATTCCTTGTGTTTGTCTTTGACAGTCACTGGATCTTCCAAACCTGTTTTTACGTACTTCATTTCTCTACACTTGAATTATGACACTGAAGTGCCAACCTTCTCTGTCTTTAGAACGCAAGCCCGCCTACACAGTCGTGTATTTTGACATTTTCATCACAGTGTTTTCTGAGGCATAGTTTGCCTTCCTCTTTTTGATACCTCTAGACCATAACAATACGTTGTCATGGAAATGAAGGACCCTGAGAGATCACAATCCTGGGAAATGATCTGGATACAAGGAGTTCTTCTGCTGTCCCAGCTACTGGAGAAAATCGTTTGAGCTGGGAGGCTAGCCTGAATCAGACACAATAGGAAGTTGTCTCACACAGTGAAAGGAAAAGCAGACCTTAATTCAGAAAATAGGCAACGTGCAGTAATGGATAGCAAAAGTAGTACAGGCTTTGCAGTTGGACATATTAGAATAAAACCCCTGAATCTGCTATCCTCGGGGTGACATTGACCAAATTTCTTAATCTGTCTTCCACAAAAGATTCTCATATACATACTGAGGCAATTAATTACCACTTCACAGGGCTGTGATGAAAATGGAATATGAAAATATCAGTAAAAAAATAAACATAAAACCAACAAACTAGCCAGGCAGTGGTGGCGCACGTCTTTATCCCAGCACTCGGGAGGCAGAGCCAGGTGGATCTCTATGAGTTCGAGGCCAGCCTGGGCTACAGAATGAGTTCCAGTAAAGGTTCCAAAGCTACACAGAGAAACCCTGTCTCGAAAAACAAAACAAACAAACAACAAAAAAAAAAAACCAACAAACTACCTAGCACAGTGATAGATGCAATAGACAGAGTCAGAAATATCTGTTCCCGCAGTAACCTGTCACTATGGAAGTGCACAGATGGAAAGTCTTGACATGGCCTAAAGACCTGCCCTTCTAGGTCTACTTTGCTGAGTGTTGGCAACCTCATTCTGCATTCAAACAAGGAGGGTAAAACACATACTTGAAGTGGAATAAAGGGGAAAGGAAACCCTAAGAAGCTGTGTGTGGGAGAAACTACACGCACTTGACAGATAAAATTGTGGGCATGCTCTACAAGGCGTGTGGCAGAAGCATACAGAGGATGATTGACCACTCTGACTTTCAACCCTGAGTGTGACAAACTCATCAGCAGAGCAGCCTTCAGAATTTTTTTTTTAATTATGGAGCCACTGGTCTTGTGTAGAAATATGTGATGGTGAGTGTGAACTGATACCATAAGTGTGTGTGGTATGAGCAGCCCACAGTGGGCATTCAGCAAGATATAATCATTGCCAGTATCAATCATTTAGAGAGCTACTCCTAAGTCAGCTTCAAATAGGTTCCGAGTATCAATGAGTCCCGTCACTCATTTTAGTCACTTGTAACTATGAATACTGGTAATTCTTCAGGAAGTTGCTCCAGATGACAGCCGGACATGGAGAACAACATCCCCTTCCCTCACACGCTATGGGCACCATCGTGAGGCAGCATTTCTTGGGATGATTTAGAAATTCATTCTGTTTATGAAGACATGAGCATGATGAATTCTATGTGTCAACTGTCCTGCCAGGATTCTGTCCTAGAAAGTGCAAAAAGTAATGACTTCTCCTTTGACATCATGCCTCTAACCGTAAAGGCTAACAAGCGGCTAGAGTGTTTAGTTCCTTTTTTAAAAGTCCTCCCGCCTCAAGTTTGTGTGTGTACTTTGTCATTGTTTGGGAGGAATTTTTATTTAAGAAAGAGTCTTAGTCTCAAACTCTATGCGGCCCAGGCTGACCTTGAATTCCTAAGCCTGGTTCCAAAGGCCTATACCACCCTGCCTGGTTTATTATTATTATTACTATTATTTTATTTTTATTATTAATTTAATACAGTGCTAAAGATTGAAGAACAAACCCCAGGGCTTTGTGCACATTTGGCAAACACGCTGATAACAAAGCTCCAGCTCCAGACTTCTGTTTTATTTTTTTAAATTCAACCTTTTCCTCAGCTCCATGTCTCTTATTTTACTCTATGCCCAAACCTGAAAGATAAGCATCGTTATTTCCTTTTACTCTTGTCAGCTGCTCATTCTTTTTCTAACCATCAGGGAAATGCGGAGAGTGTACAGCCACCCAAAGGCCTTTCTCCCTGCAAAAGGGCAGCCTGAGCCCCCATTAGCCAGAGATCTTAACAGCTGCTGGACAAGATTACTGCTTGGGGAGGGACTGGGAATGGGCACTGGCAAGGTCTACCCAAGCCCCATTTTGCAGAACAAACATGGTGAGAACATTCAAGTGATTTTTATAAGACATGTATAGTGAAGAAAGAGAATCCAGATCTTGAATCAAGCAGCCTGATTTCGAGGTCCGCACTCTCCCGCACCACTGGCTTACCAAAAGATTCCAGAGGGGCGACTGTGCATTTAGATGTGTCCATCTTGTACCTTAGAAGAATGGCTTTATTTAGGATATACGTCACTGTAAAACGAGTAGTTCCTTTCACCGTCCCATTCTAATATCAGCTGGTGTTCCATTATCGGTTTCTGGAAAAGGGGAGACACACCCATGAGCCGTCAACCCATGTACTCTACAATTGCATGCATACTGATTTCTCTTTGTCTTAAACTTTCACTCCAAACCTACATCTGCCTTAATAGGTTAGTTAGGATGGTCAGGTTTAGGGTACTACCAAGGAACATCTAATAGTAAATGGCTCTGTCCTTATAGGTCCCGTATCCAACAGCTGCGGTTGAGATGACATCGTCAATCAGCACTCGAACCGTGGTGGCCAGCATAAGGCATCACAATGTTAGAATAGACGACAATTCCATTCTCTCCTGCCATCTCAGATTTGACATCACAGGTTAGCAAAGACCGATAACATCTTGGATTTCCCCCCTTTCCTTTGTTCCTTTCTTCTTCCCTTCACTCTGTAACAATTCTTTTGGTGTCTCTTTTGTGGCCAGAAACACAGGCATTTTCATATTGGAACTGATCCACTCTCAGTCACATGAACTTCCCGACTAGGAATAATAAGGAATGAAGAGGGAACAGGAAGAAATGTCAGGAGGAGATGCTCAGTGTCAATCATAAGTAGCAATTCCTTTAAAGAGTTGAAAAATCATGATGCCCAGACATGAAATGGGCAGAAAATCATGGCTGAGGGCCCCTTTGATAGATGAGGCAGGAGAAAACAATGGATGGGGGCAGGAGTAACATGTGTCTATTGGAAACAAGCCTATGCCAGTTACTCTGTATGATTGCTTTCTTCTGTTCATCCCCTCACTTTACATGTTAGTAACTTTCCCAAATTAAAGTTACTCAGAATGAAAACTGCTTCCCTGTTTCCCATCCATTTCAACTGGACTGTTGGGGCTGATGAGACCATTCAGCAGGTAAAGGCTCCTGCTTCCATGCCTGAAGACCTAAGTACAATCCCCAGGAATCATATTAGGAAAGAAATGACCTCTACACGTTGTCCTCTGACCTCCACAGACACACCATGGCATGCCTGACCACCCCCCCACACACACACACCGCAAAAAAATTTAAATGTCAATAAATAAATAAGAGTGGTTCAATCTGGCATCTTAAGCATCTTATAGTCTTTGCTGACCTTGATTATGGGTAGAGAAAGAATGATAGACTATAGATAGATCACTTGTTCCTATTTTCATTGTACAGAGTCTTCGCTCAGATATCTGCACACCTGTCTCTTTCTTCCTCCCAAGGACTACATGACTATGTCATTTGCATTCCCAACTCCTTGCTTAAAAGTTACAGCACAGCACTGAGAAACACACACTTAAGTCAAGTATCGCTGGGCCAACGGCTCATTTTCAAACCTTGCCTTCAGTTCAGACCCAGGCAACATCTCCCCCTCCCCACATCCTTGTCAATCTGGGGAATGGCTAGTCGTGTCCACCTCATAATATACTAAAAAAAAATCAGCTCTACAAAGAATTAAGTTGATATAAGCTAAGGTGCACAATTTGTGATAAATAATTGGCAACTTTCATTGTTACAATGAGTAAACAAAACTAAACTAAGAGATAAAAATTTTTGTAATTCACTTAAATATGTGTGTATATATGTGTATGTATACAAACATGAACATGCATATGTGTGTGTGTGAATTTGTGGGGGGCGTGAGTGGGATGGGTGGGGACTCTGTGTTTGTGTGTGTGTGTGTGTGTGTGTGTGTATGTATGTATGTGTGTGTGTCCTTACATGCTACCCTCAGATCAAAACAAAACAAGAAAGTTCTTTACAAGGTTTTCGAAAGCTTTAAACTTTCCATCATACTTGGTAGCACTCAGCTTCACCATCCTGGCCAGGATGACACCAATGAGTCAGGACACTGATCATGACTAGGATTCCAGGATTCTTGGTAGTCTGGCAGGCTTGTTCCTCAAACCTAGTCAGAGAACTCACTTCCCCTTTCACAGTGACGCCAATACCATTCCCTGCCCTGGCAAGAAAACAAAATGTTCTTCCCTTTCCTACTGGAGTCAGAATTATTCACCTAACATGAAGATGCCTATGTTGGAATAACTGAGTCAGATCTAACGAAAGGACCTGAGCTGATGAAATCTTGCCTCATCTCTCTGCTGTTTTCAGCAGATATTTGGTGAATACATTCCACTATGACTACCAGGACTCAGAACAGAGATCCCAGAGGGCCATCTAGCTGTGGAGGCAGCCTTCCCAGAGCTGGAATTCCACCTCTGCAATCTTTTCCGTTTCCTTTTCTTCTTCTCTAAATGAGGAACTGATAGCACTCCAGAGTCAGCCAGGAGCTGGAGAGATTGAGATCATTGTAAAGCCCCGGCCCGGTATTAATATCAGTCATGACCATTATGAGAGATGAAGAGGTTAGTCTTCCTTCTTGAGTAAATAGTCCTGCTTGGCATGGTAGCACATACTTGTAATTCCAACACTCAGGAGGCTGAAACAGGAGGATTGTCTCAAATTCAAGGTTAGGCTAGGTTGCATAGCAAGACAACCAACCAAAAGAAAGGTTGAGAGTCAAGATTGGGGAAGAACTCAGAGGGAGTGTGTGGAACCTCTGGGTTCAACCCTCAGTAATACAATCAATCAATCAATAAGTAAATAATAATCTACCTTCTGGCTAAACAGTAGAGTAAGTAAATATACTGTTTCAAACCAAATCCTTACATCTCCACTATAGCTTCCTATTATAGTTTTCTCTTTTTGAACTGCTCAAATGATCCTTGAAAGTACATTTTAGTTTTCTATTTTCAAAAATATTTATAGTCCCTTCTCACTGCACCAAGGCTGTGCAAGGCATCACACCACAGGCACGGGATTCCCAGAAGCCTACCCATGAACCAGGGACAGATCCCGATCTCCCTGCCTGGGTACCTGCCAAACAGTTCGAGCCAAACAACTGTCTTCTGTATCCAGAGGGCTTAGTCCAGTTCCATGGGGGTTCCACAGCCACCAGTCCACAGTTCATGGGCTTCCACTAGTGGTGTAGTGGGAGGGGCTTGGACCTGCCTAGGCTCAGTGTGCTGGGCTCTGCTGACTCCCCGTGGGAGACTTTGATTTGGGGGATGTGGGAATGTGAGGTGGCTTGGGAGAGAGGTCTGGGAGTGGGAGGAGGAGGAAGGGGGATCTGTGAGTGGTATATGAAGTGAGTAGAAAATTTCTTAATAAAGAAAAATGACAAAAGGAAAAAATATTTGAAGCCAAAAGAATCTTTTTCTAGAAGAGGAGGAAGGAGAAAGAAGAAATATGATATTTATTTTCTGTGTATTTCTTTGTAGTTCTAAAATATCTTCCAGTGGCCCGATCTCTGGTAGCTTATGATGTATGGGCAGCCACCTGGTCCAGCTGACAGACAGCAAGTATGAATTCAAGAAGTTCTGAACTGGCTTCCCAATCCCTCTGGTTGTTGTCCATGATGCTCTGCACTACTCTGGAGTCCCACCTAATTTCTATAAAGCACATCTAAGAATCTCTCCTTTCAAAATTGGTATGAAAACTACATAAATATTCACAAAAAAGACAGCATGTTGCCTATCCCAAAGCAAATTCTTCCATGTATATATTTGAATATTCACCCCTTTTGCAATTTTGGCTCCACTATGATCTTAAAATTCAACAGTCAAGATGCCGTACAAATCTGCAAACACTCACTCAGTTAATGCTTTATCATTTATACATTGTTTATGCTTATTTCATTGGAAACTAGAGTTCTCAGAGTTTGTCACGTGCAAAGTAGCTAAGGAACACAGCTGACATGGGGGAAGGCCTTCCTGTCGTGCATGTTCGCGTCGTATTATCCACTCCCTGGAGAAATTTTAAAATTGATTATGAAAGTAACTACTTGAGGTTTCCATCATTGTTTTTGAGTGCTGAAAAGTGGAAGAAGTGTATGGAGTCTTCCTAGACCTGCAGCTCACTGTTAAATAATCACTGATAGTTCATAGGAGCCAGACACACAGGAGAAAATCCTCAAAGGAATGACCATCCAGTGGACTGGATAAAAACCACAGTCAAATGTGTTTATCCTATGGAGGAGCCTGGCTGACTCCTTTGTAAATGCCCAAGTGGAACACCCCGGTGAAGCAACGAGCATGTTTTTTACAAAGTCTATCTAGGACCAGCTTTCTAAATTTAATTTTTTATAACCAAATAGAAAATGAAATGAAAATTTCAACAAAAATGATGAAATTGTTAGTTTGCAGAAGAAAGACTCCTGTGCTCTCCAGCCCTGTTTCTCACTGTTTTCAGTCTCCTCCTAGCTCTGGCAGCAAGACCTTCGCTATGGACACCTTGCTTGTCTTAAGTTCTGTGAAGCATCACATGAGACAAGCCCTCTGCTGATTCTTATCCATGCCACTGTTAAAATGTAGCCTTCTTTTTTTTTTTAGAAGGAGGGATGCTGTGTGTATTATTTGCAGGTGAGTCCCAGTGGTTGAGAGGAAGAACTGTCATATTGGAGGTGCTCAAAAGAGACTGTTTCAGTGGAGATGGTCTATTTAATATGAATAGGACAGTGGCTGGGACTTTCCACAAGTTCCAGACAGCCAGGGTCTGGCCTTCTGTCTAAACTGCTAATTAATAGTTGACCACAAATCATCTGTCTCCCATTGTCTCTTACCTGCACTATAAACTATCTACTACAGGGGTAGGTCCTGGAAAGAATATCTATCATAGCATATATGGAGCATGTGTATAACTTCTCTTTGAGAAGTCACTTTTCTCTAGGTCATCAAGTCACTACTATGGGTAAAAATTGCTATGAAAAGGAGTTTATACAACTTGGTACACATGGTGGCAAAAGTAATATTTTCCCCTTTAAAAACCCAGAATGCTGCTAGTATCCTGACCTAAAATCTAGATAACGTAGTGCTGGTTTAAACGAGAAGAGCGAGCGCAAAAACAATCAAAGTAGAGGTTTTGCTGGCTGTTTGATCAGAGGCAGAGAGAGGTCTCCACAAGGAGACCACCTTCAGGAACCCCCAACATTGGAATCTCTCCCCTGATTCCCTAACTCCTCCTTGACTCCCCAACTCCTTTGTTTTATATATAAGGACTTTTATTAAAAAAATATTTATATAAAACTGTAATTTCATACAACGCTTAAGAAAAATTATAAGGTAAAAAAACATGAACATTTTGATACTGGTTTTAAGTAAATTTCTGCTTTGGCTTTATAGTACTATTTCGCTACTGAGTGCCTTTCTACCGTGTCTTCTATGCAGGTCAATCCAGTACCTGCCATAATAGCTGTGACCACACTGGAAAAATGGAATACCTGGCACTAAGTGCACACTCTGCTTGAGGGTTTTAAGTTAGGAATGCCACAGATGGCAAAGGAAATTTTGCTCACCACATTTTTGAACAGCGAGTGGCGAGTCATCTCCAGCGAAAATCGTTGTTTCATGAGACAACTTAAAGTCATCACCGTAATACAGGTCATGACTTTCTTGCAACTAAAATTGAATTCTAGGAGAGCAAGGATTTTTTGGGAACCCCAAGTACCTAGGTCTGTGTCTAACATATTTAGTAATATTCAGGAGAATCAACAACTATTTTTAGAGTTGAATACATATTAATAACATTAACATAATAAAAAAATCTGGAACAGTTAGCAGTAGCCCAAAGTGGAAACCAAGGCCATAACCAGCCCCAACAATGTATTATGAATGAATAAACTCGAAGCTTCCCATTTGCTCATTAGAAAATTAAAAGAGGGTTGATTGTTTTTAGGTGCTATCTGCTTGGAAAGAGCTCTCTCTCTCTCCTTCTCTCTCTCTCTCTCTCTCTCTCTCTCTCTCTCTCTCTCTCTCTCTCTCTCTCTCTCTCTTCACTCAGGGCCATTTCTATACTCCCTATGTCATACCATACCCCTATGTCATAGCATGCAGTCTTTGACCATTGATTAGGACTCAGTGCATCCAATAAAAATGAAGTGGGAGCAGTAAAAGCTGACTCAGAGCCAGTCACTGAGAATCGCCATTTGGATAGTGAATGCTGCACCAATCCAGGGTGTTCAGAAAGGAATGGCTAGTTCATGAGGAGTAAATTCTAGATCTTTCATACTGCATTCCTCACACCATGATTTATATCAAAAGAACTGCCTTCACCAACAAGCCCAGTGAAAACAATCTTTGGACAATAACTATCTGCCAAGAAACATCCTGGGTAGAGAAAATAATGGTATGACTGAACGTCAACTGGGAAAATGGGGCTGCCCAGCAAAAAACAGTGCAAACAATGGGAGCAGCTTGTGTTCATACAGCACAGCAGTAAGACTCAAAACATCTGTTGGCCAGCTCACGTAGGATCCTAGGACTCTGGTTGTCCTCTTGCAAAATACTTTTTTCTGGATGTTTTATTCTAGTGAAAGTTACTTCTGAAGTGTTAATGGCCACCACCTTCTCATTTTAGGAAACAAGTGTTTTCATTGTTGAAAGGCAAGTTTGTTTGCTTGCTTGCTAATGGAAGCTTGGATAAAAAGAATTGGACCAGCCCTCAAGTAACAGGCGCTTTTTCCCAGGATTAAACGATCCTTCAGTAAAGCCTGGCCACTAGAAACAGAAAATACAGGAGGCAATGGAGCATCAGTGACAGACACTGCCTGACATTCTCACCCTGGGCCTCATTTCCAACCTCACATCTCAGACCATGGCCTTTCTGACAATTGAATTCCCATTGGCACATGAAGTTTAGAAGCTAGGCTACAAAACAAGTTAATAACATCCATATGTTTGACACAATGAAAACCAGGAAATGTTTGGCACTGAGAAGTAGCCTTCAAGGATCATTTTCCATGTTGCATTTGCATTAACTGGTCATGGACCTGACTTTCCAGAGAAAGAAAACAGCATGAGCTGTGTCTGCTGGCATCCTGTTGACCTCTACAGCCAGGTCATACTGTTTCTCCTCTTGCTCCATCTCTGCTCCTCTGAGCTGCCTAACAACAGCAGAACAGACCCACTGATGATTATGTTCAGCATCGTATGTGCCATGAGTGAGCAGGCTGAGTTGTGCAATGAAAAACTCACTTGGTAAATATTTCAGCTTGTTGAGTCATACCTGACAAGTAGCTACAATCCGTGAAGCAGCATTTCCTGTGTCAGAGCATGTGAGAGGGAAGTGAGGCTAAGGCTTTGTTCGGCATGGTGCACTCTGCACGTCCACTGTTCACCTGAGGCCACAGCCTCATTCTGCAACAGCTTACTCTCTATCGGATTCAACATTGATCCCCATTAATTCACTGCAAAATTCAGACCTTCAGGACCAAATGCCAAGAAACACAGTAAACAGTAACCCCTGTCTTCTTGTGCTCTGTGAAAGTGGCCACCAGGAAGTGACAATACCTCTTAGCCTACTCATTCATGAGCAATTTGATGCCTCTTATATGGTAAGTGCAAGTTGAAAAAAGAATTTCCTGCTACTGAAATACCAATGCCTTGGGAATTCTTCAGTGAAGAAATACAAATTTGTTCTTTGCATCAGTAAGGCAAAAAATATTTCATAAAACTAACCAACTGAAATGCCTTAATACACAGAGTGGTTTCTGAACCATCATGCCGTGACTCTACCTCATGATTAAGCTTTTTCATCCATCAAAGAACCAAGAGAAACATGATAATGATTCTTCATTTTTTTCTGCTTATGCCTCATTTTCCATATCATTACCATGTCATGGTGGCCTTCTGCACCATTCAATGAGCTCCCTGATAGAAGAAACTGCTTCAGCTGACCCTCAGACACCCAAAGTGAGTGCTGGGAACCACAGTTGGGTCTTCTGCAAGAACAGAATGTGCTCATAACCATTTCTCGGCCTCTAATTTCATTTTAATTACCATTTTGGTTAGCACACGAAGACATGGGTTTCACCTTTACATTTTCATATACGTACCCATATTTTTCCCTTCTTGTTCCCTATGCTGCTCTCTTCCCACCTTTCAGGTCCCTTTCCTCCCCACAAACAGTTCCCCCTGCTTTCAACAGGCATGTAAATTATTACCTACTCTTCATTGTCAACTCTCTTCTGGCCAGATCACAGGTGGATAAAGGAAAGGGGGAGCCATGCTGCTGGCAACTGACTGCCTGCAAGGCAACCAGACTGTCTACCTAGACAAACAGTACTATTGTGTTAAAACATTCTTGCTTCCCCCAAACCCCCCTCAAGTTTTATGAAGTTAACCCTAAGAAGAAAAAGAAAGATCTTTGAAAGCTGATACTTGAATTGATGAGTTGGGTTCAGAACGTTCATGCTGAGCTGTCTAATTGCAGGAGGGAGAGAAAGCTGGACAGGCAATCTGAGATGGTCCAGGAAGCTCCTCTGAAGAGGGGTAATTCAGAGCCCTGTCTACATCCCCATAGTGAGAAAGGACAGAATCAACTTCTACCAGATGGGTATAGCAGAGCTAGTTATTCAAAACCAGACATTTTGGGAAGGTTCCCAAAAATAAATGGCATGGATAATGGCTTCAGAGGAAGGGAATAAGGGCTAATGTTGGCCTGACTTTGGTAGAACCTTCTAAGGCTCTCCTGCAGTAGACTTTTGTGTGTGTGTGTGTGGGGGGGGGGGGTATTGTGAGCTTCCATTCACATAAAAAGTAAAAACATGTTTATAAACATGAACTGATGTGTGAACACCACACATCTCTGGTGTTACTAGAACCTCTTCCCATCCCACTCTCCTAGTAGACATATTTTTAGTAATCATTGCCTGTCTTTCTTTACATTTTTACCTTCTATGTGTGTGTTCATAAACAATAGAACTCATTTTGTCCAACTGGATGCTTCATATAAGTGGAATGGTAATGTTTGTATTGCCAAGCCTTGGTTTGTTCACTCTGCGGTATGTTTGTGTGATTCACTCGAGACATTCACGCAGCTATAGTTGATTTGTTTTCATTTCCACTGGTGGCTAGAGTGGGCACTGTGAAGCTAGACTGCCTAGGCTTCGATCCTTGCTCTGTCCTTGCTCAGACATGTGACTTTGTACAAATTACTCCATCTCTCTGTGCTTTAGTGGTCTTTATCTGGAAGTACTTTGGAGGCACAGTGTGAGTTAAGATGGTTTTAAGTGGGTCTCCTGGAGAAACAATCTCTGGGCTTGCCATCTGTATGCACGATGCTTATGGGCTGATGTGCGTAGGGACAACCCCTGAACAGCATTGAGCCAAACAGGTTTGCACAGAGGATGGACACAGAGGAGGCCACAGCAGACACCATGAGAAGTGCTGGCTCTGGGATGGCCACCCCAAGTTGCCTCAAATTCCTGGAACTTATACTCTGACATCACCCATTTTATGGGTACAAGCTATTCTCAGGAAGAGGGTGTAGCCTTCAGCAAAGCAGCTTTTGTAGGCCAATGGCAATTCCTGAAGAATGGTTCAGCTGTGAGCTTCCAACATCAATGCTTCACCAGGATGAATTAATGTCACTGTTCAGAATGGGAGGGTTGGACCAGCCACCACACACTTCAGTGCCTTTTAATTTGTTTTCTTGTGTGTAGAATTGTACAGAATCGTTCCAACCCTTTTCTCTATTTGGATGCAACGCTAGTTCTGTTGTGTTGACTATTTGTACAGAATTCCTTCATTAAGCTCTTTTAAAAAATTCCACTTTGGGGGTCAACTATTTAATTAAAACAGATTTATATTAACTTATGCATAGATAACAATGGAAGAGAGAGAGTTCTCAACTAGCTGTCAGCGATGTGATGTTCTTCAATCTTTTGCATTCTCTTTCTTGTATATGAAATGACCTCATCTTCCTTAACCTTGCACATACTGTCCACCATGCATCCTTCAAGACTAAATCAAACTATGATTGACCTCAGGAGCTCTCATTAGCCTTATTTCTCTGTAATTTCACAGAACTTTAGAACCTGGTTCATTACGTGGTATATGTTTATACCCCGGGTCAAGTTCAACCTATGTGGTCCTTAGCTAGCTATGTACTATTCATGTGCTTTTATTTCCTTGTGACTTTTTATCAGAACTCAACTTAAAGTACTTATTATGTTTTTATTTTATTTTCTATTCTATAAAATAATCCCTGCAGTAGGGATCATGGGCTCCCTTTTGTATCCCCATTTTCCAGGTCTAGCACATTGTTTCATCATATGAATACAATATGAGTTCAGGAGAGTAAGTTTCAAAATTCAGAATCCAAATAGCATGTCAGCTGATTAGAAGGAAGAGCCAAAGATATTCACTGATGGCTAAATCCAGTGCTGGAAAATTCTGCTTAAAACCATAAAGCTAGCAATTATCTCCTTCACCCAAAGCCCTCAGCTCATGACTGCATATTCTTCTGAATAAAGGCTCCCACTCCCCACCATTTCTATCTCACAGAGAAACTCAGTTTTTCCTGTAAGATGTAAGAAATGGATAAACTGAAAAAGGAGGAAGAAAAGGAGAAAGAGGAGAGAACAAAGGAAGGACGGAGGGAAGGAAGAAGGAAAGTGGAAGCGAGGGAGGAGGGGTGGGGAAGGAAAAAGAAGAGGAAGTGGAGGGAAGGGGACAGTGGAAAGGAAGAAAAGGGAGAAGAAAACCAGGGTGAGAAGTGAAAGGAGAGGAGAAAAGGAATAAAGACGAGAAGGAAAGGACACATGAACACAACACGGCACAGTCTAGTCTCAGACTTTCAGAGGGTTTTTCTTCCAAGACGAAAGAATAACCAACAGCAAAGTAGTCAGCTCTCTAGAGTGAGTATCCTCTAGATTAACAAATGCATATAATGAAGACAAAAATGTGTTTTTTACTCAAGTCCGAAAAAACAAGTTTTTAATCATTTTAAAATAATTGCACGATCCCTTTCCAGGCACTATACACCCAGAAATGTTGAGGTCTGCTTTTGATAAGATAAACACAACTGGATTTGCTTTGCTTTTAAATTTTTTTTTTTATGTTAACCAACAAGAAATTCAAACCCAGGCTGTTGCAACACTGGACATGTGTGGCTATTGGCCTGTGGTGGCCCCAGAAGGAGTTTTTGATGAATGACTGTATGGAAAGGCTTTACTCATCAAATGAGACCAAATGACAGGGCCATTTTAGATATAAATCACTAAGAGAGATTGTAAGGGAAGAGGGCTGTCACCTGCTGCCACCTCCCCAGTCCACGTGTGCTGTTTGGAGGGTGAGGCTACCCTTGGCCTCTTCCCTGCCCTAGGCCCTGAAGACGAGGCTTTTATCATTTACTATGACTTCGTCATGTCAAATGACAGTCAAAAAGAGGAGACTCAGCAGAAGGAAACTTATCAAGCAAAAATGGCACACGCAAATTTCTTTCCTGTTTCCAGTAAGTTCTTTCGAACTGAAAGAAGTTCAAAAAGAAGAAGGATAAAAAAAGCGAAGACCAAAGTTGTATTCTAGAGCCTGCAGGCTGTGGGAAGACTGCAGAGAGAGAAAGAGTTGACAGGACTGTCACCGCGGCTATTTACAAGGTCATGGAGAATGTTTGCTCCTGTTTCAAGGCTTACACCAGAGGATGCTGCTTATTAGCAGGCTTTTCTTTCCCAGAACCACCTTTGTTTGCCTTGAAAGTACCTCTGCATTGAGGTCAGGGCTCAGCTCAGTGAAGCGGAAATGCTTTCCTGCTGTGGAACTTAATCTCCCTCCTGAGTGACTGCTATTCATGGTGATCATATGACAGCACTCAGGACCTGCGGGATTTTAGGTTAGTGGGGCATGAGGGAAGTAGGTCAACCTGCCTGCAGTCCTGCAAGAATAGACCTGCAGGGCGTGCTATCCTTCTGCCAAGGACAAGCGTGAGGATACCTGAGCATGGCTGTGTGTGACCAGGACAAGCTCTTCCTAGATGAGTTGGTACACACTGAGGTGAACAGCCTAAAGGGCTAAACATGGGAAATTCAGGATACACTGTACTTTCTGCTCTCCCTCAGCGCAGGTCTAGTGAACCACAGAACAGTCGGGGCAAAGGCTCAAGTCATCATGTGATGGCCCTTCCAATGTCAGGGCAGGGTCAAAGGTCAATGCCTTATAGAGCCAGCGTTTCACATCTGGTGCTTCCCACAGGAACGCTCCTAATTCGTTGGTTCTAAGGCAGGAGATATCAAAGGACTAGTATTTTCTTTCTTTCCCTTGTCTTTCCTTTTTACTTCAGTAAAGGCCTTAAGTCCTGGAAGAGGACACTGTCACAGTAATTGTAGAGTGGAGGGGAAAGAAAATAGAGAGTGTCCTTGGAAAGAGATCTGAGAGTGAAAGAGAAGGTGAAATACCCAAGACTGGGGTAGTTGTAAAGGTCTGACTTCACTCAGGAAGGGAGATCCCCAACCCTTTTGTCAGGTCCCCCGGAGAAATGACAGGACTCTGGGAAGGTGTTTGTCTTTCATAGAGAGGAAAGTTGGACCCAGGATCTGCAATTTCCAAGCTGAACTCCAGTCATGAAGTTTAGGAGTCTATGTCCAAGCTTGGGATTTCCTGTACTCCCAGCATGCAACTCTGCTTGTCAGTGGACAGAATGGGCCTACTTCAGTGATACTAGATCAGAGGGACATTCTCTCTCTCTCTCTCTCTCTCTCTCTCTATATATATATATATATATATATATATATATATATATATATATATATATATATATATATTGCATAAGTTTCCTCAGACTGTAGAATTAAGTATCTTGGGAAGGGAGGTGGTAGCTGAAACTAGTCTAGTGGATTCTATAGAAATAAGAATTAAATTTAATATTCTTCTGTTAAAAAAAATTCCCATAGACTAGATTTTAGTACAACACAAGGCCAGAGGGCACACTGAGACCTTTAGTCAAAATACATGTCTGAAAGAGAAATACAGACGATTTGTTTTGTTAAAGACCGATGAGGACCCAGACTTTTCTGTAATTCATATATTACTGTATCTACATCATTCCCCCCTCATTCCAGCCCCTCTGTGTCCACCACCTCACTCTCAAATTCATGGTCTCTTTTTCTTTAATTCTTATCATTACATACTTATGTATAAGCAAATAAATACAACTTACTGAGTCTACTTAGTGTTGCTCCTGTACATATGTTTTCAAGGCTTGACTAGTTGGTATTGGATAACCAATTAGGGAGAGTTCATCCTGTGGAAGACTGAGTCTCCCCCTCATAGCAGTCACTATTGGTTGCCTGTAGCTCTTCATCTAGGGATGGAGCCTTGTGAGAGTGTTACCATCCACGCTGCCACTTCAGCTGCTGTTGTCACTATTCAGGTCTTTGTCAGGCAGCTGTATTGTTGTGAGTTCATAAGTGCAGCCTCTCTGTCAAATATAAACAATACAATCTTGAAGCAGATGTCCTTGCACTCTGGCTCTTACAGTCTTTCTGCCACCTCTTCCATGATGTTGTCTGAGCCTTAGATGTAGGGGTTGTGTTGCAGATGTATCAGGCGGAGCTGGGCACCTGTCCCATGGTCAGTGGTGCTCTGAATTTTGTTGTTTTCTGTAATGAGAAGCCAGAATTCAAACTTCATTTTGCTGTGGGTCCTAATCTTAAATGTGATGGAAACATGACAGAATAGATTACTACAATTTAACTCATAAAATATTCTTGCTATCCGATTGTGTTCTAGGGTATTTCTCTCTCTCTCTCTCTCTCTCTCTCTCTCTCTCTCTCTCTCTCTCTCTCTCTCTCTCTCTCTCTCTCTCTGTGTGTGTGTGTGTGTGTGTGTGTGTGTGTGTGTCCTTGGTTGGTTTGGTTTGGGTGTTTTGTTTTTGTTTTGTTGATTGTTGTTGTTATTGTGTTTGGTTTTTTGATACAGGGTTTCTCTGTGTAATAGCCTTGGCTGTCCTGGAACTCGATTTGTGGACCAGACTGTCCTGGAACTCACAGAGATCTGCCTGTCTCTGCCTCCTGAGTGCTGGGATTAAAGGTGAGTGCCACCAAGACCAGCTAATGTGTTCTATGATTTCTTGAAACTGAGGGGGAGTGAATCTGGTGGAGAGGTGAGGAATAGAGGAGGCACTTAGAAGAGTAGAAGGAGGGGAAACTGTGATTGGCATGTAATGTATGAGAGAAGAATAAATAATAAGAATAAATAAGTAAGAATATATATATATATACATGTGAAAAGAAAAATTTAAGATGGTGAGAAACATTTGTAAGAAATGTGTGAGGAGAATGTTGCAGCCCAGATGTGTGAATAGTAATCTCTGCCATCTTATTCATGTGTGAATAGTCATCTCTGCCATCCTATCCATGTGTGAATAGGCATTTCTGCCATCCAAAAAGTTCTTCAAACCTTCATAAACTATTCATTCATTCAAGTTAGGGTTGATGTAAACAAAATTTTTGTCTCCAACAAAGGTGTGTATAGTCCTTGATAACACATGTAAATAATAATTCGCCTATGCAAAGCAAAATAAAAAAGATATGAATGTGGAATGGGGACTTGGTGGGACCGGGTTGATGGATGTAGAAATGGGATAACAAAGGGGAATGAATGTAACCAGAGTGTATTATATTCATTGATGGATTTTTAAAGAACAAGTTCATTTAAAAAGAAGGCTAGAGAAAAAAAGTCAATTAAATGATGTCTAGTGATATTCTGCTGTACTCATAGATTGGTGCCTAGTCCAACTGTCCTCAGAGAGGCTTCATCCAGCAACTGATGGAAACAGATGCAGAGACCCACAGCCAAACATTAAGCAGAGCCCAGGGAATCATGCAGAAGAGGGGGAGGAAGGATTGCAGGAGCCAGAGGCATCAAGGACAGCACAAGAAAACTCACCTGGCTCAACTCACAGGATCAACTAATCTGGGCTCATAGGAGCTCACAGAGACTGAACAGACAACCAGGGAGCCTGCATGGGACTGATCTAGGCCCTCAGCATGTATGTTGCAGTTGTGTAGCTTGGTCCTCTTGTGGGACTCCTAACAGTGGGAACAGGGGCTGTCGCCGACTCTTTTACAGGCTTTTGGGACCCTATTCCTCATACTGGGTTGCTTTGCCCAGCCTTAATATAAGGAGGGTGCTTAGTTTTACTGCAGCTTGATATGCCGTGTTTTGTTGATATTCATGGGAGGACTGCCCTTTCCTGAACAGAATTAATTAATTTTAAAAATAATAATAATAATAATAATAATAATAATAATAATAATAAAACTAATGCTGATAAAATGGTTAGCAGAAAAGGTGCTGCTGAATGCCAAGTCTGAGAACCTTGAGTTCAACCCCCGAGGCTTACATGGTAGAAAGGGAGAGTCAGCTCCTGCAAGTTGTCCTCTGATCTCCACATGTGTGCCAGGATGCCTGCATATGTGCACACGCACATGCATACAAAATAAATGAATAAAGTAGAAAAGGTTTTAAATGAAATTAAAAAAAAGAAGTTCTCTTAAAGGGAGGCTAAGTGAATGAGAAGCAAGCTGACTGAACATAAGACTAAGCTAAATGCCATACATTTCCAAGTTTATAATAGTACAATTAACTTCATTTTAAGAACTTTATGCTACTTTGTTGACATACTTCATCTGATATCGGACAAAGGTCCTGAGAACTTATAAAATTATGGCTGTCATATGTTTTTGCAAACAGAACAACAAAAGCCGAAAAAAAAAATTCTTGCAGGATTCTGAGAGGGCAAAACCAAGGACCCAAAGACCCAAAGACAAGGTAAAAGTGTAACAAAGTTCACAGAAACTGGAAATTTGCCATCTTCTAATATTTTAGGCATTGGAAGAAACTTTTCTGGATTATTTTCCTGTCAATTGCATGACTACATGCAATCCTGAGTTGGCCACATGGAAGAGAATAAAATAATCCCCTGAGGCTCTTGCAGTAAGAAACCAGAATGTAGAAAGAAAAGTCATCGGATTATTGGGTGGTTGTCATTAGCATGAACCCTCTTGAATTTCATCTTCACAAACACCACTGGATCTAAACGTCCTGTAAGTCTCTCCTCCTTCATCTTCTCCCTTTCAATTGTTTCTTCATGTCCTTGCTTTACTCCAGTCTAGCTTGGTCTCCATGGTCTGTTAACTCTATCTTTCCCTTGTCCCTCTCCTTACATTAAACTTTCTGTCAAAGCTCCTCTCCAGGTAATTCCATGCACCTTGGCTCTCGGGATGTGGATGGAGGAGATGTCTCTTGGCCACACTACTTTAAAAAAAATCCCCCTCGCACGTACACTCTCTATTCGCCATATCTCCCCATGTACTCACTCTGCCATCATTTTTCCCACATGAAGTCATAAAGCCTTCAAGATTAAGATAAACATTTTACAAAGACACAGTTAATAAAGATGTCAAAGAAATATCATACTTCCTTCTTGTGTTTGCTTCCCTCCTTCTGTTACCCATAAACCAGCCCGACCTGTTATTATTCACCCCAGCTACTGACTTACAGTATCCACACTCAGACTTCTTGTCTGTCATTTTGAACTTCTTGTGTGACGTGGCAGCTGAAATGCTTACTTTCTCACAAACGAAGTCTTTTTTTTTTTACAAGCATTTAAAAGCCTCTTTCTGCTTCTTTATATTTCCTAATGTATCTATACTGAAGCCCATATAACAAAATATATACTATTTAGTTGGAAGTCATCTTGCATGGAACATGGTATGCACAGTCCCTATAGAGCAGTTACACAAAATCAAGCTTACACACAGATTATATTGCCTCTGTATTTCATTCCCGGATATTAAGGAATGATGCAAAATATCTGTAACATTAAGGAGGTGCTGGGATTGTGTGATTGTAGAGAACAGATACAATCTAACTCCTCCATCAAATATGAGGGGGCAGAAACTCACCAGAATGGTAATGTGAGTGTCAGGAGCAGGGTGTTACAGGGATCTCAAGTGACTCTCATTCACACCTCTATCTACAGTAGATTACTACAGTAATTCTCAAAGCATTGATAGAAAAACCTATTAAACTACCCTTCCTGATGTTGAATTTTTCCTCTGAAGAAAAATGTTTATCATAGGATTCTCTGAAAGCACAACAGTGAAATTTCAGTCCAAAGTGGATTCGCTGAAACCACTTCCAATCTTTCTGTCTTCAAGAAGTCTACCGCTCAAGCTTTGATCACTATGAAAATAAAGCGTGACAACTCAGTACAACTTTTCAAAGGGCACAGTTGTGTGACTGCATTTGGTTGTTCAATTAAGTCACCCCACAAGGTGTCTTGTATTTCTGTATCAAATCTACACAAAACACTCGAGGGATGGAATTGTCTTCATTTCCCATAGAATAACTAAATACCACAGATTTCATAACCATCAAACATTGCATAGGGAGAGCTGCAAAAGAGCAGCACTTCAGATTTTAACATGTAAATATGACAGTGTCCACTGAAAAGAAGTCACAAACAAAGCCAGACTGTGAGTGGAGACAGATTTGTTTATTGGAAAAAAAAAAGGTTATATTGGGTGAGAGCCTGAAACCTAGATGTACTTGACAGCCATTTTGAAATGATTTCAAACAAAACTTTGTGGAAGATGACCTCAGAGGTGTCTTTGCATTTAACCTCCTGTGAACCTGAAATTGTATTTGCTTACCATCAAGTAGATTGTGTTGTCTGTATTCAGACATATGAGTGCTTCCCACAGACGTTGTCAGCAATATCTGTGCCAGTATGGTAGCATGAGTCATGGTATTCTGCATTAAATTACTTGGGTATGTGCCTGACTCCTGGTCCCAGAGAGCAAAGGTGAACAAGGTGCTCAGGTTAGAATCTTACTGCTCTGGGCTTTAGTTGGTAGTAGCCCACATCTCCGAAGCCTTTATAATCTTCATCTCTTACCAGTAGCTAGCAATAGTAACCGAAATACAGTTAGTATTACTTCCCACACCTTGGGTATCAGGACCCACGTTCCTTATGGCAGCTAGTGGTGGGCTTTCGGCACAAGCGTCTTTAGCCCATAGAGAACTTTCTAGTGCTGTCCCTCATCTTCAGTTCTTCATGGCCTTTACTTTGTGCATATTTCCACTGCCTTCCATTGTCTCCTGTGCCTCTTCACTCCCACTGTGTCTGCCCCTGGTCATTATCTAGAACTCTTCAGCTACCTCCTCATCCTTTTCGGCTTCTGTTACTGCAGCTACCACAAGGGCTGCTATCGCCAGTGCTGGAGGCTCTTCATGTTAACCAGCTCTTCCCATTCTCCCCAGGATAAACGTCACAAGCAGACAAGAAGAGACCATTCAGAACTCTTTACTGTACCTAGTGCTACAATACCAAGGGAAAGCAGCACATGAGGCCATCTCCTAGCCAACTTTATTATACAGCCCGGAAAGGTATACAGCATGAGTATGGTATACAAATGTGGCATTGTAATTTGTACCAATCACAGCACAGTTTCCAAATCCACCAATCACAGGCCTTGCAGAAGGACTGGTCACAGACCTCCCATTGCTTAAATCACAAATTTTCTGTTGAGCGACTGAGGAAAGCCTATCATCTCCAATTCCACTCTGACCTAAGTGAGAACAGCTGCAAGGTGAGCTGGAGAAACCTTGTCTAAGAGTGATGTCTATCAAGGAAGTCCATGTTATCTGAATGAGACATAAATGGAGCAAGGCCTTCTAAAACAGAAGTCACAGAGTCAGTTGTAATGGTCCTTGAAGCTAGAGTAAAGTGTTCCTCAGAATGATGGTGAAGGGTTTAAAACATAAAGGTTATCTTGGAAGCAGGATAGTTGGTTGCCTGGGGGCTGCTTTGCTGGCCATTCCCTACTTAAAATTGAGCATGAAAATATCTAACAACTTCTGCTCAAGAGGTTGAACTGATGACTTATTCTAACACTTCAAATTATTAAAAGCAAAAAAAAAAAAACCCCAAGGCACATATACATCAAAGAATTGACATGAAACTAGCATTCTTAGGATTTTTGCAGAGCTTTATTCTTATTCTTTATTCATTGCTGCGCTTGGCTTAATCCCTGCAAATGTTGCAAAAAGTAGCTGGGGCTATGTCCTACTAGGAACTTTAAAATAATAAGTATCATCAGATGAAGGCTATGTTGGACCTCCCTGTACAATCTTGGAAACTTTTCCGTGAATACGTTTCACTGCACAAGATCAAGTCAGTCACCATTTCAGCCTAGTGAGGAGGGCACTCGTGAGCTCCTCCGTTTATTGACAGTTGATGTCTGTTGTGGACGGAGAGTTGGTTTTTGATAAGTGTGTGGTGTATAGTAGGTCTACCATGCTACAGTGCACTCTCTCACACTCATGAGTATAAGGACAACACACATTTTGCTCAGTGGTGTGTGTGTGTGTGTGTGTGTGTGTGTGTAAAACATGAAGTTGGAGGAGGATTAGAGGTGGATCTAAAAGGAGTTAGAACAAGTGAGAGGGTGAATGTAATCAAATGCATTGTGTTTGTAGATGAAATTATCAAGGAATTAATAAAAAAGTTATATTTAATAAAATACTAACATAAATATTATCTAGTAACTTTAATATCATTCTGAGAATTGAAGTTCAACTAGCAATTAAGCATATGACAACAATGAATCAATGATAAGATCTGTCTTCAGTGCTAAGCTTTTAAATGAGAGCTTCTCAACCTGTGGGTTGAGACCTCTATGGGGGTCGACCAGTAATCACATATCAGATATCCTGCATATCAGATATATTTACATTACAATTAATAACAATAGCCAAACTACAGTTATGAAGTAGCAACAAAAATAATGTTATGGTTGGGGGTCACTACAGCATGAGGAACTGTGTTAAAGGGTCGCAGCACTAGCAAAGTTAAGAACCACTGCTTTAAATGAATCATTTGAATTATATTTATGGAAAGATAAGCATTAAAGAGGTAAGAAGTAGGTTATTAGAGGAAATACTTTCTTATCTTAGTTCCTAGATTTCAGAGGACATATAAGTTCACAAACCAGGAAGGCTTAGGGTGACAGTTAAAGTGATGAATAATTCAAATATGACAATATTAAGTCAAGTGAGGATTTCAAAAGATTAAGTAAATCAATGCTTGTCTTACTCTTTCTAGTCATTGTTTTCCTTCACCTAGAAAGTGCCTCATTTCAGTCCTCAGAATTATCTTCCAGAGAATACACGAGAGAAACTTCTCAGGGCACATGGAAGAGCTAAGGCTGGTTCAACAATAAACATCAATCATAAAACCCAGAACGCCCTTGGCCATGCTTCTGTACCCCCTTCCCAATTCATTTATGTCTCCTGATCTGCACATGCAACCAACTTACCAGTCACACAAACAGAAAAGCTAAAAGTGTGATAGAATTTGTTAGTGGAAAGTATCGTTTACCAGGAACTTTAGGTCCAAAGAAAGCTCTTGATGTCCCCTCTACAGAGTACACATACTCCCAAAACATCCTCAATACAAAAAAATACCATTATCTTCTCAGTCAAAAGCCAAGAACTCGCACTCAGTTCTTTCATTTCCCTGCCACAAGCAGCTTAATCTGCCAAGTCCTCTTACTTTTACATTCAAAATGCGTTTCAAACTTGTCTTTTCTGAATCTTCACTGCATAGGTCCAAAGATCCTCATTCCTTACCTGGATAGCCAAAGCAGCCTCCTAATAATTTCTTTACTTCTGTTCTATAAGGCAACCAGGATAATTTTGAAAAAAAAAAAACAACTCAAATCACATTCAAACTTCTAATGCCTTCTTGTTGTATTTAGAATAAAGTATACCCCCCTTGTCACAGTCCCTCAAACTTCTCAAACTGTTGCTTCAGAGACAACAGGAGGAATAGGAAGCAATAGGGGGGAAACATGAAGGAAAGAATGTTGTAATGGGAAAACAATCAGAAAACCTGATTTCTAACCCGACATAACTTCTTTGGGCTTCAAATGCCTCTGTTCCTGCTGCTTCCCTTTACTTTCCAACCCCAGCTCCATTCTAACTTTGGATCTTATCTCTGCCTGAGTGCTCTGTTTCTAGAACACAGCTTGAAGTCATAATTCAGTATCATCACAACCAATGTAAATCCTCCCCTCTATAAAGCAATTCCTGTGTCAGGTCTTTTTTAAATTTTATTTTAGACAGGATTTCTCTATATACCCCCAAGCTGGCCTCAGACTTTCTATGTAATCCTGTATGGCCTCAAATTCGTAATGTTCTTGCCTCAGCCTCTTCAGTTCTAAGACTAAAGGTGGGAATCCAGCTCATCTGGCTACTGTGTTCACTGACTTATCATCTACTCTTCTTAATTCTTATAAACTCTACATGAGAACAGTTGATTTCCTGGTGCCTAGTACAGTGCAGCACATAGTAGAGGGTTTGTTTCGTCCGTTTTCTCCACTTGTCTTTCATCAAG
This sequence comes from Peromyscus eremicus, assembly GCF_949786415.1. NCBI lineage: Eukaryota > Metazoa > Chordata > Mammalia > Rodentia > Cricetidae > Peromyscus > Peromyscus eremicus. Next base: position 81,541,189 of record NC_081426.1, on the reverse strand, counting down.
ATGATTAAAATCCGAGGGAGAAAGTACTTTTAAAAATGCACATGCTCAAATACAGGATGGCTGTAGATCAACACAAAGTGAAAAGTGAGGAAATGACCATCACTGCTGTATGAGATCTCTGCAAATCATGCAGAGGCAGAGTTTAGTGGACATGCTTTTTGATTCTCAGTCATTGTGATTTATATTAGTAAGTATTATTTTCTTTTGAAAGCAATGCATACTAATTACTGTATTGCCACTTTATGGTTACAGTAAATACTAACGTGGTAAAATAAAGTGTGTTGAGATTAAAGCATTTCTCCCTAACTACTCATTAACCACTGTTACACTGTCCAACTTCCTCCTCTTGGCTTACTTCGATCTTAGGCATCAAAATATCTTTTAATTTTAAAAGAGCCCACTTTAGAAGGAGAGGAACATTTAAGCAAGCATCCACTGAAGTTTGCACTATAATGTAATAAATATACATTACAAATAGGTTGGTGACCCTAGCCCACTTTGGAATTCGTGGATTTCTCAAATTGATTTTGAAGTGCATATTTGCTTTGCATGAGTCATATTGAAAGGCTCAACTATATATTTATCCATTAAAACTGATGAGTCAAAGTAATTTTCTTTTGCTTTTGAGCAAAGAGGTTTCTATTGACCTAAGATGTGTCCTTTGTTCTGTAGATAAACAATTGCTCACATGAAAAGAAGCTTTGTTACCTGATATCACAATTCAAATGTGGGGATGATGAATTCTAGATAAGATCATTCAAAAATAACATGGTAGCCATGGTTGAAATGCCCCTTGAGTCTCTGGACTCTGGACTATTGTTAAAGAACTCCAGACAGGGTGTTCTTAATCTAAACAAGCTACTAGAAATCCATTACACTGTTAAAACACAAACTATAAAGTGAATACAGCCTCACAGAACACAATTTTCCTCTCTGCACAGCAACAACTACTTGTTTTAAATACCAAGCATCATCCTCATCCAGAATCAGCTTTGGACTAAATTCTCACTCAAAAGTCTAGGAGCAGCAAATCTGTTCTCTCGAGAGGCTCTGGTTTACTGGTACAACTTCACCTCACTGTTGCTTCAGAGACAACAGGAGGAATAGGACGCAATAGGGAGGAAACAGAGTTCTTGGGGCTGGAGAGATGGCTCAGAGGTTAAGAGCACTGACTGCTCTTCGAGGTTCTGAGTTCAATTCCCAGCACCCACATGGTGCCTCACAACCATCTGCAATGAGATCTGACACCCTCTCCTGTCTACATAATAAATAAATACATCTTTTTAAAAAAAAAAAAAGAAAAAAGAATAGAGTTCTCTTAGATCGCATTAAACTCTGAAATGGAAGGGAGGACAGGAGGGAGGGAGGAAGGGATGAGAGAGAAGAGAGAAAGAGAGAGAGAGAGAGAGAGAGAGAGAGAGAGAGAGAGAGAGAGAGAGAGAGAGGTTGATTTAGAGTCTTGGGCAGCAGATGATCAAGAGTCTATCCACATTGAATTATCAAGAGAAGAACATGACATTATAAATTATAATTTGGAGATGGGGACATGGATTGATGGGCAAACACTTGCTGAACAAGCATGAAGACCTAAATTTTGAATCCCCAAACGTAGCTGTCATGACTGACCCTGAGCATTCACTGGCCAGTTAGTCTAGCCAAAACTGCAAGCTTCAAGTTCAGTGAGAGTATCCTGCTTTAAAGCAATGAGGTGGAGAAGATAGAGGAAGACACTTAACTGCCATGTACACATGCATGGACACAACTATTCACATGCGTGTAATACACACACATAATTTTTGAAAATCTTAAAAAAATAGATATTATTTTCAAAGTGTCCCCTGAACATGTCCCCTTGGACAACACCATAGGCCTTGTAGATCCATTTCTACCACTAGGAACTGTTCCCCCTCCGTTTTTAGTAAACCTTGGCATGGGCAGGGAGGAGCATTGTTGATAGCTCATGCCTCCCAGTTCATGGCTTTGGTCCCAGGACCTCTGCTGCTATTCAGTCCCCATGGCAGCTTAGCTGTGTCACAGAAACAGTTCATGTAGAGAGAGAAAGTCCCTTACCAAGTTTCCATTAACTAAATGGTGTAGGGAAGAGATACCTTAAAGGAGACTGTGGCCAGTGACGGGGGCGGGGGTTGTCGAAATGATGGGAGACCATAAAGCAGGTTTTAGCCTGAATGTCTAATTTGAGGCCACCATAAAGATCTTCTGCAATTAGGGGAGAAGATACAAATTTGACAGTATGTGCAATATTCTCAAATGCTCCAGTTAGTAAACCATGTAAATTCAAATTTTTCCCTTCCTTCTTGTTTTCTTTTTCATTTCATCCAGATTTATGCCAGAATCTTCTTTGATGCCTGCAACACCAATCCCTACATATCCCTACCCTGTTGCCTGCAGATAACTACCACTTAAGTGGCAATGAGAGTTTCTCTCTTCCCATTACCATTTCAGTAAAACATAGAGGAGGTGCTTGTAGGTTCTTCTCCGAGTTCCATGGCTTCACTAACCCTGGGTGTCTGGCTAGGTTTCCAACACCGGTCATGGTTTTCCCATGGGCAGCACGTCTGAAGTCCAAAGAGCCACTGATTACCACCAAAGTGTGTGTGCCACTCCGGCACCCTTGGGTTATCGTGCATGCTGGTTGTTGTGTGGTCCATAAGTATCATAGCTGAGTAGGATTGATGCTTCTTTCCTTCATTTGGAAGCTTGCATGCTACCATCTAGTACCATGAGAGGTAATCTTCAGGGAGGAAGTAGCATAATCCCTAACTACATTCTAAATATTTGTCCTTATATCCACAGGTAAGTGTGGGCCCTCACTCTTCATCAAGGGAACCTCCCTTTTCAACAGAGACCATTGCAGAAAGACCACAACTAATCAAAATGCAGAGTTATGGAGTCCTGTCCCAGTGGACACAGATACAGAACACTCCTGCACTTAAGGAACATTAGGGAAGAGGGAACAGAAAAACTCCAAGACCCAAAGGATCAGGAAGTTTCCTGTGAGACTGTGTCTCCTGGCAATGTCTGATCTATACCCATGAAGTCTCACCAGCATGACTGCCGAAGCAAGAGCTGAATAGGACAGCAATAGACACGCCAAAGTAGACAGGGGAAATCCCATGAGAACTCAATTCTACACACAGAGTTACAGACAGCTAAGGAATTCTGAAAGCAGGAGAAATGCTAATACCTAGGGAAGAACACATAGATTGGTTATCTAATACCACATGGTCAGCCCTGAAAACATACATATGAGTAACGTTATACAGGCTGAGCTGGTTATATTTAGTGATATATACATATATGTGTATACATGTATGTATATGTGTGTTTGTATATATGTATATACATATATTTGCATGTCACAACAATTAATGAAAATGAGACCATTAATTTGAGAGTGAGGAGAGGTATATGGGAGAGTTTGGAGGGAGGAAAGGGAAGAGAAAAATGACATAATTACATTTTAATCTCAAAAATAAGAAAACAAAATACTGAGGATGGCTACAGGGCCATTGTTTGCTGCTCTTTTTGTTAGACTCTCCACCCATACACATGCAGGCTCGGTCCCTTCCTTCAAGTCATACCTCAAGCGTGACATTGTCACAGAGGCTTCTCCCTGCAATGGATTTGTTTGTTATTGAGGCGGGTCTCACTACTTTTCCCGGATTAGAATCTAATTCATAGGCTCAAATGATGCTCCTGCTTCAGGCTTCCCAAGTAGCTGGAGTTAGAGATTCCATCCACCTCACCTTGCTCTCATTTACCCTGATTAAAATGACACTTCCTGGGGCTGGAGAGACGGCTCAGTGGTTAAAAACACGGGTTGCTCTTCCAGAGGACATGTGTTTTATTCCCAACACCCATACGGCTGTTTATAACCATCCATAACCCGTTTCAGGGGATCTGACACTCTCTTCTGGATTCTGTAGGCATCATGCATACACATGGTGCATATACATACATGCAGGCAAAACAATCATACACATAAAATAGAATAAATAAATATTCAAAAAGAAAATGATCTAAAATGATACCTTCCTATGGATCTATTCACTCTTCTGCCATGTGTGGTTTTTTTCTAGCCCTGCTAACCTTCTGAAATATATATTCATCTAAATACTCTTTGTGTGCATGTACACACAAGTGCTTACATAGAGTAGATATTAAATACATTTCGGTGCATTAATTAAACATATAAATTTGACCACCTTTAAGAACAAGTTAGGATAGTGGGGAAAAAATGGAGACATAGGACTCAAAGCTATTATGCCTCTTGGATTTTCTCTTGTCTATCTCACCCAAAAGGTTGACAATGGCTTCCTGTCAGGGAACAATTACAGCTCAAAGGCAGATGGATGCTAGAATTCCTTCTGTTCATGAGATGATCACACTCTGTGATTTTCCCAGTGGTAACAACACAATATCTTCACATGTTTTGTTGTCCTGAGAGCAACAGTATTAGCTGTCGGCTAGTGCTTGGGGATATGGTCTTGATGAAGATGTTTCTGACAGCAACTTCTTTTCTCACCACTTTGCAAATGCAGAATCTCCAGCATGGATTTCATTTATCTAGCTGACATTGTCAAGATTGGGAAGATTGTTTAAATTCTAAAAGCACTAATAAAATATAGAAATTCAAAGCCGGGCGGTGGTGGCGCACGCCTTTAATCCCAGCACTCGGGAGGCAGAGCCAGGCGGATCTCTGTGAGTTCGAGGCCAGCCTGGGCTACCAAGTGAGTTCCAGGAGAGGCACAAAGCTACACAGAGAAACCTTGTCTCGAAAAACCAATATATATATATATATATATATATACAGAAATTCTTTGCACGCTTTGGTCTTCCTCCGTCTTTGGTATCGGTCAGTACCATTTCCTAGCTCTAGAGGGCTTAACAGTGATAAAAAGGAAATAAAAAGACAATGTTCACTTTCTCCTTTCTTCTTGGCCTTACAGGGGAGCCACTAACATTCTAGGATCATCTATAAATGTTAGTGTCAGGGTGATGCTTACTAGATGACAGCCTGAGAGGAGCTTTGTAAGACACTTAATTGAGTTCTGCTTATGTCAGAAAGTGTGTTTTGTATAAGCCTTACCACTGCAACCCAAGACTGAAGTTCTCTACCACTTGCTGTAGTTACTGAACGGCACTAGGATTTTCTGAGGAGATGTAAAATTGGGAAGGTAAATGTATGCTTCATTTTTTTACAGTATATTCCTCTCAGGATGACTTGAAACCGTGTCTGCTGTCAGTTTCTTCACAGCCTGATGAGTCTGTTTGCTTGAATGTCCACACACATCTCAGAAGTTCCTAGTTTTTGCACTGCATTGTAGTGGTGCATATGAATATCCTTTGTATCTCTGTACTAAATTCTGCTGGTGTTAGGCGAAGTAGCTCATCTACTTGATCTGGAAATAGCCTTTTCTTAAAGTTAAGACTTTAAGCCCACCAGCTCACTTAGGAACACTTGACAGTGTCTCTCCCAGACTTACTCAAGATCTATGCCTTTCTCTTCCTGTTGTTCACTACTTACCCCTCAGCAAAATTTAACCTACAACTGCTCATTTAGAGCTCGAATATGCTATAGGTTATTTTCCCACTCTAGTATTTTTATTTGTGACCAAAACTGGACAGTGTTCCAAGAAACAGTGCTTTATCAATAGGTGTCTCTGGTAGTCTGTGGGGAATTGATCGTCAACAACCTAAGTCCTATTTGTTTTATTTTAGGGATTTCCTTTCTTTATCCTAGGTCAACAGATGACAATATAAATAAAATTAATCAAGTTATATGAGGATGAAGAAATTAAGTCAACCATTCAGAACTTAAAAGTATTATTTTTGTACTATAGAGTAGATAGAATGCTATCCAAGTCATACACAAAATTTTAGGAGATAGATATCATTATTATACTAATTTTGCTAACAGAGAAAGTGAGGTAGCCTAGAATAAGTTTTCAGATAACCTTCCCCAGGTCACACAGCCAGCAAGTAGTGGAGCCTTGATTTAACCCCAAGCCTACATGTTAAACCATTTTCTCCAGGACTTCAAAAAATGGCTTCTGTAGGAAAGCAGCCCCATAATACAACTATTAAAAAATGATTCTAGGGTCATGTTCATTACTTTAATCCATGGTAACTCACCAAAAATATTGCCAAATAAAGGCTCTAAAGACACCTGTTCACCTTAGAATTACACAAGCACACTATAGCATGCCTTGTTTTTTGTTTTTGTTTTTGTTTTGTCTTGTTTTTGCACAACCACCACTGATACTCATGAAAATATGATTGCAGAATCTTCTACTTACTGTGATGGCAGAGGACGAGACCTCAGACCCCCTTCCTAGCCTTCCTGTCTCCAGACACTGCCTATTACAAAGAAGCTTGCTCTATATTTTCCAAGTGAGTCACACAACAGAAACCCTTTGTCACAAGTCTCTAAGCATCTATGGCTAATTTCAATGTGGTCTTTAGTGTGGCCAGCTGCTGCAATTTAGAAGAATGTCCCCCCCAAAAAAAAAAGATCTGTGTGTTAAGGGCTTGGTCCCCAGCATGGCACTACTGGAAGATGTTAGAAAGGGCCCCCAAAAGGAGTTCTCAGACCTTGATCCCTGTAGTTCTCTTTATGTTTTACTTCCTGGGTTTAGATGGGAACAGTTTGTTCTACCACATGTCCCACTGAGGTGTGCATCACTTGCCAGAGGCACAAAGAAAATTGTTCCACCTGCCCTTGGATTAGAACCTCTAGAACCTTTAAGCCAAAATAAATCTTTTCTACTCACAATTTAATTGCCTCAAATACTTCAGTATGATAATATGAAATTGACAATATACCAAGTTGGGAGATTCTATAGACATGCCTTTCAAGAAAACAAACAGCCAGTTTAAAAAAATGGAGCATGAAACTAAACAGAGTTCTCAAAAAAACGAGATATAAAATTTTCATTTTGTTTTACTTTATGTGTATTGTCATCAGAACTTCTGGAACTGGAGTTATAGATAGGTGTGAGCCACCATATGGGTTCTGGGAAATTGAATCCAAGTCCTCTGGAAGAGCAGCTAGGGCTCTTAACCACTGAATCATCTCTCCAGCTGCAAGATGAGATATAAATTACTGAAAAATACTTTTTTAGTATTCAACATCCTTAGCCATCAGGGAAATGAAAATTGCTTTGTGATTTCATCTTACTACAGTCAGAATGACCAACATTTTTTTTTTAAAAAAGACAATACATGCTAGTATAGATTTGGGAAAAGAGAACACTTGCATATGACAGGTGGAGGACAAATTGGTACAGTCACTATGGAAGTCACTGTGGAAGTTCCTCAAAAAGCTAAAGTTAAATTTACTATGGGATTGAGCTGCCCCACTCTTTATACCCAAAGGACTCCATTTCCTACTTCAGAGACACCTACTCATCCATCTTCATTGCTGCTCTGTTCACAGTAGCCAGGAAATGAAAACAGCTTAGATAGCCATCAACTAATAAATGGATAATGAAATTTGATGTATTTATGTAAGTTTCTTGTATTAAAAAAATAAAATTGTGAAATTCACAGGAGCTGAATTATTCTGAGTGGGGCAACCCCCACCCATAAACAGAAAGTTTGCATGTTGTGTTATTTACTTTTTTATTGCTCTGAAAAAAACCCACCATGACCAAGGCAACTTATAAGGGGAAAAGTTTATTTGGACTCATGGTTCCAAAAACAAAAGAGTTTATCACCATCACAGTGGGGAAGGGTGGCAGCAATCAGGCACAGTGGCCAGAGCAGCAGGCTGAGAACTCACATCTTAAACCACAAGCACAAAGCAGAGAGTGAATTAGAAATGGCATGAGTCTTTACTCTCAAATCCCACCCTCAGTCATGTACTCCCTCAGCAAGAACACTCCCCCTAAGCCTCTCCAAACAGTACTGCTATCTAGGACCAAGTATTCAAATGTCTGAAACTATGGGGGACGTATCATTCAAATCACCATATGTTTTCTCTTATTTGTGAATATTAGCTTTGAATCTTCAGATATGTGTTTCATTTGGAATACCCATAAAGGTCATAAAAATAGTAGGGGCAATTAGGTGGTGGGGGAATATTCCAAATGAGGAGAGATGGACAACTATGCTATAAAACCGTAAAGGGGCGTTAATGGAGCAGAGAAGGAAGAATTACATTGGGATGGGAGGATGGGAGGTCAGAGCAAAGAGGGACATGAGGAGGGATAAGTCATTCAAAAGACCTTTTAAAAAGTCATATAGAAGTCTACCTACCACTATAAAACGTGTGTGTGTATACATAGACATAGAATCTATATCTGTATTGTAGATAGAAGATAGACAGACAGACGATAGTTAGATGATAGATAGATAGATAGATAGATAGATAGATAGATAGATAGATAGATAGATAGATAGATAGATATGATATGATAGAGTTAAAATGTAGTTACCCTATAATGGGACCGCCATGCTACTACTAGACACTACAAGCTAACAAATAAAAAGTCCAGTGCCAGAAACAAATTTTCTTTTTTGAAATTGTTGGCTAGTGAGTTCCCATTAACTCTAAACATTACAGGCTATTGTCAATGCTATTTGTTAGCCCCAGGAACTCGACAGCAAGGCCCTATTGCTGAAGACGTCATGTACTTGAGTCATAGAACTTGAAGATATAAAACTGACAGTCACCTGGAAGTATTCCTACAGGAGGTTTTCATAGCACTGGAAGACACTATGAGAGCTACTGGAAAAGAAAAGTAATCATCAACATTACCCATCTGTGAAGACTGTCAACCACACTTTCAGCAAGAAATGCCCACTGGTGAAATAGTGCTTCAAACATCATGGGAGTAACCAACCACTCCTTATTGGATTTAACTCCCACTTCACAAGATGAAAACTGTGGCTAGACAGATCATAGGCCCTAGAAAAGACCCTACTGCTGGTATTGCACTAAATGGACTCCCAACTCCATATTGTTTTACTCTCAGATTAAAACATCTCACAGTTCTCACCAGAGAAGCTTTTATTTGCAGTAGATGGTGATGAACGCTGAGGCCTGCAACAATCCAAGGTTCAGAAAATAGGAGACTGAAAAACGTTTAGCTCTGAATCACAGATCCTCTTCTCAAGGTTCAGAGGTCAGAACAGAAGAGGAGGCAGAAAGAGAGGTGGTAGACGACGACAAGGAAACACTGCCATCCAGATGCAACATAGGAATCTCAGCAGTTGCAACAGCATGCACAAGCCACATAAAAGCTCCAGCCAAAACAATTCCCGGAATGGAAGATAATTTTGTTCGAATCTTAGATGGTCTTTTAATAAAAAGCCCTAAGCCAGATATCAGGGTGAAAGCTGAAAGATCAGAGAAGCAGATCAGCCAGCCACTAGTTCTTACCTCTATGAAATCCTCAGCCTAAAGAGAGTGAGTTCCTGTTTCCTCATGCCTTGTATGCTTCCTGGGGTTAAAGGCATGTGTACTTCCCAAGCAAAGGCATGAGATCTCAAGTGCTTGGATTAAAGGTGTGTGCCACCACTACCTGACCTCTATGTCTAATCTAGTGGCTGGCTCTGTCCTCTGATCCTCAGGCAAGTTTATTAGGATACACAGTATATCAGCACAAGATAAGGTAGGCATTAAGTCCAACCCCTAGCTAAGAAACTTTTGGCAATCGATAGCTTCGAGAAGAGAGAGGGGAGTCAGTTTTCTTTTAGCATATTACCACTGGTGGATCAACCATGCTCCAGCAAAAGGTCTCACATCCATGAATATGTAAGCAGCACACACTAGATTTGATGGAAGAAGGAAAAAAAGGACACAATGTTAGAAGTGTCAGGAAGAGGGGCAGATCTGAAAGGAGTCTGGGGGGAGAATGAACATGGCCAAAACAATATATTGCACAAAGTTCTCAAAGAACTAATGAAAACAAGAGAGAAATGATAGATAGATAGATAGATAGATAGATAGATAGATAGATAGATAGATAGATAGATAGATAGGCAGATAGACGGATAGATAGATAGATAGATAGATAGATAGATAGATAGATAGATAGATAGATAGATAGATAGATGATAGATAGCATAAGCAAAACAGTCTGCATGAGTGAAAGTATCCCTGTAGTTTCTGAAAGGTAAAAAAATAGAATTACAGCCACCTAAGCCCCGAGGGCTGTTCCTCTAAGTTATCCAAGTTCTCTCAGGCAGGCCACACTGAACATTTGAACTAATGAGTTCCTAGAACTGAATGATTATCTCTAAGTACAGAAGAAGGGGAAATGAACATAAGTTGGTATGCTCATTTATGTATTAGCACCTATCGTCCTGGAATGATGCCAGTTTCCTGATGGATGTTCTTGCATCTGTTGTGATAGAGTTCAGAGAGCATCCTGATGCTCATGATCTTTGTGGAGTTGGGTAAATTATAGATTTCTCCTCATATTAGTTTCCTCATGTAAAAGTGAGATAATAAAGGCTCTATTATAAAAGGTAGTCAAGTCAATGCTGACATATAGGAAATACTCATTAAAGCTGGTCATTACTAAAGCTGAACTGAGTTTAACATGGCCTTGGGAAAGTCATTTCTTCCTTCCAAGAGCTTGTTCTCAAGCCTTGAGGGTTTCTAGTTGCTTAGTCTATCAAAGAAAACAATGGAACGAAGTTGGCCTCATTGACTAGATCATAATAGGATCATAGCCTGTCTCATTATGACTCACTAGTTCAGACAGAAACAAGGTGGGTATCCACTTCCAGGACCTTGCAGTCTCACCTGTCTTAAACCCACTAATAGAAACACAAAGTAGAGTTCCCTGAACAAGTTTCCGTCCTAACCAGGAAAGGAGTGGTCTCATCAGTATGCTACTTAACAATGCAAAATCACCGCTCGGAGTGGTGATGGTGGTGCACACCTTTAATCCCAGCACTCAGGAGGCAGAATCAGGAGAATCTCTGAATTCAAGGCTAGCCTGGTCTACAGAGCGAGTTCCAGGACAGCCAAGGCTACACAAAGAAACTCTGTCTGGAAAAACTTTTAAAAAATTAAGAAATAAAAATTAACTAATTAATTAATTTAAAAAATAATTCCCCCCACCATTAAGTTGTTTATCAACTCAGAGTCATTGTGGAAAATATCTTCTACAAAGCGAGAGCTGATCATTAAAATGTGAGTGCTATCTGTAGAGTGCCTGACAGGCAAAGCATTTGATATATAATCTCCTAGCTGCTGTTCACAGCCACCTAATTATGGAGATTAATGTCTTCATACCAGTTCTGTAGGCAGAAAAATAGGTCCTTAGGTTAAGGAACCAGCCTAAGTCACATGCCAGGTGTGTGTGTGTGTGTGTGTGTGTGTGTGTGTGTGTGTATTTCTCTGATTCTGAAGAGCCCAATTATGGAGCCACTGCTTCTAATCAGTGTCTAATATATAACATATATATATTATATATAATATATAATATATAAATATATATATATATATATATATATATATATATATATATATATATATCCCAAAAGGAGCCAAATCCAAATCCACAGCCCTGTGGAATCTATTCTAAGTGGCCTACAACATGAAGTGTACAGATCTGTACATAGGTTTGCAGGGCCTGAATAGCTAGACTGTTCTTTCGGACAAAGATACACTACTGTGTACAAGACATCAGAAACTATTGTGATTTCTGAGTAGTGCCAAGTGGATATATCATAGCTTAAAAGGAAATCCTCCCCACATATGACTTGTTCATGAGTCTTTCTGATCTCTAAATCAGAATAATTCCTCAGCACCACAATCTCTACTTTCTTCTAAACCAATAGTAATCCTACCATTCAGTCCTTCTTAAAACAAGAGGCGGTGAGGAAATTCAAGTGTCTCCAGATGTCGGGTGGAGAGATTATGTGATACCCTCACCAGAACATGAAACTGGGAAAGATGACATCAACCCTGGGATTCAGCTGCCCTGCAACCAGGGGCTTTGCAAGTAACTGAATTAGTTGCCTGCTTGTCCTGGAACTGGAAGTGACCTGCCCCTCAATAGGTATTGTTTGTCACAAAAATAATCCGTTTTACTTTGTATTAATGTATCACGTCTGTCATATGTACATGAAGAAATTGAGAGTAATTTTTACTTTTTAATTTGAGGATAAAGAAATTACAAGTAAGATGTTTAAGAAGATTTAAACACAAAAATAGTAATGCACAGCAGTGACCCTCCAAGCAGCTATATAGATAATGTTTAGCCCTTAGGTATCCTAGCAATTCTCCAAGTTGATGCCGATGGTATGCAATATCCACCTACAATTGTTAGTGTGGGTAAATGCTGGAGTTGGTCTGAGCACATGCGAGTACTTTTTATGTGACACACAGAGTTTGCATTTAATCTCTGTCACAGCTCTAGGACGGAGGTAAAGGAAGAAAGACAATCAGGCAAAGTCAGATGACGGCTCATGAACAGCAGAATGCAGACAAACCCAGCACACGGGAGCCCAGGCTCTGAGTTCTTTGTCACTGCTCTCTGACTCACTGATACATGTCAGCTTCAAGCCCGGGGCAACTTGTAACCATGAGAACCGTCACGGAGGGAAGTCATACCCTCTGTTTCTTTTAGAAAAGAAGACAAAAGCCCTCAAGGCTGAGAATGACTGGAAGGACACCACGTAACTGGTCTAGCCAGGGTCTGTCTGCACGGCAGGGCCTCGGGAAGCTGTGTCGTCCAGAGAGTGCAAAGGCAGACCACTTATGGTGCTGTTGTGTGCACGTTGTCCACTGGCCTGCAGACTCTCAGCTACATGTGAACAGGGTAAACCCTACAGAATACGTCTTCTGTGCAGTGACTAATGGTGACAGGTAAAGAGTCATAGCCTTCTGCTACCCAGAAATCACATTCTGGAGTCCATTATCCCCAGCTAATCTCAAGTTTTACTCCTCCTAATTGTTCTTTACCTTTAAGTATTTTATTTTTGAGAAGCTTCTAGAATTGCATCTTGTTTCTGTATTTTCAAACTGAGATGAGCTGTTCATAATCACTCAGTCCATGAAAGCCAGCCAAACAAGATCTAGTGGCCGCCATCCACTCCCCATGCTCTGACTCAGGCATAGCCTCACTGAGGTCTTGGGCAGGGTGACTGATGTCCCTCTCCTAGGATGGTGGCCCTGGTTTGCAAACAAGCTTGGGACAGAGAAGGCTATGTGCTATGAGAACAGGTGAATTCCTGTGCCAGAGAGTGAACCTATGAGCTGATGCATGGTGCATTCACTGTCAACTGGGAGGTCATAATAACTTGGAAGGTCACTGCTAATCCAGAATGTCACTGCCAAGCTGTGTGTGTGTGTGTGTGTGTGTGTGTGTGTGTGTGTTACATACATATGTTTATATGTGATATATATATATATATATATATATATATATATATATATGGTACAGAAATCAGAAAATTAAGACAAAAACAACAATCTTATCATATTGCCAACTAAATTTGGGCAAAACCATAAGTTTGGGCATTATTTTCAACACTGCATTTACTGAACATCAAGAATGAACCAAGAAGCATGTTCGCTTCTTGGAGTACACACGTAAGTTGTAGTCATGAATAAAAGGCAGGTAACAGAGCACCAACTGAAGCAATAGACATCCGTGACATCTTAATTCAAGTGGAACGAATCTGTTTTGAAGACAACTTAAAAAGCTTGTCTATAAATAAACAGGTTACTCTCTTGGTCTTAGAGAGTTTCAAAAAGAACAGGGGCATTGTTGTTAAAACGAACTTCTAGAAAGTTCTTAATGGTGAACAAAGCAAAGAAGGAAAATCACCATGACACAAGCTAATGACATTCTTGGGTAAGTAAGCAGTTCGCAGGCAAATGCCCCCAGGACTCCACCATGACCGATGTCAACTGTCGAGTTCAGAGGGATTTTGAGCTGGGAACAATGAGGACGTTGATGTAACAGAGATTCTGATTGCCATTCCAATAGCCCACCATTTCCTAGACTAGGAGGATCCTGATTTGATCATGTATCCCTCAGAGTGAAAACGTAGACTCTAAGTCCTGGGGAAAATTAGGGCTGCTCTGCATCCATACGGCAATCCATTCCCACTGATTGACTTGGGATGAACTACAACTCTTCCCCAGCCTATTCAATAACACAGGTATTTACTGTGGGGTACCAGAAAAGTCTGTCTTCTCTGATAATATCACAGTTTTTGATAAAGATGTGCTCTGCTAACCATGAAGGCATGGTGCTTGGAGCCACCTTATCATCTCAGAACCACGATAAATGACATTGTCTGCACCAGCAAGACGGCTCAGCAGGCAAATGGTGGCCAAGGCCACTCAAACTATCGGCTTGAGTTTAGTGTCTGGAAGCCACATGGGGGAAGGGAAGAACCAGCTGCCACAAGCTGTCTTCTGGCCACGCACATGGCCTATAAAGGCCTCTGCACACATAGACGCAGTAAATAAATGTGTGTCTAAAAAGGAAAGAGTTAAATGGCGTTGTCGATGTGACGGGCTTAAACAAGGCCTGACAACATGATCAAGTGCCTGAGGAACTTTTGCAACCAACCGCCTCACGGTTTCCTGTTATGTGAGACTATAACAAGGAATTGCTTATGCAAATAAGAAAACTGCCTTGTCCAAAATGCACGGAGAATAAAGAGCAGGGGCAGGAACTTCAACCCCAGATAGATCAGATGTTAAAGCCACTGACGGAGTCCTTTATGCCAGGATTAAAGAATTTAAAAACTAAGGAGGTACAGAATGGATATTCAACACACTGGCTACCTTCTTTGAAGGGTATCCTGGCATACCATGACAGCAGCCATCTTTGCTGCGTATACAGGCGAGTTCCACACAGCCCCAGGTTTGTTCAGGATTCTGCTTCCATGTCCAAAGTCCAGTCACCCAAACAACAGCTGGGCACGTGCTGAACAGTAGAGTTCAGCACAGTTGGCTTGCAAGACACCTTAGGGATACAAACCTAAATAGTAGAACTCTTAAGAGTTCTTGCTACCTGAATGAATATTGCTTACTTCAGTTGTGTAAAATTCCTGTCTTTAAGACTTTTCCAGATCAGTATAAGGAAGACGACTCAGTGAGTAGAGAGAGCACTTGGTGCACATGTCTTATACAAGTCTAAGACCTATAACTCAGAGCTGGGGATGTGACTCCTGGTCGAGCACTTTCTTGCCTGTAGGAAGGCATAGGTTGAAATCTAGCATGGAGGAGGGGAGCATTGGAAACTAGGGGTGGGGGCAACATGCTCTAATCATGGATTGAGATGACTGTGGTTCAACAAGAAAGGTAGTTGTTGGATACGGAGTATGGGGGGGGTCCTTTTACAAAGGTTTGGTTGGGGAGCTTCAGGGTTTGAGTTTAGGTATCTTTACACAACTGGGAGGTGATTGAGGAAGAAAGGAGGACCACACACTTCTTAGGATCAATTAGAGTTTGACTGAAAGCCTGCCTCCCTCAGAGCATGGCCCAAGAATCTTGGAGATCTAAAGCTGAAAAGGCAGGATGTCAGGCCCCAGCCCAGAATGGCAGGGTGAAGACTTGGAGACAGGCAGATAAGTGACTTCCTGCCCACTGAAGTTTGAGAAGCTCGATCAGGGTGACTGTTGTCTGCCATGGCTGCACTTGGGATTCTCTGAAGAGCTTTAAAAAGCCCCAACAGGCAGTTCAAGCCCAGACGTTCTAGTTGTTTAGATACAGCCAGAGCATGGAGGCTCTTGGAAGTTTTGCAAATGATTAGAGTATTTGGCCAAGGCTGGGAACTGCAGCCTTGGTGGCTGACACTTTTAGCTTATCTGTGCGCCTTGCTGGCCCTAGGAAGCATGTGGAGGCCTGTATAGACTTGAAGCCAGGAGGCTCTGTGATGAGAATTCCTTATGAGAGGTATAGGACGTTCAATGGTATGCTGAGAAAGGAGTGCTTTGCGTTCTGGAACAGACATTTCCTTACAAACCCACATGGATAAAACACTTTTTTTTTGTACCTTAAAATTTACCATGTACTGAGCTAGACAATCTTATCCATTATCTCTAAAAACCCCACATACTCTATAAAGAAGGCATTTTACCCTCTTCACAGATTTGGAAACTGAGGCCAAGAAATGTTAAAGACATTTTTTCCAAGGTAGCGCATCTGACAGACAGTATTGCCAGGATTTAAGGGCAGATTTCGTATTATCTCCATTACTAAAATGCCTTCCCTTACCCTAACTACTTTATTACATACACAAATCATATTTCATGTTCACCTGGTTTATTAGCTCAGTAAATATGTGACAGCAGTTCTGTCTTTAGGCAGAGACACTCACTTGATGTAATCACCCATTATTTACTGACTTTACACATTACAAAGCTTATTCAGTTTTTCTTGAAGAAACTACAGTCTAAGATCCCACTTTAGCCCTCATAGGGTTGAATTTTAAGACAAACAACTTGAGTTACTTCATCTCCCAGTTATCCTGGCCTCTCCTCACACCGAAATCTTTTACAAAATCAAATCCAATTAAAATGAGATGGAACGGTTAATGGCCCAAATTTAAAAAAAAAAAAAAAATCTTCTGACTATTGCCTTGTAAGTATATTTAGTTCTCTAATTTCCTGAGCTAAAATAAATAGCAAGAAATAATCAAAACATTATTCTTCTGTATGAATTTACTGGACCTCCCATGGTAATTCCTCCCAATAAGAATGCCTAGTAACAAGCTAGTGTGGCTTTGTCATTCAACCACTTGAGAATGGCATCCACTTTGCCTGTGGCGGGGCTTCTTTTTGAACACTTATCACCTGGTGTGCCACAGTGTGTATTTCTGGTACTGCAGTGTGTTACTTCTGCACTTTCAGACTACCACCCAGTGCCCAGGCCAGCGAACTGAATCTGCCTAAAATGAATTCAAAGGCTAATAAAAACCATGAGCGAGCCAGGCAGTGGTGGTGCACGCCTTTAATCCCAGTGCTGGGAAGGCAGAGGCAGGCAGACCTCTGTGAGTTCGAGGCCAGCCTGGTCTACAGAGGGAGTTCCAGGACAGGCTCTGAAGCCATACAGAGAAACCCTGTCTCGAAAAAACAAACAAGCAAACGAGAAAGGACGAGAAGATCAGCTTCAGAACACAGTGGGATCGCTTTAGCACACAGACGCCCAAGTAGCTAAAGGACATTCCTTGAAGGCTGTGGTAGGTGGCTGTTTCACATACAAATATTTTGTTCTAAGAACAAGACCATTCATTCAACCCTCATGGTAACCCTACAAGGACCATTCTCTGACTTCATTTTACAAATGGGGAAGCTGAGTCTGGTTAAACTGCTTGCGTAAATTTTCTGTTAGTAACCGGTGAACGGGCCTCACCCATGTCTAGCCCAACACTGCCACCTACAGGTACGATGAAATATCACTGTTTACAGGGATGCCATTCAAATGGAAAAGTCCTGCACAGACCTGACCAGAATTCAGTTCTCTCAGTTCCCCTCCATAACCCAACACTGATTCTCATTTAAGGAAATAGTTGTACTTGGTAACTATGAAGTCAGAGGGTTCTGACCCGTTCTGGCTTCAGGGAGTCCGTCAGCACATTCTCATACCTTTTCCATTAATGGTCATGTTACTCTGCTCAACCTGCGTCAAGATTTGCAAATATCATTGGGGATTATGAGAAAGGGTGGTTTCCAACCTGGAAATGTGCAAGGAAGTATGTAACCAGAACTGCTGCAAGGGAGACATCTTGGTGACTGTGATGCCATAGACAGGACATGGACAGATGGGGCCAGAATGAAGATAGACAGAGCCAAGGTCTTGACCCAACTTGTCTGATGTTGGGGCTTCCTTTGGTTTTCAGTTTTAGGTGCCCCAAAATCTACCTTGTTATTTTGTTCCCATTGGGATTTATGAAACAAAAATCTCTTAGCTTGCTGTATCTATTTCATTGTACCTTAAATCATCTCAGCTGAAGTATTACTTTTGACATGCTATAGTAAGTGAGGGCCTCACGGTGGAGATTTTCATGAAGATGAAGAGGTGGAGTTGTCCCCAGGCCAGCACGGTGTTCAGAGAACTCTTCCACAGATCATCCAGATGCCATCACTTGAAATTCAACAGGAGAAGGCAGAATGAGCAAAGATGTTCATGCTGAGTCAATCATAGTTCCATCACCTATTTACGTAACTGCATGAAATCCATGTTAGGTCAAACTCAAGGAAAACAAGCTTCATTTCCTGCATACTTGGTGGAAATGCAGTCATGGGTAGCTACTAAGAACGGAAAGTTATATTGAGAAATAAAACATGACCAAACCGATTGTTCTTGCTTTGTGAGAAACTTTTCACAAGAATTCAGGAAATTAACCAGGCATGGTGGTACATGCCTGCAATAATCCCTGTATTCAGGAGGATCTGGATTGGACATCAACCTTAGCTATATAGGAAATTCTGTCTTTGTAAAATAAGATAAAAATATAAAATATAAAATGGTTCAGGAAATCATGAATAGTGTGACTTAGTCTCCACACTGGCCTCACTTATCAAGGGTGGCAGACTTTGGCTCCTGATGTGGGACTGGAACTTCCCCCAGATCCTACCCTCATAAAGACCCCTTTCCAGCCAAAGTTTCTCCTGTATATCAGCATATTTCCCTTTGTGTCTGTTGATCTTTCTGCTAACTCCCAGGTGCTGGGCTCAATTCTCAAGTCAGTAGGAAGTCGCCAAGTACCAAGTGTCCTTACATGAGTTAGAACAATGACGCCATGGATAAACACCATGGCCCTCAAATGTGAGGACTGGGGCATGGATGCATATCTTCAACACCATAAATGTAGGGTCAGTGTGGGGGTGTGCCTGTAATCCCAGAAGACAGAGACACGTAATCCCCCAGCTAGACAGACAAGCAAAATCTGTCTGCTCTGAGTTTAGAGAGAGACCCTGTCCTGGTAAATAAGGTGGAGAGCAGTTGAGGAAGACATCTGATGTCAACCTCTGGCTTTCATATGCTTGTGCACATACTACACATGAGTTCACACACCTGCAAACATGTACTTTTAGTACACAACACATACAAATAAGCACACAAGCCGTATACACATGTCCAAAAATTGCCCTTACAAGAAAATGTGGGCCAGAAAAATGGCTCAGCAGGCAAAGATGGCTACCACCAAGCCTGAGGACCTGTGTTGGAATTTTGGGACCTATATGATGAAAAGAGAGAACTGATTTTTGCAAGTTATCCTCAGACCTCCGGGGGTACAGTATGGTACATGCACACATCCCTACACAAGTACACAAAAATTTTTTGAAAAGAAAATACGAGAATATTCCAGACACAGAGAAACTGGATTACCATAGCTTTCATAAACAGTTCTAATATAATATTGATTAACATGAGAAATAATTTACATATTTAAATATGCATACAGTTATATATTACAATGTATTTAGGGAAGAGAAAGGTTATCAAGTACTTATCAAAATTCTTGTTCTCCTGTTTACTGTCTAAAGCATATTGGAAACTGAGAAAAGATATTGTTTAATTTAGTAACACTAACCTGGAAGGATAAATTATAATAAATCAAACTAGAATTTTCCCTTGTTATTTATTTGAGGGAAAAAAAACTGTTTTGTTCTCCAATTAATTTAGCTTTACTAAGTTGAAAGCAATAGTAGACAACTGGTCAAGGCTCTCTGGAAGGATCAGACCTGAGACTGGATACATGTATGCGCGAGTCATTGCAGAAAGAGCAAGCAAGGACGCCATTGGGGGGGTGGGTGTTCAGTAAGAGTGGAAGACAAAAAAACCAAGGGACTTGAGAGAAGTTTTGGAAGCCGGATCGCTCCGGATGGGATGTTGTCAGGATGGTGTAGTTGTATTAATGGACCCCTTAAATCTTATCAAAGGAGGATAATGAAAGTTTGGGGAAACTGTTATCAGAGTAGAGGAAGAGCAGCACTCTACTCAATCAGGAGGGAGGCAGACTCCTCTTTGTAAATCACATACGTGCTCTGTGGGTTCAGACACGTCTGTGGGTTTTTGCTTCGTCATGATCCATCATGGTTCCATCTGATAAGAGTTTCATGAAACCATCTGTTTCAGAGAGGAACATGAAGACCTGGCAGGGTTCCTGGGCTAGCTTGTAGATGCCAGAAGCAGCTATTTCTCTCATCATCACATCTTGAAGTATCTAAATGTGCAAAGCAAATTTATTCACTAGGCAAAGAAAAAGTCCCCAAAGCCTAAAAAATGTATTTAGAAATAAATGAGTGGGTAGACAATTGTTTTAATCAAGTTAACAGTAGTTTTTCATATGAAAGTTGATAACATTTCTCATTTTCTTCATTCAAATTTGGGTTAAAATTTTTAGATGTTTCTCAACAGAGGTTTTAAAAGTAAGATAACCAATTTTTTCCTGCTTTTTAAAAAGTTTACAAAAGTTTGCATGTCTACTCAGGCATGATAGTAGACACCTATGATCCCAGCACTCAGAAAGCAGAGGCTAAAAGGGTTCCTGTAAGTCCAAGGCCATCCAGGACTACATCGGGAGACTCTGTCTCAATAAACAAACTATAAATTTACTAAAATTTTTCAAGTTCACAGACTGAATTAGAAATGCTCACATGTTGGAGTATGTGGGAGAATGTGGCATGTGTTCTGAATTATGCCACAGGAAATCTGCAGGACCCTTTCCTAAAGCAGGTCCGGAAGCTGAGCATAGGACCCTCACCACAGCTCATGAGAAGTGGAGGGAATGCAGTCATCCTTAGTGATGTAGGCAAAATGGGGAGCTTGAGGCCAGGCTGAGCTGCGTGAGATTCCCCTGTCTCAAACCAAAACAAAGCATAAGCCTAAACAAACCATTGCTCAGGAGATAGCTGACAGGTCTGGAAGCTGAAGGCCAGAGGTTGGCACTGCCATAGGAGCTGTGCAGTGAGGGGGAAGCTGGTGACCCAGCCCCCAGTGCAATGCTGTCCACCACGTCCCTGCTGTCCATGTCCACCTCACATACACACAGGCAATAGCTCTCCTGTGGCTCTAGGACTCTTTCTCCCCAGAGGAAACCTGGGACAGAAGAATGAATGTGATGGAAGACCCACTACCACAGCAGCTCATGGAATTACAATTAGTATTTCTCTCCCTCATTGGCCATTGTTGTTCCTTCTCTTCAGCTGGAGGCCCCAATTCTCGAAGAGGTTTTTCTGGTACTGTGAACCAGAAGCTTGCCCAAAAGCTTTGAGGGTTAGGCCTTCCCAGGCCACAATTGCTGCATGTCGCTGGCTCTGCAGCTTGGATTTCACTGTCTCCCATACCCAGGGGCAGGGGATGAGTAGATGCAGAGTCAATGACACAGACCCTGGGAGGTTGCAAGCATCTCGTTTATTAAACAAAGGGCTGGGGTATTTATGTGGGGCTGTTTGGTGGGCTTTTGTTTCCATCTGCTGTGGTGTTTCTTGGTTGGGTCTGGGTTGCACATCATCACTTTTTGGTTTGGAGCTTAGGGGTCAGGTTCCCTCTGGCCAAATTGCTCTCTGTGCATGTCACAGCTCATTGTTTGCTTAAGGCATGGCCTAGTGCTTTGGCCTTACCTGCCTCAGCTGCACTTGTCTAATTATCCAAACCAGCCAAGAAAGAACCAAGAGGCACCAAAATGCATCATCTGAAATGGGTCTTCTGGAGTGGGATCCCAAATAACATTATGTCCAGTCCAAAGGCACACAGGGGATGAAGAAATCAGCTCATGACTGGGAGACCTACTTGGGAGTTACCAACCTGATAGAGTATTAGAAAAACCCACTACCACCTAGAGATAATACCAAAGATATGGTTCCATCACCAGGTACATAGATGCCTTGAAGTCTGGGCCTTTAATGTGGAACAGTGTCCACATCTGGATGAGTATAGTAGTTGAGCAAAGGATGAAGCAAAAGTAGACCTGCTTAAGACTGGCCCTAATGACCTATATGGAAATTGGGCTTTCTCTCTTAACAATTCTGCACTCCTCACAGTTACAAATGTGTTCCCTAACAAAGAAAACACCACACTGCCCAGTGAAATAAATAAAAAATCCATCTATTTCTAAGCTATAGCTTCTAAGAGTGCTTCAAGTTCATCTGTCCATGGCCCACGAACAAGTCACTATCATGGAAAAGTGACCCAGATCATCAGAGGAAAGGTAAGGGGGAAGCAGAGGTGCAGAGTGTGTAGGAAGGAATTTGTCGGCACTGCTGGATCAAGGACCTACATCTTTGTAGAGTTTAGCCCCCACCCTGTGGAGTACATTTGTCCTAATGAAGTTCTAACGGGCCAGACAATTCTTGTGTGTGTGTGACTTAGAGTGAGGTCACTGAGATAAAAAATCAATGTGATAGTCATAGAGATCAGTTTGGATTATATCATGGCAGAAAGCAGAAGAGCCTCATGGAAAATTCATGAATGTGTATAATTGCTCAATCCACTTGAGAAAGATTTCTCCTTTGATGAGACTAAAAAGGATCATTCTCACCAAACTGGTGGCTCCATACGGTGTAACTGAGGTAGGCTCATCTGCTCTATGAAGCATGGTGGTTAACATGGGCAGGATTGTCCCCTGGCTGAATTAGTGAAGACAGCCATCCACCAATCTCATCTGCTTTCTTCAGGGGACAGACTGTGACATATGAGTGCTGTTCCCAGAGTCCCCCAAAGACCACCAAGAGATCGATGCAAAAGCAAAGAGTCTTTTTACTATTACAGTTAACCTGGGGCTCTCCATCTGTCTGACACAGCAGCAGAGCAGGAGAGACCCTGAGTAGCAATGGGGCAGGGTTTTTAAAGCAAGGGGTGCTTGGGGGGTCTACAGACTACATAGAAACAGACTCAGGATTGATTTATGCGAGTGGTAATTATATTAATAATTTTTCATTGGCTAGGATTAGTTGGGGGTTACAGTTATTCATTTTTGA
Organism: Peromyscus eremicus; assembly: GCF_949786415.1. Lineage (NCBI taxonomy): Eukaryota > Metazoa > Chordata > Mammalia > Rodentia > Cricetidae > Peromyscus > Peromyscus eremicus. The sequence continues at coordinate 81,518,260 of NC_081426.1, read as the reverse complement.
GCAGGCCTGGACAAGTTCTAGGCTTTGTCCTTGAGCTGCCATGGAGGCTGGCTGGTCTAGCACATACTGACTGTGGGGGCTGGCTCAGTGGCCCATGCTCTGTCCTTGACTCATGCACGTCTCTAAGTTGGTGAGGGGACCCAGACAGTAAACAATTGACTGAACCTTGAGCGGTCAGAGTACGTGCAGAAAGGGAGCTACAGCAAGGACTATGTCTTTTGTTCATGATCCTCCCAGAAACTGCTTGCTCAAGTTTCAGGAAACTGAAATTGAGGCCTGATCTCTGAGAGAAGACAAAGCAGCCTGTTACGGCATCTGCTTGGTCTTTTCAATGAGTCCCACCATCCCCGTGCCCTCTAGGCACTGATTTTCACTGCCTATCCTTCAGGATGCTGTGTGCTTCTGGGTCTTATTTGGGCCAAGATAGGCAGCAGGCAAGGATGGTCTGGATGTGTCCACTGACTCTATCCACTAACACAACTGTGACTTGATGCCAGAGAATGTTATTTGTGACAGTTCTCAAGTACACCTATCTCAGTTGTATATTTGGAAACAGAGAAATGATTACTTGGAGGTGGGTTAGTTTACCAAACCAAGAAAAGCACTGAGAGTTCCCATGGGACCCCCCGCCCCATCCAGCCACTTCCCATAAGGCCTGTCAGCTGGGACCCGGTCATGTCTTAACCACACAGATGCCAAAGAACTGAGAAAGAGAGTGACACATTGAACAAAGCAACAAAGCCATGTGATCGATTACAAGATGAAATAATCTTGTATGTGTGTTTTTAAAACCATATTGCTTCTCATACACAACCATAGGGTTTCGGTCACAAGCTGGTGTCCTCTCAGCCTTCCCACTTTCCCGACTCCCTTTCTAAAAGTCAGTGAGGCTGAATGTTAATTGATATATGACAAAATCATCAAAACTGTAATGATATTTGGCAATTTTTGACAACTAGTCCCTGCTGCAGAGTCACTAGAAATTCATCCCCAAGTTCTCTCGTGCTCTGAGCAGTCAGTCCCTGATATCATTCTCAGCTTCTAATCAGCAATTTTCTATACCCTATTTCTGCGGTTTTATGATTGTGAGGATCCTTCATAACTGAAACATCCATCATCAATCATCCCCTTTCCTGGCTTCTCAAGCACAGAATGACGTTTTGAGATTCATTCAAGTTGACGCCTGAATGAGTCATCTTGTAGTGCTCAGCGATGTTCCACCGTATCGCCAGACGCCACAGCTTACTCAGCTCTTCAGAAATGTCTGTGTGTTTGAATTGTTTCCATCTGGGCATGTGTATTATGAATAAAGCTGCTATGAGCATTTTCTTGACAGAGTGTGTAAACAAGTTTGCATTTCCCTTTTCACAGGAAGAAGAAAAGTCAGTAGATTGGAATTTGAAATCCTCCGAGTTTGGAAGCCTCTTGGACCCTTAAGGCATACTATGTCCGAGCCCCCTGAAAAGGGCACAGATGGGTGACAAGGTGTGCAGTTTCCTCTGGACTGTTCCTATTTATCTATGAGATACTGTAACCATTGCTAGCTTCCCCTCTTCAGTGTCAACAGTGGCCCTGTATGGAGGCTGATGGAACCATTGGGGAATTTTCTAACTGCATGGACATTTGGAAGAGCCTCTTCTGGGAATCTGGAGCTGGAGAACTCCTGAAATTATATGCTATTTCTCTTTCCCCAAACAAGCTCTCTCCTACCAACCTCTTATCTCTCTTCCTTCCAGTTGTCATGGGTCCCAGCTATCTTGGTCCCTAAGTCTCGGGTGTCTCACCAAGCATGGACACGGCATGTATAGAAGCTCTTTGTGCCTAACTGCCTTGCTGCCACTCTAGGGCTGTTGGGGGAGGAAGAGCTGCTCCGGGTTCACTGTGTGTCCTGTTCCAGTGGTAAGAGATGCCCTCTCATCTCTTAGCATGCCCCAAAGCTCTGCTCTCTCTTCCTCTCCTCCCACCTGACTCTTTTCAACACGTGTCTTTAGGGAAGCAGAAATGAGATTGACTCTACCTGTAATGACTTCTACATTCTACATTTCCTGGGACAAAGGAGCACAAGAAATAGGAACCAAAGAAGGGGGAATATACCAGGGAGCTAAGTATCTCAATAGGTTACACCTTTGTCTTTGCATCTGGGAAACTACTTATCAGGGCTGTTCAGAACAGCCGCCCCATGAAGACTGGAAAGAAGAGAAGGAAGGGACGAAGAGGTTGACAGAGGGAGTTAATTTGGGGAAGGAGGAATGTTGGGTCATTGCATATGAGTTCTCTGGGTGAAGACACAATGAAAAAGGCTCCTCCAGACCTTCATAAAACTCCCCCAAGACTGAGAGATTCAAATCAAACTTGCTGCTTACTTGACTATGACCTTGGACCTCTGAATGACTCATCCCAGTCTCTTAAAATAGTGGTGGTGCCTCTGAACATAGAGAAGCCATGGTGGCGAGATGGCACCACCTCAGATAATACTGAGTTTTCTGTTTCTCCTGAACTCTCTATGTCCTAGGTTTCATTGTATGATTTTACTCTTCGTATTGTTCCTCACACCCCTGCATCTGATAGCCCAGTCTCCTGTGTGCAGGCTGAGGAATCAAGTTGATCACTACTCTTCCCTGATTGGTCACAAGACAAAAATGTAGAATGAGACCTTTCTGAGGAACAGCCACGCTGATTTTCACAGTGGCTGTACCAGTTTGCACTCCCATCAGCAGTGGATGAGGCCTCCCCTTTCCCTCCAGCCTCACCAGCATAAGTGGTCGTTTGTTTTACTGACCTTGGCCAGTCTGACTTTCTCTGAATTTGTATTTCCCTGATCACTAAGGATGTTGAACGTGTCTGAAGTGTTTCTTGGACATTTGTGCTTCACCTCTTGAGAACTCTCTGCTTTGTTCTATATCCTATTTTTAACGGAGTCATTTGCTTTCTTGCTGTTCAGGGCTGTGTTAGTTCTTTACATATTCTAGTATTAATCCTCTATCAGATGTAAGGATCTTGTCTTGTTCTGTAGGCTCCCATTTTGCTCGAATGATGGTGTCCTTGGCTAGACAGAAACTTTTCAGCCTCATGAGGTTCTATTTATTAATTGTTGGTCTTAGTACTACCAGTGCCCTCTTCAGAAAGTCCTTTCCTGTGTCCATGAGATGAACCTATTTCCTACTTCCTCTTATAAAACAGATTCAGGGTGTCTAATCTTACGTTGAGGTCTTTGATCCACTTGGAGTTGAGTTTTGTGTGGGGTGATAGATATGGATCTATTTCCATTCTTCCACAGGAGACATTCAGTCTGAAAAACACCAACTGTTGAAGACCCTGTCTTGTATCCAGTGCATACTTTTGGCTTCTTTGTCAAAAGCCAGGTGCCCATGGGTGTGTGGAATTCTTTCTGGGTCTTCAATTCAATTCCACTGACAAGCATGCCTGCTTTTACGTTAGTCTCCCCTGCAGTTCTTGCTACTTGGGACTGTTTTAGATATCCTGGGATTTTGGTGTTCCCATACAAAGTTGAAGATTGGCTTTTGTTTTGTTTTGTTTTGTTTTTCCAATTTCTGTGAAGAAGTGTGTCAGAATGTTGATAGGGATTACACTGAACCTGTGGATTGCCTTTGATGGGGTGACCATTTTCACAATACTAATCCTACAAATCCACAAACAGGGGAGACCTCTTCACCTTCTGGTGTCTTCGATCTCTTTCTTCAGTGTCTTATAGTTTTTATTATACAAGCCTTTCACCATCAGCAAAGTGAACAACAACAGTATAACCGTATTAATTGTGACTCTATGTAAATTACCCCAGGACCTCAGCTGTGTTATTGGACAGTCAGCTGGACTGAGTTCCTTTCTTTCCCAATAGGGGACAGTTTTCAGGCAGTCAAAGAAAATACTGATGTAGCCTACAAAAAAAAAAAAAAAAGAAAAGAAAAAGGTTCCATAAGGGGCTGAGAAGAGAAGCCAATAAGGAGGGCTCAAAGAGGACCCATGAATCTCACTGTGGAGGGAAAAGAGTGGACATTGCAGTGGTGGGGGTTGGGGCTGGCAAGGGGAAGGGGGAAGGGAACAGGAGGGATCAGGTGGAGGGGAAGAGTACTAGAAGAGACAACTGGAATCTGGGGGTATCTCTGGGATGAGGTAGAAACTTGGAGAAATGGAAACTCCCAGGAATCTATGAGGATGGCCCTAGCTAAGACTCTTGGCAATGGGGGATGTGGAACCTGAACCACCATCTCCTGTAACCAGGCAAGACTTCCAGTGGAGGGATTGGGACACCAACCCAGCCACAAAATCTTTGACCTACAATTTCTCCTGCCTGCAAGATGTGCTGGGATAAAGGTGCAGAAATTGTGGGAATGACCAATTAATGACTGGCCCAGCTGGAGGCCATACCCTGAGAGGGAGCTCACTTCTGAGGGCCAGGACCCAGAGGTGGGATACCCCAGAGACCTAGAATAGAACCAAATATGACTGGCAAAAAAAAAAGTTAATGAAATGATTCCTAATGATATTATTCTGCTATAGTTGTAGATTAGTGCCTAGCCAAATGTCATCAGAGAGGCTTCACCCAGCAACTGATGGGAACAGATGCAAGGACCACAGCTAAACATTAGACGGAACTCAGAGAATCCCGCTGAAGAGAGGGAGGAAGAATTGTAGGAGCCAGAGAGGTCAAGGACACCACAAGAAAACCTACAGAACTAACTACCCAGGGAGCCTGCGTGGACTGACCTAGGCCCTTGCACATCTGTTACAGCTGGGTAACATACTCTTCTTGTGAGACTCCTAATGGTGGGATCCAGGGCTGTCTCGGACTCTGTTGCCTGCTTTGGGGACCCATTCCTCCTACTGGATTGCCTCACCTAGCCTTAATAGAAGAGGAGGAGCCTAGTCCCACTGCAATTTGATATGCTTTGGAGGACTGATATCCGTGGGAGACCTGCCTGTATCTGAAGAGAACCAGTGGAGGAGGAGTGGATGAGGGTGGGTAGAGGGAGTATTGTGGGGAGGAACTGGCAAGAGGGGAGGGGGAAATTTGGTTGGGATGTAAAAACATACATACATACATACATACATACATACATACATACATACATACATACATAAATACTCCCCCAAAAAAGAAACCAAGTTTGTCACTAGAGGGCGCTACCATCTAAGCCCTAAAATGTGGCTGCCTGAAGCTGCCATGAAAAAAACACTGAGCATTCCCGTGCTGGTTTTGCTGTCCTGTACTAATGAATTGTATTAGGCTAGTTTGTAGCATATAATATGACTTTATATGGTACATGCTTGAATTTACTTAGGAAAATATTTATTTACTATTCTGTTTTTAATTGATGTCTGTAATTACATGTATCAATTGAATAATGAATAAATGTCATAAAATATCAGCAAAAGAAATGACAGCACCTGCTGAAATGACAGGAACTGAAATTGAAGCAAAAAAAAAAAAAAAAAGCCTAACTCGCCTGAAGAAGACCCCAGGCTCATTTGCAGAGAGACAGCATGTCATCTACTACGATAGTATGCTGGTCAGTCCATCTTGTCTCCTCAGTGCCTAGAATGTTACTTGCGCAGGAAAACATTGGAAAGGATGAGATACAACTCTGTTGTATGAATGCTTTCATCTGTTTGAACAAGCAAATTCATTGAATGTTCCTAATGTCAAACACCAGGAACCCTGATTACCCATAGCTGAATTATCTATGAGGTTTTTTGTTTTTTTTTTTAATCAAGACTTAAAACATCAGAATTACTGTGGTGCAATTATGAAAACTGCATTTTCAATTTATTCATTTTTAGTTATGTGTAAATGTGTGTGTGTGTGTGTGTGTGTGTGTGCTTTCCTGTAGTGTGCATCGCATACAATTCCCCTGGAACTGGAGTTCCAGTTGGTTGTGAGCCACCATGCTGCCTCTAGCAATCAAACCTGAGTCCTCTGGGATCAGTCTCCACTCCAAAGTCTAATCCTAGATCAGTGGCGTCACCTGCGAAGGTGTTGGCACCAGGAGCTCTCAGTTTCACTGTGGGCTTTCTGTGTCAGAAACTCTAGACGTGAAGCCCAGTTGTCTGTGTTTTAGGACATCAATGGGACACTGAAGCTCTCTAAGTATGAGCAGCAGTCCTGTGTGCAGGGCCCCAGACCAGGGGAACCAGGAGAACTTGAAATTCAGGACCCTAATTTCCTTTGTAGGTCACCGGGTATGCAGTCACCATAAAGGTAGACCTCTCTATCACAAATCAAACAGGATCTTTAGCAAGAAGTCCCACTTGGGAAATCCAGAGGCCATTAAACAGTCATTTAAACACTTTCTTGATCGCTTAGACAAGCTTCTTTTCTGTTTAGAAAAAAAATTCTAAGGCATTACAAGTTACAGATTCAAACTCTTCTAGGGCAGAATGTTGACTATTTAATGTCCTACGTGAGGGACCTTTAAAGAAAAGTGTTGTGCGCTGTGGCAGTGAGAGTATAATGGATTATACAAGAGAACAAGTTGGGGGAGGGGCAAGTGCAGCCGACACTTATTACAGGAAGGTTGGAGACTCTTATGAGTGTGTATGGTTTGTGTTTTCCCCTTCGTGTGGCTACTGGGGCTCTCCATTTCACCTTCCCTTTGCTGTACAGTAAAAGCTATAAATTCCAAGCTGATGGTCTCCGCCGGTGAAACACCACTCACTGTTAGTAGTCAAGAATGATAGAATTCGGAATTTGTGTTTCCAACAGGATGAAAAGGGACTGAAGTGTAAAACATCAAGTACATGCTGACGCCAAAGTCAGTTAAAAACATTCTGTGTAAGGCAAAGATAAATTTAAAATAGCCAATAGAGAATTATTTTTTTTAGTAGAATTCGAGCTTAGTTCTTTTGTTTGTTTGTTTTTACTTTCTTTATATTTATTCTTTGTGTCTCTCACATCATGCATCTTGATCCCATTCATTTCCGGTCCTTCTGTATCCGCCCTCTGCCCTTGCAACCTCCCCCCCCCCAATAAAATTAAGTAAAATTAAGAGGAAAAAGGAAAAATATTGTCACGGAAGCTGTAGCGTGACATAGTGAGTCACACAGTAAACCCTTTTGTCCATATATCTTTACGGGCGAGTGTTCATTTGCAAGGAGTCATTGGTCTGGTTCTAGAACTCTGGTTTCTGCTACACTATCGAAGCCAGATCCTCGCTGGGACTCCTCTTGGATATCCTGTTGTTGCCCTGTGTGGTGGAAATTCTGCAGCTTTGGGTCTGCAGGACCGTCCCCTTCACGTGCTCCAGCAGATCATAGACGGAGTGGATGTCGGTGGGCCAACTCATAACCCTGGTTCTGGGACTTGTTCTGGGCAGGGTTGGTCACCCCAAAAGCTCTTCTTGTCTTCACCACTAGGGTAAGCTCTACAGCATTGCCCTGGCTAGGTCACCCCTTGCGGCAATGAGCAAGGAGCAAGGCCAGTTCTCCTGCTCTCATACCCATCAAGGTCTGCTCTTCCACACCTAGACCTTCAGGGCCAGTTTTACTGTGTTGCCCAGGCATGGTGTAGGGGCCACTCTCCCGAGTGCTGCAGCTGGTGGGGGGCAGGGACAGCTCTCCCACCTGCCACAGATGAGGGGAAAGGATAGATCTACCGTGCTCACATTTCAGGGAGGTTAACCCGCACCCCACCCCCACCCCTCTCCACTCCCCACCCTACCCTGTCAATAGGTTCATCTCTGTTGTGCTGCCCAGGTGAGGTCCAGGGCCCACTTTTTTGAGTGCTGCAGCTGGTAAGTGGGAGGGTCAGCATTCTTGCCCACTATTGGTGGCAGGGGCAAGAAGGAAGGGCATCTTTCCCTTGCCCTCACCACCACATGGCAGATGAGGGAGGTGTGGCCAGATACCCCACTCTTATACCCTCGGGGCCAACTCACCTGCTCTTCTGCCCACAAGGTGAGCTCTACTGCCCAGGTGAGAAGCAGGTCAGCTCCCTTGCCAGCTGAAGACAGCAGGGGCAAAAAGGGAGGGCATCTTTCCCTTGCCCCCACCCCCACACTACAGATAAGGGAGGCAGTACCAGCTGTGCCCCTCTCATGCCCTTAGAACTGGCTCACCTGTACCCCTGTCTACAGGGTCAACTCTAATGTGCCCAGGCAGGGTGCAGGGCCTGTTCTCCCAAGTGCTGCAGCTGGTGAGGGGTTGGTTCAGATCTTCCACATGCTGCAAGTGTCAAGGGGTAAGGGGAGGAGGGCATCTTTCCCTCACTCATGCTACCACATGGCAGACAAGAGGCGCACAACCTGCTCTCCCATTCTCACGCCCTCAGGGCCAGCTCGCCTATGCCTCTGCAAACAGGGTCAGCTCCATTGTGCTGCCCCGGTGGGGTGTAGGACCCTCTCTCCTGAGTGCTTCAGCCTATGAGGGGCAGGACCAGTGTTGCAGCCAGTGAGGGGGTGGGGCCAACTCTGTACAGCTTTATCCTCTCTGCCTTCAGTGGGTATCAGGAGCCTTGAACATCAACACAGACTACAGGGGCATCAGGACTATGAACCTAGACATGGGCCCCGGCAGCAGCCCAGGCCCAAACATCACCATGGCCCTGGGTGGCAATGAAGTCACCCACCCCAGCCCGCTCCTCACCGCTTTCACCTCTTCAGATATGCTTGTGTCCCACAGGTCCACAGGAAACAAACCCCTCTGTCTCTCTCTCATCCTTTGTCCAATACCACACCAAACATTTGCTGCCCATCATAGTGCCGAGCATCCCGTCAGTCTGCCCTGGGCTCTCATATGGATCTATCTCTTGGCCTACTCAGTCCATCATGGCACTGGGCAGGAACATCTTCAGCTTAGTAGGCAAATCTCTGTGAGTTCAAGACCAGCGTGGTCTACAGAGTGAGTTCCAGGATAGGCTCCAAAAGATACACAGAGAAACCCTGTCTCGAAAAACCAAAAAGTAAAACAAAATAAAGTAAGTTTTATTTCCAAAGTGCAAAATATCAAATAGGCAGCCCACTTTGGTGGCTCTGTCAGAAAACTTCGATTTGAAATGATAAGAAACAAATACAACAGTAAATACCGCAGTGACTCTGTTCCTGCTACACAATTTAAAAATGCAACTCATAGTAAATTTAAAAAAAAAAATTGTAGCCAGGGGCAGTGGTGGTGCACACCTTTAATCCCTGCACTCAGGAGGCAGAGGCAGTGAATCTCTGTAAGTTTGAGGCCAGCCTGGTCTACAAAGTGAGTTCCTGGACAGCCAGGGCTATAACACAGAGAAACTCTGTAGCTGTAAGATTTCCTGTGTCCCGCCCAGCCCCACAGTCCCACCTTCCTCTGGTTCCAGCCAGCCCCAAGGTCCCTCAGCTGCTTATAAAATAATTATTCAGAGGCTTAATATTAATTACCAACTGTATGGTCTATGGCAGGCTTCTTGCTAGCTAACTCATATAACAACCCATTTCTATTAATCTATATGTTGCCACGTGGCTGTAGCATTACCAGTCTGCTGGCATGTTGCTCCTTGGGTGGTGGGTTTGTGTCTCCCTCCTCTTCTTTCTTTTTTCTATATATCTGCTTGGATTTTCCACCTGCCTCTACGCTGCCTTCCCATAGGCCAATGCAGCTTTATTTATCAACCAATCAGAGCAATACATATTCACAGCATACAGAAAGACACAGCAAAACTCTGTCTTGAAAGAAAAATTGCAAGCTCTACACTGAGCCCATAGAAGAGGATGCCATGGACTTCCCCAACCTCCCAACCAAGGTATCTCCTATATGAGATGTGTATGGGAGAAAAGTATCATTTAAATCAATACAGTTCTTATTAGTCACATAATCTCAAAAATATTGGGAAACTTTTTACTATATCTTTAAAATAACAGAGTTATCACTCAAATATGCATTCCTTCACACAATGAGCAAAGTTCCAATTCACAGGAAATATATTTATTATTCATATAGCAAAACTGAAGGAAATTATATAAAATAAAAATTGTTTTTCTTTAAAGTAATCTTAAATACTCCAAGAATGTAAGTCTTGGGAAATGTGGCTTTTCAGGTCAGACTTGAATGATGTTGCTATTACGTATAAATGAACACAAATCTTATTACTTGGCGCCATAGTCTCTAAAGTTAAATAACTGATAAATCACATAATGGTCTTAAACCGTATTTCCAACATTGACATTTGCTTTTGCTAAGTGAAAACTGTTCAATCTAATGAGTGAACCCTAAAATCTACAAGCACGTAAAAGTTCACCTCAAAACAAAACAGAAACGTCAACTTTCAGCATTGTCTAAATGACAATGTTAAGATAGCTATAAAAATCAAGTTTCCCTGTGGGGAAGGAGGGACTCGGGCCGGGCATCATGGTGTCTTTCTTTGTTCCTTCTGTTCGGCTTCCAGCTCTGTAGCATCTCCATCAGCCTGCTGTCCCCTTCTTTCCCCCCTGACCTCACTCTGCACGTGTTACACTTGATGTGGCTGCCCACAGATCCTGGGTATTCTTCTGGGTATTCAGTTCCATCTTACACAGTCTTTTGTTTTTGCTTTTAGGCTTGAGAGGTTTCTAGTGACATACCCTGAGCTCAGAGGTTCTTCCCTCGTAGCAGGGAACAGTGTTTTGATACGTTCTGTTTCCCTTTCTTCCTTCCTTGGGGTTTCCATCTCTGGTCACCTGTCTGCTCTTGCACAGTGTCTGGTTGGTTTGTTTGTTTTGCATTAAAACCTTATCCTATTAGTCAGTGTTTGATGTAGCATGAATCTTAACCGGGAAAAGTGACTGTGAGAGCCAGTGTCAGGAAAGGCTAGAATTGTCCCCCACTGATACAAGCTCCAGGGTGAAACTCAGTTGGAGGGGCCCAGTCATAGGGAAACACCAAATGTGTGTGAGTTTGCCTCCAGGGCTCCACTATGTTATTATAGTAAACATGGGGGAAATTCTCTCATGCTTCTGGCAAGAGGAGGAGAAAGTAACCATTTGAAATAGACCAGCACATTCTGGTATCCTTTAAAAGCCCTGATCTCCAGAGAAACGATTTATCTCAAGCCTAACCTGCTGGGGTTTTATGAAAACATACCCAGGGAAGATGAAACCCCAATTCCAGCTCCCTGTAGCCATCCTGTATCACCAGAGAAAGGGAAAGATGAAACACTTGTGAAGGTCATAGTCCAAGGGCACAGGTTTACAAAACATCTGAAGTGAACTATAGAAGCCCACCCTCCTCAACACCACAGTATCAAGGCCTATGGCCTGAAGCTCTGTGTAGTCAGTTGTCAGATAAAATCTACCAGCCGTACCGAAGGTCAGCTGAAGAACCCAAACAAGCATGGGAAACAGAAATGATATGGTATGACTATTGGAAATATGCGACCACCAAACACACACACAAAAACCCCCAAACTGTGGTGATATTGTGTTCCCCAATATATTGTACGCCTTAGTAAACTTATCTGAGGTCAGGGAACAGAACAGCTGCTAGATAGATACAGAGGCCAGAAAATGGTGGCACATACACCTTTAATCCTAACATTCTGGGGGTAGAGATTCATCTGGATTTCTGAGTTCAAAGCCACACTGAAAACAGCCAGGCATGGTGCCACATGCCTTTAATCCCAGGAAGTGATGGCAGGAAGCAGAAAGGTATATAAGGCATGAGGATCAGGAACTAGAGCCTGGTTAAGCTTTTAGGCTTTTAGCAGCACAGTTCAGCTGAGAGCCATTCAGATATGAGGACACAGAGGCTCCCAGTCTGAGGAAACAAGATCAGCTGAGGAACTGTCGAGGCAAGGTGGCTGTGGTTTGTTCTGCTTCTCTGATCTTCCAGCATTGACCCCATTAACTGGCTTCAGGTTTGATTTCATTAATAAGACCTTTTAAGATCCATGCTACATCAAACACAGACTTTCTTCAACACCTTCTTCCCCAACCCCACTACACTTATCCCACATACTTTTTCTCCAATAGCAAGTTTCTATGTAACCAAGAGCAACAGAAACCATGCCGCTTTCCCCACTAAACTGCAGGCCTGCTGGTCAGTGGAGTGATTGTCGGCCAGGCCTTGGTCTGGAAGAGACAGTGTACTTGAAATGTAAAGAGAATGTAGAGCTGACATCATGTAGCTCGTTAAACTATATGACATCGCAATAGCCTAAAGCCAACTGCAGTCACTGTTTAATAAGCAGCCGCTGTTGCTAGAGCTGGCCGGATCATGTGCTCTTGCTAACCTCTAAATCGCCCCAGGTAGTATTCTGTTCTAGATACCACCAAACAGAGACTTCTTCACTATCCTTTGCTGTCTTCACTCTCGCTATTCTTGCTTGATCACGTCTTTCTGTCCCTCCCTGTCACACTCATCTGCATATTTTGCTCCATGTGATTATAATGGTTCCCCTCCCAAGCCACACAACTATTTCAGTGTGTGATTGCACATTGATCGGAATCATTTTCAAATAACGTCTGTCTCTGAGTTGACACTCTGAGTTTCATGAGAACAGGGTCTATAAATGTCTTTTGCTGAGTCTTGTTTCATGAGGAGCTAGTGCCATGTCAGGGATATGGTAAGAAACCAATAATATAGATTCCCCATATGGGCAGAGCTAAAGGCCAAAGACATTTCTGCCTAAGCCCCAAACCTAATCTTTTTATGTTGTGCCTTGCTGCCTCCAGCAGTCATATTAACTTAGGAAAAGAAATCTTAAAAAACTATAAAACAATACAAATATATGAAGTACGGCAGGTGGCAGCACCACTATAATTGAAAAACACTGGACTGGATGACATTGAGAGATCCTTGAAATTTTTGGACTTACAGAGGAGCTCTGTCCTCTCTCTGCCTGCCACAGCTCTGTCCTCTCTATGCCTGCCACAGCTCTCTCCTCCGGGTCCACTGAGACATGTGCATCATTAGCTCTCACCTCTCAGTTCTGAACCCTCCCTCACTTATTGTGGTTTTCCTCCTCGGTACACATTTGAGAAAAGAGAGGGGCGCAGAGAGGGAGAGAGAGTCTTGCATCTTTTGGAAGGGATTAAAACAGCATTTGAGTAACAAAGGCAGAACAAAAACATTTAAATTCTGAGTTCTTTCTGAACCATGTTTTCTTTTCCTGGCTCACAGTCTACTTTTACTTCTCCTTTAGTGGTTCCCCTCAAGGATAACTACTTACTCTGCTATGGATACATAAGTCTTAGAAGCATAACTTTCTTGCTTCCCAGATCTTTGCCCTCTTCTCACCACCTAGTGTAATGGAGAAACAGCTACTACTTTCTGTTGTGGAATACTAGTTTAAGATGTGTTTCACTTATTTGTGCTGCGGAATGTTTGTTTAATGATGCAAAGATGTGTTGCATTCTTTTATGTTGCATTTGTTTAACTCTGTGAAGCTGTGTTACTTTGCCTGTCTAAAACACCTGATTGGTCTAATAAAGAGCTGAACAGCCAATGGCAATGCAGGAGAGAAAAATAGGTGGAGCTGTCAGCCTCAGAGTATAAATAGGAGGAGAAATCTAGAAAAAAAGGGGGGAGAAAGGATCAAGGATCAACAAAAGGAGGAGAGGACACTGGGGGTCAGCCACCCAGCCACATAGCCAGTCATGGAATAAGAAGGAAAGAAATATACATAGAATAAAGAAAGGTAAAAAGCCCCGAGGCAAACTGTAGTTAAAGAGAAACAGGATAATTTAAGTTAGAAAAGCTAGCTAGAAACAAGTCAAGCTAAGGCCAGACATTCATAAGTAATAAGTCTCCATGTATTTATTTGGGAGTTGGGTGATGGGCCCCCAAAAAGTAAAAACAAAACAAAAACAACAACAACAAAAAACTACAGCTCTCAGCTATGGCCAAGGCCAACAGCACTTCACTTCTCTGTATACTGTAACCCATCTGAATTCCCACCAGCATCTTCCTTCTACAGACAAGGAAACAAATACTGTAAAAGACAAACTGCCATAGCAGGTCCTGATGGAGAGGGGGTGGAATTCAAATGACATTTCAAGTCCTCTCTCTCTCTCTCTCTCTCTCTCTCTCTCTCTCTCTCTCTCTCGTTCTCTCTGGAAAAAAAATAAGCTAGGACTTCTGAACTCAACTTGAAAAAGTTGCGACCCCAGTCCAGGGATTCTTGAAGTGTGTGACTACAGTAAGGTCAGATGTCAAACTATTCACCTTCCTCTTTATTGTCAGTATCAAACTGAGGACCACAAAGAACATTTGCTTATGTAGATTATAGTCATTAGTGTTTACCACATAAAAAATTAAAACTGGGAAGTTTTTAAGGTTTACATATAATTTCAAAAATTACTAGAATCATCACATGTTAATCTTATAGTATATTTTATGAAAAATGTCTATTTTCTAAAATACATACTGAAGAGAGTTCATTGTCTTATATATTACAAATATCTTTAATATCCAGATTAATAAAAATTATAGGAATTTTGCATCTTTGCATTACTTATAATGCTGAGATAGAAACTTCCTACACATATCTAGTTGAAAGGGGATGTTTTAATGATTCCTTATTTTTGCAATTTTTAGCTAATTTGAAGATATTCAATTCTGATATTCTATCAAAACTCAATGGGTAGTAGTTTCTTAGAGATCAGTTGCCATGTAGAATCTGAGATATTATTAGGGGACTTTTCATTCTGTTACTAGTCTGACCTACAGACTTGATTTGAACACTACGTATTGATCAATTTTAAGATGGTGGTTTATTGGCTTATAGGTTTGTCTTTCAAATGTCTACATACTTTTTACATAATAGAAAACCATATTTGCTAAAATTATCATTTATCTTATCAAGAAACTCAAGGGGTAAACAAGAACACCTCTTTCAAGTTCTGTTTTTCACTTGAAGCCTTAATTTTTGTAGAACATATAATCTCAGTTGTTTTCTCAGAGATCACAGGGTCACTTCTGAGGAAACCTCACCCACGTTGGTCATCTTTTATGTGTGTGTTGTTCTCTCATATAAAAATACCCTTCAATGAAAACTTGTAGCACAGGTAGCAGTCTGAACAATTACACAACTGCTTTTCTCAAGATACCCATTATACATTAGTACCTAACATGTTTTATGCAATAAAAACAATACATTTTAAAACAGTCTGGTCTGAGAATACAGCTCAGTTGGTAGCTAGCTTGTCTAGCATGTACAGAGCTCTGGATTCCATCCCCAGAACCATGTAACCAAGTGGCCCATCGTATAATGAAGTTCAAGATTACACCTGCTACATAGTTAGTTCCTGGCCAGCCAGGCATACATGGCACACTGTCTCAAAACAACAACAAAAAAGACAGGTTTATAGGAAAAGATGTTCAATACCAGTAGTCTTCAAAGAAATGCAAATTAAAATCACCACCAGGTCACTTCACACTCATTAGTACTACTACTTAAAAAAGACCAGAGACAACAAATGTTGGCAATCTTATGGAGAAAAGGCTAGTACATTGTTCAGGAGAATGTGGTTTGTTGTAGACATTATGGAAAACAGCACAGACACTCCTAAAAACGCCAGTAATAGAATTGCCATAGACCCAGATCATACTCATCCGGGTATATAGTCAAGTAAAACAAAATCACCATCTTACTGTAAGAAAGTCTGCAAACCATGCTCACCACAGCATTATTTACAATAGTAAAGATATTGAAATAACCTGAGTGCCCATTGCTGGATAAACGAGCAAAGCAAATGGAACATAAACATACAAAAATGATTCGGCCTATGAAATGATTCGGGTTTGGACATTGTGCTAAATGAATGTGATCTGGGTCCAAAAAACGAAATGTTATACAATCTCACCAGTATGTGACTCTGAA
Source organism: Peromyscus eremicus (assembly GCF_949786415.1). NCBI lineage: Eukaryota > Metazoa > Chordata > Mammalia > Rodentia > Cricetidae > Peromyscus > Peromyscus eremicus. The sequence continues at coordinate 81,502,479 of NC_081426.1, read as the reverse complement.
AACAAAAACAAAAATGTCACAATACAGGGATAGAAAATGAAGCAGTATGACCAAGGCAGAAGAGGTGGGACACAGGGGAAACATGGAGAACAAGAGCGGAAGCAGGAAGCAGTCTGAGGAGTGCTGTGGGATGGTCTGTATGTCAAGTGTGTTGCTGATTGGTCAGTAAATAAATCACTGATTGGCCATTGGCTAGGCAGGAAGTATAGGCGGGACAAGAAAAAGAATTCTGGGAAGTGGAAGGCTGAGAGGGAGACACTGCCAGCCGCCATCAGGACAAGGAAGATGTAAAGTACCGGTAAGCCACAAGCCATGTGGCAAAGTAAAGATTAATAGAAATGGGCTAAATATAAGAGTAAGAGCTAGACAATGACAGGCCTGAGCTAATGGCCAAGCAGTTTAAATAATATAAGAGTTTGTGTGTTTATTTTGTAAGTGGGCTCTGGAACTGGCGGGACTTGGTGGCGGGAGCTGGAGAGAAATTCTCCAGCAACAAATGGCGCCCAACGTGGGGCAAGAGTTTCCACCTAAAAACTGAGAAAAAAGATTCTAAAACGGAGCTAAAAACAGTTCCTAATTGTCTCTCTCAAATGAGCGGCAGCTGCCGGTTTGAGCTACTGGCAGGTTCCTGGCGTGCATGCTCGACCTGCAGTATGGCGGGAATAAGGCCTCTGCAAGTGGCACATTAAACTGTGTGGTGAATTTAGCCTTTGCTAGTACAAAACAAAAAAAGAGGTTTCTGGGCTACACGCTACTTTGGTAAAAGTGTAGACCCACTATTTCTGAGAGTTATGGCTCCCAGAGCTGGCGGAAAGCGGACCGCCACCATGTTGGGAAGCTAAAATGGGCGGAGCCAGCAGCCACTGCGCCGTTTCAGGCTTAAAAGGCTGCAGTTTAAAAGTAATAGGCTCAAGCTAATATAAAAAAATAAGCCACGTAAAGATGACTACCACACAGAGAATCTGGATTATGTTCTCTTTGATATTCGTAACTGCAGAAAAACATTTGATTGTAAAAGCTGTTGAGTTATGCCAAAATGTATATTTTAAAGGTACCTTGACTTCAAAATTTGGATATAAGGATATGTTGCTTTGGAAAAGAGTCTCTGCTCTTGTTTCCACAGAAAGCCAGAGACTATGGATTTGTTCCAGATTAAGATACATCAGGTTTGACCAGCCAAGACCACCTGAAAGGTCTCCGATGACACCATGGCCCAGATGATCCAACATCCAGAATGGTTCCAAGGCAACGGGCTCAGATATACAGCCTCACGGACTACTCCATGATCCTAAAATTTTCTTTCTGTCTCCAGAAGATACAGCACCCCCCTCCAGCAGGAAGTAGTAAGAGAAGCTACGCCCAAATTCCCAAATATACCAAGCTGGCTTTAGAGATGGAATTGGCTCACTCCCCCTCTAAACCCAGACATATTGCTCAAAAAAAAAAAAAAAAAATGGTTAAGAGATTCTTGTGTCCCAAATCGGAAGAGCCCTCTGGTGTGGGACAGAGAAAAAACAATATTTTTATTTAAATCAGGTTGATTATAAATACAATCTCTTTCTAAAGAAAAAAAGGGGATAGTTTAGATATGATAGGATGAAAGGGTAGATTAATGAACCTACTTTTAAAGAGTAACAACTTGTTTAAAATGTTTTACATTGCTATAGATTTTAGTTTATTGATACAAGTTTAAACTTAATTTTGTTATACTGTATATATATTTCTATTCTTGTTTGAGGTATTATGTTTATGTAACTCATTTAAAATTATAATGGATAATTAAAAAATAGATTAATAATTAGTCATCTATGATAATCATATTTGTAGCCATGTTAGTTAAGTCTTTTAGGTATACATAGTTATATTTCAGATAGATAGGTAGTCTTCAAACACTTCAAAGACCTACAGAATATGGCATTTAAAATGTTTTAAAAATTTAGACTTTCTGGACAGTGAGACATGTCTGCTCCTGACAGCACCGATTTACTTCAGAGAGGAGGATGGGCATCGAAGACACTCCATACGGAGTTTATCTTCACCTTGACAAAAATAGCCATTTGGGCAAGAAACTGTTCTTGCCTGGACTGCCTGATCAACTGGACATGCAGGACCCATACAAAGGTGACCACTGAACTTTGCTTGACAAAATGGTCCTTCAGGTTCCTGCTTTGCAGAGAAAACTGCCAGACATTCTACAGGACACAGAGAAAAATGAATAAGAGACTCTAGGCCTGTGGGCTGAAGACAGATGCCCCAACTTTACAAGAGAACTTTGAATGACTGACTGTCCAGGCTGCCAGCTGTCTCTGTCTACCCTACAAGACTCCTAAAAGTTGCTTATATCCTTCTCCATTTCTCAGGTAGTAGTATATCCGTCTGAGGTCTTTGATGTGGTTAAAGACTAGATACTTACAATTTTCCTTAGTTATAATAAAAGATAAGTTAGATATAAAACCTTAAACTTACAAATATAAGATAGATAGGATCTCTTCTTTAATATTGTAACTGTAATTCTTGCTTGATAATTGTTTTGTTATATGTAATTTTACTATGTTAAAGTTAAAACCTTTTTTTTTAAGAAAAGAAAAGGGGAAGTGCTGTGGGATGGTCTGTATGTCAAGTGTGTTGCTGATTGGTCAGTAAATAAATCACTGATTGGCCATTGGCTAGGCAGGAAGTATAGGCGGGACAAGAAAAAGAATTCTGGGAAGTGGAAGGCTGAGAGGGAGACACTGCCAGCCGCCATCAGGACAAGGAAGATGTAAAGTACCGGTAAGCCACAAGCCATGTGGCAAAGTAAAGATTAATAGAAATGGGCTAAATATAAGAGTAAGAGCTAGACAATGACAGGCCTGAGCTAATGGCCAAGCAGTTTAAATAATATAAGAGTTTGTGTGTTTATTTTGTAAGTGGGCTCTGGAACTGGCGGGACTTGGTGGCGGGAGCTGGAGAGAAATTCTCCAGCAACAGAGGAGAACTCAGTTCTCATGGAACAAGAGCGGAAGCAGGAAGCAGTCTGCGGAGAACTCAGTTCTCATGGACAACACAATGACCAGCGCTACCGAAGTTACAGTTCCTGTGTGTGGAATGTTTGTGAAATGATTGTTTTTGGTGTTCTTGCCATTAAAAAAAGTAATTAAGATGATAGATGTATTTACTTCCTTCATATAGCATCCATTTTACTGCCCTTGTGTATTTCACAATCTGGTGAAAGACTCAAATATACATAAAATTTTGTTTTTCTAGGAAAATACAGAAATAAAAATAAGGAAAACAATAGAGTTTTGTTTTTTTTAAAAAAAAAAAAAACATTTGCTAAATGCGTATTTAGAAAAACAACCATCATGTCACACTGTCCATTGAATTTCCTTGTGTTTTGCAATACAATCATTTTTAAGGAGAGTCAGTTTGGGGGGTGGGACAAAGATTACTGCCACATTCACTTATTTGAAAATGATTCTCTTCCCCTTTCAAACAATACATATTGATTAAAACGAACGCGTTTCTACTTCTTATAACTTACGGGAGAGCACCATGGTTGACGCCTTGTGTTTTCTGAAGTTGGTAAGAATTGAAAGAAACCCATGCTGGGAAATCTCTTCTCTGACAGACAAAATGAACTGGGCTTCCCTTTGTAGCTGAGCACTGAGCTCCTGCAGGCAGTCTGTCTTGCTGCTTCTTTGCTGAGTAATACTAGCTCTTCAGCAGCCTGGCACAGATGACTTTTTCAGTCAACGACTAGGCCACTTTCCTCCTGGCACACGCATTGCTGGAAAACAATCTATTGTAAAAATAGAAGCTATGTGTCACTTTCAAAATGGAAATCATTTTATTACTCTTTAATCAATACAGTGGCTTTCCATTGTTTAAGCCCCAGAAACAGCTGTGGCACCAACTCTGCCAGGCAAACCATTGAGCCCCGCAGCGTAACTGCAACAGAACAAAAAAAATCCCAAAATATCCAACTACCTAGAAGTTCACAACAACCTGTACATCAATAAAAGTATTTCTTTAATTAAAGCTGCTGGGGATTCTAGAAGGAAATTTCTCCTCCTTTATTTTTTTGTTGTTTTTTTTTTTCCCCACAAAGAATTTTAATCAAGGTTCTAAAATCTGTTTTCACAGAAGAGCAATTTCAGGTTTCTTAACAGAAACCGAAAGTGATGTTTATTCTTCAAGTTCTGCAAAAAAATGTTCAGAATTTTCCCACAGGAATTAATCTGTTGTAGTTATTGTAATTTATTATAATATGATGGCAAAAATTCCCAATTGTGAAATGTATTTATTTCCAACGTTTCCCATTGGAAAAATAACGTCTGTTGGCTCATTGTAAAGGCAGCTTCCTAAACAAGGTGGTTTCCAGTTGGGTTTCTGTGGGAGTCCCCTCTTTATCAAAGGCAATCCTGCTTCCGCTTGAGCTGCCCTTCGCCCCAGCTGAGAGAAGCCTCAGGTAGGAAACAGAAGTATAAGGCTACACCAAACTGAGAGGTCAACCCCTGTTCTCTGGCTCACATACTTAAAATGGACAATTGTTTGTTCTCTACATATTTTCTTCAAGCCATAGTGACCTCTAAATATTTTTCAGAAGTGATTTCGTGGGTCATGGAAATTACTCAGGCTAATGGTAACCCAAGTCTCTTTTTCTCTTTCTTGTCTCTATCCTTTCTATATGTGGTTGGAATGTATCACAACCCAAGTATTTTTCTTACCTTCTAGTTGAGAGTATATTGATGGGCATGCACATGTATATATGAAAAGCATATCCCAAACTTAGTGGATTGAAATAACACCCTTATTATGGCTCAAAGTTCTGATTGATTGAGAGTGCTTACTGTGCTCATCTGGGCAGTTTTTCTTATTATCTGTAGTCATTTGTAGGTTTTTAATCAGCTGTGGGGTGGCTTAGAGCTCTGGTTACAGGCTGTGACCTGGGGTAACCTTCCAGCAACTGAACCAAGGGTCCCTGTCATTCCATATGTTAATCCAGACTCATTCATATCATCATTGGGAGTTTGAAGAGTAACAAGCAGGAAGACCCAATGAAAAAAAATGAAATCATTCAAGCCTTGTTTGGTACTGATACATAGACCAAAGCCAGTATCATGGCTAAACCCAGAATTGGCGCAGCTAAATCCTTCCAAAGAAAACATGATGGAGGTAGAAGGTGAAGATAAACAAATTGGAACCATTACTACAGTCATTCCAACACTCACATCAAAAATCTAATATTTAAAAACAACAACAATCAAAAAAACTCAACAACCAAGTAAACACTCTACTTTAGGAGCCTTTCTTCAACATGAAATTATCAGTTGCTAATATAAGTACACTAGTCCTAAAAGATTTTGATAATGCTTTATGGTGAATAGAGTAAATATCCACTTAACTCATAACAGTCTAAAGGAAGCTATCACTTGTGGTAATCGAGGCAAAAATAACCAAGAAATTTTTGGAAGTGGTCAAGTTGAGTTGTTTTATAGAGCTGATGGTATGTCACTAGAAACACTGCAGATACATGGCCATAAAAGAGAATATAAATTCTAGTTCCAATGTATATTTATTTATTGAATAAAGTGTCACCTCAAATGAGGAAACATTATGATGCACATTTGTTTACTCGATACATATTTACCATCATCATTATGAGTCAGTGCAAGGTTTCTTGAGCCTCCGGCATGGGCCTGGCGCTAGCTAGACACCAAACACAGGCCACCTGTATTAGTGACTTTTCCATTTCTGTGGCCATGACAAAGGCAAGTTAGATAAGGAGGGGTTACTTTGAGCTTATGGTTCCAGAGGGATGAGAGTCTGTCATGGTTGGGAGCCCTGGCAGCAAGCTGCAGGCATGTCAACAGAAGCAGGAGTCTGTGAGCTCACATCCCTGACTGAAAGCACAACACAGAGAGAGCCAATTAGAAGTGGAGGGAGGATTTTAATGGCAAAGCTCACCCTATCACCGTATCAAACCTCTATCCATGCTCTCTTAGAGCTTATATTTTAATGGGAGGAGATGTAAGATAAAGAACTAACCTGAAATGTGAAATTCATTTAGGCAATGATAACCTCCATGAGCACAACAAAACCGGGTGCTGTGATAGAAAAAGAATGGAGACTTTCCTTAAAATATCGTCATCAGGGAGGCCTCTCTGAGAAGCTGGTATTTGAGGAAAAATTAGAATAATGAGAAGACGCTGTGACCAGAGCAGAGATTCTTGGCAAACATAGTACCAAAGGATGTGAAGGAAGAACAAGCTTGGTCTTTCCCAGGAGCAAAACTAACCCTGAATAGCAAGCCTACAGGCAGCAGAGAATCAAAGCAGCCAGAAAAGGCCAAGCAAGGTCTTTTATGTCTTGGTAAGGAGCTCAAATTTAGATATCATCGCACATGTATGGGGGAACCACTAAAAAGGCTCCCAGCAAAGGAAGTCATTGTGATGTGATCCAAATGCTTTCTAAAAGATCCTGCTGGCTGAAGTGGAGAATGAACTATAGTAGGGCAGAGTAAGTGCAGAGAAACCAATCACTGTAGTATCCAATCCAGGACCATGCTTGTAGGTAGAAGTTTCTGTCCCGCCAGCAACTCCCAAATACCCAGCAGTCACTTCCCAAATAATTGACACACGGGCTTAATATTACTTATAAATGCTTAGCCAGAGCTCAGGCTTATTACTAACTAGCTCTTACACTTTAATTAACTCATAATTCTTATCTGTGTTTAGCCACGTGGCTTGGTAAATTTTCTCAATATGACATTCTCATTTTGCTTCCTCTGCATCTGGCTGGCGACTCCTGACTCCACCCTTCTCCCTGTATCTCCAGTTGGCTTTCTCACTCAGCTTTATTCTGCCTGGCTAGAGACCAAACCGGCTTTCATTATCAACCAATGAGAGCAACATACATTCACAGCATACAGAAGGGTCCTTCCGTAGCACTGCTGGACTGATGTAGAGGAAGAGCAGCAGAGATAGGACATTAGGACTTGCCAATTTGCTGGGCATGGGAGGAAGAAAAGAAAGGAACTAAGGGCTGACCAATATTGGGCTTGCCTAGCCCAATACTAAGCCTAGGGGATGAAATAGAAATATAGACAGGATCTTTGCCTTCATATGGAATCAATACTTTGGATTATTTGATAAATATGGCTTATTTAATAGTTGAGAAACTTAGGAAAATGAAGTTAGGATTTAAAATTCACGGTTTTAATGTAAAAAATCCAGATGGGTAGAATTTGATGAATAAATAATATCTGAGGAAAACCTAGAAGAAAAGATACAGATAGGTACATAAAAGTTTTATTAAACTCAATTACAAAATAACTGAAAATTAATAGATTTGATTATTTAAATTTTTAAACTTTTGTATGTCAAAAGCACCATAAACAAGACAAATAGCCTAGGAAATAAAGCTACAGCATACATAATGAAGAGCTGATATGCTTCATATGTAAAGACACATTTTAAGTCAATAAGAGGAAGATGAGCAAAGAGTACTTTTTCTAAAGTGAAACTACAAGGTAAATGTAAAGAAATACTTCGGTGTTACTAGTAACTAATTCTGCACATATTTACAATAGGTATCAGCTGAGGATGGTGGCATACACCTAGAAACTTAGCACTCAAGAGAATGAAGCCAAGAGCTGAAAGGTGGAGGCAACTGAGTGAGCCCTTGTCTCAAAAAATAAAATTAAATATGATTTTAAACTTTCAAACTGATAAACAATTCAAAGAAGTATAATAACTCATGATAGCATATAGCCCTATGGTTATAAAAAGATAAATCGTTCTTTGGATTTAATTTTTTTTAGGGTCTAGAGAGATGGCTCAGCCGTTGAGAGCACTTGCTGCTTGCTCTTGAGGAGAACCCAGATTCTGTTCCCAGCACCCACGTGGTGACTAACTTCTGTCTGTCACTCCACTCTCAGGGGATCCAATGCTCTTCTCTAGCTTCAGACACCGGAGGCAAGTGGTGTACACACACACACACACACACACACACACACACACACACACACACGCACACACACACACACACACACACAGAACACCTATGCACGTAAAATAAAAGTAAAATAAATGTAAAAATAATTCAAAATATGTGCTACCTTTCGTCTTGCAACTTCCTTCTGAAGATTGTAATCACAGTTAGGTGCAATTACACATAAGCATCCGCTGCTGTAGTTGTTATTTGGTAGTAAAACTTTCGCACAATAAGGAACCGGTTAAATAAATAATGGTCTGTGCATATGGTATATGACAGTGCTGCTAGTTAAAACACATTGTAAGAAAAATAATAGCCCGACTTGACATATGGTAAATTGTTCATGACATCCTTTATGAGATAAAAGCAGGTCATAAAACAACAAGCTATGCTTCCAAGTTTTGATATGTTCATAGAGCAACCATGTCAGTCAAGACATCAGCCCATTGCTCACAATAATTTTATTTCAGAGATAAATTTATAGAGTTTTTCTTTGTATTTCTATGTTTTCTAAAATTTTCACAGTGTACATATTACATGGTCTTACATGACAAAGAAAAACTGTACATCTACACAAGGATAAAGCACCCGAAGGTCAAAGGGGGTCCAGTTGGAAGGCTGCAGATACAGGCAGAAGCACAATGGTGCCCAGACACTGAAAATAAACAGGCGATCCCTTCCAACACAGGTGATTGGGCGGAGCCAGGATCTGAGCTAGATATTCTAGAAGCGGTTGCTGTAAACACTGTAGGTCCTGGTTCCTTATCATCCAAAGGTCAGTCCTCACTAGTAACCACACACCAGGGGATCGTGGGCCATTGTGGGCAAATTAGCACAAAGAATATAGGGCCCGGCCTTACACAGGACTCTTAATACTTGGACTGACTGGGTCCAGTACCCCTTTTGACCAAGACCTGGTAAATCTCAAAGCCCCTGGTCTTTTTCACTTGCGAAAGGCTACCTCAACTGTATGATCCTTTCTGCTTGAGTAGAATCCTGTGGAAGACACCATAAAGACATATCAAAGACATATCAAACAAGCACTGTGACTCTGCGTCACCGTCAGTCACTCTGTTTATTCAGCACTCCAGCAGAGGACACCACATGTCAACTTTGTCACATCTTCTCTTGAAAACTCATTAAATTCCTTTCTGTAAGCTCAAAAACTTAACCCTTGAAAAACAATCTATTTTTTTTAAACTGGCAATAATTTTCTTACATACAAAAAGAAAGGTACAAATAATACTGTTTTATTAAGTGTGTGTGTGTGTGTGTTTGAATAAAAACACTATTTCCACAACGTCTGTCATCTGTTTATCTTTTGGGTTCCTTTTGAAACTGAAGGTATAAAAGTAAACTTCCCACACTCAATTCAGTAGATGAAATGCTGGTTACCAGATGCTTCTGTGGTGCTTAACAATATAATAATAATAATAATAATAATAATAATAATAATAATAATAATAATATGCCTACCCAGAACCCACTAAGTCAGATGGTCAGGCCAAGCAGATATCCTGGTGTTGCAAACTGCCTGGAAGGTTCTGGCTCACCCTAAGGGTGTGAGGGGAAAGAAATACCTTGTGTACAAAGGTGCAGGTAAGGAATGGGGAAGCCAAGACCAAGGAAAAGAAAATTAAGGAATTTCAAGCTGAAAGACGAATTAACTTTTCGAAAACAAAACGCAGAGTTCCAGCTGCTGTCGTTTCTCTACCTACAGCACAGGTTGGCTGGCGAAAATCACGCAACCTGACGTTGCTGACAAAGGTCCCCAACGTCAGTTCCACTTGTGCAGAACCGTGACCGAGAGCAGTGCACCTGCCCGCGCCTGGGGAGAGAGAGTAAACACTCCCAACATGCACCGAGGCGCTGGGCGTGGCTCAGGTTGCTCACACCCCACTGCCATGGGCAACCCAGCAATAATTAACTGCTGCTGGCGCTCGCTCACTGTGCCCGGGAGCAGCACGGTGGGGCCAGCCATGTGCTCTCCGCCCCGCCGGCTTCAACCGGGAGCAGGTGAATGACTAGGACCACTACAGCGAGGGACGCTCGCCACCTCCGGCTCCGCGCTGCTCGATCGCAAGAGTCTCCTCTGCCCGGCGTGATCATAGCAGGTGAACTTGGAGGTGGAGGGGAAGACCCCCACTGGGATTGTGGGGCGGGGGGGAAGTTGAGAGCGGGACCCGTAGAAAGTTGAATCCATAGTCGGGAAGGGCAAATGGGCGCGTGCATCAAGTGCAGCCCTAACCCTGGTGTGAGTTTGCCTTGAATCAAAATTTTCTCAGTATACTCTTTCCCTGGACAAGGTAAGCTTGTGAGGAGGGTGGGGAAGAGTAAAGGGGAAGGTTTGGAGCAGCGAGGCCAACCTGCCCTCTCCTTTCCCAAAGAACCAGCTCATGGACTTCACCTGAGCTGCAGGAATCCCCGACCCTAGCAAATGACTAGACTCCTGCGTGACACCCTCTGTCTCTTCATTTAAAGTATGTATTAAATGACCACATCGTAAAGGATAGAGCCATTGAATTGAGGGTTCGGTTAAATATTCGTTTCCTCAAGACAAATCACAATGAAAACGATTTGGGATGTAATGAAGACCTCACCAAACAGTGGTTAAACATCACTGTAATTACGCGGATGTACACACATTAGCATCTAGATTCTGAAGCCAGCCGGGGAGTCATAGGACTGAGTCTTGTGTCTATTACTTACTAGCTTTGAATGTTATTTCCCATATCTAAGCCTCAAAAGTCTGCCATGTATGAAACAAGCATGATATTATCTATCACATAGGGCTTTCGTGGGGATTAAAGAGGTAGCAGGTATTCCACAAATGGCACCTTTTATCACCACCCACAAATCCGCAGCTCTGTAAAATGGGTGGTGTGGGGAGGGCAAGCTGACCTGAGCTAGGCAGACAACACCAGACCCTGGGGACACTGGAAGAGAACAATGCATCTAAGACCAAGCTGGTAACAGCAGGCAAGCATCAGCTTTCTGAGGAGCGGCGAAATTGCCTGGCTGCTCATCACATTCAGGTATTGAGTGTACCTGGTGGCCAATTTAAACTTAGATGTTATTCACTTTTATTTTGTGAAACTCGTGCTTATGTCTAAGGAAATAAAACATCTGTGGTGGAAAAATTACTATCTATCTCGTGCTGTAGAGCCCTGGCCTTCAAGTCTCACAGGAAAGACTGCTTTTGAATGATTTTCCTCCAATTAGACCGTCTGGGCCATGCCCTCTATTGCAACACATATTGAATGGTTACGATCAAATGATGGTGATGGTGCTTTGTCAGTCGCTAACTCCTCAGCTTAAATGACAAGGAAGTGACTTTTCCTCATAAAGGGTCCTGTAAAGTATACTTTCGTGGCTCTTGCTGTTAGTTTTATGAATGTCGGTAAATGGTTTGCCATGAATCTTGACAGAAAATCACCATCGTCTTAAGTATTCTTTTCTCTTTATAGAACTTCAATTTCCCAATGCACTTTTAATTAGATATTGACTGAAGAATTATGAATACAATCCTAAAAGCCAAATGAACCAAAGTTCATCATGCTGTTGGTGTCTTTTAGTATCTAACAGTGATTAGTGCTGTTTAGCTTATAAAATAATCAAATTTATTTAGACTAAATTAGAGTATTTACTTTATTACATTTACATTAATGTTCAGTATAACTGAACATTTTTTCATTTACTATACTGAATATAAATGGCTGTATACAATTTAAAGCGTTTGATTTTCTATCTCCTAACAGATATATCAATATACAGAACACTGTGCCAATTAGATAAATCTATTTGACTATGTTTAATATTTTAATATTGAGATTAATCTCCTTAACCACATAAAAAACTGTAAGTCTTCCTAGTTAAACTGTCTTGTTATACATGTAAGTTTATCTGCTGTTCCTAAGGTATATAACACTTCATTACAAATTATAGAATGTTTTAATCAATCAGAGAAAAATAACCAAGGTATTTAAGAAACAATGAACTTTTCTAATTATGTTCAAAATAACATAATACATAATGCAGATAAAATATCATTAAATATTTTACACTCAACTCTTCGTTTCCTAAAATGAGTAACTTATATTTATAACTAAACTAGATGTTTAATGCTAATAATAGTCCATTTCCTTGTATAAATTCCTGGATTACAATGTAGATGGAGGATTCTGGGACTAGCTGGGCCATATAGTGGTTTTATTTTCAGCTTTTTGCAAGTTCTCCACACTGACCTGCATGGTGGCATCAGTTTGCCCTCCAACCAACAGTGAACGTGTGTTCCCCTTCTCCCACATCCAGGTGGCATCTGTTGTCAGTTGTTTTATTGATCTCAACCATTCTGATTGGAATAAGATTAAATCTCAAAAAAACTTTCATCTCCCTAATTGCTAAGGATGTTGATGTAAAGATATATTTTAGCCGTTTTCATTTCTTCCTTTGAGAACTCTCTGTTGAGGACTTGTACAGTTGGTTTTCCTCAACTTGACATGAACCTAGACCTATATGGGAAGGAGGGAATATCAATTGAGGAATTGCCTCTATCGGAGTGGTCCGTAGGCAAGTCTGTGGGCATTTTCTTCATCAATGATTGTTGTTGAAAGGCCCTGCCCACTATGGGTGGAATATGTATGCAGGCTGAGCCAGCCATAGGGAGCAAGTGAGTGAGCACCATTTCTCCATGGTCTCTGCTTCAATTCCTGTCTACAAGGTCCTGCCTTGAGTTCCTGCCCTGACTTCCATCCATGGATTAGAAACTGTAAGCTGAAATAAACCCTTTCCTCTCCAGTTTGCTTTGGTCGTGGTGTTTATCACAGCAACGGAAACAGGCTAGGACAAGTTGGTAGCTTGTTGTTTAGTTGGTTCATTTGTCTTCTTTACTCTGGGGACTTTTGTAATCGTTCTCTATGTTCTGGATATCAGTGCTCTATCCAATGGAGAGCTTGTGAATATGTGTGACAGTAAATGGGTGAAGCAGGCTGTATTTATATTTATGGGTGTGTATATTGTATGTGCACAGATAACAATAATTAAAGAACATCATGAATTTGAGAGGGGACAGCACGAGAAGAATTACAGGGAGGAGAAAGGGGATAGAAATGATATACATGCAATACTCATGTATGAAAATCTCAAAACACATAAAAGAGGAAAAATATGTTTTAGCAAAATAAAAATGAAACAGTCAAGTGTTGAAAGTGCAGCTTCTAAACAAGTACTTCTCAATACTATCCCTTGTATTAAAATCTACGGTAGAGAACTATTCCTTTGCAGACATTTATCTGTGCCTTTCAAAGCTGTCAATTATAGTGCTTTCACACAGTTGGTACTGCTGATTCCAACAGCTGAACGTAGGGATGTCTCCTACTGAAAAGAAGTCAGGACTATATCGAAGGAAGTATTCACTAATACTCAGGGTCCAGTTGATGGAGGTTCAAAAGAGAAAGTGTTATTTTACATCCAGGAAGTGAATAGGAAAAGTGAGTCATGATCTTTGGGACAACAACTTTTAGAATTTCCTTTTGGAACCTCAGATGGAGCAGGGAATCGTTGAGCCTCACCACAGCGCTGGAGTCCCCAGTTGATTATCACGACACCAGTTTGCCTTCCCTTCTGACCCCATTTCCCTCATCTCCCAAGGCACTCCAAGGAGAAGAGACTGCATTGCATAAGTGCCATGGGAACAGGCAATTGATTTTAGAGATTTGGATTTCCAATGACATTTCATCTGAACTGAGAGCGATGGATGGCATGCTCATTTGGAAGTCTAGTCTTTCGATCCTTTGATCCATATCCTGTTTAATATTGCCTTAAATTCAAGAGTTGAAATATTTAAAACCAGGTGTAGTTATACACGCCTATAATCTCTGCACTTAGGAGGTGGAGAAAGGAAGATCAGGTATTCAAGGCCACCCTTGAATTCCAAGGCAGCTGTCAATCATGTCTACAAACAAGGCACTGTGGAAAAGAAAATTGTGGAGCCAGGCATTTCTTGGAAAGCATGTTTCTATGAACTCTCTTCCTTCTTTCAAAAACTGAATAATGGCTGGAGTTACAGATGGCTTCCAGCAACATCTCATTTCCCCTAAGTGGAAGTTCAATCTGCTCTTCCTATCTCCAGGTTTTGAGAAAACACCTTTATTTTAATGCTAAATACATATCTGTACACCCTTATTGCTTCTCCATGCAGGAACAATTGTCTCTGAAAAATAATGCCACGTTTATAGTCCTTAAAATAATCTTACCTCATAATTAAAATACACACTTGTTCTTTCCATCTGATACTTCTGGGGTTATTTTTGTTTCTTAGTTACTTTTTATTGTGTAATGTAAGAGAAGTTTCCTATGTATGTTTTTTAAATGTACATATGAAATCAAGAGGAAAATCACTCATCCTCTTATAGCACTTAATACTTTAGTGTTTCCCTATTGGTTGAGTATATTTAATATTTTATTAATTTTTGTGTGTATACTTCATATACTCACTCTAAATGATGAAAAATGAAGTAGTAGTAATCCCATTGTGAAGAATCTAGTAGCCAACTTAAGGAAAATAAGATATGGGTAAATAAGGAAAGAGAGCAGTTAGGTGATTAGCAAGCTGTGGATAATGTATTATAAAAGTTCAGAAGCCAGAGAAGTCCTGAGGAGTTAGCGACGTTGTTCTGTTTTGGTTTTCTATTTGGCTTTTTTAAGGAACCTGACCCATTGGCTATACACTCAGATCTAGGCTGTATTTCTATGTCCTGCATGGTAGCAGGCTCAGGGGAGACACTCAAGAAATAGTTGGCTAGATATCCAAAGCAGTGAGCCAAGATTTCCACTTTTAAATAAGTAACCATTGAAGTCACCCATGCTTGGGCACTGAAAGATGTTTTAAATAACCAGTCTATTTGCATTCACTGGGACTTGAATTCCCTGCCTTCTCTCCCCGCCTTCCTCGTTGTGGTGACTGGCAAATCCAGGCATGCCCACATCTAAGCAGGAATACACAGCTGGGGGAAAGTGAACCCCAAAGGCCTCAGCTTTCTTTTCTCAGGTCCCGGGGCAGCCCACACACTGGTGCCATCCGTCAGTCACCATCTCTGAAGGTTCCAGATCCATCTGCCAGCTAAGAATGACTGTGCTTCCCTGTGTTTCTTCCATTCAGGCTTCTCTTAATTAAACCTGCCTGCTGTCTCCAGAGCTGAGACTTGATTGCCCTGTCAAACTTTCTGTCTCTTGAAATCCATCCTATGGGGCAAAATGGAAAAGTAAATAGCCAAACTTATTAAACCAGTGCTCTTATTTTATACATAATCTAAGTCAGTCAGCTCTCGCCCCTGGGCCTGGTAGTGACTATGATTCACTGTCCAAGCAAAGGGCATGTTTGTAGCAACCATTTTCCTCCTCCAGTCATAGTGCATTGTGTTCCACCAAAGAACTCAGTGCCCGAAGTGTGACCTCAGAAAGTTCCAGACTTCCAGTTCTTCCTTGTTTTCCTACATCCTCTTTATCTCTGCCACTTCTGACTCTGTTACTTTCTTCCTGCGCTTTTATGATAACTGATTCAGACCTTAAACCTATCAAGTCTCACTAATTTAGAAGATTTTCATCAGAACTCCATAGAGTTTGTTTTGCTGAGTCATAATGAACAGGACTAGGAAAAAAGAAAGGAGAAACGGTTTGAATTTAGAGATCCACACTTTGTTCTGAGTAAGCAAAATCTCTGAGATTTTACCAAATCATTCTCTTATGTTTTAGTTATTACAGTTCTCTGAAAATTTTAGGCAGTTTTTGGATCATGCATGTTCAAAATTATTTTTATGCAATCATTGCACCCTACCTATGAACACAGTTTTTTAATTCTTGTCCATTGAATTCTATTCAACTGCCTTCTTTTTTAAGATTACATCTTTCAGAGGCTTGGGAACCTATCTGCAATGTACTTTAGCACAGATTACAATCTGACAATATACTTGAACAGTGATGTGTTTGCCCTCTGAAATAATGCTATTTTAGTTTTTTTTTAATGACTACAGAGAGAAAGAACTGATAGGAAAGCTACTGTGATAATTCTTGAGCCCATCACTACTCAGTCTATCACACAGCACTTCCATGATCTTCCTCCTTCCAAAGATCCTCAGCCTTTGATGAGAATTTGCCATCTGACTTATAGATGGTGACTTCTGGGTCCTCCCATTGTAAGAGTGGACAAGACAGCTCTCTAGGTCCTGGATTCAGGTTGTATAGTAAAAGTACAGTCCAAGAGTACTTACGTGTAGATTCAAATCTGCTTATGACAGAAGGAGGGAGAACAGGAGAGAGACTTAGTTTGGGTGCCTGATTGGACATGTACAAAATAATTGTGGAGGAGGAAATACTGGAGCTGAGAGGAAGTCAGGGCTGCAGACTGTGAGACATCCTAGTGGAAACTAGGTGGTAACAGGGCTCTAGAACTGAGAAGCTGGGCGGATTAGCAGATTCATTTGTTTGGAAGTAGAGCCAGAGAATTGAAGATGGAACAGACTCTCAAACCAGCTCGTATTTAAAGAGACATGAAGACGTGAGCAGAGCAGACTAAGACACTGAGATCTGTGAAGTGGCAAGAACTTAGGGCAAAGTCACAGTTGCTCCACCTCAAAAGCCTAAGCAGAAAGCATATCACACGGGGGAAGAGAAAACTCAGTCTTGCCTAGTGCTTCTCTCAGGCAGACAAAATAGACAATTTGGCAAAGTACTGATTATTTAAAGGTGGGAGGAGAGGTACAGGGTAAATTAAAGAGATGGTAAATAACCCATAAATTGATCCAGGAGGGAGAAGGTAGTGTTTCGGCCACATCATCATCACGGAAGAATCTTGGTGTGGGATATCCACAATGCATTTTTGTAGGTTCTAAGAATGAAAATATATATATAAACAAAACTTGGTTTAGATGCTAGAGCAAGGTCTGTGTAACCAGACATCCAGATCCATCAATTCTTGGGAATGGGTGACAGTGGTTTGTTAGGCTCATGGGCAAACTATGTCTTTGTTATAAGGCAGCATAGCATGGAGACATTTGTAGCTTGGATTTTGTCCCTTCTAGCATGAGTCTTTCGTGATACAGACCTTTGGCAATTATGTGCCATCAAAGAGACAGTCTCACAATTTGAACAAGGGCAATAGAAAAGAAAATAAGGCATAAATCAGTAATGACAATGTGGGAAGCAGAAATACATAACCAGAGTGGTGCAGCTAAAGCAGCATGAGGAGATTTGTAAAGGACCCACGTGAGTCCATCTGGACCTACAGTGGAGATTACCTTGTTATCAAGCTGAACAGATGAGGGGACACTTGATGGCATGAAATTTCATTACACGAGGCCTGGAAGAAATGCTTTAGGGCTGTGTTTGTAAAGATAGTTTGAGAACAAGTGAAGATGTAAATGCCAGGTTAAGAGACTTAGGCTGTGTGTACTAAGAGTGAAATCCAGGAAGGTTGGTACCAAGAAAGTAATGTGATGGTCAGAATGGTAGAAGCAGAAAGAAAGAAAGAAAGAAAGAAAGAAAGAAAGAGAGAGAGAGAGAGAGAGAGAGAGAGAGAGAGAGAGAGAGAGAAAGGAAGGAAGGAAGGAAGGAAGACAGACAGTCCACAGTAAACTATCCAGCTTAGAGTCTGATGCAAGATGTCGGTTGAGATCAGCAAAGTGCTTGAAGGAAAAGGGTGCAGCAAGATTTTGTGAGACTAGTAGAATAACTATTCCTTCTTCTTCTTCTTCTTCTTCTTCTTCTTCTTCTTCTTCTTCTTCTTCTTCTTCTTCTTCTTCTTCTTCTCCTCCTCCTCCTCCTCCTCCTCCTCCTCCTCCTCCTCCTCCTCCTCCTCCTCCTCTGTCTCCTCCTCCTCCTCCTCCTCCTCCTCCTCCTCCTCCTCCTCCTCCTTTTTCATCATCTTCCTCCTCTTCCTCTTCTTTCCCCCCTGGCATCCCAGGAATTAGTATATAGAATGTATTTCACTCTTCTTAACCTACCCAAACAACCAGCTATGAAAGTAAAAAGAATCCCATATAGATCCTCTTTATTAAGAAAATTGAGCTTTTCTTTCTAGCCTGCCTTTTGATTCTGAATATAGTGCCTGTGGTTTTCTAGGCTCAAAACAATGGTAATCATGTGTGTATTTATACAAAACAGACCAAACAGAAAATATGCTTAATATTTGCGACCACACCCTGATGCCATTTATGTGAACTCATTAGTAGAGGTGATCCTTGGTATCTGATTTCCTCAGGCTTCAGAGCCTGTAGGGTAGGTAATTGGAGGCCATTACATTATCCTTAGTCAGCTCTCAAGCCAGGACTTGACTTCAGTGCCTGGAATCTTGTCCTGATCCAGGGTCCAGCCACTTTAGATGAGGCGGCTGCAGTAGAAAACCTGTGATTCCTTACACTGATTAAAAACATCCTCATATACATTAGAAACATAAGCAAATGCTAAATTTAAATAAGACACTAACTTAGGGATGTCTCCCAGTGACAACACATTAATACTTTCCTAATGTTTTAGGGCATCCTCGGATCATCTTGGGAAGGGGGAAAGGATGACAATGATGGATCACCAGTACCCTTCTTGGATCTTTGTCAATGAGAGGACATTCATAACCAGGTAATCATACACCTATATGATATGTTAGTCTGCTCCAGTCACTGGGAGGATATGCCATTCAGACTTTTCTAAGCATGACCTATGACCAACAAGACCAGTGCTGTGAGTCACTGGGTAAGATTCTAGATAAGAAAGTAAAGTAGATTCCTAAAGACTGCTAAGCTGTGCACTGTCATAGAGGAGCCACTCATGCTTCATCGACAGCTGTCTGATTTCATTTAAAATTGTGCTTCAGTTTTAATAGTTCAAATATGTATGAAGACTAAGTTAGGGAGACAACGCTCATGGGTGATAGTAATATACTCAGGGTTTGCGCCAAGGCCAGTAATCATGCATTTAATCCTTAGCTCTCTCTTTCCGCCTTTCCATTTCTGATACATTCCATTTTTCTTTTGACATGAGATTATATAAGAAGTGGTGTTGGGGTCCACAGAGGTTTCCTACTGAGATCTGAGCTTGCTTTACACAGCAGGGCTGCCTTAGAGGATGGCTTGACAACGTGCATGGTTATCAGGTGTCTGGGATGGTCTGCATTTGGATGTGCTAGGGGGAGATCTTTTGCTCCATCCCTTGGCATTTCTATAAAAAGCCCTTTAGAAGAGACATACGGGGCTGGTGGGTTTTGACTCAGGCCCTCTTGAGGCTATCCCGTGTTTCTGTCTGTATCTCTTCTCTATATTTCTATCTAAATCTCTTATCCCTCACTCCTCAAGAGTCCCTGGGGTCAACAAATGTGGAAGCTGCCCCCACCCAATATGGCCAATATCCTTACCTCATTTCCTACACACAATAAATAGCATCTCCTATTGCTTTGGGAATAACAGACATTTAAAATCTAGAAAGATGAGAGCTGACCTTGTCTGAGCCAGGGCAGATCCTGAGAAAGAGAAAGAGGTAGTGCAGACTCACACGGTACCAAAACATGCACCAAGTCGTATGGAGGCTGAGGTACGAAGTGGAAGCCATGTGAGAAATGCCAGTGTTGTAGGACAGAGTAGCAAAGCAAAGGGCACCGGTGTGGCCAACAGCCACCACTAGATGATAAAGATGAAGTAGAAGAGTAGAAAGAAAACATGAAAAGCCGACTCAAAGGAAGAAGTCTCTTGTTTGTTGCTCAGACAGTGGCTGTCTACTCACTGTGGAAGGACTGTAATGAGCACCGAGCATTCAGCAATGAACCAAATGTAACTCTTACTTTCAAGGAACTGAGAGTACAGCCAGTAGGAACATATGTGCTGAAATAAATGAGACACACAAATAAAACAGGAAAGCGAGCAACGAATCCGGGGCAGACAGGCAGGGAGTCTATAATTCAAGGAAGTATTCAAGGAAGACCTTAGTGAAGACAGAGGATTGGAAGAAAAAGCTTCAGCTAAGTGGCTGTGAGCATCCCAACCTCTGAAACAGGTGCATACTGACAGTATTGGCCAGCGTACAGGAATTAAAGCAGAGAGTTAACAAAGCTGAGATGAGAGACCTACAGGGCCCAGAACACATGGTGTTTCAGAGGCCATTGGGAGACTTGGCCTTTCCAACCCAATAAGGTGAGAAGCCAAAGAAAGATATTGAATACACTGGTGGTGACATCGGTCTGTCTGTTGTTTGAGGGGCACATTGAAGAAGGGCATCGATAGAGGCAGGGAAGTGACCATTCAAAGAGGAGATGGTGGTGCCCTGAACCATGGCCACAAGAGACATAGAACAAGGACCGCAATAGACTGCCCAGCTTAGATACCTGTCGAGCTTTGCAAAGTGCCCAAAGAAAAGGGCATATCAAGGATTTAATGCTACTACCTTGATAAACATTTTACATTATTTATGTTGCATTTACAGAATTAGAAATGCTGAGAAGATTTAAAATATGTATATTGAAAGAATAAAAGTATCCAGATCAAACATCCAGGGAAAATTGTAGCTCATTTATTACCTTAAACAGACTCCATTTTACATAGCTGAGACCACACTATATCTTATTTTACAAGCCCATCATTAGATTATAAATATTTCCCCATACCACTAAAAGAAGTCTTCCTAAAGTGTTTTGATTGATACAGTAGCATTCAATGATACAGAAACACTACCCTGTAGTCATTCCCTAATTTCTGTCTTCAAGATGGCTGTAGTATTTTGATACATAAGGCTGGTTGACAGAAATAGCCGGGAATCAATGTGTACAAATAAGGCAAGGTTACTTCTTAAAATTAGCTCTCTAAAAACATCTGCTTTTGCCAACAGCTGAAGGTCTCATGATCTCTCTTCCTTATTTCTTACAGGAGTGCTTGGTTATACTAGGTAAAATGTAAATCATTTTTTGCATATGTTTCACAAAGTTGGACAGGCGGGTGAGCTTAGTGTACGAAATGATTTTTAAGTGAAACATAGATGCTCGTCTTATTTTAACCATTATGGAAAATATTAAGACATCCAGACTGCATTGGGCTTGCTTTCTTTCCTTCTTTCTTTCTTTCCTTCCTTCTTTCTTTCTTTCTTTCTTTTTCATGGAGGGAAAGAAAGGGTTATTTAGCTCACTTGTACATTTAGCCTTAACACTTAATATGTAAAATTAATATTTCCATCTCTGAAAATATTTTGATAAGCGTTTTGTAATACTCAGCTATAATATAGAAGGAAAAAAAGGAATGCATTTTGAAAACCTGTGTACATTCCCGCAATATTATTTCTTTGCAATTAAATATATCACAATGAAGCTGCATGTTGTTGGGGATGTTTCCAAAGTAGATGCTCAGGACCTTTGTTTTTTGTCTTTGAATTGGTCAGTTGAAGAACCCAGAGTTTGTCTTCCATAGTCCAGGCATCTGTTAGACCGTGGCTCTCCACATGCTCGTTAGAGCCCTGTATGACTGAGTATCATCAGGAAGCAGCATAATCCCACAGACACGATGCATCAAGATAGAACTTTTCAACCCGAGGTCTGTGGAATGCTTGATTCTGATTCAGAATCTCACCAACAGTACAGACGCTGGGCTCCGTCCCAGAACTGGTTGGGTGACTCTCCTGCCTACTGAACTCACTGAACTGCTCACAGTAGGAAGGGCTGATGTTCTGGCAACTTCTAACTTTCCATCATAAAACTCCTGAAACCATAAGATATCTGTGCAAAACTGTCATCAAAAATGATAACAATACTGCTGGCTGACCCAGTATATCCACATCTGACTAACAGCCCCCACTTGTTTACTCACGGAAGCATGTTTTCAGCTCCCTGTCTGCATTAGGCATCATAGTAAACAAAACAGAAATTGTTAACTTACTAAGGTATTTTCATTTGCCTGTACCGAAACGCAGGAAAGTGTTGGAAATTGTTTTTAAAATACGAAAAAGTAGTACCTACCTAATGGCAAATTTGGGTTCAGCACCTTTAATGAGAATTAACATATGAGCAGTAAAACAAGAGGTCCAAGGGTCATGGCCCTGCAGCCAGCAAAGCACTTGTATCTTAGGACTGGGTGACAGTTTGTTTGCCAGATTTCCTGGCTCACAGGTGTTGGCATCAGTTCCTTTGAAGCTCCAGTAACTATGGTTCCAGGTGCTGCTTCATTGCCTGAAGACACCACTGTGCTGGGTGCCCATGCAAATACTCCAAATTAAATATGCTTCCATTAATTCGTTTGCTTTCAAAGCACCTTTATTTTACCTTGTAAATCAGAACACTTCAGAAGTGAGTAAATACCAGCCCTGTATTTAAAGCAAGCAAAAAACCAAAACGTCCAATCCAGTTTCAAATGCAGGTCGGATTTCAGAACCCGGTAGGGCTTTGTGCTTCTCAGAACCTGATGTCAACCCTCGCAGGCCAAAAGGCACATGTGCATTCCTGCCCTTAGTAAATAAGTTTAATTAGCATGGCGTCATGAGTTTGTGCAGAAAATACGTTATTCCTTACAGCCTTTTTTTCCAGGCATGTTGGGTCGGTACCCTTTGCTGAGACAGAAGAACTAGCCACCTACAT
Source organism: Peromyscus eremicus (assembly GCF_949786415.1). Taxonomy (NCBI): domain Eukaryota; kingdom Metazoa; phylum Chordata; class Mammalia; order Rodentia; family Cricetidae; genus Peromyscus; species Peromyscus eremicus. The sequence continues at coordinate 81,479,906 of NC_081426.1, read as the reverse complement.
TTCTAAGCACAAATTATATACAAAGGGACAGTGTTCCCGAGGCTGCCTCCTACCTGGCTCCGAGAGCCAGAGGGCATTGTTACAACGCGAGTCCAGAGTCTCCAGATCAAAGGAGCAAACACCAAGCCCCAGCCAGCGAGGTCTATGAGGAGAAGTATTGCTCTCAGGAAGGCCACTTCTGAGTTTAACGAGGATACTAAGGTTTTTATGGAGTCAAAGGTTTAAAATGAGCCCAAGACAAAGACAAAAGCCCAAGATGAAGCCTGTGCTTAGAATCATCTGCTTTAAAACATGGGCATTTTTCTGTGTGGGGATTGTTTTAGAATTTTCACAGTATTACTCTCTGATGATCTGGTGAAAATACAGGAGTATTATTAAAAAAACAAAAAAATCAAAAAAAAACAAAACAAAAAAAAAAAAAAAAAAAAAAAACCTGAAGGACACCATAGGTCTGTGTCACAGAAAGTGTATGTGGAAAGACAGTACTCGTTAAAAGTTCTTAATACCCAATATTTCCCCAAAGGCATATGTTGTCAGTCGTCACTGAGTGTATCAGTGACCGTCCCCTGATACTGCCAGTACAATTTATCTGCTATGTGACCCATTCTGTTACTCCAGCAAGTTCAAAAACCCAGACCTTTCCAAGACACACAGAGACTTTTCCAGAGTCTGACTTCAAATTGCAAACGCTCCGCCCCTCTGTTGATTACCTGTGTAGAATTTAATTTCTGATGTCTTACCAGTTGCATTGGTAGAAGGTATGTGTCATCTGTGTCATTGTTGGCTCCCCGCCGCCACCGCCGCACAGTAGACTGGGATTCAGTTTCCATATTTTATTCCCTAAACAAATGATGTTTGAGGGTGAACCTTGAGCCAGAAACTAAAAGAGCTAGGGTTTTAGATAAAGCAGAACCCTTCTAAAAGGACTTTACTGCCTGACGCTGCAGCTCTCAACTTGCCCAGAGGTCAGGCCATTCCTTGGAGTTCCTGGGTTTTCATTTGGGGATGGGGTAGGTATCTTCATGTCCGCAGTTGCCAGGTGGCTTCGCCACTGTGCTCTTTGTGAAGTGCCGGCATAAGGAATATAAAACAAAGTAAGAGGACCTCCCCTGACTGAGATCTAGGAGAGACTGTTTATACCAAAGTTTGACGAGGGGGGAGCTAAGGACAGTTTAGAGAATCAGGATCAAGAGGGATCTGGTGCAGGAAGCCTCAGAATCCAGTGGCCAGTGAGTTAGAGCAAGCGAAGGGTTCCAGGCTGGCTGAGGTATATGGCACACGAAAATCTCTCTCTTTAAATTTAAAAAATATATATTTATTTTATGTGTATGGATGTCCTGTCTACATGTCTGTCCACACACACTGTGCAAGCCTGGTGCCTACAGAGACCAGGAAGGCATCAGATTCTCTGGGAATGGAGTTGTGAGCAGCTATTAAGTGCTGGGAATCAAACCTGGGTCCTCTGGAAGAGCAGCCAGTGCCCTTAACCTCTGAGCCATCTCTCCAGACCTGAAAGGCTCTCTTAAAAGGACATTAAAAAGGAAAGCAGGAGAGGGACCATGTGCCGTGATAGGGATTGGAGGGTTTTCACAAAGAGCTACAGATAGACATTTAAAGACGTTAAGCAAAGCAGATGCAGATGATGTGATTAGACATGTTTAGTGCTCAGCGGACCTGTGTGAGCGACAGGTGGGTGTTGCTCAGAACAGCAGGGCAGTTGGTTAGTGTATTTATTTGAAGACAAGAAAAATCAGCGGTCAGAGTCGTGAGAGCAAAGCTGTTAGAGCAGCTGCCGAGCTATGTGAGGAGAAGCTCCTGCTTGCTCACCTCAGGGGCCCCGAGAATCACGAGGTACCTTCTAGCAGCGCTCTCACAGGCCTGGTGAGCCTGGATGGCCTACAGGAGACCAGTGGAGGGCTTCATTAAGTGAAATAATTGGATGGCTTCCCCATCCAAAAGGAGCAGAGCATGGGAGTGTGAAGCCACCTTTGGTCTTCATTCTTAGCAGGCACAAAGTCCCTCACCTTTCACACACAAAGGACATGGTTGCACAGCACACTTGTGCCTCTCCAAGCAATGACCAGTGATGTGTAGCACTGCTGTGTTTACTTTTCAAGTGACTTTTTTTTTTTTTTTTCAAAAATTTCCATTAAGCCTTGTTTTAGAAGAGGTTGGAAACTTGAAGTGTAAGTGTACAGCGGGGTGAATGAGAAGCAGGCATTTGGAACCGTGATCTCGGCTCTCCACCCAGCCAGTCACCTCCACTTCCAGAGCCCATCCAGAGCCTTGCACAGTTGAAGCTCCTTGATCTCTGGCCTGGAGGACTACAACAGCCCCCCCTGGGGCTTCCATTCTGAGGCCCATTCTCTTTGAGCTTCCAGATGTTTCTCTCCTATGTAAGCCCCATTATCTTGCCAAAATCCTCCAAAGGTTTCTTGCTGTGCTCAGAGCAAGATGCCCGCCCCTCAGGATAGCTTCAGAGGCTAGCAGGCCCTCTACAACCTCATTTGGAATCATTTCTTTCCCTTCCCTTCAGAAGCACCAGGCTTGGTCCTGCTCTCGGGACACTTGGGTCTGCCTGGAATCTCTCCCTTGCTCGCTCTTCTCTGGCTGTGTGCTCCCATTACTGAGGCCTCAGTTTACTATCTCAGACCTCGTGAGCTGCCTCTCTCACATCTTCGTCCCAAGCACTGTCCCATGGAACCATGTTTTCTTCTCAGAAATCTTCCCCTCCTTCAAATGAAGGTGTGCCTTTTGTTTTGTTTCCCTTTCTTTTCTTGCCCTCTCTAGAAAGTCGTTCTCATCTATGGAAGTCCCAGCGCTATGCAGGGCAGTGGTGGCGCATGCCTTTCATCCCAGCACTCGAGAGGCAGAGGCAGGTAGATCTCTGGGAATTCGAGTCCATACCCCGCTTCTACCACAACACCTGTTACACTTTAGTCCCTTACCAGAGTCCCACTGGATAAAAATGAGAGTAACTGCCTCAACGACCTTACCCATAGCATCACTATGACTTCACATGGATCATCCCCAGATGATGTTTTCCTATCGAGGGGTAAAGTGAAAATCCACATAATGCATCTCTCTCTTTTTTTTAATGTACATACAAATTTGGAGTCACTAGAAGTAACCAGTGTAGTTTTAATCAGAAGGACAACATAGCTGAACTGACATTCTCCCTGGAGAAAGCCTCTCCCTCTTTTAAAAAGCTAGTATGACCTGAGTTCTCAGTGCTGGAGTGGATGCAAAAGTGGGCTTCTTCAGCTGCACTGGACTCACTGAGGACCTGGCAGGAATGCAGATTCTCAGGGCCCACCTCAGACCTCCTCAATTAGAAGCGTGGCAGGCACAGCTCAGCAGTCTCATCTCCACAATCTCTGTGGGCCATGCGGTTGCCCATTCAAAGTTTGTAGTTAACGTATGGAGTGGCATTCACATACTGAGTGGTATACTACACTTCCATGTTTGTGGAGCTTTCAGACAGGATTTTCTTCACCATCAAGGGCTTCTCACTCTATTCCCTCCCCAAACAGCACCAACAAGAAACAGAGTCACATTGGTCAAAAGTATCAGGTCTTCCCTTTGGATTGGCATTAGCAATGGCACTCATGTGTAAATGGCATTGACATTGTGACCCAGCCCCTGCTGCTGGGTGTCTCTGGCCAGAGAAGAAGGTGGCCAGACAGAGCCTTTCCTTCACGCTGGGCTCTGCCCACTGACAGCACAAGCTGCCACGAGTACTTAGCTGCTTGTGCTAGCAGAAAATGAGATCTGATATGCAGCCTCCCATTGCCGCGGTCAGCTGGACAGCAGGTTATGGTTAATTTTTAACCTTCAGCTTTAGAAACCAAACATGAAAGGCAGTGGGAAGCACCCCTTCTCTTTGATGGATAGACAGCCCTCCAGGGTGCAACGTTTTCAAATACTGATATTTATTCTTCTGAAAGGAGTCTCTTTGAAAGGGTCAGACCCAGGCCTGTAAGCCTGAAACTGAGGAGGCAGAAACAGAGGTTCCTGAGTTCTAGGCCAACCTAGGCTACAGAATAAGTATTCCATCTTTCTGTCCTGTCCACACCTTGTACTGCTTAGTGATGTGGTTCCAAGCAGCAAGAGCCCACTCATACAGTGGAGTTTGTGTAGTTAAAACATCTGGAGCTTTTCCTTCGTCTATCATTTAGTTCCCCACCTCCCGGCCCCTGACCTGGGGCAGCTCTCTCTCGATAGTCTAGCATAGGGTTTCTGGAGCAGCCAGGAACTCTTCCTCTTTGAAAGGACAGAAGCTTGGTGCATGTGCCCCTGCACAGGACTATTGGTGAAATTATTAAGGCCACTCCACGTAGTTAAAAGGGAGGTTTATTTAGTGGCGTAACTTACAAATGAAGGGATAGGTAGGTCGAAGAGTCTGGGAAAGGTGTGTCGCAGTCCCTTGGTGTTCTCTGGAGACTCTGCTCGGTCTACCTCCAGCGTCCAGGGTCCAGGCACCAAGAGAAGGTGATGCATCCGGATCCTGGGTCTTCAGGGTCCTCTCTTGTTCCCGCCTTGTAGGGGTGACAGTTACTGAAGCCTCAATGGGGGTTGGAACTTCCAGATCAAAGCTGGAATGGCTACCCACTACACAGGACTCTGACGTCAAAAGAGGCAAAATTTGCTTCAGTCAAAGATGGCCCTCTTCTCCCCAGCACCCCGCCCTGCCCCCGCCCCCAGCTTTCAGACTTTGGAACCCAATCCCTTCATTTGCAATGGAAATGAGACTAACCTACTTTGCTAAACTGAGGAAGGTCTGTATGCCAGGTGGTGAGGCATTCTTCCTTCAACACCCCAGCCAGAAAAAGAGGCCCAAGGCAACCTGGCACCCAAGGTTTCTTCTGGGGGAGGCCTTGCTCAAGTTTGCAGTTTTGACTCCAGGATTCAGATGGATAGTAAGGAAGGATAAAGTGGGGTCTGAGAATTTTGCCAATGCTTACAAAGATCAGTAGTTCACAATGATGACAGTGTTAGCAGGCTCAATAGGGATTTATTTTCTATTATGCTCATATTTCCTGATTCTACCTTTCTAGGGGCAGGCAGCCATTTATACTATGAATTATGGATATCAGTTATGAAAAATCATGAATACATGAAACGCTTAATGCACAGTTTGGAAAGTGTGTAGCATTACAAGCCACAAAATAATAATCCCTAGAACAGTCAATTCATTACACCTACATGTTTAATTTCTAATTGTTTTTAGATTTATTTTATTTTATTTGTATGTGTATGCATGTCTGTGGTGTGTGTGTGTGTGTGTGTGTGTGTGTGTGTGTGTGAGAGAGAGAGAGAGAGAGAGAGAGAGAGAGAGAGAGAGAGAGAGAGAGAGAGAGAGAGAGCGCTCATGTGTGCATGTGCATGCACAGGTTCCCATAAGGACCAGAGACTTCAGAGCCCCTGAAATCGCAGTTACAGACAGCTGTGAGCCATCTGATATGAGTGCTTGGAACCAACCTTGGGCCCTCTGGTAGAGCCCTTAACCTCTGAGCGTCTCTCCATCCCCTAATTTCTAGTTGTTTTATAAAAGCATATAGAACGTTTTAAATTAAGCTTTTGAACCGATCACATGAAATTGTTAAATAATCTCACTGCTAAAATTTAGTATTATGAACAGAGTCAATGGAGAAAAGAAAACTAAATGTATTAAAAAAAAAAGTAGGTTTTTTTTTCTGCCCTGTGTATTGAAGGGACTCAAGTAAAAAAAGGGACTCTAAAACATGGGAGCATGCACAAAGAATGTCACCTAATGCCACCAGCAGGCTGCAGTTCAGTGACTGACTTGAACTATCAGCGTTTCTCAACAAGTCTCCCAGAGAGCGGCGCAGACGTAGGGCACAGCCAAGCATGGCCACGGACGTCACATGGTACACGGTCGTCTCTGAAGTTCATGCTGCGTTACAGCGTGTGACAATCTCGGTACTTTGTTCACATTGAGTACAAGTTGTAAGGATCAAGAACGGAACAGAGCTCCGTGGTTTCCAGGGAAAGCATAGAAGAGCCACTTTCTAATGCTGTGAACAATTGGAAAAACAAGACGGGATTGCTATGTTGCAACTCGAATGTGACGTCCATATGTCTCTGGATAGGAAGCATAACTCCCTTCCACCCATCATCCTGTCTCATGTCTGTGTTTATTACACTTTACAAAATCAACTTAGTGTTCCTTCTAGACAGCTGAATAGTATGATAAGAAAGAGGAACCCATTTCTTGCTAAGTTCATTATCGATGGCACACATCAGAATGTGGGTGCCTCCCATCTGCTGAGCAGCTCCAGTTCTGGCCACAAGGTACAAAGTACACCTCAGTATTTTTACAGATCATTTACATATGCAAAGTATGCCTTAGCATTTTACAGTCCACTTGTATATGCTTTTAACTCACTAAAGCCAAGCAGGACCTTAGAGAGGCAGGTGCCCTTAGCATCCCTCCTCCCCTGTCAGGTCCTTCCTGGCTCGCTCTCTTCCAAAACCCATGCTAGAGAATTCTGGGCACACATCAGCACCTCCTAGTATCCCTGCCCTGCAATGCCAGTGTTGGAATGCCAGTTTCTATGGTGGAAGCTGATGGTCCCATAAATTCCTTCAGTTAGAAGTTCAGTCTGTATAGAAGTTTGGCATTTCTCAGTTTAGTAAAAACACCTTCCCCTTCATATAGCGTGTGAAGGTGTTTCTTAAACACCCATGTTATGTACTGTGATGTAATATTTTATGTTCCAAAAATCCCACAAATTTTTCCCAGAAAGTCAAGATTTGATGACTCACTCAAATGTGTTTAAATCTTATTTCTGTTTCTTTGCCGTCTCTGTCTTCTAGACACCCCAGGTTCATGAGGAAGGACCAGATGTGTAGCCCCTTGCTGAGCTACCAGTTTAGAGCTTTGTTGGGGGATGTGAATGGCCTGTACTAATCAACAGCTCTGTGTGGGGTGGGGACATATTTGGGAGCTGAGAGAGAAAGAAGCACAATTTGTTTTTTTTATTATTCATTAAGAATGGGCCCACTTAAGCGGGCTCTTAAATTCTGCTAAATTTACCACTGACAAATCACATTGTATATTTAATCCTATCCCTTTTAATGATAAGACAAACAAACCAAAAAACTTGGGTAACACTCTTCATCTGGCCATACGTGCCTATTCTGCGATTATTTTAGACTCCTTCTAGACTCTGGATCATTCCATGGGACATTCAAATGTCTTCCCAGAGAACACCAGCCTTGTTCGTGAACTTCTTCCTCAGTGTTCTGATGGTCTCAGCCTCGCTGGCTGCCTCCATGTTGTCTCATGCCATGTCCCCTTCAGCTCTCTACCTACGGGCTTCAGTGTTAGTCTGCCCTCCTCTTGCCTAGCACTTCACCAGCTCCCCGTTTCCCAGAGGATGGATTTGTTTCTGAAAGTGCTCCTTCTTACAAATCCCTGGTTCATGCTCAGCTCTGAGCTGCTCTCACAGACTGCAGAAATGGTGATATGTTCTTATTAGTGTTCAGCTGGCCTGGCAAGCTCTTCTGGTTTAGTCATTGCCCACCCAGGTTCACCACAGGGGCCATCTTGTGCTCACCTGTGTATGATTCTGGCATGTATGAATGAGTGCCCATTAGTTCAGCCTTTCTGTTAGCATGCTTAATTTGATTTAGCAGACACAGAGAACCAATGGATGGTGACTCTTTATCTCCTTATGCCCCGTTTTCAACTAATGAACCTCGTCTATCACAGGCTCCCCTTTCTTCCCAGTGTTATGTACACCCATTCCTTCATTGGGTCCATAAACTAATCATCATTTAAAATCCCCTCTCTGGTAAGATGCACACAGTTAAGAGGCCCTTGTAGAATGCATTCACAATCACTATGGTTTTTCACATAACTTCTAAGTTTTATGATTCCTCATTTTACCTTTTATCACTAACTTTGCTAAATTAATTTAAATGCGCTGGGCAGTGGTGGCACACGCCTTGAATCCCAGCACTTGGGATGCTGAGGCAGGCAGATCTTTGTGAGTTCGAGGCCAACCTGGTCTACAGTGCGAGATCTAGGAAAGGCGCAAAGCTACATACCTTGTCTTGAAAAATCAAAAAAAAAAATTAATTAATTTAAATGCTTTAGTTTACTGAGTTAAAGTCTTCTTCTATGTTCCAAAATCCTTCAAAGTTTTCTTAATACTTAATCAAAATTATCCTGCATGTGAAGAGATAAACGTGAAAAACTTTGGTGGTCTCTTGTTACCCTATGTTGCACAGTGGAGTATGGATTGGCAGGATTCCTCTGCAAAGAGCCAATTTTAAATATTTTTAGGGTGTGTGGATCATAAGGTTGCTGTCGGAGACATTCCACTCTGCAGTTATAGCTCAATAGCAGCCGCAAACAATAAGCAAATAAGTTAGTGTGGCTAGACGCCATTACAAATTCATTTACAAAAGCAAGCATCCCCAGGACTGGGGGTTGTCAACTCCCCAAGTCATCTGGAGACTTGCTTTGGTGTTAGAGGATTTGATCAGACTCTGTTCAGGGACTGAACATTTCCATTGCGTGGTCCTGAGTGATGCTCTGAAGGCTTGTGCCATGCCATGTACTGGGGTTTTTCCAGAGCAGAAGCTGAGGGGGTGAGATTATATAAAGTTCCATGTGCTTCCACAAGGATGCTCTGTGCTCAGCATATCAGGACTTGCATCCCTAGTGAACCTGAAACTCCTTTGTGCTGCTCTGGCATAAAGAATGAGAGCTTATAAAGGGCTATTGGGATCTTTAGTTGTAGTACAATTTTAAAGGTAATGCGTCACAGTAATGACCCCAAGGGACAAAATCAGTGTAGCAGAAATACTGGTTAATATTAAACATTTTCAGTAAGCCATTTGGGAAATGGAACAGCAGCCTGGAGGCCTTCACTGGGATTTCTTCCTATGGTCATTGCATGGCAAGTATGGACCCCAGAAATGTGCACATTGGAAATTGCAGTCGAGGAAAAGTCAATTCAAAAAGCATGTTTCTGTGACTCCAACATGTAAAAACAATATGCATAAGGCCTGTTGTTCAGTACTCAGCCAGGGTTTGTTGACTAACAGCTTAAGATGAACAAGTCTCTACCCTAAACATCAGGAAAATTCACTGAGGGAAACCAAACTGACTGCTGTCCCAGAGCCTGTACTCTTATGGGAATGGCAAAGATGTTTGAGGATCAAGGAGACATGCACAAGGAAATACTTAGAATTAAATGTTATGGGATATTTTTTGACAAATAGGTTTACTTTAAACAACTCTTTTTCCTCTATCTTGTTATTATTGGTTTTCTTAGGAAGAGAATATTCTGATAATTTTACTGAACCAAAATTAATTGAGTGCCTACTGTGCACTGATACTACCAGGGTGTACTGGCTGGTTTTGTGTCAACTTGACACAAGCTAGAGTCATCAGAGAGGAAGGAGCCTCAGTTGAGGAAATGCTTCCATTCTTACAGATCCAGCTGTAAGACATTTTCTCAATTAGTGATCCATGCGGAGGGCAGGCTCGGCCTATTGTGGGTGGAGCCGTCCCTGGGCTGGTGGTCCTGGGTTCTATAACAAAGCAGGCTGAGTGAGCCATAGGAAGTAAGCAACATCCCTCCATAGCCTCTGCATCAGCCCCTGCCTCCAGGATCCTGCTTTGCTTGCGTTCCTGTCCTGGCTTCCTTTGGAGATGAACAGCAATTTGGAAGCGTAAGCCAAATAAACCCTTTCCTCCCCAACTTGCCTTATGGTCATGGTGTTTTGTCCCAGCACTAGAAACCCTGACTAAGACAGAGGGATACATAAAATCTGAACAAAACTTCTAAGTATCCCCTTGGGGAGCTTCGTTCTGGTGGAAAAAACAGAACACACAATTGAAAAGTCAAATTTATAGCAGGACATTATGACTCATGCCCTTAATCCCAGCACTCTAGAGGCCCAAGCAGGGGGCTTCTGGTCTACAAGGTGAATTACAGGCCATCCAAGGCTACACAATGAGAGCTTGTCTCAAAAAACAAAGAGAGGAGAGAAGGGAGGGAAAAAGGAAGGGAGGGAGAGTGGGAGTGAGTCACGAAGTCAAACTTACAGAGCATTAGAGGATACCTCGGAGGCAGAGAGTGAAGCAAGAACGCAGCATATGAAGTGTTGGGAGAGGCAGAGATTTAGAACGAGTGGTCAAGAAAGACTCCTTACATAGGTGGGTTCTTAAAAAATGGGGGGTGGGGACTTTATTTTTATTTTATGTGTGTATGGGTGTTTTGCTTGCCTGTATGTCTGTGCATTATGTGCATGAATTGTCTGTGGAGGCCCCAGAGAAGGGTATTGGGTCCTCTGGATTTGGTGTTAGGAACAGCTGTTAGCCAGCATGTGAGTGCTAAGAAAGAACCCAGGTCCTCTGGAAGAGCAGCCAATGCTCTTAACCACTGAGCCATTTCTCCAGCTCCATAGGTGGCTTTTGTTTGTTTGTTTGTTTTTGTTTTTCGAGACAGGGTTTCTCTGTGTAGTTTTGTGTCTTTCCTGGATCTCACTCTGTAGACCAGGCTGGCCTCAAACTCACAAAGATCCACCTGCCTCTGCCTCCCGAGTGCTGGGATTAAAGGCGTGCGCCACCACCGCCCAGCCCATAGGTGGCTTTTGATGAAATGTTTAAAGAAAATGAATGAATGAAGGAGCTAGCAGTGTGATGGTGAAGAGGAGGCCACTCTAATTAAGCAATCAGCAAGTTCGAATCCTTAAGACCTGGAGTGTTCAGGAGACATCAAGAAAGTGTAATAAGTGAAAGGAAGAGTAATTGGGAATGAGATAGATGGGCTGAAGAAGGCTAGATCAAACCTCGTCTCTGAAGTCGCTATGACAACAAGATGTTGAATTCTATGCTGAGAAGACACTGAGGAGTTTTGAGCAAAGGAGGAAAATGGCCAAGTTCACATTAAAATAACTCCAGTTGTCAAGAATACACAATAGATACAAGAAGCCTCTGGGAGGGTCTTTTCTGTAATCTAGGTGAGATGTTAAGCCTTTCCAGATGTGATGCCTCAGAGGGAAGGGCGGAGACAAAAGTGGAGGAACCAGTGCCCCAGGGTCTACCTGTCACCTGCGTGAGAGTCCTCTGGAGCAGTGAATATTAATAATCCATTGATTGGCCATTGCTGTAACATCAAAGAGAAAGAACCATAATGTCGGATGCATAGTAGATGCTCAGCGCTGGGTGGTTGACTGTTGTGAAACAACACAAAGTGACAATGTAGACCGTCTTTGCATCACAGCTGCTTCCTGACCAAGCTCTCCCACCAATACATTTAATTTATGAATTAGCATAATTAAAATGTGTTAATGTTCTCAGAATGCTTCGGATTCCCATGGGATGTCTTAAATTAAAATGGTGGAATAATTATGATTCCACAGAAACATTTTTTCATCTCCTACTTTTAAGAAGTGAAAGTACTATTACTGTGTTTTCTATTCTAAGGCTTAAGGTTGAATGTAACTGAAAAAAAATGCTCTTTCTTTTTCTTTTCTTTCTTTTCTTTTTTTTTAGGGAACAACTTAATTCTTTACTGGAGGCTTATAATGTTTTCTATGAAAACCAGAAAAATCTGCATATTTTGTATGGACAGGTAAGCCCACTAAAGAAATGCAACAGCTTGATTCACAGAGTCTTTACCATGTAGCTGAGTCAGGGTGAGCTGGAGTCTAGAACATAGGAACACATGGGGGTCTATATAAGCAGATAAATCTCTAATTTATCCTGATTGTCATGTTTAGACTAATTCACAAAATAGTAGGCCTGGAATGCCTGCGAGTTTCTAAGCCTTGTTGGCAAAGGAAAGCATACAAAAAAATAATATTAAGGACACATTTGCTTTCTGTTTTAAAATGGAATGTTTCTCAAATAATGGATAATGTTATGAACAGTAAGCCCACTACTTTCTTACATTCAAAGCAACATGTGTGTGGAGAGGTGTGCACTGTGACACCATTTGCAATGAGAAAATGTGACAGTACCCTTGTATCCACCAGTGTGGTATTATTACATAAATCATGCTGTATCTGTAAAGTCAAGTTTGATTCGTTCATTAAAATGAATAAGTTGAGTTCCAGTGAATGTATGCTATCTCATAATGTCAATAATCTTAAAATGTTAGAGAAATAGTTCAGTCATTAAATTGCCTAAAAATTGGCTTTTCATAATCACCAATGACTTTCTAATAAAACTTTCTAGTTTCTATGCTCTCAAAGTTTCTATAACAATAATATATTACCTTAATAAAAAGATATTTAACATATAAAAAGGAGATAGGTTTGAAAATTGTATGAGAATTGCTTTGTTCTTAACTTTTCTTTATGTATTTGCAAAATATATAGACACCTGTTTGCTCTTTTTTCTTCACTCACACATTTACTCCTTTTGTTATACTATTTCTATTTTGAATGAGTACTTAAAACTATTAATTTTTTCACAAATTTATTCTGTGTGTGTGTGTGTGTGTGTGTGTGTGTGTGTGGTGCATGCACATAAATATGCAAGCATACATACCTTGTTCACACGTGTGTGTGTGTGTGTGTGTGTGGTGCATGCACATAAGTATGCAAGCACACATACCTTGTTCACACATGAGGAGGCCAAAGCATGACGTCTCTGGCTATCTCTTCTCTCTTTGTTGCTTTGAACCAAGGTCTCTCACTGAACTGGAAGCTTGCTGCTTCGGGCTAAACCATTCAGAGAGCTCTAGGGCTCAGATTGTCTCCAGGCCCTGGTGCTGAGGTTATGGCCAGATACAGTCATGCCAGGTTTTCACACAGGGGCTAGGGATTTGAACTCGGGTTTCCACTTTGCTGTTTTGTATCATGTAGTGTGTTTTTATAGACCTTCTTTTTCTTCTGTTGAGATGGACTCTCAGTATATCGCCCTGGCTAGCCTGGAACTATACACTAGCTAGTATCCAGAGGTCTCATACCCGCCTCTGCCTCTTTGTTGATTTTAAAGACAGGCGCCACCACCATCATCCCTTAACAAGCAGTCTTTTTGTTCTACATAATTTTATGAGTTAAATTATTCCTATGTATTCAAACAACTAAGGTTCTCAGTGACTAGTTATTCTGATTTCTAATTCAGTATAGTTTTTCAATCTGCGATACTTTTAAACTAAATGGAACTAAAGCAATATAATGCCACTTAATCCAAGAACCAGAGCTCTGAAAGCATGGAATGCACTGTGTCTGTTGGTGGACGTGCCACAGATACTGTGGCTTATCGTGGCAGGCATACTGTCTTAAAAATGAAAGGCTATGTCAAAATCAGAATTGTTTTTGCAGCTAGGCTGGGAAGCCACATAATCCATCCTGAGAGATGCATAAACCTAGAAATAGATCCTATAGACTTCCTTTCTACATCTTCAGTTAAAGCGTTGAACTTTATAAATGATGCGAGACAATTACTGTGGGTAACGTCTTCTTCCTTAGACCGAAGACGGACAACTGATTGTTGAAGGAATGCTGGATATTTTCTGGGGAGTAAAACGACCCATACAGCTCAAAATACAAGATGAGAAGCAAATCTCTTCTTTTGATCTGTTGAAGTCATCGGAAACATTTTCCAGCAAAGGGTAAGCTGTCCTCCCTTGTAGTTCCTTAGATGGCCTCACAGTCTGCCTTCTTTGTTTGCGCTCTTAGCCCAGGTTGCTCATAGCTGTGCATGAATGCTTAGGGACAATCTCACACCACTGTTAACAACTAGGTATTTGGAAACAGTGTCTCTGAGGTTAGGTGAATTTGTGCACAATCCCTAGGTAGCCACCTGGCAGGACCAAAGGGACCTTAGTTCCATGAGCTCCACAGTCTATGCTTGTGGGCCTTTCTGTTCCATGGCTTGCCCCAGAAGACTGCACTTGCTCACTGGAAGAAACACGATAGGAAGGTAAGATTTGAATAGTCCCTAGCTGACCTTCAAAAACTGCGAAGAAAACTTAAATTTGTCTGCTCCTTGGAACAAAGGACTCTTCTTGTCTTCTGGAAAGAAGACTGAATTATGTTCGTGTTCAGAATAAGCAGAGCCGTTTAGCCTAACACAGCAAAGTGCGTTTGTAATTCATTGCACATAACAGTTCCCTGCATGGGTGGATGCGACTATACCTTGAATGTCTGACTTTGGTGGGGTTTTGTCATGCTCCTTTATAATTTTTTTTTGAAAATTATACTCACGAAAGGGCTCACTTCCTTTCTTCTGCATCTTTATTCCCATCTCACCTCCCTTCTGACACCTGGACCACTACAATTCCCTTCACACCTCCTAGCCTCCCATCCATTCCTGGAGGAGAAATGGACAGACAGCTACCAGGATGATGCACTGGAGTGGTCTGACCTTTGGCCACATATAAGGAATTTCAGGTACCACCTTAGAGAATATACCCATGATTTTTACCTTTCCAACATTTGTCAAATCTCATTCTTGAACAAGGCTGAACATTTTGCAGTGCCCTAAACACATCATTCAGCTTCTTATTCTCCTCACTCTGCCTGCCTGGAAGCCAGCCCACTTATCAATGGTCAGTTCTCTTACTCACCTCTAACAAATTCAACACATTCTCCTGAAAGCCTCCCGTGATCCCTCAGTCCATACTGAGCGCACTGACCTCAGTGTTCTTTATCACCTCCAGGGCATACAGTTTGTTGGACTTTTACACATCTTGTCCTCCATCTTCAGTGTGAGTTTCTAGGAAGGCATCTTGAATTGTCTCTGCATCTCAGTGCCCAGAAGAAAGGAGGAGAGGAAAGAGAGGAATGAGAGATGGGAAGAGAAAGGGATGGAAAAAGAGAGAAAGAGGGATATAGAAATATGACAGATGGAGAAAGGGTGGCTGGAGGGAATTAGACCAAATGAAGTCCCCATGAACCTACAAATAAATTATACGTTCTTTGTGTGACAACCATCCCACCCCATCTGCCTTTCCTCACTCGTCTCCCATCCAAGCTAAGGGCTGCCAGTGGGCACAGGACCTGGAACTTATGAGCACGAACGGAACCGCGACCTCAGGCAGCATATGAAACCCAGCATCCCACAAGCACAAGGTGGCTGACAAGGCTGGCCACTCAGATGATTGGAAGCAGCATTTAAAAAGGATGGAGCCTCGCTTTAGAAAGAAACTATACACAATATGAATTCACAAAACTAGTGATTGTACTTCACATCTTTCTCAGAACTCATGGCAAAGTTCTTTGAGAAGCCAATCCTTTTGCTACATTTTAATTCCTTTTGGTTTATTAAAACTTCCTAAGTATGAGGCATTAAAGTGATATGCCAAGGAGGTAGAAAGCACTTACACTGGTTTGTGAAGCCATTGTTATTTTAATAGCTATTCAAAGATATGTTTTAATTTCTCAAATTCACAATACTGGTTTTGAGTTAAAAATGCTGAAATTCTGGGTGATTTTTAGGAACTGGGGGTGGGGGGACAAGGTGATGCTGATGGTGCTCTTTCTTGTGCTGTAGCAGACTGTAGACTGTCATCCTCACACCACACCTTCTGCAGAGCCCGTTTTCACTGTGAACATTGCTGGGATATTAGGAACCTTTCTCCTCACCGTGGCCAAACATGATAGAAGCAGCATACAGGCAGGGAGGGGGATTTGGGCTCACTGTTACAGACCGTCATGGTAGGAAAGGCATGGTAGCTGGAGGGACTCTGTCCATAGCAGTGGGAACCTGAGCCATAGCTTGTTCATATCTCAGCAAATCAGGAAGCAGCGAGCTCTGATCAAAGTGTCTTCAAGGTCTGTCCCCAGTGAGCCTCTTCTGCAAGCTAGGCCATGGTCTCAACGACTCGGCAACCTCCCCAGAAAGCACTACCAGTTGGGATCCAAGTGTTCAAACACCTGAGCCTATGGAGTACATTTCACATTCAAGCCTTAGCAGCTTAAAAGCAAGACAGAAGTTATTTCTTATTATTCCAAACTGAGAAAATACAGCTAGACAACTGCAAAAGCCTGTGATTCACCGTAGTAACCAGACATATACTAGAACACTGGGGGTATTGACCTGTTCTTTACCATAGTAACAAGACCTTCTAGAACATTGTAAGAATGCTTGTGCCATCAACCATATCTTTCTAGTGAGTAAGAATTAGCAGGAAGAGATCCTACCCCTTATGCATACAATGCAGACTCTCTCTGTCTCTCTTTGTCTGTCTGTCTGTCTGTCTCTCTCTCTCTCTCTCTCACACACACACACACATACACACACATACACACACACACACACACACACACACACACACACACACACACACACACACATGAGCATGATATCATTATTCGGTTGTGGTTGGTTAGTCAAGAGGGCCTGGTGCAGTCAGCTGAGCATTCAGGCAGGGAGGCACAGCACAGGAGGAATGGCCTTCCCTGGCCTCTGACTCTGAGGGTGCACAGACACCCTTGGCACTGTTCCCTGACTTCAGTTCATCTCAGGTTCCCTTCCTTGATCACCTCCTTTAAGGCAACTCATTTAAATTCTGCACCCAAATTAAATTGTGTAAAGGATTTAACCATTCCCTTATTCCAAACCTTCTCTCATTTTCCTTTGCCCATACTGCTGTATCTACGGACAGAAGTTTATACCACTGCTCAGATTTTCTGTCCCCTGTGGGTCAGTGGACAGTGAAGGACATGGATAGTGTGTGCTCAGCTGCAATGACTCCAGTTGTGTGCCTGTCCATTCATCCTCTGAGAAAACCCATTGCTCTTGCCATGTTAGTTTGTTTGAATCATATTAGAAATGAGTCACACTGAGGAAGTACTAGCCAAGTGGGAATGGTAGAGGCTTCAAAATCAATCGGTTTGTTTGAGCTCGGACCATGTGTGTGCGTGGAAATGACTCTAGAGGAGGACTCTGAGCTCTCATATCTCGGCCAAATATTTTCTTACAGAAGTTGTGTCTTTAAAATGCAACAGACAAGAGGTGCCTCACTGGGACTACTTTTGCTTTTGCTGGTTTTCATTTCTGTTTTGAGATCTTTCTAAAGTCAGTGTTGGCATATTTTAGACAAGCCGTGGCAGAAATAAAGATCAAGAAGTGAACAGGTGTGCATTTGATTTGCATCGATACTGGGTTTTTCTCTTCTCATGTTATACGTAGGGAAGTGACTGCACTCTATTTGTCTGTCAAATTTCTACCTCCGTTTTGTTTTGCAAAACATTACAGACCCTCTCCAGTGTTTAGATTGGCCCCTAGAACACTTCCTGTTGCTTGGTCAGAGCAACACAAACTGTTCCATGCTTGGACATGTTCAACTGTTTGATGTTAAAGTTCTAACCAGTTCTTGCTTGAAAAGTATGGGCAACTGCCCTTAAGCTTAGTCATATGTACAAGTATATGGAATGGTTCTTGAATCACACAGTCCCAAACTGTGAAGTAGTTGTTTCTGACTTCAACAATGAGTGGCAGGGAGGAAAGAGGCAAAATGAATATATTGAGCTGTTCTTCAGCCCCTGTGTTTATGTGGCACCATTATACTGCAAGAAGTTAAGGAAACTGAGGGGGTGGCTGTCACATTTGCCAGTGTCACTGACCAGCTATGGGGATCATAAGGACTCTATCTGCAGAACTTCTGGTCTCCCCATTAGAAACAGCACCTGGTTGCTTTGCATTTTAGTTTTAACTCCCCATTGGTATCCAGTTCCCACTGCCATGCCTCTTTCAATAGCTTCAAACATGACTACTTTAGTGCTAATGTGCTGTACATTGGAGAAAATGTTTAATTTTATGTGCCATATGAATAGGGTATGGGTAGAGACCTGAACTGCTAATACAAAAATTTCCTCTACTTTATGACATGTATTTTGACTGACAATATTTCCACATAGTAGAGTTGGCTCAAAATTTTATTATCAAATATGTTATGATCATATTATCTACTTCTTATGGCTGTTATAAATTAAAAAAAAGAGTTATAAAAGACTTCAATAGAATTCCAAGGTCAAGAAGAAAACAATAGCTTTGCTTTGCCAGTGTCTTCCACTGGTGTTTATAAGATAAAAACATCAGTGTGTTGATTATTTTTCTGTTGCTATGATAAAGCGTCATGACCAAAAGCAACTTAAGGAAACATTTGTTTTGAGGGATAGAGTCCATCATGGTGAGGAAGGCATAGCATGGCTGTAGGAACAGGAAATTGTGATCATGTTGTCCTGCACACACAGATATCAGAGAGAGAGAGAGAGAGAGAGAGAGAGAGAGAGAAAGAGAGAGAGGAGAGAGAGCAGAAAGCAGCCTATGGCTCCAAATCCTCAAAGTGCACTCAATAGTATTCTTCCTCCAGCAAGACTCAACTTTCTAAACTTGTCATAACTTCCCCAAACCAATAGAGGACCAAGTCTTGAAATATATAAGCCTTTGGGGAAACGATCATTCAGACCACCAGTCAGGGACATTTGGGTAGAGTTAAGGTCACAGACACCCCATGTGCAAATACTTGGGTTTCATACTATAAAGAATTTTATAGAAGAGACTCAAAGCAGGACAAAAAACATTCCTGAAAATAATAGTGTCCATTTGCCTAGAGAGGTCCAGAAATGCGCTGGACCCCAAATTGTGCCTGATCCATCATGAAATGAATTCAGAAGGTGGTGATTTCAGTGATGGTGATGATGATGATGATGATGGTGACGATGATGATGATGATGATGGTGACGATGACGGTGGTGGTGGTGATGATGATGATGGTGGTGATGATGATGGTGATGATGATGGTGGTAATGATGATGCCACTGAAGATGAGATTATTCTGAAAATATTTTAGATATAAACTGAGAGCTTAACTATATACAGGGCATTATTTCAAGAATATTATATAAATTAACACATTAAATTCTACCAATAATGCTATTCTACCTCATACAATGATTATTCCCTTTTTATAAATGAGGGCACTGAGGCCAAGAGAGGATATGTAACTAACTTGTTTAAGGCCAGATAACTGAAATGAAAATAAATGTTAATCTGCTATTAAGTAAACAATTGTCATGTTCCATGTATTCTGGGCACTAGAATATTTTGAAATTTGCTAATATTCTGCACAAGATAACAATTTTCTAGGAAGAAGTTTTTCATACATTTCCATTTTGTAAATTGTATTTTTCAGAGCAATTAAAGCCTTAAAGATAAGTACCATATCTTGTCATGATAGAGTCACTTTATATAATTATTTTAATGCTGTAGATACTTGATTCATGTGTATAAATGACAATTTTGTATCTAAATTCCCCCTTATGAGATATCCGCGTATCAGTGGCTCACAGTGGTTTCTACCAATCCTATCTAAGCATACATTTTACAGAATCTATGTAATTTTGCATTTCAGTGTATCACTGAATTGTTTTGCTCCAAAATATAGAGTGTATTTAAAACATGCTTATCACTGTGGTATGAATGTAATCTTTGTAACATGATAAACTTGATTTAAATTTGGATAACAAGGCTACCTACAGAGGCCTACAGCGCCAGTCTCACAACTCTGTAAATCTGAGACCCATCATGTGGAATTAGTCTCAGTGACAGGATTTGTTACTTTTCAGGCGGATGACTCGCTGGGGAGAGTTTGATGACCTTTATCGTATCAGTGAGCTGGACAGGAGCCAAGTTCTGCTGTCTGAAGGAAGGCATTCCCCAGAAGGTCAGTATCAAAGTGTTATTAATACGGTGTATTTTTTTAACAATATGAAACACGACTCCTAAATGTTTGCCCCCCCCATACAGTACCACTTGATGAACTCATATTTATGTGCTTCTTAAGCATCCCCACGGGGCCTTGTATCTTACATCGCTGTGGTGCTTGTGTGGTACATCACTGGCAATCTACTAGCCCAAAGCATATTGCCGCTTTGCTTTCATGAAACTTAGGGACAAATTCTGTCTCTATATTTCATAAGAGTGACTTCTCAAGAATGTTTCAGTAGTTCTAGAGGGGAACAAAGGTCCAAGATCTGTCTTCTTAGGAAAGGTCTAGTAAGCTTGGCATCGGGACAGAACAGAGATGGCAGCCCTGGTCCATCACTCGGAAGTACTGTCTTCATAGAAAAGCTACTCAACTCACCCTGTTTTTATCTTACCTGTCTGAGTTCAGACTGACAGGAAAACATGTTTTTCTAGTTCTTCCATACTAAAATTGTGTATAATTTGCACACACCCCCAACAAAGAGAGATTAAAAGAGTGGAAACACCAATCACACGATCACGTAAATCCTGTGAGACATAACTCACTAGCAGCCTTTGCTGCCTGAACAATCCCACACAGCACCTAATAAGTCAGTGTAAGCCCAGCAGTGAACCACAGTGCTTGGAAACCGCCAGGAAATGGGAGCCGTCCTTGTTACTAAAAGCGTACCAGTCTCCCCACCATGCAAGAAGATAGGCAGCTAAATGATACTGGCTTGTGATCTTTATTCTTCCCAGACTATTTATCTTATCACAGCACCCTGAAGCCGTATGCAGACGAAGAGCCAGCATCCCCGTTGCTCTATAGGACCATGAGTGAAGCAGCCTTGGTGAGAAAAAAGATGAAGCCTCCATCGATGTACAGAAAAGACAGACGCAGCCACAGAGCCTCTATCAACGGACACTTCTATGACCATGAGGTAAGTCACAGTTCCGTTAATGTGGAATAACGCTGTCCATTGCACTAACAATGCTGTTTGTTTCAATTTAGACCAATAATAAGAATGTTTGTAGATGCCTAGCACTCATCAGTCTTTCCCTGTGGTGACTCAGTTTAAATAGGATCTTCTTCACATCTTTCTTTGTTTAGATGCTTTTAAGCACAGATTTTTTTTTTTTTTTTTTTTTTTGTGTGTTTTGAGACAGGGTTTCTCTGTGTAGCTTTGTGCCTTTTCTGGAACTCACTTGGTAGCCCAGGCTGGCCTCGAACTCACAGAGATCCACCTGGCTCTGTCTCCCAAGTGCTGGGATTAAAGGCGTGCGCCACCACCGCCCGGCTTAAGCACAGATTTAAATTAGATACCTGCACAGGTTCAAGCCAGCTGGGGTCCCTGTACTGAAAGTGGGGGAGATACACAGGGTCCCAAGCCTAACCAAGAAGTTATTTGCAATTGATACGGGCTGGCAAAGGGAAAATGGAGTGTCACTGTGTATGTCATCACATTCCGGGACAGGCCCCATGCCCAGGAGTAGTTGGCCAATACAAAATGAGCTCCATTTTTTTTTTTATGTGCATTAGTGTTTTGCCTAATGTCTGTCTGTCTGTCTGTTTCTATGTATATATGAGGGTGCCAGATCCCCTGGAACTGGAGTTACAGACAGTTGTGAGCCGCCCTATGGGTGCTGGGAATTGAACCTGGGTCCTCTGGAAGAGCAGTCAATGTTCTTAACTGCCAAGCCATCTCTCCAGCAACCCCCATTTGGCAGAGGGGGAGCTTTTTGTTTCATTTTGTTTGGGCATTTGTTGTCTTGTTGGTTTTTTGGGTTTATTTGTTTTGACTTTTGGTTTTGGGTATTTGAGAGAGAATGAGAAAGGGAGAGAATATGAAGTTGAATGGCTAGGGAGGTGAGGAGATCTGGGAGAGAGGAAAACATGATCAAAATATATTGTATGAAAGATTTTTAAATAAAAATAAATAATGAATTAAGTAGCCCCTGCTTGCCAGGTACATGATATAGAGTTCAGGCTGACCTCAAACATAACCTCCTCCTGCCCCAGCCTCCCAAGTATTAAGAATATAGACAAATACACCTAACTTTAAATGTATTTTAAATAAATTATCTCATTAATCCTAAAAGATCTCCTATCAGGGTAGGTATTGTTATTTTTTTCTTCTTTACATATAATCAAAGTTTACAGTCATCAAACAATTTCTCTTGAGTCACACTGCTTTTAACAATAACTCTGAACTTGAACCCATATTTGTCTCTCTCCAAAACTCAAATTATTAGCCAGTGTGATGGGTGAGTCCCACCTAGGTGCTGGGTGCTGAACTGACCCTTTGAAATACATAGATGAGCTTCTTGAGGCGTGGGTACAAAGCTTCAACAGGAAAACCAACACACCAACAAACAACATCCAAATCACATGAAGGCTCCTACTGAGATTGGTTTAGAGACATTCAAACTATTTCTTTCGCTCAATCAAACATCACATTTTTCATCCTGCCCTTTAGATCTTGTACTTACATGCAAAATGTTCGTACAAGTGTGGCTATAGTTTAGATAAAATATCCTTTCTGATTTTTTTTGCTAAGATGTATAAAATTTATACATGTCTTCCTATAACACTTATAAGATGTTTCACTTGTTGAAGGTTAAGAAATATATCATTAGTTCTCCCAGAAATCAAAGATTTTTTTCATGCCATGCATTTTATCACTTGTGTATTCATTCATTTGGCAAATACTTAAAAGTCCTCTGCAAGTGCATCAAATACTCTTACCAGGGACCCATCTCTCAGCCCTCTAAACATGGGACATTGATATCGTATCATTTAAAGTTAATTTTTATGACTTTCATAAGAATTAAGTCATTATTTATAAAGGGCTTAGAAAAGTTTTATACACTGTTTAGTATATACCATTCAAATAAATAGTGTTTATTTGAGAACTCTGTGACATCATTAGGAGTAATATCATCACTTCTCGGAATTATGTAGTCCATTTCATTTCGGGTTTAAAATACTAACCATTGTTCTTTGATGGAGTCTTATGATTTTATTATTGTTCTTTTAGACATCTATTTTCACCCCAACCTTTGGATCAGAAACCAAAGTCAGAACAAATAGTAACATGAGAACTGAAGAAGTAATAAAGCAACTTCTCCAAAAATTTAAGGTAATCTTTCTCACTAGCCTGAGCTCTCATATATGTGAGTAAGCTGATGGAGACACATAAATGCACTCTTCTGAAAAAAGCCATGGACCATGAGCCAGGATCATATATTCAGTTCTGGTGGATCTTTTCCACAGAGCAACAAAAACCTGGAAACTCACATTGCCCCCCAGGAGCAGAGAAGACATGTCTGAAGCATAGGGCCAAGTGGGACATGGATGAATACTTTGGGTCTAATTGAGTCTAGCATCATCTGACACAATTGCATTTCTTCATTTTTTTTTCCATTGTCAGATTGAGAATAGCCCTCGGGATTTTGCTCTTTACATTATTTTTGGAACAGGAGGTAAGAAAATTTAATTCCTTTTTGTACCTGGGCTCCTGCAAGTTAGTTTTCAGTTCATAAAGAGAGAAGAGACTTGATTCTCCCATTAAAAAAAAAAAAAAGGAAAGGAACGATACAAACTACAGGAGAGGCAGGAAAGGGTTCATTATCGTTGGTATTTACAGAGTTATTGGTGCAAGCTAAACACACACCAAAGCTCTGAGCTACCCTCCCATCGTGGAGAAAATGGTACTAGACTATCCTGTATCTTCTCCAGTTCCAGAGAAAGATAACCTAAGAACAAACACCTTCAGAGTTTATAATACAAAGGACTTGGCTTGTTTGTCAGACATTGTCTGAGTGGAGATCAGACCATCAGGAATCCATTTGTAGGGGGGCTCTCCAGGAGGTGTTGGGCTCCTAGTCTATGTCACCTCTATACTTGGTTCTTTCTCCATCCCCCTCCTTGCCTAGCTAGCTCTTTGGTCGTCACTGTATGCCACTTCTCTGACCTTGTACGTTTGCTCTTTGGTATTTGACACCGAGTCTGACACATTGGAAGAAAATGAGCTCTCCCTCAGTAGAGAACATGTTCAGAACGCGGTGGGGGATATATGTTTTCAGTAATGGTTCCAAATCATCATGAACCAAGGAGCTTAGGAATGGAAAATATGGAAGCAACTGAGGGTGTGAAACCAAATTAGCTTTCAACATAAAGGTCAAGAGAGGACTCTGCTGTGCTGAGGGGAGGGGCAGAGTCATGCGGGCTTCCTGTTGCTTCAGAAGAGGCAAAGGGATGAAATCAGCACACACTGAATTGGAATGAAAATGGGAATAAATGGAATCCAGAGATGAGAAACAGATTTGACTAATCTGAGGAAGGAAATGAGAAAAGGGGAATGGGAAAAGAAGATCAACTGAAGGACACTGGGGCCTTTTCTGTGTGCTTCCTTTTATTAAAATGAAATCCCAGATGGGAGATATAACAAAAATCTCTACTTTGACAAAATGCCAGTACTTTTGTGGTGGGGCATTTATCGTAATGTTTTAAATTTGAAATTCTGAGAATATACCAACTTTTGGTCTCCTTTTCATGGCTGAATGGATGAAACCCATAGATAATGAAAAGGAGTCATCTTACTAATTCTGCATTTGTAGTTCAGTTCTTGGAATACCCAAGAATTGAATATGAGGTCGAAACTAAAGGAAGAATTAAGAAGAACTATAAAAATGGATTTATATTAACCAAACTTGAAAATAAGTATTTGTTGAGTAGATGAAGGAAGGAAGGAAGGAAGGAAGGAAGGAAGGAAGGAAGGAAGGAAGGAAGGAAGGAAAACTTATAAAGAATTGAGCCACATTGTTCTTTGGTAGGACTAGGGCTCTGTCTAAATGACCTAACTAAAAGGTGGAATTCTTTGAGCTACTAAATTAGACCATATAGTGAACGGAAGAAGTTTGCTTGTAGTTTTGGGAAAGGTTTTCATATTTAATTTTAATTAGTAATCTAACCCTATCTACAATTTCACTTTGTATGGTTACAGTTAGCCATTGTCAACCATAGTCCAAGAATATTGAATGAAGTTTTCCAGAAATAACAATTCCTAAGCTTTAAGTTGTATACTATCAGAGTATAGTGATAAACTCTTGGGCTGTCCTTCACTCTCCCTCTCTGAGATGAATCCTCCATGTGTCCATTGTATCCACACTGTAGACACAACCTCCCCATTAGCCACCTAGTGCTGGCTTCTTTATCAGATCAACTGTTGAGGCACCATACTCTTAGTCTTCGAATAATGTCTTTCTTTTTCTTTCCTTTTGGTAATGGCCTCAAACTACAAAAGCAGTAACGTAATGCTGACAGTTTTGTTAGAATCTATGTGGTTCCTCTATCTGTTACTAGTGATGCTACCCTCCTACTATGACTAATTTATAAATTAAACTTTATTATACATATGTATGTATATGTTTTGGGAAAACAGATGTACGGGATTATATGCCATCTACAGCGTCACATGTGTCCCTTGAGGTCTGGGAACATACCCATCATGGATAATGGGGCATGACTCACCCGGTTTTTTGTTTGTTTGTTTGTTTAATTTTTGGGGTTTTTTGTTTTTGTTTTTGAGTGAGTTCTCAATTCCTGTTGCTTCCAAAACAAACCAAAGGAAGACCAAAAGACAACGTTGCACCCCATCCCACCCCCCGCCATCTCCCTCCCCCTTCCTTTTTCTAGGTTCAACTCTTAACTGTGGTTCATTCCTTTTCGTTTGCAGAGCAGAGAAAACTAAAGAAGACTGATGTCCCGCTGCTGCAGAGGCTTCTACAAGGACCATCCAAAAGCAACGCTCGGATCTTCCTCATGGATAAAGACACAGAAGAAATTAGCAGTGATGTATGGACGCCCCTAGTCTCTGTGTGTCCACGCGCCCCCTCCCGCTGACTCAACACTTCTTTCACACACCCTTCTCTTTCCCTTTTCAGGTGGCGCAGTACATTAATTTTCACTTTTCTTTCTTGGAATCCATTCTTCAAAGATTAGATGAGGAAGAGAAAAGGGAGACTGAAAGGATAATGGCGAAGTAAGTCCAGAGCGTGCACCTGCGCATTTCATCCTTCCGTAGATCTAGTGCGCTCCGGGTACCCAGATTTTCATGTTCTCCCTCTCCTTTTCAGATTCAATACCGAAAGGGCCTTTATACTGAAGTGTCTTCAGAGTAAACAGGCAGCGAAAACAGAGACCACCGTCTAGAAGCACTCACAGCACCTACTGCTAGCCTGCATGCCTCACAGAGCTGGAGAGGGTACTGTCAAAGGAATGGACAGTCGGCCTCTGCATTCTGGTGTGAATGACCTTGAAGCCGTGGAAAACTGAATGCCAAGCAGCCTGCTTCCTCTTTGAAATGACGAGGTTGGCTGCAGTTCGGAGTTGGACTGAGGCAAAATTGGACTTCATTTTCAGTAACTGAAGGAAGCCTGGATACTGTGTATTCCAAATGTCATTTATAGCAAATTCCTTAGTGAACTCAGATTTAAGTGGCCTCTGCTGATATCATGCGGTTTAAACTTGTTTTTATCTTGCACTCTGAAAAAAACTGAGACATTTGCTGACTCATAAATGATTGGAAGTAAACACTTCACTTCTTGATGTCAATGGGACACACATTCTCAAGCCATCAAGGACCTGAAATGGCCATGTTTTACAGCTGTGTAAACAATTGAGCATTTTCATAAAATTTAGAAATATCTCTGCAAGGATTAATGATTTTTAACTCTGTAGTATCAGAGCCATCTGTCCTTTGGGAATAAAATTATTTTGGACTCTGTAAAGAAACCTAAACTCAAGGCTGGAGAGAAGGCTAAGTGGGTAAGAGCACTGACTACTCTTCCAGAAGACCTGGGTTCAGTTCCCCAGCACCCATGTGGTGACTCACAGCCATCTACAACTCCAGTCCTAGAGGACCTGACACCCACCTCTGTGGGCACTGCACACACATGGTGCACAGACATACAGGCAAGCAAAACATCCATAACACATACAAATAAATAAAAAATAAAAACCTAAACCCCGATTTTTCTCAACTTGGGCCCTTCATTTTGCCCTCCCCCACCACACACACACACACACACACACACATCTATTCTAGTGATAACTTCCAAGCTGGCTTTAAGTGTCTTAAAAGTTGGTTGTATTCATTTTCTTTATCTTTGCAAACAAATATATCACACACATAGAATGTACTATATTAGGTAGAACAAGATTTGACTGCAAATACCTAGTTGTTGCTGGTGATTGGTGTGGATAAAGCCAAGCTTCTGTAGCTGAACCAGGAGGGGCATCACAGCATCCCTGCTGTTGCGTGTGACACTTTCGAGGTACTCACAGGTCTGCTAATCCCACTTGGAAAAAAAATATTATGGAATTTTGTTTGTAAACTCTTTAGCAGTGTGGAGTTTTAATCAATATTCTTCTAGCCCCAAAATACTTCCATTTGAATTCTTTATTTTAAATTGGTCAATCATGGTACCTGTACTAAGGTAAGGTTGTATTTTCAATATTAAATTGTGAAACAGATGTAATAGTGAGTTATTCATTCTCAGCATCCCCAGAATCTGAACTGGGTGACAGCGTAGGAACACTGTGGCATTTCTGCCCCAGGAAGTCTCCCTCATTGATTGAAACAAAGTCTTGTATTTCTAATACTTTGCCCATCAATCAAGAAAGGCACAGTTTCATCTCACTGAAAATGGAGCAAAAGATCATAATATATTTAAAACCCACCCAGGTATGGTGATATATCCTTGTAATCCTACCACTCAAGAGTCAAGGCAGGAAGATTATTATAAATTCAGGCCAGCTTGGACTACATAGTGAATTCCAGGCCAACCTGTGTCCCAGAGTAAGGCCATCTCTCAAAATGTTTATACATATATATGTGTGTGTGTGTGTGTGTGTGTGTGTGTGTGTGTGTGTGTAGTATACAAAGTGAATACAAAACTCAGCAAGCCTTGCACAGAAAAAGACAGATGGTCTGAAAACTCACAGAAAAGAAAATGCAAGTAACTATTAAGTGTGTGCAAAGTATTGCATCTAACTGTGTTTATCAATTCAGGTCAGAAGAGAGAAACTGCAGTAACACGGGCAAAGTTTAGCATGAAGAATTATTAAGCTATGATAGGACAGCAACAATGAAGATGGGAAGAGAACTCTAATGGGTGCCCGGCAAAGGGAGCCCCACACAGTGCTGTCTTGAGTATTTGTGGAGTGAGGAGAAAATGTAGGCACAATGATTTTGACCAAGGATCCAGCCCGCACTTGGTTCCAGGTTATGCCACGACTGCCTGAATCAAAAGCTAGAAAAGCAGGCTAAGTAGACAGAGACAGAGAAATCTGCACCTACTGGCTGCTAGCGTTGGAGAAACCCCTGGATGCAGAGTGTCCAAGGAAAAATCCCGTCTCCAACAGCCTGGGTGGGGGATATCAAAGACCTCTGACAGCAATGTTTTTTCTAGCACGCCCTCTGCTGGCAATATGTGATATTGTGCAAGCTGCGAAGGAAGCTTTAAACACACCTTTGGTTCTCACAAGGCTGAGAAAATGAAAACGGGCATATGAGCACAACAAAATCCTTATTAGCAAGGATCAAACTGTTCAACAGATGGTGATATGTGCTGCAACAATGGATTTTGTTTTTCCTTGAACACAAGTTAGATGTAAAATTTACCCTATACTACTTGTAAAATAGTATGTGGACATCAGAGATACAAAGGCATTTTTCAAAGTTATTTATTCCACGGATGTTTATACTGACAAAAGGAAGTACAAAGACTTCAAAGTACAAAGGAAGTAAATGTTCAAAAACAGAAGAAAAATGATTTAAAAGGCAAGGAACATTTGCTCAGAATGTTACAGTCATTAAAATTATATTTTAATAATGGGGCTAAATTCTCCTTATGAATATAAGAATATATTATAAAATACCCATCCATTAGCTTAATGGATGGGGCCGGGCGGTGGTGGCGCACGCCTTTAATCCCAGCACTCGGGAGGCAGAGCCAGGTGGATCTCTGTGAGTTCGAGGCCAGCCTGGTCTCCAAAGCGAGTTCCAGGAAAGGCGCAAAGCTACACAGAGAAACCCTGTCTCGAAAAAAAAAAAAAACCAAAAAAAAACAAAAAAAAAAACAAAAAAAAAAAAAAAAAAAACAAAGCTTAATGGATGGGTATTTACTTGTGTATTTGCATGCTAATGTCATCTATCCACTCACAAACCAATAACAAGTTATGTATAGATTATAAAATTATATGTTTCTCTAATTTTTTTATTTATAAAATATTATATAACAATGTATTAACTTTTCAATTAAGAAAGAGAAAATGTGTCACATGAAAGTCATCCACAAAGAATAGGAAGTACATGCAAGAATAGATTCCCACTAGATGCAAAATATTTTTAATATTTTTCAAATAAGCCATTGACTTTGTGTGGTTTTAAAAAGATCTTTCCTATCTGTCCTCCTTAATCTTTCTGCAGGTTGGCTGGACAAAATGGTTGCTTTTTATTTTTAGTGGAAAGGCAATTATAAACGTATGGCATTTGATGCGATGTTGTAAGTTAGGATGTGGAATAATTGAATCGGGCAAGTTAATCACACCACATGCTTATCACGTCTCCAAGATGAGAACATTTAAACATTCACTCTTTCAGCATCTAGAAATTCCAAGGAACAGAGCAAAACAGAAGGGAGAGTGTGTGACTCTTGAGATCTGACCACTGAGTTGCTGAGTTTCCTTGAAAGCTCCCCTGGGTCACTTCCTTATGTGTGTGACGATCTGAGCGGCCCATGGGGAAAGCCTGCTAGATCTCGCACTGAGCCTTTCTACCCGAAGCCAGCGGATTCTCTTCCGATAGCAGCTATCCGGATGCTCGATGCTTGTCTCAGAAGTAGATTTCTAGGCCTGAGACAAGCCTTCAAAGGCCAGTACTTAACCCAATAGCTTGAATGCAAGTTCTGAGAGACCCTGAGCCAGAAAACCCAATAGAACCACTCCTGGGTTCCTGATCTTCAGAAACTTTGTGAAATAAATGTTTGCTGTGTTGTGTGCCTAAATGCTAAGATGGTTACATAGCCCTAGATTATTAATGTGGTTTCTAAGGCCAAATCTATTTCAGCTATTTTTGCATAATGTAAGACCATAAAATTTGTCAAAAATGTTTTTCCTTGTTTTAGGTGATCCAAATATTTCATTGTCAGTTATATATTAATTAAAATTAAATCCCAGATATCATACTACGGTTATTAGTCAGAGTCTGTTGCATTTATATTTGTGCTTTTTGTACTTCATATCATGTCTTGTTGTACATAGGATGTGCTCAATAAAATAAGTAATTCATGAATTATCAGAAATATTCTTATAAATTCTACTGTGTATACATCTATGTGTTCATAAGTCTGATCCAGTAGCTAGAACTTTGCTATATTTTTAACTTAAGATCAACTGCCCCCGCTCCCAAAAACAATCCTCCAAAAATATATTTTATTAGCTCAGAGCTCTGAGATATTCAGTTAGCCAGCATTACTGTGGAATCTAGCTGCGGGCTATGCAGATTGGTCTGAGAAACAGGGGAGAACATTCCATTTGAGGCAGCCGATGAAGGAGAGATAAGAGGTGTAACTAGGTGTAACTCCTATGTTGAAGTGTGTACATGGGAAACACATGATTGGATGTAATTAGTAAGGTAAAAACCTTCACTGACATCCATTTGTACATTCAGTAGCATTTAATACCAGTTAGGCTGAGCCACTGACATCAATATTTGATCAACAAAACCTGAGATTTCTTGTAACTAGTACCATTTGCCTTTTCCCTTGCACGGCTTTATAGCTACTAACTAGTGTAATGATCATACAACCACATGGGGGAAATTATCATTTGAATTCCATTTTATATATGACGAAAGTAAGCCTTGAAAAGGCTAGGAAATAGACTAAGATCTTACTCAGAAGAAATGGTTGAATTTGAACCCATGGCTAGCATGATGTATGTTAAAAGTTGAGTTCTAGGAGCCTGGTTCCAGGGCCCTGCTCAGACATCACCATCTAAGGATGCCAAAGCACATCCTATAAAATGGACAATTAGCATGTAACTTACGACCTCCCCGACTCTTCAGGTCATGTCTAGCCTACTTATAACTAGAGATTATTTACTAGGACAATGTAAATGATAAGTAAATAGCTGTTATACTGTGTTGTTTAGGGGCTAATGACGAGAGAAGACACCTGCAGCTGTTTGGTATAGTAATAATGAAGTATCCTTACTCTAGTGTCAGCCAAATCCACAGGGGCAGAATCTGCAGGAGGGATGCCTGTCAGCTACTTCACTGGACAGTTGTGAGAGCAATGTGAAGAAGACGTGCAAATGTTGATGCTCTGCATATAGGAAGTATTGAGGGAAAGAATCTCTTCTATTTAAATTAGGATATGTGTGGACATCCCTCCCCCATCACAGCCTTATCTTCCACTAACCCTGATTGCCCACAACTACTTTATTCTTGTCTTACAGCCAGTCAAACTGGGCTGAGGAGGCAGCTCCATGGCTAAACTGCTTTCTGTGAAAGCATGAGGACCTGAGTTCAGATCCCCAGAATGCCTGTCAAGCCAGATGTGATGATGCACATCTGTAACCCCAGGGCTTCTGTGGCGAGATGGGAAGTGGAGACAGGAGAATCCTGAGCCTTTATGGGCAAGCTAGCCTGGCATACTCAGTGGCAAACAAGGCAGAACATGACAGCCAACACCTGAGTTTGTCTTCTTCCTGCCACACATCTGCCATGGCATGCATGTGCCCACACTCAAACACAAATACACACACACGACTAAAAACACAGTACAAAAACTACAGCTAAATGGCGCGCTCACATTCTCTGAAGCACCTTCACTACTTGTCCAGCTGTTGAAGCCATTCTCTTTGTCTAGTTCTAAGCAAGGCTCTGTCCTTCAGTGGGTGGTCTCAAACTCCTGCACACTGTGATCATTTGCTCCACTTCTGAAACACTAGACATGTGACCCATGCCTTTATTATAATGCCTTAAATTGATTATATCTTACACCAACTCATTAGTAGCTTGGACTCCCTGTATTTATATATATTTATTTATCCCTTGTGTGTTTTAAGTGTGTGTGTGTATACGTGTACGTGTGCACATGCACATACGTGAGAACAGGCCCCCATAGAGGCCAGAAAAGGGATCCTCCAAACTAGAGTCATGGCCAACAATGAGCTGCTAGATGTGGCTGTGGGAAACCAAACTTGGGTCCTCTAAGAGAGTTGTTTGTGCTCTAACAGCTGAACCATCTCTCAGGTCCCCGTCGCAGTATTTTACATAGTACATTGAAGTGCATGGGATGGTCAACAAATGTGAATGTTGCTAATGTATACAAACATATTGATAACTCCGGATTAGGAAAAAAAAAACAATTAACTTAAGATTAAGTAAAGAGCATCTATAATTGGAATTTAAAGCTTTCTATTTCTCCAGTCAAATTAATTCACTTATTTAATGAGCACTAAGCTATTACTGTTTATTTTATTACATAAAAGAATCATAGAAATAAATTTAAAGGCCCAATTATAAGTCATTTGCATCATTTTCAGTAGACCTTCCAGAGAAAAGAGTAGTCGGCCACTAATGCTCAAATTAACATAAATATATTTGGAGCCGTTGCCGGCAAAGTCAACATGGCATAAACACAGGAGAGTAGGCGAGCCAGAACCCATTCACAAAGGTAATTTTATTCACACATTTCCCTCAGTTCATCAACAGTCGTTCTCAGAAGTGGTACAGACAGCTCCATGTAGACCTTGAAGTCTTCACTGTGGGGGCCCAGCCGCCAGTTCCCAGGGAGATGTGGCTGTACATTAAATTGGCAGAAACCTTGAATGTTCTTTGGGTTTATGTCTCTGCCACTGCTCTTGAGAGGCAGAACTTGAGGTGGGAGGGCTGAGGGGCTGATCCGGGAGTTGACATGCAAATGGGAAAGGAAAGATGGTGTGGACCGGCCAGTGTTCTGCTACAGCACTGAGCCAATGAGAAGCCACTCGGTCGACTGTTAGCTTCCGTGTTGCGGATCTCAGTGATGATCTCACATCGACGCTCTCTGGGATGATTCGGCCCCCAAGAGAGGCTGGCACCCCGCGATCAGTTGGGGTCCTTAGGGAAAAATGAGTAGGCAGACCTGTGATTGGGAAAGAGAAGTCAAAAGTACTGTGGTCCTGGTCCCTAAAGAGAAAAGTCTTCGAGCTTCCGTGTTGGATGCCTGAGGTAGCTCTATTATACTCCTTCCTCCGGGTGTCAGACTTCCCAGCCGGCCTGGTCTCTTAAAGAGTCAGGTAATTGTAAGTTCTTTCTCACTTTCAGGACATCAGAGCTGAAACATTTTCATCTCTTCTCAAGATGGTCAGGCTCTTTTGCTACAGGATAATGCACACACACACACACACACACACACACACGTACACACATACAAACAGATGCATCACACACACACTATATATATATACATATACATATATATATATATATATATATATATTATATACATGTGCGCACACATGTTCCTTCACCCCTGGCATTCCTTGGGAAAGGGCTAAGAGTGTGTTAATTTAGTCCCTCCTCCTGGCCTCAAACATCATCACACCCCATTATTTAGGCCAATCAGCATCTTTTCAGGCTTGCTTTGACAAATCCCTCTGGACTTTCAGAAATCCCTCCTCCTCCGGTAACCTGTGAGTTTTTAAGTCAATTTTCGTGGGAAGCCATTGTATAAGCTTAACCCGAGATCTTCTTTGATCTTCATTTCTCGCAAGCTAATAGCAACAGAAGTCTGTTCTGCATCTATCTTCTCTGACAGCGTTTCTCCCACAGTTCCTAGGTAAAATGTACTTGTTACAATAACCAGCAATATGCAAATGTGTCTCTAGCTAGGGTAGGAGGAAGGCATCCAGGAAAACCATTTTATTTGTTCATTTGCGGTGTTGTGAATGAAAGGCATGACTGTGTGCTAAGCCAACGCTCCATCGGGAAGCTGTACAGCTGTGTCCTGAGCCCAGAAAAGCAGTTGAACGATGAAGAAGAAGGCCCTGAACGAAGTGAGAACCACCTGGCCTGAGAGAAAGCCCACACAAGGCTGAGAGAGAAAAATGGGCACAGACTGTGTGCGCATGCTCACTAGCACCCTTAACCCCAGAGTTGGAAAGGTTAAGACAAGAGGATCACTGTGAACTCCAGGTTGGCCTTGGCTGCAGGGTGGGTTCCAAACCTGCCTGAGCTATGTGATGACACCAGCATTTCTGAGCACTAATTACCTGTCTCCCCTCTCATACCCTTGTGACACGGTCATCAAGTCTTCTTCATTCTGTACACTCCCAGCACATAACAGTTTGCTGGCTCCCTTTTAAGGCATGTTTAGAGGGCTGAGAAGATGGCTCCGTACGTAAGAGCCCTTGTACGAAGTCCTGGGTTTGGATCCCAG
The DNA here is from genome assembly GCF_949786415.1 of Peromyscus eremicus. Lineage (NCBI taxonomy): Eukaryota > Metazoa > Chordata > Mammalia > Rodentia > Cricetidae > Peromyscus > Peromyscus eremicus. The sequence continues at coordinate 81,445,726 of NC_081426.1, read as the reverse complement.
CACCCATGTAAAACCTGAGAGTGGTTGTGTAAGCCTGTGACCCCAGCACACAAGTGCAGAAACAGGCAAAAACATAGCAGAAACAGGCAAGCAGAGACAAGCAACCAGAGACAGGAGGATCCCTAGGCCTGGGTGGCCAGCCGTTCTCACCCAAAGCATGAGCTCCGGGTTCAGTGAGAGACACTGTCTCAAAGGAATAAGGCAGAGTATACTAGAACATGACACAATATCTTCCTGTGGCCTCTGCAGGTGTGTGCATAGGCTCACAGACATAGGTATACACATGCCACACTCCAAAACAGAAATAAAATAGAGACAAAAAAATGCCTTCCATTTCTTCTGATAGCACTGTATAGTAACAGTCAAGGAGTACAAAAAATAAAATCCTACCAACGATTTAAGACATGGTCATCAATTCAAGTTAAAAATAAAGTAACTGTAAGTGACGTTGGCCAGAATGTGAAGGTGTAGCTAGGAGCTCTGAACAGCAATGGGAAAGGCTGTGGCAGCAGCCCAAGGCTGGAGTCGCTGAGCCCAGCTGCTCTGTGCGCCTGGGGAGCTGCACCCAGTGGTTCAACCCTCACTGACCTGTCCTTCCCCCCTTTCCAGTTTTGAGATGGGGCAGCCCTGTCTCTGTGGCTGAGGCTGGTTTGAAACTGGACGTTCTTGATTCAGCCTCTCAAGTACTGGAGTTTATAAGCATCAACCCGACTTCCCAGAGTCTCAAAGCTACCAATGTCCTCTCAGTAAGCTGGTTTTCACTTACGTTAGCCAGAATTTAACCCTATTATTTACAACAAAAGAATTTTTACTGGCAGACCAGCGAAAATACTGTGCAAATGTGTGGAGAAAATAACCTTTGAAAAATGCCACTGTCAGCTGTGGTGGCCGAGGCCTGTAAGCCCAGCCCTCAGGAACCTAAGGCAGGAGGATTACAAGTTCAAGGCCTGTCTGAGCAACTTAGTGAGACCCTGTCTAAAAAGTTTTTAAAAGTAAAATAGAGGTTGGAAGTATTGGTGAGTGGTAGAGCACTTTCCTATAGTGTGTGAGGCCCTAAGTTCAATCCTCTGTGTGTGTGTGTGTGTGTGTGTGTGTGTGTGTGTGTGTGATTTTTCTCTCAGGTATTCATCCTGAAAAAAAAAAAAAACACAAACATTCATACTAATAGACATAAGTTTAGAATATACTGATCAGAAAACCTTAAGCAATTGAAGAATGAGCCAAATATGGGATAATAAAGTACTCAAGTTTGCCCAGGGACGCGTGAAGAAGACATCTCATGAATCCATCCAATAATTGGGTCTAAAATTAACTCAGTCCAAACTGAAAGATAATGCAACTTTCTATTACAGAAGATATATAAGTAAAACCCAGAGTTATTTCCATGGTGTGATAAAAGTAGATGCTTTATGTTTTGCTTGTGAGCGTGGGAAAAGCACAACTAAATACTCTCAGAAAGGACAGAGGTACCAGGAAACTATAGTTCAAAATCATAAAACCAAACAGATGTGGCATGCTTTTATGCAGTTAATGGCAGACTACAAAAAAAGACATGACTTCACTGAACAGCGGCAGCTGTAAGGTCTCTTTTGAAAGATAACAGGAGAGAAATTGATGTCCCCCAGTATCCCGGCTTGCTGCTGTGAATAATATTGCCTGGAAACCTACTGTCCAATAGACTACTTAGCAGCAGCCTGTTAACCGAGAGCATACATGTTACAGTTACAAAGCAGGTTCTTTAACCCAGGCAATGTGGAAAGAGTGATTTCCTTTCTTTCTCATCTTTTTCATTTCCCATCATTGCAAGATGGGAAAAGTTGCACAGAAATAAAAGAAGTTTAGACAGGTCGATTATGTTGAGGAGAATCCGTAGATGCTGAGTAAAGTTCAAAGACCAAAAACTTGAATATAACCAATTAGTAGACTAATAAATAATACTTTAACAGAGAGAGAGAGAGAGAGAGAGAGAGAGAGAGAGAGAGAGAGAGAGAGAGACTGACGACTGACAAGACTGACAGAGACAGACAGGAAGACAGAGATAGACTGCAGGTGTAGGCAACATGAGTATAAGTATGCTATATTAACTAAGTACACTACACTAATTAATTTCTTAAAATTATTCCAAGATTATAATCACAAGAGGATGGAAAGAAAAGACTTAAAATGGGGAATTTGTCTTGCTGTTCTTTATTTGTTACGAGCCACGTCATGTATTCCTTAATTTTCATAGTTATGTAATTTATCAAAAGAGACTGGGGTCAGTAACTCAGTGTGACCTGATCGATATATATATATATACCTAATTATCCTGCTCAATCAGATCATCATTTTTTCTTCACAATTATATCATACAACTGCAGTAGCTTTGACAGCAGACTCATTAAGCTGGGGAGACTCATCACGTATAGAGTCTAGGCCTCTAAAACTGTGGCTTCTTTCTGCACTGGCATCCTTCCTCATCGAAGATTTCACGTGATTAGACTAAAGAACTGCTGCGTCGAGAGTGTCTTCCTTGTGCCTGCTAACGACTGTACTCCCATTGTTTCCTGAACTGTTGTGAGGTCGTCTTCCTTGGACGGTCTCGATCCCGCCTGGTGTGTGGCTAGAGTGCCCTACACACTTGACTGTTTCAGCTTCATCACAGAAAATGGACTGGCTCCCCAAGGGCTTCATCTCCGTGTTTTCTTCTCTTGCCAGCATTCCGATACTGACTTCGGCTATTCCTTAGAATCTTTTTCTTTGTTATGGGGTTACGCCTACAGTGCATCTGAAATGCTTTCCCCTCTCACTGGCCTCAGGGAGAACGGCAGATTTCAAGCTCACCCACTTTCTCTTTCAGCAGGCAGAACCGGTTTACAGAACTGACAGTCACAGTCGGGAAACAAAGGAAATGCCTTCCAGGCGCTGGCGGCCGTTAGCCTTTCCAGCTCCTGCAACCTCCACAGGTGGCCAGCAGGCTGAGCAGTCTCCTGGAATCTCAGCTCCAGGAAGACTCTCGGGACATTCCAACACGCTATTCTTTGTCATTAGTCAATCCCAGAATCTGTGCGCCAAAATAGAAGCCAGAGGTATAAACTTTTAAAGAAAGGGCTACAAAATATTTTCATCATGGATTCCTACCTTTGTGGCTAACTAAGCCTCTTTGTGCGTTTGTTTTAAAACATATTCTAGTCTTAAATACTCATATTTAATATCCCCCAGATTCTCTTATTTTCTTTTATAATTATGTTGTTTTCCAGTGGTTTCTTTCTTTCTTTCTTTTTTTAAACATTTTTTAAGATTTATTTATTTATTACATATGCAGTGTTCTGCCTGCATGTGTCCCTGTGGGCCAGAAGAGGGCACCAGATCTCATTGTAGCTGGTTGCGAATCACCATGAATTGAACTCAGGACCTCTGGAAGAGCAGTCAGTGCTCTTAACCACTGAGCCATTTCTCCAGCCCTGGTTTCTTTACTTCTACTGCTACCCTTTATTCTGACTTCTCACTCAAAGTCAGACCTATGGAAATATTGGGTGGGTAGAGGGTAAATGTCCCCCTTCACAATGGAAAAAGTGGTTCCTGAAGTGTGGTCCTCACTACACCACACCACACCACAGTAGCAGCAGCAGCAGCACCTGGGAACTTCTTAGAAACATTAAGTCATCAGACCCCATACAGACCTACTGAATCAACAGCTCTGTGGGCAGAGCACACTTTTTGTTTTAGCAACCTTCCAGATTATACACACTAGAACCTGAAAAGCATTGCCTGGAGTGATCGCACAAGAGTAAACTTGACCGAGAGAGAGAATAATGCATTGCAATATACAGTTAGTATTTACCTGAAAGTCCTAGCAACTTTTAATTAGTATAATACAGCATTCTGGTAACGTCTATGGCCCTCTTGAATGTGGAGGAATCTCAGATTGGATAAAGGAAGGAAACAAAGGGGAATGACATTTGATCTTTATAACTGGTAAGTAAAAACATGCTACATTCTTGTCTAGATGATTCCCAACATATGATGGCTCAACTTAGACTTTTTTTTACTTTATGTGAAAGCCATACACGCTTAAACTTAAATTTGAATTTTTATCTTTTCCCAAGCTTGTTATGAGTGTGCTGTCCCCTGAAGGTACTGGGCAGTGGCAGTGAGCCACAGTTCCCACTCAGCAACCCGAGGAAGGTGAACTACCAAATTTGACTGTGCATAACACTGCTAAGCTCTGCTGTATGGCACTCATATCACATGAGTGTTTAACTTCCTTTTATTCCAACTTAGTGGATCTACCAGGACAGGACCTCATTGTTGAGAGGGATCTGTTAGATATCCGACTTTTACTGGAAGCACAGAGTTCGGAGAAATAGCAGAAAGGAATCACTGTAAGTAATCAAAGCCATAATGAAGGTTATTATCTATGAAAATATTTCTGAGAACATTGCAAAATGTAGCCCCAGTCCTGACCAGCCCCAGCCTGCCTTGCTAAATGTAGAGAGGCCTGTTTTTTAACGTCATAGTCATATGTCCCTCCATAGACCCTATTACCTCGTGTTTCTACCACCCAGCCAAGTCCTCAGACAGGCTGTTCCTCCCGCTCTCCTGCATGGATTCCTAGCTGAGGCTTTCCACGAATTTGCTGAGTCACATCCTATGACATCCTTAGCAATTTAAGTTGCACAACTTCACAGTCCTGTGAAAAATAACATACTTGTTAACTACAAACAATGACACTAATTATAGAAAAATGGCTTCCTAGTGGTGAGTTTAGCATGCGCGTGCGCGCACTCTGGTCCTGTCTTTCCTCTGTGTTCCTCAGCTCCTCTGTTCATGAAGTGCTGTCCACTCACGAAATAAAATCCTTTTTACCTGATTCCCAGCTTATGTTCTCAAACAACAGTAAGGGACTCTTCCTGATTGTGTCCCCAGAAATTCCTAGGGGAAAAAAAAAACTCACAATTTTTTCTAGCAGATGTTTGAACTGTCAATTTTTTTTTTTTTTAATTTTTAAATGACTCCGTTTCTCAACCACTAGAATAGGCCTTCAATTCATCCTCCCACTCTTGCTTGTAAGCATCTCCTCCCATCTGGCACCATAGCGACTGTGTCTAATTCTTCTATTTTTATCTGATGCTTCTAATTTCTCCAAACACACATAAATATTAAGATACCCAAAGCCCAGGCATGGTATCGTCAGTGACTCCCACACATCTGGTCTGGGAGCTTCCTTCTAATCTCACAGTTGCCATGGGGAAAGGGTTTCCTGCTATGGGATGTATGGCAAATGTGTTGCTGATTAATCAATAAAACACTGATTGGCCGTTGGCTAGGCAGGAAGTATAGGCGGGGCAAGGAGGAGAATAAAGCTGGGAAGTGGAAGGCTGAGTCAGAGAGACACTGCCAGCCGCCATGATGAGAAACAGCTTGTGAAGATGCCGGTAAGCCATGAGCCATGTGGCAAGGTATAGATTAAAGAAAATGGATTAATTTAAGCTATAAGAACAGTTAGCAAGAAGCCTGCCATGGCCATACAGTTTGAAAGCAACATAAGTCTCTGTGTTTACTTGGTCGGGTCTGAGAGGCTGTGGGACTGGCAGGTGAAAGAGATTTGCCCTGACTGTGGGCCAGGCAGAAAAACTCTAGCTACAGTTTCCTTGCAGTAACACTTAAAAACACATTTCTTCTTAAAAACACATTTCCCTCTTTTCTGCACAGCAGCATATCTCCACTAGCCGTATAAAATCCTCACCAATGGACTGGAATGCCTCTTCTGCTGCATGTGGCTTCTGCTTCACGAGGTTACTGAGGAGCCTAAAGCAGAAATAAAGGGTGGGGAGGGTCAGCACCTGAGTTTGCAAAGCCAGCTGCAAGGCCAGCTAACATAGATCCAAGGGCCGTCCTTGCCTTCCCCTCACTCCCACTCTCTTCAGGCTAAAGATACTGAAAAGCAATGTGATGGTCTCATAGCAAACACACAATGTTCATATCCATCTTCATTTTTCACGAGTATTTTCTGCAATTCCAGCTTCTTAACATAAGGATCACATCATTTTAGTGATCGTTATGGGATTCTTGCTAAAGTAAGCCATTTTGTTTCCTGTCGTTTTCTTGCATGTGAATGAAATGCAGTGCCTTACTTTTCCCCTCCTGTTTCATTTTACATTCTGAGCAACTAACTTCCACAGGAACATCACTAGTCTGACTGACGTGGTGGAAACCAAGAACCTCCTGCACGTGGTTAATGACAAGACCTGTGAGTGAATTTGAAGTTACAGGGACTTCCTAACGTCTCAGAATTCCCTCATGGATGACACCTTCAGAGCTAGTAAGAGAGTTTCAGCCACCATGTTTCCCTTCCTTCTTTCCCTCCTCTTTCTTTCTTTCTTTCTTTCTTTTTCTCTTTCTTTCTTTCTTTCTTTCTTTCTTTCTTTCTTCCTTTCTTTCTTTTTGCTTTAGGACAAGAGAATTTTAAGCACTAGGAAAATGAGAATGAAGAATAAGTGACAGGAGGCTGGGAATGTGACTCACCCAGTAAGAGAGTTTGCTGTGAAACACGAGAAGATAAGTTTGGGTCTCAGCACCCACCCAAAAAGCCGGTTTGGCTCCCTTCTCTTTCTTATAACACCAGTGCTATGGGAGTGGTGGAGACAGGAGGGTCACTGGGGGCTTACTTGCTGCCAGCCTAGAGCGAAATGCGGTGAGAGACATAATTAGACAGAACGTGGTAGATCAGGATTCACAACACCCTCCCCTGGCCTCTGCACATGCTCACACACATGCATATACCACACGTGTACAGAAAGAATTGGGGACATATGCATTAAAATCAATATTATAATTCTAATCTCAAAATCACTTTTGGTCTTTTTCAAAAACACCTTGGTAATATCCAGTGCACTAATATGTGCCGTAAATGGGTATAAAAGCAAATACTTCAACGTTATAAGTCATTACTTCTCTGACAGTCTACACCTGGGTTCAGACAGTAAAGCTTCAGGCTTTCTGAATCAAAGACAAAAGTGAGGATATTATAGAGGTACTAATATTGGGAGATGGAAAAATCCAGACCCCACCCATCTAAGCTTAGCAGACTGACATGGCTTGCCCCATGTTGCAGAGCTGGTTTTCATCAAATAGATACAAAGACAATTGAGGGCGTGCTATGTTCTATTTCTCTGTCCCCAAGACATTCAGGTCCAAGCATGATGGCCCTCCTCCCTGCTGTCTCAACACAGGGAGCTGGCCTGAAACAAGGCAGGTCCTGGGAACGTTTGTTTCCAAGGCTGGAATGCTTCTTGCTCTTTACTGTCTCTTAACCACATATGTGGCAATACATATCCCAAACATGGGTGATACAGAACAGGTCCTGGGCAGCAGTCAGTGTGGTCCCCAGCAGGGCAGACTGAGCTCTAAAAGTAAGAAGAAAGATAAGAAAGAATGTAGACCTCTTGGTTCCCCAAATCCAACTCAAGTGGTGTCTGTTAATATTCTGATCCCACCCTTTGGGGCCACCCTGTGTCCTGACCTAGAAGCTTCCCCCTCCTCCTCCTCCTCCTCCTCCTCCTCCTCCTCCTCCTCTTCTCCTCCTCTTCTTCTTTTTCTCCTTCTTCTTCTTCTCCTTCTTCTTCTTCTTCTTCTTCTTCTTCTTCTTCTTCTTCTTCTTATTCTTATTCTTATTCTTATTCTTATTCTTATTCTTATTCTTATTCTTATTCTTATTCTTATTCTTATTCTTATTCTTGGTTTTTAGAGACAGGGTTTCTCTGTGTTGTTTGGTGCCTGTCCTGGATCTCGCTCTGTAGACCAGGCTGGCCTTGAACTAACAGAGATCCTCCTGGCTCTGCCTCCCAAGTGCCGGGGTTAAAAGCATGGGCCACCACCGCTGGCTTAGAAGCCTATTCTTAAGGGAAAACTCCGCCCATTTCTCTCTCTTCTCTCTCTTCTGCTTTTCTCCCACGAGGTGCGCACCTCTCAAACCCCTGTTCCCTCCCTCCCTCTCGCTCTCGCTCTCGCTCTCGCTCTCGCTCTCGCTCTCGCTCTCGCTCTCGCTCTCGCTCTCGCTCACGCTCTCGCTCTCGCTCTCGCTCTCGCTCTCGCTCTCGCTCTCGCTCTCTCCACCCTCCTTCCCCCACCACAACCAAATAAAACTCTTCGCTGAGCGCTGTCTACATGGCATCTCTGTCTCTCACTGGCTTTGGGGCACCTTGACTATACCCGCCAGCACGTGTAATTCATAACAGTGCCCACAGGTCCTACAAACCCTGCATGAGTGTAGCCCGGGACTTAGCATGAAGCAGTAAAAGCAGACTTCCAGCTTGGTGTGGTGCCCAACGGGCATGCTTCCTTCAAATTCCTGTTCCTGTCAAGTCGGGCATGATGATGCATACTATGAATTTCAGCATTTGGGAGGCAGAGCCAAGAGGATCTGTGAGTTCAAAGCCAGCGCGGCCTATATAGCAAGTTCCAGATCAGCTTGAGCCACGCAGTGAGACGCTGTCTCAGAGCACAGAAATTCCTATATTCCCCACCCTCACCTCACACCCTCCCCGGACCTGAGGACACACAGCGCTGAGACAAATGACTGTCAGCAGTGAGACCATACAGGCCACACTGTCTTCAGAAACTTCCAGAAGACATGGCTGGCTTTTGAAGCACGGCATTACCTACTTCTGAGAAGGTACACGGCAGAGCCAAAGGAAGTCAGGCAATTTCATCCAAGCCCATGCGTCCCCTAGTTCAAGATCCTAGGAATTAGGTAAAAGCTGATAAGGTGACAGAGTATATAGGAAAAAAATTGTTTACAATAATTTATCATAGAAATTGAAGATAATTTTTATGTCCAACAATAATAAATGGTGTAACACGAATCTTAAAAGGTCTTATAAAAAAAAAAACAGAGCCAGATATCAGGGTGAAAGCTGAAAGATCAGAGAAGCAGAACAGCCATCCACTAGCTCTTACGTCTATGAAATCCTCAGCCTAAAGAGAGTGTGTAGCTGGAGAGTTTTCTCTCCGGGTCCCGCCAAGTCCCACCAGTCCCTTAGCCCCCTTATAAAATAAACACACAGACCCTTATATTATTTAAACTGCTTGGCCATTGGCTCAGGCCTATCATTGTCTAGCTCTTACTCTTATATTCAGCCCATTTCTATTAATCTATACTTTGCCACGTGGCTCATGGCTTACTGGTACCTTACATCTTCCTTGTCCTGGCGGCGGCTGCAGGCAGTCTCCCCCTCTGCCTTCCTGTTCCCTCCATTCTCCTCTTTGTTAGTCCTGCCTATACTTCCTGTCTGGCTATTGGCCAATCAGTGTTTTATTTATTAACACATTTGCCATACAGAACATCCCACAGCAAGAGTGAGTTCCTGTTTCCTCACACCTTATATACCTTTCTGTGTCCTGCCATATTACTTCCTGGGATTAAAAGCATGTGTCACCACTGGCTGGTTCTGTTTCTCTCATGTAGCCCAGTGTGGCCTTGAACTCACAGAGATCCATGGATCTCTGTCTCCCGAGTGACAAGATTAAAGGTGTGTGCCACCACTGCCTGACCTCTATGTCTAATTTAGTGGCTGGCTCCATCCTCTGATCCCCAGGTAAGCTTTATTGGGGTACACAATATATCACCACAAAATGGTTGGGTTCATATAGTAGAACATTACAGAACCATTAGAATGCTGTTATGAAGAATAATTAATGACAAAATGTATATAAAATATACATACTATAATATTTTAAGGAAAAATATTTAAAATAATGTGCGTAGATGCCTGCTTTCCAAGTATGTTAATCTTTGCTGTGTCTCAGGCAATGTGCCGGTAATTTTATTCATGATATTCAGTGTTATGATTTCTGTTTTTATCAGGAAGTGTCCTTCATTTTGCATTTGTAACGGTGGTTTCAGATTCTTTGGACATATCTCACAAATCTGTAGGATGAGCCTCCATCAAAGAAGCCATGAGTAAGATGTCTACCTAATGAGAGAGGCTGGGTCCATGGAAACAGGAAGAACTCTGTAGCTGCCTGCTGGGTCTCCAGGAGACTCCGTTCCAAATCATGTAGGGATGCGGACAACTAACTCTGCAAAACTACTGAGAAAGTATTTTTCTCCGAAGTCCTGCAAACCATTAAGGCTCATCAGCTCTGCCGTGGTAGCACTTCTGAAAGCATAGCATGCTGGGAGGTGGGGAGAAGGGCAGCAGCTTGGCAGGTGGGTGGAGGTGGCTGCAGGGTACCTCCTATTGAGTCCGGAGTAGTGCCATGGTCACGTGCCTAGGGAGCTTTTGGGGACTGTGAAAGTAGACAGTGTCTCACAAACTCCCTCCTGAGGCTGGCACGGAAACGCTGCGTAAGCAGGCTGCCGGCAGGACCTGCATTATTAATCACATGGAACCCAAAGACTGGTGGGCAGGAAGCAATCGTGGAAGTGTGCACCCACCACACAAATATGACATCATGTGTTCCTGTGCCGCGCGCGCGCATGCATTTATAATGTGTATCTCGGCACTGTTGGGCTTGAATGATATAATTTTCTCCCCTATTCATCTGTATTTTATAAATGATCACAACTACATGTATTCTCAAACAAATCCATATTTTATTAAAAATCAGAACAAACAATTTTTCTAGCCAACAATTCAGTCTTCATTCTTAATTAGACCTAACCTCAAACCCTCTTGAATGAAAACACTCCCTGCCAATTAGGTCTACATAGTTTGGGTGTATAACCCCATCAGTTTATGCCACCTTTGAATACTAATTATCAGATTGTAACAAACTGATGGGTCAGAGTGAGAAATACACACTTCTTCCCACACTGTAGTTTGGTGGGGTTTGTCTCAAAAATACATTTTCTCACTAAAACGGAATCACTCATGGTGCTGAAATGCACTGGGCAACCTGCCAAGAGACTAGGTTAAGTCAGGTCCCAGGCCACAGAAACTAACCACCATGGGTGCCTGGGAGAAGATCAAATCATGAACCTTGGCAGCCTGTACCATCCAGCTTCCCTGTTTGTAAACATCTGTTTGCAGTTCCCCTGCCTGGCCTAGGGCATAAACTTCCCAAAGCAATGTAAGGAGACAGGTTTTCTACTAGCCAAGACGAACTCCGTAAGGCCATAAGGTACCGCATGGGTTAGTCCTTCCACTTGCTGGTCTACCCTGCATGTATATGAAGAACTTTTGAGTATGTGTGCTGCAAAGGCCTTGTGAGTCAACCAAAGACTGACCTACTGTGGCACCTAGCACATTGAAGACACTCAATTGTAGCTAGAGTTTTCCTGCCTTGCCCACAGTCAGGACAAATCTCTGTCACTCGCCAGTCCCACAGCCACTCAGACCCAACCAAGTAAACACAGAGACTTATATTGCTTAAACTGTTTGGCCTAATGGCTCAGGCTTCTAGCTATCTAGTTCTTACATCTTAAATTAATTCATTTTTATAAATCTATACCTTGCCACATGGCTGGTGGCTTACCGGCGTCTTCAAATGCTGTTTGTCATGGCAGAGGCTGGCAGTGTCTCCCTTTCCCTTCCTGTTCCCTTAATTCTCCTCTCTGTTAGTCCCGCCTATACTTCCTGCCTGGCCACTGGCCAATCAGTGTTTTATTTATTGACCAATCAGAGCAACAGATTTGACATACAGACCATCCCACAGCACTCAATAAATGAGTCTCAAATAATCTGTGATGGTGACTGTGGTGGTGGTGATGGTAGGACCATTGCACCCATTTTAAATTATGTTCCTTCAACCAGGGTCTCCTTCCTTCCTACATGTGTGCGTGCACACGCACATGCGCACGCACGCATGTACCTTATCAAGCTCTCCTACACATTTGCTTACTAGCAAATAATCAGAGTGTCTTTACTATTCTAGTAAAGTCTTTAGTGATAGTGAAGCCCCCTCACATGCACTTCCCTCTCTCTTCTGACTCACAACTGTGAGTTCCCAAACACCTCCGTGATTTGACACCTCCCAAATGCTCCAGTCTGGTCTTTGGAAACATCTTTCCTTCCCTCCCACCAAGCACTCCGCTTTCTTTCCGCCTGTCTGCCGGCTAGTTTCTGGCTGCAGTTCTCAAAATGGCCAGTAAAAGGAGGAAGAGCACAAGGGCTGAGTTTGGAAGTTCGCCCAGAAACAAGGAGAAATGACCCTGTGCATGACGGGCAAAAATCGACCTCCTATCACCGGGATTCAGGATATCTGATTCAAGATAGGAACATTGGAGAGTTGTGTTACTCTGGCCACCCCGAATGCAAAAGCTGGGCGTAGGAGGGCTGTGTGGCCTCACATCAGGCTCGCCCCACCATAGATACACAGTGGGTTCTGTCCTCTACTGCTCCCCAGCACTAAACTCTACCTGGCAACCTCTAGTCCTCTAGTATTTTTCATACTTCAGTTCCTAGTTTACCTTTTAAAATTCTATGTCCAATTTAACCCTTCTTACTACAAATTTGTTTCCAGGGTTTTGTTTCTACAGTATTCAGTGTTCACTAAATTATCTATCGTTTCATTTAAAACAAATGCCTCTGTTTATATAGTATTTACAATTAACTGTAAATTATTTTTGCTTTTACATTTTTTCTATGAACTTCTATTGCCTGTTTCCTTTTCTTTTATTCAGTACTGGGGATTGAAGACAAAGCCTTATTCATGAACAGGGTGAATATATACTCAGCTGTATATTCATTCTGTACATTGAGCAATATCCCCAGACTTCTTTTTATTTTATTTTTTTTAGATTTTGAGACAGTCTCACTACATAGGCCAGGCTGACCTCAAACTCAGTGTGTAGCCCAGGCTTGTCTAGAACTCACCATAGTCCTTTCAAGAAGCTAGGACTTCACGTTTGTTACAGCAGGTCTGGTTTTTATTTTTATCTCTTTACTTTTCAGTTTTTCTACGACTTCAACCTCTGCTTCCTGTACTGCTGTGGGATAATGCTTTTGTACACTGGTTTAATAAAATGCTGATTGGCCAGTAGCCAGGCAGGAAGTATAGGTGGGATAAGAGACAAGGAGAATTCTGGGAAGAAGAAGGCTGAGTCAGGAGACACCAGCCCACCATCTAGGGAGTAGCATGTAATGGCACACAGGTAAAGCCATGGAACACGTGGCAACATATAGATTAACAGAAATGGGCTGGGTTTGAGTGTAAGAGCTAGTCAGTGGTAGGCCTGAGCTAATAGCCGAGCAGTTTCAATTAATATAAGTCTCTGTGTGTTTACTTGGGTCTGAGCAGCTGCAGACCAGGCGGGACACCTTCAGCTACACTGTACCTGTTGTGTGGTTTCAGAGCGAGCCTTACTTTTTCATCCCCTAGTTTCTTCATAATTAAAATGGTGCAATAATGCTACCTATCTCATACATTTACACTAAGGATTTAATGAAGTAATAACATAAAGCGGTACCAAGCTATGGCTAGGGCACTTCTTCAAGGAGCAGCAAACCCTGCTTTCTAGAAGAGAAATTAACTTCTTTCTTATATTCTCACATCAAGCCTGGGCTAAAAGTAGAAAGATCCAATATTCAGTTTATGGTGTTTAGTTTAAATACTATAGGCACATATACATTTTCACGGCCCAATATAATTTTGCGAGGCATTGTTCATTATTGCTCTCACCTCTCCCTGGAGGCCCAACTACAGACTAAGAATGTAATAACTCGATCTCATTTTCACTTAACCATCAGGTTATAAGAATGTGTTCTTCTTATTATTGGAGGGAGGAAAGGGAGGGGAAATTATGTAATTATATTATAATCCCCAAAAACAAAATTATATATATATGCATATATATAAGGATATATATATATATGGATATATATGGATATATATATATATGGATATATATATATATATATATATATATATAGAGAGAGAGAGAGAGAGAGAGAGAGAGAGAGAAGAATGTATCCTTAACACAGAGTACCTGAAGTATTTTTCTCTGTAGTTTCAGAAGTAGAACTGTGATGGGAAGTGGCAAGAAAAACATACTTTTAGTCAACCAAAGAATGAGTTTCTTAATAATTAAACATATCTAATGATGTAATAGGCAGCAGTAACTGCAAATGTTTATGAAGAAACTATGTAGTGTATTTTGGAAGGGTTTCCTAAATTTGATGTTGGGAGGACATAAAAATCCTCTAATTTCTTGGTGCGTTGACTTCATATTTTCATAGAAAATGTCATTGGAACACTTATGTACTACACTGCAGGCATCTAGGGATATCTTGTGTTATGGTCAATCACTACAAAGCATTATCTGGTGCAAGGAATTGCATTTCAAGAGGAAAAGGAAGGACAGGAGATGCAACTAAGCAGGTTAGTGCTTTCTTAGGAAGCATGAAGTTCAGACTTAGATCACCAGCAATATATAAAACAAGTGTACTCCAATAATCTGGGCACTGTAGAGGTAGAGAAGGATCAGTAGCTCAAGGTCATCCTTGGCTACACAGAGAGTAGAAGCCAACCTGGACTACATGAGACCCTGCCTCAAAAAAGGAAAGAAAGCAAGGATTTGAAGACTTGCATTCATTGGTTCTGCATTGCTACCAGCCTTCACTTCCAACCACTATCCAAAAACCTGCTCTTCCAAATAGATGTTCCTAATAACAGCTCAAGATGGCAGTCATGAATACAAGGACATACTATGATGTAATAGCCCCCGTTCTGATGGAACAATCCAAAAGACTTCCTCAACATACAAGTCCTGTAAAATCCTAGTAAGTTTTGCTGTCTAAATGATTCATCTTAAATTGGTGTGTGTGTCTCTGTATGTGTGTGTATGTGGTGTGTGTGTGTGTGTGTGTGTGTGTGTGTGTGTGTGTGTGTGTAAGTACATGTGAACACAGAAGAGGGCATCAGATTCCTTGTAGTTGTAATTACAGGTGGCTATGACTGACATCCACCTGACATGAACTGCTGGGAACAAAATCCAGGTCTTCTGGAAGTACAGTGTGCACTCTTAACCACTGAGGCATCCCTCAAGCTCCCTAACTGATTCTTAATAAGACCAAACCAAACAGATCACTTTATTGCAAAATTTCTAGTGTGTAGTGCTACTTTCCTAGAAGAAAAAGGAAATAAATTACTTCTAAACTTCTTTAACAGAATGTTTTCAGCATAGAACACCTTATCAGACTAATGTCTGGACTTCAACACTTGGGAGAAATTAGATTAATGTATCCTCTGCCAATATTTTCTTATAAATTTGGTTCATTCTCATTAACTGATCAAGCAGGGATTGCAACACAGTCACTATACTGGCTACTTTGTCTAACAGGTTTAATTCCATTTGATTTCCAACAGAACATTGAGTTGCTGTATTCATTATGCAGAAATCATATCAGTAGCTGGCTTAAATTCCTCCATATCAGCCCCCTCGTTGGTAGCAGAAAAACAAAGTGAACACAGCTTACTTTTGCTTTTCTGTTTGGAGCTCCCACTCCCATGCTCAGCACAAGTCCTCTTTAAGGCTGATGACTTAGTCACAAGCTAAAGGTAGAGAAATGTAAGTTCCATCACCTTGCAGGTCATCGAAGCACGGCTTTCTGAAGACATAGGCGCTGTCACAGCAGTGGCCCACTCCAGCGTTGACAAACTTGGTGTCATATCTTCTGCCCAGAGCTCCAAGAATCAGCTTTGCCTTTTCCAAATGAGAATGAAAGGGAGAGCAGTGAGGTCATGCTTCTTGTCCTTTTTTATCCATAGACAATGAGATTATATTTGCGCATCCCCAAGTTGGACTTCCTTCTAGCACCACCTAGATTTCACTTTTGGGGGAAAGAAAAGGTTGTCATTGTGGACTGAGCCCCACATTGTGTTCCCTCTTTGTGTCACTGTCAGGCTGAGGTGTACTTGTGTCATCTGGAGGTTTCTTCCTCTATCATCTGATAGACCAGCTTCAGCGTGAGATTACAGCCTCTTATACTCACCCAAACCAGCAGTTCAGCATCAAGCCCACCCTACGGCCAGTGTGACTCAGATGTGCAGGCTGCTGGGACTTCACAAGCTTCAATCCAGTGTCTTCCAACATTGTGCAACAGACATCTGCAACCAATGGCAGAACTGATGCACAGCAGGTGCTCCCTGGGTGTTCAAATGCACGGTCCGGGAGCCTGGCCCTGTTTCAGTTATCTCCCTCCTTTTCTTGACCCCGTCTAGAACTGTCTCCTTACTTTGCTCCCACTCCGGTGCTCACAGCACAAATACTCACCCTAACACTGTCTATAACCTCTGCCTGTGTGCCTCTCTTGAGTACACTGGCCACCCAAGTGCCCTGCCACTCATGTGCGAGAGGATGGAGTTATTCAAGCCAGTCAACACAAACGTTGAATTATGAATTTATCCATTATAGAAGCAACAATGCAGCTCCCCCAAGCAAGGCTCTAGGAACATGCACATCTAATCAAATGAATTCCCCAAGGAAGGCATGACTCCATAACAACCAAAAAATTAAGTTAAAATAAAGGTAGGACTAGTTAATAACTTTCCATTTTTAATTCAAATAACTATGCTTTATTAGAAGAAAGGCTATAGCAAATTAGCATAAAGTCTACAATCTCCTGTGGATATAGGACAAATGAAATTAGCACCAAACAAGAATTCAGAAATGTTGAAGCCATGCATCCTGAGAGACCTAGAAGCCAAACCTCAGAGGTGTGAGCACCCCACTGCTCAGGGCCAGTCTCCACAGTGAAGAAGGAATGGTTATAACCATGTTTCAAGAGCACATTCAAGAGGAAATGCACTCAAGGCCATCCCTGCTCTTCCCTTCATCTCACGTGAACTAGTCCTCCTATTTTAACTCAACCTCTCTAATATTTTGGTGGAGGAAAAGAATAGCCTGTTACTACAACAAATCGTCTCTGGCTCTGACAATTCGTGGCCCCTTGAGAATAAGCATACTTGGTACTAACACATCAAACACTGTGAGTTCCACGAGCATTAGTCAAACATCTGCAGCATCTTGTGAAACCGCTAACCAAGTCAGTTTCGTCTACTTTAAAACCCAAGCAGTAGACTTGTGTAAGTGACCCAGGGGAAAGTTTTGTGAATCCAAGTGACACAGGTTTGAGAGGGGCAGTCCTCCCCCGCTGCTGATTAAAAACAGTTGGCATGAGCTGCCTGGAAAGATCCTCCCCTGAGGATTATTAATCCCCATTGGCAGGGCGTAGATATGTCAACAGAAATGAGGTTGATTACTGGGGACGGGAGAGCAGAACTTCAGACAGATGGTAGATGTGTCCTGAGTGTCCTTATCACATTCTCGATGCAGGCAGATTGTAGCTCATCACTTAGTTGAGCAGCATCTACTGGCAGTTGCTGCCATCTTCTTTGTGAATGCCACCAACTCCTGCTCAGACAGCCGTGGGGCTTTCTTAGTATAAAGGACTAGACTATGAGCCTAAAGCAATAAGTTCTTCTTACTCTTGGTAATACGCACACGAGCAAATAGCCATCTATACCAGCAGTGCTCAACCTGTGGGTTGCAACCCATTGGGGTTGCGTATCAGGTGCATTCTGATCCATAATAGTAGCAAAATTACAGTTATGAAGTAGCAATGAAATAATTTTATGGTTGAGGGTTAAGAGGAAGAACAGTATTAAAGGGTTGCAGTGTTAGGAAAGTTGAGAACCACTGATTGACAGTTTTCCACTATATCCAACATTATCTCTGATGTAGGAGGAATGAGGCATTAGACTAGGCTTACTGATCTCTTCTGCCCTGTCCTGATGGCTCAGTGGGTAATTAGACACAATTGCCATTGTCGATACACTTATGCTGTCCTCCATCCAAACCCATCTTTATTGGACTAATCAGGGATACCTTCGGAGCTAAAAATCAGACCTAGAGTAAGCAGTTTATGGAGGAGCTGTGGTGAGGTTTTCTAGGGACCATTTGCCTTGTGTGGAGCAGCTCCAGTGCTCCACGAACTCGGACTCACACCCCAGCGAGCAGGGGCAGACAAGTATAGTGTGTGGGCGGAGCAGCATGCTGCTGGTGCTGTGAGCTGAGTCAAAACTTTAAAAAGGCTCAAGTCTCCCGCAAAAAATGAGAGAAGGAATGGCCTCCCCCTTCTTTCCTAGTGCGTTCACTTTAGAAAACCTTGTAAGGATTTCTCCTCTCACTGAAGTGTATACAACACGGATTTAAAAACAGATCTATCTTTTCATCCACTTTATGAGTCAGCAATGTCTTCTTCGGCGACTCAGGATCTAGGGACATAGACAGCTCCGCTTTCTCCCAGCGTTTGGATGTAGGGGAGAGCTTAGCTTGGGGGAAAAACCCTGCTGCAAGTTACAAACTACCTCCTTGCTTAAAGATATAAGAAGGGCTTTGAGGGTAGGATTTCTAGAGAGTTAATGCGAATTAGGTAAATAGGCAGGTAAAGCTAGGCTGACTTTTGACAAGTGGGACAGTGAAGTCATCTTGAGGACTAGTCATTGTTCAGAATGAGTTCACCAGTTATGGTGCATAATGGGTTGTATGTCTGCTTAACTGTGGCCAGGGAGTGTGACTGTTTTCCGTCTTTGCAAGCTGTTAGTGGACAGCCTGTGATGCACATGGCATTCTGCTTTAGTGTTTATTCAGCTAAGAAGAAACTAGTCTCTATCAATACTACCTTGACAAATTTTGTTCCTAATGTTATTTCCCTAGCAGTGCATAAAAGATGACATACTTTCCATTTCCAGAGGTCAGGCAGGGCATCCAGAGGAAAGGGATTCAGAACTGAAAAATGACAATGCCTCTGAATGAGCCAGGTGAAGCACAAGGGGTTAGGATAATAAGATTTGAGAAGTCATTGACTATGGCTTTTTTTTTTTGACAGGGGGGAGGAATAGGTATGAAATCAGTTTTATATTATTTTAAGGCAATGGCTTCTTTAAGAAGAATGCCCCAGGGATTCACAAGAGTCACAGCAGGGCATCAAGCTATTTTAAGGTTGTTCTGGCAACACAGGTAAAAGAAAATAACCTGAACTGGAATAGCAGTGTTGAAGACAGAAAGACATGAAGTGGTTTTAGAGAGAAAGACTACAGAACCGCATGTTCAAAACCACAAACAATTACAATTAATTGCTGCGTTGCTAGTAGAAAGCACACATGGAAGAAGGATGCAGTGTCTACAGCAGCCAGGGAGAGTCTGGGGCCTGGGTTCTAATGTCTTCTGGAAGATTTTGTCACATGCTAAAGTTTGAGAGCCACGAATCCAATCTTTACAATGGGTATTAGCAAGGGAACACAACATCATAGAAAAGCACCAAGCCAAAAACCCTGCCCAAAAGAACCAGGGTCCTTTCTGTGGTCCATTGTTTTGGACATCTAATTTAAACTCGACATCATGAGATACTATATCAAACCGAACTTTTCTTTAATATTGTATTTCTAAATAGACCATTCTAGGAAGACCTCTGAGATTCCTAGAATGGGCTTTACTTTTTGACCACCAAACCCTTGATAAATAGGATTCTCCAGGCTTTCTGTATCCAAGGTATTCACATTCCCTTTGACAAATAACTAAGGCATCCACCTAGCTCTGTTCTTGGTGGACAACATACTAACTTTGCCTGAAAAACCTGACTTGTAAGCGACAAGGAATCCTAGATTCTAATCTCTATTGCAGATTTGACTTGAAGTCACAGTTGAAGCCCCAAGGTAAATGGTGAGGTATAGGAGTTCATGGTGGCCCTTCAGGGCCTGCTTTACTCCCTTACCTCAGGGGCATCTGGAGAACTGGCCTTGGAAGCAGGATGGAGGCTCCCATAGTTATACAAATATCTGCTGAATCAGCACAGAGGGTTGGTTAATACTCAACTGAAGAGTGGATACAAACTTTGAGCAGCTCTTAGCATGGGGATTAATCAATAGAATCTGGGCCATTTTAAGAGCATACCTATCCTGGAAGTTATGGCCTCCCAACTTCTTGTGTAAGTCACAGTAAATTTTAACACAGTCATGGCTTTCACAGATTACTCTTTGGAGCATCTCTTTCTGAAAAATAGACATGGTCAGCGTTTATTCAAGGTCACAACAATGCTTTTGTTAGGATTACAAAAGCATTTTCCCTAAGAATTTAATAACAATATTTGCTTAACTACTCTTTTTTTTCAGTTAGTGAGTATGAAAAACTGAAAAAAAATTTTTTTTTTTTTGTTTTTTTCTGAAAGAGAAATCATCACATTTCACGGAAAACAAGCAGGATAGCAAGATCGAGAATTCATTTTACCATGATAGAAACTGGTTTGTCGGCCTAAGTGCCAAATTCTGTAACCACAAGGCAAATCATTCATCAAGCCAGAAAGAGAGAGGAAGCGGTAGCATATAGATCTCTTTGACTGGTCAGTGTGTGTGTGTGTGTGTGTGTGTGTGTGTGTGTGTGTGTGTCCATTCGTTCATTTAATAATTAGTCTTTTTTTATTAGCATCACACACACACACACATGTAAGTATAAACATATAGGTATAGAGATATTGATGTGTGCTAAGAAGTCATGGTTTAATATGAACATATATGAGTCATGACTATAAGACATGCCACAATATACACCAAAGAAACCAAAAGGGATTTTTAGTTTATGAAACAGACTCCAGTGAGAAGGCCTTAGTAACTTTGCAGGCTTAACTCTCGGACAGTAGTGCATCTCCTTAGAAAGCCAACAGTTTACCTCTTCCTAATAAGCAGTGTTTGGCATAGAGAAAATTCCCTCAGATTTGCAAGCTCATGGCCTAGATTTTATTCTTGTCCCAGTCTTTACTGCTGGTGTAACATTAGGCAAATTGCCTAACCTTCTGGACTTTAATCTTGTCTACAGAAATGCACTCAGAAACTGCAGCATTGCCTGTTTTACCAGGCTACTGAGAGATTCGTGTGGGTACTAACTATTGTGGGAGCCCACAGAGGTTTCCTAGTGAAATCTGAGCTTGCTTTACCCAGCAGAGCTGCATTAGCGATGGATTGACCACATGCATGGTCACCAGGTGTCTGGAATAGTCTGCACTTGGCTGTGCTGGGGAGGTCTTTGGCTCCACCCTTTGGCATTCCTTTAAAAGCCCTTTAGTAGAGACAGAAGGGGCTGGTGGGTTTTGACCCAGGCTCTCTCGAGGCTATCCTATGTTTCTAACTGTTTCTCCTCTTATATTTCTATCTACCTACTTCTCACTTCTCCCTAGAGGAAGCTGGTCTCCCTCATACTATCATAAGGCTGTCATGTAACTGCTGCTCTTCCCCCCGCCCCCGCCACATGCTCCTGCATGGTGCCACAGTTGTAGATTACTGTAGAAGCTGTCTTAGTTAGGGTTGCTATTGCTGTGATAAAGTACCATGACCAAAGCAAGAAAGGGTTTATTTGGTTTATGCTTCTACTATTCATCATCAAAGAAATTAGGATAGGAAGGCAGGAGCCAACACAGAGGCCATGGAAGGGTGCTGCTTACTGGCTTGCCCCCCTTGTCTTGCTCAACCTGTTTTCTTATAGAACCCAGGACCACCAGCCCAGGGGTAGCCCCACCCACGGAGCCTAGCCTTCCATATCAATCACTAAGAAGATGCTCTATAGGCTTGCCGGCACTGATCTTATGGAGGCATTTTCTTAATCAAGGCTCCCTCCTCTATGATGACTCTAGTTTGTGTCAAGTTGTCATATAACTGTCCAGCACAATGGCCTGTGATTTTGAAAGGGTACACTGTTACATAGCCTTCTTTCTAGAAATAGAAATACCAGTTGTACCTGCTTGAACCCAGACACCAAAAGATACACCTTTGCTCTTCGTCCCAATTTTTTTTTTCAAGACAGGGTTTCTCTCTGTAGCCTTGACCATCCTGGAACTTACTTTATAGACTAGTCTGCCCTTGAACTCAGAGAGATAGGCCTGCCTCTGCCTCCCAGGAGCTGGGGTTAAAGGCGTGCATCAGTACTTCCAAGACAGTCCTTGCTTTGTGTAAACCAACAGTTAGTATAACAAAACTACCTAGGCCTTGGTACTCCGTGGCTAACTACCAAAGCTGAAGCTAGTGAGGACTTTAGCATAACAGGAGCTGCTGCCTGTGGCCAGGCAGATTGCTGCCTTGCAAGGGAAGTGGTTTCCAAGACATGGGACCCAAACATGCTGCACTGTCCTGCTACTGTGCCTGCTACTGTATGCTGGCATCTATGCTCACTTCAAAGAGGACACTGCCTGGGGTGGGGGTGTCTCAGGAAGCACTCTATGAGACCGACAGGTCACTATGGCTTATGGGATGGTCTGGCCTTGGTTTAGGGAGAAATCCTGCCTCTTGCCGAGTGCTCATAATTAACCAAAACATGCAAACTCATTTTACAAAAGGATGTGCTGCAAAAAGCACTGAATTTTCACTGTTCGTAACCACTTGTGAGAACCGTGTTTTAATAAATAAATAAATAAATAAATAAATAAATAAATAAATAAATAAATAAATAAGGAATTTACGCCATGACTGTGGCATTCCAAAAGGTTTTCTGACTGGCAACATTTCTCCAGTAAATGTTTATATCCTGCAAATTTGGGCTTAAAGCATTCCCACTGAAATAAGAAGCAAGACAAAAGTTCCTACTATCTTTACTCCTATTCAAAATGGTGCTTGAAATCTCAGCCAAAGCAAATAAAACAAAAAGGGAAGAGGATGTGGGTATGAAAAGAAGCTAGACTATCCCTGTGTGCAGATGTGGTTCTAGAGAGAGAAGACCCTGAGGACTCCATTTGAAAATTCTTAGATCTGATTAACACTTTCAGTGAGGTGCAGGATAGAAATCTAATCTACAGCCATCAGTAGGCTGCCTGTGGACAGATAACGTGCAAATAAAATCACAAAAACATCCCCATTCTCAGTTGCCTCTGAAAAAAAAAAAAACTTGCAATAAACCTAATCAAGGAAATGAGACACCTTTTCAGTGAAAAATTTAAAACACTGAAAAAATGAACTGAAGAGGTTACTAGAAGAAGAAAGCCCTCTAAGCTCAAGTAATATTGGCTTTGGTGTCCATTGACACCAAAGTTTAACTGGGAAATGTATTTTCATAACTGAATGAGAAACTAATTTGCTGACTATGCCTCAGTTGTTGAATTTTATGTGTAATGATCTCCCATTTTACCCAATTCATTGTTTATAAGGCATTTCTAGCCCTTCAGAGTAGGTGGGATCTGCGCATATCCACTGAATTATAGAAAAAAGTTTGAGAACAGGTTTGTGTCTCTATTTGTCTTCCAGATTCAGTCAAATTTCCTGTATTTTAGAATGGATACAGGTAATGTCAGTACTTTTGGAAAATCTGTGGTAAAATCCTGAGGATATTGTTAGATATTGCTGTCTTATTTTCCTGGACACATTGTATTTCCAAGAAGAGGTCCAGAAGTACCATAGGATCATGGGGGAAGAAACGTGCAGGCTGGACCACGGTTGGCAGATGGAAGGCAAGGCTGCCTTGAAAGAATTTATGAGAAGTTCCATAAATCAGGAGGGAGAGAGTGTGTGTGTGTGTGTATGTGTGTGCTGGTTTTAAGGTTATAATGGGGGACAAGTAAGTAAAAAAATTCCAATGAGATAATCCATCAACTTCAAACCATCCAATCAAAATGAGTGAAAGCAAAACAAAACAACAAACATCCAACAAGACAATGGGAAAACACGGGACCAAAGGGACTGAAGCTCAGGGTTAATTCCTAGTCATATTGTGTTTCAACAGGAGTGGGTTTTTTCTTTCTTTCCACTTGTAAATGATGAGCACATGATTATACTTTCCAAATAAAGAATTTTCTCAACCCACTTCTCTCTTATGAAGTACTCATATAAGCATGAGAAAACACTTAAAAATTATCTGAGCTATTTTCTATTTACTCAGAAACTAGATTCTCTAAACTATATTTAAAACTCAGTTTAAATTTTACATTTACGGTCATGCCAAACTCTTCTGATGACAGATTAACCATAGAATTTTAAAACTTGAATAATAGAACATTTAGAAATAACTAACAGTTATGTGGCTTCATTCCACTCAGTATAGAATATACACGTGGAATTAATGAAAGGATTTTCAGAAGAAAGAATATAAATTCTTTCTTACCAAATGCAAGTGTTCAAGCGTTTCTTATCAGTTGAGCTGAAATGTAAGCATAGAGATAGTGTAAAGAACTACACCCTTTCATTCTCTGCTGCTGCTGATTAATTAGGATATGCACATGTAAAACATTGAATTAAAACAGGAAAAGACTCAGTTGTTATTAGTCTGTATTTTAAATTTATGGAACTTCATCAGTCAGTAAATGAACTGAGTTCCTAGTCCATTGTGATAAATTTGATTTTTTTAGACTTTGGTATTTACGATTATACTACAAAATAAATGTAAAGTAGATAAGCAGATAATTTTTCTACTCAATTATCAAACTAAAAATATATACACCTAGCGTGAAAAGCCTGAATTTGTGAGTTAGCAATATAAATATATTCAAGGACTTAAGTGTTGCATACTTGCTTATGCCTCCAGACTCACACTAGAACAGGGCTAGGCATGACTACTGACTTCAAATAAATAGTGACCACTCTTTCTAGGAAGTTTAAAGAAAAATTAAAAATTTGTTGAAGAAAGAACTATCTCCTTTCTTTAGTTTCTTTCTTTTCCAGTTTTTGGCTAAACCAGCTCACTCCTGGTGGAATTATTTCCATAGGCAGGCATTCTTTTACACTCTGTTCATCTGTGTCTTCAGAGACTAGTCGGTTATTTCATTTCAGGATGGCTTTGAGTCATAAAACAGCAAGGAAACACTTGTTCCTTCTCCTTCATCATTTATGTTTGATATCACCTGTGTTTGGTCATATAATTCATACACTTTCCTGAAGATGAGGACATGAAATGAGGTCATAGAAAGTCGATTTCCTTCATTGTCTAACTAGATATGAAACAAGAATGCTTTCCTGGCCACTCAGTAGTCCCTAAAAAAGTAGGTACCATGGGGACAATTTAGATGACAGTCTTGACTAACTCACCTTTTGAGGTAAGTAAGACAACTGGTCTGCTACTAATTATTTTTCTATTGTGTCAAAGGAAGTATGTCACAGTGGCAAAGACCACCATCACTATCATTTAGGTGTGTGTTCTTCTATTGGCTCTTCTAAAAAAAACCCAAGAAAGAGATTCATGTCAGATGAAAATATTCCAGACCTGTTTCACACACAACCAGAGCTGGGATGGTGACACAAAACTTCTAAACATCTTCCATGATTGTTCTCATTGCTCTGACTTTTTCTCAGTTTACATTTGAGGCAATGTGAGCTTTACGGGAGATTCTAATTTCGAAAGGATGAGAAAGACATGGAAATCCTATAATCAGCTTCTCCCTTTCCTCGTGCAAATTCCTTATTACTGATAGATAAAAGCATATTTAGAATGAGTAATACATATAATTCAGTTCTTAGCTTTTAAAATACGTCATGTTTCCATGCAAAGGCCCAAACCAAAAGTGCTCAAATGGGAGATACAGCGAGCACAGTAAGGGAAAATAGGTTTGAACAGTTTAAACACTTATGTAAAATTTGATGTTTTACATAACTTTAATGAATTGACAAAGTCTTCTGGGGAAAACAGCTCCAGATGGCAAACATACGCAAGGGATTTAGTCAAACAACTTTTTGGCAAAGAATGTATGATTTTGTAATTGGGTAGGAACCAATGGAATGCGAGCTGAGTCTGGTTAATGGTCTACAGTTATTGGTTAAAGAAGTATATTAGAGCAGATTTCCCTGCACACATCTCACCTTTCCTATCAACCCCACAAGCCTCTGGCACAATGAAGTGGGTGACCTTCCTCCTCCTCCTCTTTGTCTCTGCCTCTGCTTTTTCCAGGGGTGTGTTTCGACGAGATGCACATAAGAATTTTATTTTTTTAATGCTCCACTTTTGTCTTACTTCCCTAGTAATGGAAGCCCTGCATTTTGAGAGAGTTAAGGTTTCCTTTAGTGCTTATTTCTAGACTTTGATGATATTTTGCATCTGAGAACCCTTGTGTGGTTATATTATTAATATACTTTAGACATCTTAAGTGACAATAATGAGGGGATTTTTTTAAAGTTTAGTTTTAAATATCTTTTAATTTTGAAGATATGCTAGGCAGAGTGACTTAAACTATACTGAATACAGCTGAAGCCAGAATCTTCACAGTCTTGAAGGTCTGTTTACTCTACCATGCTGTACTAATAAACTAAACGTGTGTGTTGTTATTTTATGAATGGAGCTTCCATTTGTATTGACTTTCATTCAGATTGTCTTAGTAGATCCTTAGAAACACGACAAAAGCATTGACTCTCAGGTTTGGATGCAAAGCTATAAACACTTAGACAGTTTTAAAGTAGTATTCGTGGTGAAGGGTAGCTCGTTAAATGTCGAAGGAAGGAGTCATTGGCAGATTCTTTTTTTTTTTTTTTTTGTAGAGTTCAGAGGCCAGTGTCTCAAAGTAAAGAAGTAACTTGAAGAAACTGCATATGGAGTTAACTTTCATTGTGGCAAAAGTTAGCCACTGGACAACAAAGTATCCTCGAATCAACTGCTGACAAAATGGACAGACAGGACATGAAACAAAGGACTACTGATTCTTGCCAAAACAAGTGTGGTTATGGCTTTATCAAAAGGCATCTTCTGAGGCCAGGACAATATGGCACCATCCCTGAAGTAGCCTTAGCAACTCGGAAAAGGTACAGTGCCCTTTTCTTCGAAGGCAGCTGAACAGGCAGTGGGCCGATGGCTTCTGATGTGCAATGGAACAGCAGCTGAAACAGTTATTCTTGAAGACTAACTAAGCTCACGCCTCTCAGTAGTAGACTGGCATTTGATAGAAGGATGTGGAGAAGAACGGGATGCTGAGATGAAGCCATATATACACAGCCAGAAGAATGGACAGTTGAATTAAAAAACCATCAACAATTTCCAGAATTTAAAATCCTGAATCATAACATGACACTAGTGGAATTCAGGTGTTTCTGGTACATGGACTGCTCTCACCCAATGTGAGGTTGAACTGTTGACCTTGTGTACATCCTACTTCACAAATGAGTCTGTCAGATATGCTAAGCCTATAGGCTGAAGATGATGCCCCAGCATTGTGGAGAAATCTCAGATGACTGTCCAGGCAGCTGGCTGTTTCTGTCAACTCACAAGTTTTTTGGAAGTTGCTTGCATGCACTTTCTGTTTTTATTTTTGTTAGCTAATATTATTTCCTTCTTGGGTCTCTGAGGGAGTTGAAGATTAGTTAGTTATAGTTGAAGGTTAGTTAGTTATAGTTGAAGATTAATTAGGATAGAAAGTGAATTAGATACATTTTGGACTTAACAAAATAGGATAGATAATGAAATTATTTTCTCTGAATTTGTCAAATACAAATGGACTAGACATTGTGTAGACATTTATTACTTGTATATATTGTATGTAGTCATTGTACTTTTATATATAGTTTTTCTTTTGTTAGTTATAACCTTTTTCTTTTTTTCCTTTTTATTAAAATAGAAAAGGGGAAATGTGGTGGTATTTTACTTGTACTGAAATGTGATTTTAATTGTATGTTAATAAATAAAGTTGCCCAGGGGTCAGAGCTATTAGAGCCATAGCAAGTGCGTGGCGGCGGTGGCACACGTCTTTAAGGACCTGGAGGGCGGTACATACAGGCAGTGACGAGGCAGTCATGTGTTTGGGTTTACAACCAATGAGAAGGCAGAACAGCTAGACTATATAAAGACATACACACAGGAAGTAGGCCCCTTTCAGAGAGCTCTCTTGGCTGAAGAGGATCGCTGTATCAGTAAGGGTGAGGCTCTTAGCTCTGACCTCTTGGCTTTCTTCTCTGAATCGGCTCTGTGTTTCTTATTTAATAAGACGGTTGGTTACATCTACACAAAGATGCAACAAAGAAAGAGAATTACAGACCAGTCTCCCTCATGAACATTGATACAAAGATACTCAATAAAATATTGGCAAATTGAATCCAAGAATACATCAAAAAAATTAACAACCATGACCAAGTAGGCTTCATCCCAGGAATGCAAGGATGGTTCAACATTTGAAAAATCTGTCAATGTAACACACCTTATAAACAAACTGAAAGGAAAAAACCACATAATCATTTCATTGGATGCTGAAAAAGCCTTTGACAAAATCCAACACCCCTTCACGATAAAGGTCCTAGAGAGATCAGGAATACAAGGAACATACCTAAACATAATAAAGGCAATTTACAGCAAGCCAACAGCCAACATCAAATTAAATGGAGAGAAACTCAAAGCAATCCCACTAAAACCAGGAACAAGTCAAGGCTGTCTGCTCTCCCCATATTTATTCAATATAGTACTTGAAGTTCTAGCTAGAGAAATAAGACAACAAAAGGAGATCAATGGGATAGAAATTTGAAAGGAAGAAGTCAAACTTTCACTATTTGCAGACAATATGATAGTGTACATAAGTGACCCCAAAAAATTCTACCAGGGAACTCCTACAGCTGATAAACTCCTTCAGTAATGTAGCAGTATACAAGATTAACTCAGAAAAATCAGTAACCTTCCTATATACAAATGATAAAAGAGCTGAGAAAGAAATCAGAGAAACATCACCCTTTACAATAGCCACAATTAATACAAAATACCTTGGGGTAACTCTAACTAAGCAAGTGAAGGACCTGTGTGATAAGAACTTTAAGTTTCTGAAGAAAGAAATTGGCCGGGTGGTGGTGGCGCACGCCTTTAATCCCAGCACTCGGGAGGCAGAGCCAGGTGGATCTTTGTGAGTTCGAGGCCAGCCTGGTCTACAGAGCGAGATCCAGGAAAGGTACAAAAGCTACACAGAGAAACCCTGTCTCGAAAAACCCAAAAAAAAAAAAAAAGAAATTGAAGAAGATATCAGAAATTGGAAAGACCTCCCATGCTCATGGATAGGTAGGATTAATGTAGTAAAAATGGCAATCTTACCAAAAGCAATCTACAGGTTCATTGCAATCTCTATCAAAATCCCAACACAATTCATCACAGACCTCGAAAGAACAATACTCAACTTCATATAGAAAAACAAAAAACCCAGGATAGCTAAAAGAATTCTGTACAATAAAGCAACCACTGGAGACATCATGATTCCTGACTTCAAAGCTCTTATAGAGCTACATTAATAAAAACAGCTTGGTATTAGTATAAAAACTGACATGTGGACCAATGGAATCGAATTGAAGACCCTGACATTAATCTGCACATGTATGAACACCTGATTTTTTACAAAGAAGCCAAAACTGTACAATGGAAAAAAGAAAGCATCTTCAACAAATGATGCTGGCATAACTGGGTGTCAACATGTAGAAGACTGCAAATAAATTCATATCTGTCATTATGCACAAAACTCAAGTCCATGTGGATCAAAGACCTCAACATAAATTGAGTTACACTGAACTTGATAGAAGAGAAAGTAGGAAGTAGTCTTGAACACATTGGCACAGGAGACCACTTCCTAAATATAACACCAGTAGCACAGACACTGAGAGCAACAATTAATAAATGGGGCCTCTTGAAACTGAGAAGCTTTTGTAGAGAGAAGGACACAGTAAATAAGACAAAACAACAGCCTACAGAATGGAAAAAGATCTTCACCAACTCCACATCTGACAGAGGGATGATCTACAGAATATATAAAGAACTCAAGAAACTAGACATCAAAATACTTAACAATCCAATTAAAAATGGGCTACAGAGCTAAACAGAGAATTCTCAAAGGAAGAATCTCAAATGGCTGAAAGACATTTAAGGAATTGCTCAACATCTTTAGTCATCAGGGAAATGCAAATCAAATGACTCTGAGATACCATCTTACATCTGTCAGAATGGCTAAGATCAAAAACACTGAAGACAGCTTATGTTGGAGAGGATGTGGAGCAAGGGGAACACTCCTCCACTGTTGGTGGGAATGCAAACTTGTACAGCCACTTTGGAAATCAGTATGGCGGTTTATCAGAAAATTGGGAATCAGCCTCTTTCAAGACCCAGGTATATCACTCTTGGGCATATACCCAAGGATGCTCAATCATACTACAAAGACACATGCTCAACTATGTTCATAGCAGCATTATTTGTAATAACCTGTAGCACGAACTTTAGAAGTTGTTATTCATAAAATCAAACCTGATGCCAGGTATCGGGGTGAATGCTGTAAGATCAGAGAAACAGAACTGGCAACAGCTACCTCACCTTGCCAATTCCTCAGCTGATCCTGTTTCCTCAAACTGGATGCCTCTCAGCTGAACTGTGCTGCTCAAAAGCCTAAAAGCTTAACCAGGCTCTAGTTCCTGCTCCTCACACCTTATATATCTTTCTGCTTTCTGCCATCACTTCCTGGGATTAAAGGCTCACTTCCTGGGATTAAAGGCATGAGTCACCATGCCTGGCTGTTTCCAGTGTGACTTTAAACTCACAGAGATCTGGATGGATCCCTACCTCCGAAGTGATAGGATTAAAGGCATGTGTGCCACCATTTTCTAGCCTCTATATCTAGTGGCTGTTCTGTTCTCTGACCCCAGATAAGTTTATTAGGGTACACAATATTTTGGGGAACACAATATCACCACAATAGCCAGAATCTGGAAACAACCTAGATGCCCGTCAACTGAAGGATGGATTAAGAAAATGTAGTACATATACACAATGGAGTACTACTCAGCAGAGAAAAACAATGACATCATGAAATTTGCAGACAATTGGAGGGAACTAGAAAATATCATCCTGAATGAGGTAACCCAGACTCAGACATTGCATGCACTCACTCATAAGTGGATAATGTAATGCCTGCATCCTGAGCCCTGCAACCAGACTACCAAGGAACCAACTTCTGATGCAACAACAAAAGGTGTCTTTATTTCAGCCAAGCCCGGCAGGGAATTTGCCCAACACTCCCAGTGAGTGCAGGAGAAAGCCCCCTAACACTCATTACAAGGGGGTTATATAGGAATAGTTTACATGCAGTGGTTTACATATCTTAGGATTGGACGAGGGAGCTGGGGTGAGGTAGGTCTTTGAAGTTACTGGCTGAACTATAATCGTGAAATTACTAACTGCTGACAGGATGCAGGGTATCTACAGAGACATAAATTTTTACTCCCTATATCCTGTTTTGCTGAGTCCAGGATATATACATTTAGATTTACTGTTCCAGCCTTATCTTCACACCAGTTCAATTTTCGGTCAGATCTAAAACTGCTAGTCAGCAAATACCTTCGCGGGGTGGAGGTGGGGGATCATCTTTCAAGAGGGCTACTGATTTTTCCCTTTCAGATACTAGATGTAAATCAAAGGATAACCAGACTGCAACCTACATCTCGAGGCAGGCTAGCTAGCAGAGAGGACCCTAGGAAGGATGCCTGTATCGCCCAGCAAAGGAGAAATAGATGAGATTTACATGAGCAAACTGGGGATGACAGGGGATAATGGAGGGCAAGGGAAGAGGGACGAGAACATAGGGGAATAGGAGGTTCAAGCTAGAACAGGGACATAGTGGGAGGAAAGAGATACCATGATAAATGAAGACATTATGGGAACAGGGAGAAACAGAGTGCTAGGGAAGTTCCCAGGAATCCACAAGGATGACCACACCTTAAAACTACTGGCAATAGTTGAGAGGGTGCCTGAACTGGCCTACTCCAGTGATCAGATGGCTGAATACCCAAACTGTCATCACAGAGCCCTCATCCAGTGATGATGGAAGGAGATGCAGAGATCCACGCCCCAGACGCGAGGCCAAGATCCCAGAGTCCAATCGATGAGAAAGGAGGGATTCTATGAGCAATGGACGCCGAGATCATAATTGGGAAATGTACAGAGATGAACAGCCAAACTAGTGGAAACACATGAATTGTGGACGAATAGCTGAGGAGCCCCCATGGCACTGGACTAGGCACTCTGGACAGTTGTTTAGCTTGAAATGTTTAGGGCGTCCCGAGGCAGTGGGATCAGACCCGTCCTTGATGCATGAGCCGGCTTTTTGGAACCTAGTGCCTATGGTGGGACACTTTGCACAGCCTTAGTGCGGGGTGGGTGGTGGAGGGGTGGACCTGCCTCAACTGAATGTACCAGGCTCTGCTGACTCCCCATGCCTTGAAGAAGGTGGGAATGGGAGTGGGTTCCAGGGGAAGTCTGGGGGGCAGGAGGAGGGAAGAGAGGGGAATCTATGGTTGGTATGTAAAATGAATAGGAAATCTCTTAATAATAATGAAAAAAGTAAAAAATAAAAAATAAAAAACCAAATCAAACAAAATAATAGGACTTAATTTGCATTTTTAGTAGAGCTAAAAATAATCAGTAAAAAAAAAAAAAAAAAAACAAGTCATTAACCTAACATCCCAGTATTAAATCATGTTGACGTCATATCACGTCCCCAGTGTGTTATGAGACCAACTTTAATACACACGCCCACATACAAACACATATGGGGACACACACACACACACACACACACACACACACACACACACACCCCATTAGGCCTGCAATACTCTGGTAGCCCAGTCTGCTGAATCATGAAGCAAAATACAGAGACAAACAGCTAGATGATAGACAGATGGGAATTATCCCCCAAAGGCTGACCTCACAAAACCAGAGCTGACCTGGGCTCATTAGTTTCAGATGTTGACTCTATGGGAAGCAGGAGAAGTGGAGGCTCAGGGAAGAGTGCACTGTGGAGCACAATTCTCTCTAAGTATGAAGTTCCCCTTCGGTATCTAGGAGTGGTTACCGAGGCAGTGTCTTCCAGATAGTGCATCTAGACCTGGCCCCTACTGGTCCAGTTGAATAGCAACACCTTACTCAAAATTGTCTGCTATACTTCCTGGTTTCCACCAGGCCAGGTCCCAATCTTCATTCTATTCTTCCAGTCTTTCTCCTACCTTGGATACTTTCATCAGGAGGCCGAAGCACAGGTTGAGGGAGACGTGAGTGTGGCATATAAGAGGATTGAAAAGGACCTTTCTTTACATGTGGTCTCCTCATCTTTTCAGGTATCATGCTTTAAATGAAACTATAAAAGATCGCTAAGAGTGGGTTGTAGAATAACATGCACAATTTGAAATCAATGATATATAATAAAAATTTCATATGGCTATGAATGGCTATGTATGTAAAATCATAGACAATCCTTGGATAAGTCTACAGAATTCATAGACAATAGTATTATATGAGCAATCACCTCCTGGGACAGAGAAAAGAATCTAGCATTGAATGTAACTTCTAAATCTTTATGTGACTCTTTCACCATCCAGCTCTTGGGCTACATCAATCCAGTGTCCTTCAGCACCCCTCCAGATCACCCAGTCCCCTCTTCCTCAATCTAATGTCTTTAAGCACCCCTCCAGACCACCCAGTCCCCTCTTCCAACATTGCTTCTTGAGGCTTTATGCTATCATCCTGAACTGTAGTAAATTTTTCTCCATCACTTACTTTATCGATTCACCAAGCCACCTTTAAACCATTCCTGTCTCCTTTGTCTCCAACTCATTCTTAGAGTCCAACTGACAAAGAAAAGCCATGGTTCATAAGCTTTTAGTCTCTCATTCAGAACTTCCGTAATGTTGAAATTTGTTTATATGATCACTGTGCACAACTCAGGAGAATATTGACTTTTATTTTTATTGGGTTTCCCATAAGGAACTAGAGCCTCTGCTGAAGGGAAAGAAGAGAGAGAAAAAAGGAGTGTTTCCCAGAGCCTACAAGGTTCTGAGGGTGAAGAGTACCTGAGGGATTCCCAGAGCCTACAAGGCTGTGGGGGTGAAGAGTACCTGAGTGTTTCCTAGAGCCTACAAGGACGTGGGAGTGAAGAGCACCTGAGTGTTTCCTAGACCTGTCAGGGGGAGCATGCCTTTGGAAAATACAGTCGTGAACAACAGAGTAGATTCTTTTCATTTTTTATTCATTGCAGTACAGAGAAAAGAAGTCAAATGTTCAAAGAAATTTCTGTTCCTTAGGTTGTTGATTTTTACACCAACAGAAAAGATGAGTAAGGCTTGAGTCTTCATGTCTCTCTTTTTCTCAGGGTAGACTGAAAAACAGAAAGGGAAATGTAAGTGCCCTTTTCAAAATGGAATATGTTTTCCAAATATATTTTTAGAAACATTGAGTCTCTTATATTCTTCTTGCAATTTTCCCCAGTGTAGACAGCCTAAGCATGATCTAGCCTTAGCTGAAGTCCCTCACTCAGGGGGCAGAGGATACACTGGTGCCTGTTCTGACACCTCCTCTTCATCACTGGTCCCATCAGGGCCCTCAAGTGTCAGGTCAGAGGTCTCACAATTTCTCAAGACCTACATATTCCCTAATTTATTAAAAATTAAGCTGTCTTCTCAGAATGCAACAAAATTTCCTTTTCCTTCTAAAAATGGAAATAATTTTGAAATAACCCTATGTCTGTAGGTTCTTTGCTTGAATACACAATAAGTATGTGTTTTCATATGGAGAAACTATTTTCTTTTACCCTCTTATTCCATTTTTGGTCTATTTTTTAAATTCTCTTCCAAATATTTCAACAAAATTGATCAACATAGCTGTGTTCAATTGTCTACATTTTCAAATGGAGCTGTTTTGAAATAGGAATATAAATTCTGTCAAAGCTTGGCATGTGACACCTCAGAGATTTGGAAGCAGATCATTTATTATAAAACAGGGAACCTCATGAGATAGCTCCATCGAATCATCTGGTGGAATGAATTTACAGAATTATTGATACAAACTCTGCAGAATCAACACTACACAATTGTTTTGACTAAAAAAAATGTTCTTTCATATGGCTTCAGTTTTATTCTTAGGCTATCCTTGACTGGACCAACATGTGTGACTCCATGTAGTGCGTCATGTAAGTCATAAAAGAGCCATGATTAAGTCCTCAGCTCTGGAGTGAATTCTTGAGTTTGGCTGACCCTTGGGTAAATTGCACTGATCTAGACCTTTATATATTCATTTTCTTATCTGCAAATGGAACCCAAATGGGTGAACATATGTGAGGGCCTAAGAGTGGTGGCAGGTGCTAGTCTACATGGCTCTTGCCAAATGGTCAGCAAATCTTAGTCGTTTTAGGAAAAATGACTATGATTACTTTTTTTAAAAAAAAAATGGCAAATAGTTACCTGAGATACATGTGATTGTGATGTGTTTAGGCTAAGGCAGCTTGGCTTGCAGCAACAAGTTTTGGGCCCTGAAAACACACACACACACACACACACACACACACACACACACACACACACACACAAATGATAGATGTTAAAAAAAATATTAGCAAGACTATTAGAATTTGCACATCCACAGTTATCAGTGATTATAATGTAAATTCACATGCCTTGCAAAACTTAATTACAACTCTCCTAGAATTCTTAAAAAAGCTCACTGATATCTGTTGTATCCAAAAGACTAAAATAAACTCTTATTAGGCCATGAGGGAAAATGTGAAATGATTCAGGCACATAACTGTAAATGTTCTCCCCTCAAGTGTAAAATGAGTCAATTCAAAGTGTAACATTTCAAGACAAGGATTAAATGAGTTGATGATTCTGGGCTTTACAGATATTTCCAAATATGTTCATAAGTGTCATAAATTTGGAATTGAATGGCCTTTATGATCACTTTATATACTACAGTGTGGTAGGACATAAAAAGTAGGAGCTATGTAAGTCAGTTTGTGTTACAGCTCTGTAGTGAACACAATTAGATTGATCACATTATTCAGCATATGAGTGTCTCAGCCCCAACCTGACCAAATGCACACAAACAGAAACTGAACATATCAAAATGCAAAATGCTCTATTACCTCTTCAGAGAAGCAGGCCTCCTTGTCGTCAGCCTTGCAGCACTTATCCAAGAAAGCTGCAAATTCGCCCATCACGGTCTTCAACTGGTCACCTGTAGCCTTGGGTTTGTGTTTCACCAGCTCAGCAAGTGCCCTGCATTAGGACAGAGGTCAGGAAGAGCAAGGAAATGTTGACTCCCATGCTGGAAACCAAGACAGCAAGGATGCAAGGCCACAGTTCAAGTTTACAAATCTTGGAGCCAAGTGACTTTGGCTTCCAGGACCAAGCACACCGTTGCCAACCTTAATATTCTTGACTGTGTGTGAGGGTAATAAGTGCACTAGGCTACGACTGGATCAGATAGAATAATCAGTGCAAGTCACTCTGTGTTTTATGTAGTTTCCAGAAATTTCCTGAAAGACTTCTCTCTTTGCACAGAATATGGCTCTTTAACATCTGCCCCATTTGAAGTTAATAATGAGAATGTTATAAGAATTAAAACAAGCCAAGCAAGGAGAGACTGCTCGGTCACTGTTACTGATATTTGTAGAACATTAGTAGCAGAGAAAAAGAATTGTGTGGGGGATGAGTTTTGTAACATGGTCCGGACCACCATCACAGGTCCCCAGAGGTGATGACAACCTCTTGCTACATTTCATGCTGTTGTAACCTCTCACGAGAGCATTGAAGAGTCCACCCTCCTATGTGCATTTCCAGCTGTTTCTTTTCCTATTCTCAGAAGTTACACCTGTAGCCTTGTCTCTGTTATGGCTTCATCGTGCAATGATTCAGATAATTATTCATACTTTGAAATAAATTCTCCTATGATGTCTATGTCCAATTTTATATCTATACAAATTCACCAGTTAGCTATTTAGCATTTTCTTCTCTGCCTCGACTGGAATTGTAATCTTCTGTGGTTTTTATGCACAGTATTAAAGATAATGTATATGAAAGATTTTAATACATATTTTTCAGATAGAAAAAGTTGACACTTTTTCAACTCAATAATGCCAACATCTAAACAATTCTCTCTAAGGTATATAATCAATACATCAAAAAAAAATGATCCAATTTACAGTTCTCCCTGTCTATACTACAGACATCTGCAGTAAGAAAATATGGCTCACGTTTGTTTCTTTATCTGCTTCTCCTTCTCTGGAAGTGTGCAGATATCAACATGGAAGGTGAAGGTCTCAGCTTTAAATTCTTTGGGGACATATGTTTCATCAACTGGCAGAGCAGAGAAACACAGTCGCCTTTCCACCACAGATCCAGTACAGCACTTGGTGACCTGATCACTCACTGGGGTCTTCTTATGCAGCACACATACACGGTTCAGGATTGCAGCCAGCTAAAGAACAGGCAGACAGAAGAGCAGAACAGTCAATAGATCCACCAACACTCACTTTCTGATGCACCAAAAGAATTGCCATATTTAATTAATAACTGTGAATTCAGCCTTGACTGCCATAGTGATTTATTTATCTTTGAAACCAAACATATGACTTATAAAATTTCTCTTTCAGTTAAATATAGGTGCCCATGTCCCAGCTACCATAAACACATGCACATATCAGCATACCCTTGCTCCTAAAAGTTAGAAGTGTCAATGTCTGAAGACAAAAACCCAGCACTTCTGACTTTATCGTAGTTTAAAAGACTCACATAGTCTTCCATGCAGGGCAGTCTTTTTTCTTCAGGAAGTGCGCAGCACTTGCTGCCCACTTTTCCTAGGTTTCTTGCAGCTTCCACAAGAGTTGGAGTCGACACCTGAGGTGCTTTCTGGGTGTAACGAACTAGGAGCCTGTTATAAAAAATAACTTATATGTTTCCATCCGGACAGGAAACTGGTCTGGTGTAAAATATTTCAACAAGAGAAAACTTACCCCAAATCAACTAATTTTTTTTTTCCACACGAACCATAGTTCTTCACTTCTAGGATGATAGCATAGTATTGGAGGAAGACCTTATCCTGAGCAACTAATTAAGTGGCCATGAAATCTTCCTAGAGTATATGATCTTAGTCCTAGATCTGTACTATAATCACAAGGAAGTGAGTTACATTTCTCTAGTCTAACAGTATTAATGTACTTGGTGCTGCTTGAAATAAATTCTATCACAAACTTACACATATTAACACTGTGATAAACTTAAAAGATAGTGGGGAAAAGATGGCTCGTTTAATAGAGACAGTGCAAGGATTAAATGAAAGAAAATAATGTGTCTGGCACATTATCTAACATCTAATAACATCTAGTATTTAATAGTGGACCATAACCAATAGAAGTCAGTGTATGGCTGTAATCTACTCAAGTGAAGAAATGATGTCAACTCCAAAGGCTAGAGTTAGAAGAGTGCTAAAAGTGTAAATGACCTGAAGAAGGAATAATGTCTCTTCACTTTACCTCCGTAGATAAGGTTCTACGGAAATGGGACATTACTCCAGCAGGGCATTTAGTCTCTATCTCTTTTAGAAATGAAATTCCTTAGGAATACAAGGTCACACACAACTATCAAAGGTTAGGTATAACTCTCAACTTCCAGTGTTTTCTGAAGTTAACACTTATTCATGTAACATTCTCATATTATGGAAATCTTTTGTTATATTTTTGTGTTCAGCATTTCTATCAATTCTTTAGCTTCTGCTGTCCAAAGCATATTACTTCTTATCCTACCAAATATCATTCTACTGTTTGCTCATAAACTCTACCTAACCTTAGAAGCATACTTCCAGTTCCAATATATCAAGGTTTTCTATGAGCCCTCAAAACTATATACTCCCAAGAGACCAGTGTTTTATATTATACAGGGATATAATCCTCTCCATTCTATAAAGGATGGTGTCTCCTCTCCAGAATTTTTTGATAGATAGGGATTATAAATAATGTGTTTTCATTGCTAAGACCATATAGTGGGTGGACTAAATGTTGTTTTAAATAATTACAAATTGACCAAGGGAAAAAAATAGCTGAAAAACTACTCACGCATTTTGGAATCCATACTCTCCAAGCTTTTCAAAAAGTTCACAGTTTTGACTAAGTTCTTAGACTCTTCTACTAGAGGAGGAAGGTCACCAAGCTGCAACATAAAAGAACTGTGTTTATAGCATCCTTCCTGAGAGACCAGTGTAGGTAACTTGCATTTCTCCCTTCCTTCTGTCCAAAGAGACTTCAGGAGATCTTCCCTGTCATGTCTGTCACATTACATTTAAATTGTTCCTTTTTTGCATAGCCACATCTGAATGGAATGGCAGAAGTCATAAAGCCAGCACAGCTGCTTGACAAAGATCCAGCAAAGCTGAGCGGCATGATGGCTGCCATGCCACCTTTGGTCTTCATCTCCACCTGTTACATACTTGAGGCACTTTTAATATTGGTACATTTTGAGGAAATTGGGTTGATAGAAAATTCCTTATGAATCATTTATGCCTTCTTCCAAGAATGCTGCTTCTAG
The DNA here is from genome assembly GCF_949786415.1 of Peromyscus eremicus. Lineage (NCBI taxonomy): Eukaryota > Metazoa > Chordata > Mammalia > Rodentia > Cricetidae > Peromyscus > Peromyscus eremicus. Next base: position 81,406,492 of record NC_081426.1, on the reverse strand, counting down.
GCTTACCCAGGAAAGTCCTGAACATACTATCCCTGCCTCCTCACTTTGAAGGAGATATCCTTATCTACTTGAAGGTCTTCCTTATGCCTTGGAGGTTATGACACATAAAGAAGAAGCCGGAGGTCTCTTTATGAGGCTATGAGACATTCTTGAAACATCTGTTCCTGTACTTATACAGAAACAAGATATTCAAAACAAAGTAAAATTAAAAAGGTCAATAAGATTCGGTGGGCTAGAGGAATTGTCCACAGTTCAGATTATAAGCCTCTTCCCACTGTACACTCAGACAATTAAGTGACATACAACTCTGCCCTACATAGAGACATATTGATGAACAAAGTATGGAGTAGAAAGATGATAAAAGTATGAGATGCTAGGACCTCCCTCTCTTACAAGTTAGCTCATGTAGAGCCACTATAATGTCATATAACCAAGGAACAACATAATGCCAGGATTAGACATATAGACAAATTCTATAAGGATATAAATGTGAACATTGATTTTATTATGTCAGAATTTAAATAATAACTAGAGGAGCTTTAGCCTGAGAATTTTTCCTGGGCATTATGACTACTAAGAGTAAATAATACATTGCTTGAGACATGGCAAAATGCCCAGGGTGGAAGATTTTGTTTTGGTCTAGTATCCTTGAAGCATCCAAAGCAACCAGCCTGAGCACAGACTGTCATATGCCTCTAGATTCTCAAAATTTGGGTTATGGGGTTAATGAGTAAGAATGATAACTCTGCTTATTAATGATGTCAAAACTCTAGGGAAAATGATTGGAAATGATAACTGTTATGTCATAGTTTATTAATGAAGACTAAAGGATGAGCAAAAGGAAGTGAAACACATGTCCAAAACCAAAAATAATGTGATCTATGTTTTGGAACATCATGAATGTATCCCTGCTAACTAAATTCTGTATGAATAAAGAAACACTCTGGCTGCTAGTCAGCCAGGCTGCAAGATTCTCCGGTCCACCATGGCCTGGCTCACTTCTTTCTCCCACCACCCACTCCTTACATCCTCTGCAGGACCCATCCACTGATGGGGATGGCTCCTGGCACCTTTTATTTGCAAGGTCATTTGGTGCAAGTCAATAAGAATCTTCAGGCTCTGGAATTCAATGGCTGTGTTTGCACCAGATCACCTGACTTGTTTTCTTGTGCAACTGTTCTTCCCATGTCTAAGCTTCAGACTGATCCCATCTACAGTGTCATTAAGTGTACTTAACTAGAACTGTTCTGTTAACCAACTAAGTGGATGAAATTAAAATCACTCCTAGCGAACAGCAGACCTTCAATAGACAGGGCCATCCTTTTCAGGCAATCTCTCTAGTTGGATCTTGAGGTCTCTGAGAGGAGAAATTCTACTTCCAGACTCAGTCACAGAGTGATGCCTGGTATTCAGCAGCTTCTTTGTAAAATATGATTCTCTTCTGGCCCCAAATAAGTCAGAAACCAGTGTGTGTTGACAGAAACCCTGATGTCCTCCACAACAAACTTGCAAGCCTAACTTCTCATAAAATATTATCGATAATAGTTGACAATTTGGGGGATCGGATTAACTGTCTTTAAATCTAAGTTAAATATGTCTTTTAGTTGGTATTTGAATTTACTCCATTTTATTCTCAAGAGTATGAAAAGGGGAAAACAATGATAATGATTTTGTGCAAGTAAAGATTCCCTTTTTTCTTCAAATCTTTCCTTTCTAGAATGATTATTCGAGGTTTCCTTATATTTTATCTAGTGTTTATCCTATAATGATTAATAACTTTAAGAGCTCAGGCTTGCCTACATCTCAAGAAAATATCTGAATTGACCTATATATCAATTCTCATTAGTCCATCACTTCCTTTCTCCTTGTAGGAACTGCTACCAGGAGCTGCTGTGCTCTTGGCCTATGGAAACCTACCACTTTGCCATAGCATGTGGGAGGATCAGTTTCAGTACAGCACTTTTCCAGTGTGGCTTCATATGTCTTAGTGAGTCTCAGCAACAAGACAACAGAGTAGTCAGGGTGCCTTCTTGAGTATTCATACAAAAACCTAATGAAGATGAACATAGACTGAGTTAAATAGATGAGCAAGTAATAGACTCACATAATAATCTCAATAGTGATTCACATTCCATTGGAATGAGCTCCAATGCAGGAAACTGAGCAGCAAGAACTTGGGACCCAGAGATAACTCTTCCCAGGTTCAGCTTTCCCACCATGATGTATTTTACTGTTCTGCAGGGGCAACTTATTAACACTATCAGTGCATTAACCTCCTCCATACAGAAGGGAAAGAAGGATAGCATCTCTCTAACAAGGTGGGTTGGGATAAATACATGGCACACTCTATCACAGCACACAGAGACTGGTGCATATTAAATGCTTGATTCATAGTTATTTTTACTGTATATCTAGTTTGCTTTGAATTATGTCTACAAAGTATCTCAATAAAGCAGTAAATAGAGACAATACTAAAGTTCCTTTTTCTTCTACATGTGAGGTACATCTTTCATTAAGTACTATTTAGTATAGGGTACAATTATAATCTAATAATAAAATGATAGTATTAATTGTTGCAGTTACTCAAAACATATAGTCATTTGTTATTAATTGTATCCTGTTTTGCCACACTGTGACATTCTGGTAATTTCAATCAAATACAAAACAACTCGTGTCATATTGATATTTTTATGTATATGTGTGCTTTATATACATAAATGACATTAGTTTATATATAAACATACACAAACATATATATGGATATATATCCTTCCTGTCATCACAGATATGGATAGATATGGGTGGACAGAAAAGGAGAATGTTAAATAATACATAATATGTTCAAATGCACACTATACACTGAGACCTTGTCTCAAAAACAAAATAAAACAAAACAAAACAAACAAACAAAAAAAAACTACGAAAGGAAAGGCATCTCCTCACTTGCCCAGGAAGATATCTTTGGCCTCGGCATAGTTCTTGCACACTTCACTATCCTCAGCAAAATCAGCAGCCAATGAAGGCAGATCAGCAGGCATGTCATCATGCTCCACCTGAGCAAGGCAGTGGGATTTCTGCAACACTGGTTTGTCACAGCAAGCCTGTAGTTTGCTAGAGACAGATGCTTGGTTTTCGCACATGTACTTGGCAAGCTCCGCCTATGAGAAAGGAAAACAAATGTTTAGAGAAGTTATCTTTGCTACATTTTTCCACACACCTTTGTCATGTGGGTAAAGCATATTCATCCTGCTCTAGACCATACATAACCAAAGCGGCTTCTGCAAACACATTCTCACCCACACAGTGCTTCAGAGCCTGCAGACTCAAGATGCTGTGAATAAAACAATTACATTCAAGTAGCCTTTAAGGAACAAGTTATTTTTTATAAATTAATTCGCTTTGATTGTTTATTAAATTTATGTTTCTATGACTGAGATAGTTCAGGTTATTTTTTCCACAATATTTAGTGCTATTTTTCCAAATATTCCTCTCAAATTAAGGGTCAGTATTTTAAAACTAAATAACTCATTAAAATATGAGGCATAATTATAATGAGTAATGAGTACAGTTACAAGCCCTGCTTACATACATAACACATGGATCTTATGTTTTCCAGGGGTTATCATAGCAGAGGAATATTTGGTTGTATTTTTAATCTTTAGAAGGGGGAAGTGAAGGATATAGTAGTACAACTTTGGAGAAAGTGAGATCACAGCAAATATTTATGTACATAACACACAATTAATTAGGGGAGAGACTATGTAGGAATAACTGCACCAATTTTTAAAAGCCTCTCCAATCTGTGGGGTCTCCAGCCCCACATCTCTCCTCAAAACATCTTAGAAATCTACATTTGTAACTGTTCTCTTTCCATTTAAGCCTCCTCAGAATGTTGCTGAACAGAGGAGTTTTGGGTCATTTAACAATTCAGAAAACTGTTTTTTCTGTTTATTATTTGTTTTGTTCTATTTTTTGTTTGTTTGTTTTTTTTTCTGGAAAGTGCCACAAAGCAAAGAAAGCTTGGTAGAATAAAGGAGAGCCCAGAGACCATGTAAACCACCATCAGTGTTCACCGATGCAGCCAAACACATCCACTCACTGACTTTGAGCATGCAACAACTCCTTACCCTGTCATCTGCACAGTCAAGAAGGGCTCCATGGCAGCACTCCTGGGTGATTTTGGTAAGGTCTGTTGCCAATTTGCTAATTTCTGTGAAGTCGGCGTTGGGGAATTTCTGGCTCATTTGTGCTACTGCCCTAAAAAGAAAATTTCCCCATCAAAGAATTATTATCATATTGTATTTGTAAGAAAGCAGTGAAAAGATACCATTTATAACAAGGAAATTCAAAACCAACTGAAATGAAGAAGAGTGTAAAAATTCACTAGTCCTTTTAATGCAAGTTCTGACACAATAGTTTGCTGTGGGATGGTCTGTACGTCAAGTGTGTTGCTGATTGGCCAGTAAATAAATCACTGATTGGCCATTGGCTAGGCAGGAAGTATAGGCGGGACAAGGAGAAGAATTCTGGGAAGTGGAAGGCTGAGTCAGAGAGACTGCCAGCCACCGCCATGACAAGCCGCATGGGAAGATCCCGGTAAGCCACGAGCCATGTGGCAAGGTATAGATTAATGAAAATGGATTAATTTAAGCTGTAAGAACAGTTAGCAAGAAGCCTGCCACGGCCATACAGTTTGTAAGCAATATAAGTCTCTGTGTTTACTTGGTCGGGTCTGAGCGGCTGCGGGACTGGCGGGTGAGAGAGATTTGTCCTGACTGTGGGCCAGGCAGGAAAACTCTAGCAACAATAGTTACAATTTCTTTTGCAGAATTATCTACTGATAGAATGTCGGTGATGTGTGGAAAGCTAATGCGTCATAAAATTAAAATCAAAGAGGAATTCCTAAAGGGGTGGCTGTCGGAGGGGCATCAAGTTTTGAGTCCTCACCTGGCTTCTGTCCCGGGCTTGGTCACATCTTAGCAATGTGACCAAAAGCAGGTTTTATCTTTTAGAGTGTTACAACACACTAAATTAAAAGATCTGTGAGGCTAAATTACATAATGGCATGAAAGTGTTTTCTTATCTGGAAATGAAGATTCATCATCTTTGTCTTAATTAAGACATACCTTTCTAAATTTGAAATGTCTCTGGAGGGAAAAAATTACCTAGCTTCTAAAGAATTAGTTTTTTAATCATGGATCCTTTTGCCAAGAAATTGTTCCAGCAGACAGCCTCTAAGCTCTATGGCAAGATGTCAAAAGCCAGGATCTTCATTATTTCTAACTTAATTTTCAGTTCCATAACTCTGATAAGGAGACTTCTTTGCAAGAACCAATCATAGCCCATGTAACAGTGTTGTTTCATGTTGGAGCTGCTATATTTGTTGATTTGATTGGCTTTAAGAATTTGGATATTAAAGATGACTTAGTGAGGATAATTCCTGCTGACAGTCTCTAGAGAACACGCACAGTGTCTGTCATCTCCATTTTCTCTCCTGGTGGGTTGATTCATTATTGACAAACAGGAGAGATGCTAGAGAGGCAGGCACATTAGTCTTGACTTACATATTAAAGGATGCTCCCGGACTCAGCTGCATGATATAAAAGCAAGAGAGGGTGGAGCAAACACATGAGATTACAGACAGAAGTGGAGAAATTGTAAGAAAATTCAAAGTAATAACTCCAACTTAGTTGATGGCTGAATTCTATTATCCAGACATTAAACAGTCACATTCAGATTGAGGGAAAATAAATTAAGTAAATTAAATTCCCTGACTCTGACTGTATTTTTTAATCATTTAAATGGAATTCCTGGTCTTTATAAACAGGAGGGATCTAATTATCTGTCTTCTGTTAGACAAAAATCAAGCCTTCTACATTATTTGACAATTTAAAACAAAAACACTGAGACAAAATAGTCAAATTATTGTGGTTATTCTGATTTCACCTCTATCAGTTTTTCATGAAGTACACTATAAATACACAGTCTTGTAGACAGGACATTTATCATTATCAACATGTGAACTGTGATATATATATATATATATATATATATATATATATATATATATATATATATATAAACATGTACCATGCTTTGAAAGCTCTCTCTCTGTATCTCTGAATACTGGAGCACTTCAGTCTGTGGTGGACAGAGGAATACAACACTTTCTCCTTCAGAGCATCAAGCTACAAGAAGAAATCCAGTTGAAAAAAATTTGCAAAAGACAATTTCTACACACACACACACATACACACACACACCTTCAAAAGTTCAAACAGCGCCATGCCAAAATACTTTGTTAGGATGGGGAATTGAAATCAGGACCTTGTGCATGTTAGGCAAGAACTCTGATACTGAGTTGCACCTTCCATACAAATGAAAAATTTAAAAGATAATTTATACCTGAATTCACAAATACTCCTTTTGACAAGTGATTATTTTGATACCAAAGGGAAAGGAAAACAGTCTGGTCACAGTGGAGACTTCTAGGTACTTAAAAAAGCAGCATAGAGACATTGCCAGGGGAAGCATCCTGGATATGTCTAGTATTATCCCAGGGCATATAAATACTTGTAGTGACTTTTTAGTTGTGTGACTAATTCATCTAAGTCCCTGCTTCATCAACTTTCATAAAATGAGTAATTGCCTAAGAAAAACAAATGATTCACATAATAAATATTTATGGGAGAAAGGAATGGATTCCAATGTCTAGCCTCAGTAGAATGCACTGCTTTGAATTCTATCTCCACTAACATGTCTCAGAAAGGACTAAAAAAAAAAAAAAAGAAAAAGAAAAAAATATCCCTTGCTGTCCAATGGATACATGCTATCATAATCCAGAAGTCACCACCATAAAGTATGGAAAGACAAGTAAACACACATCCAAGAATTCCCTCTCTAGACCATCACTGCTAAATCTTAGAAGGAAGAAAGGTATGAGAACTAAAAGCCATTGGTAACTTAGAGCAAAGAAGGTTTTCTAATGACATAGAGAAGTCTCATTCAGAGATTCAGATTTCCTAAATCAACCATAAGATGGTCAAATCTCTGGGTTTGGATATAGAGCAGTTCTGTCCCCATCTTCCCATGGGTCACCTTTGGTGTCAAGCAGGCAGCTTTGTCAGCTTCTGCACAGCACTCAGTCATGATGGCACTGTACTTCTCAGCAAAGTAAAGGAGCTCTGGGCCATAGAAGTAAGGATGTCTTCTGCCGACTTCATACAAATAGCTGAGTTATGGAACAAGGAGAAAGCAGGCAATCATTTCCTACAGCACATAACACTACAGAAAAGATCAGTCAACCCAAACCCTAAGATTTGTGATTGACCAAGTTTACTCATTGTGGCCATGAGTGATGGCCTGTCTCTGTTGTTCTCAAGTGAGAGAAGGTAGATTAAATTTGAGTATCTTTGTGCAAATATTCACATGTGTATATTTACAGTAAATAGTTAAATTTGGGTGATGTAACATTGCTAACTAAAAAGAAAATGATCCAGGGAACATGAACACCACACACAATACACACACACACACACACACACACACACACACACACACACACACCACTTCAGAATATTTTACAACTTCTCAATCTCAGATTTTCACACAGGTCATATCTGTTTTCAAGATCAAAATATTCTTGATTTCTTATTGTCATTGTTCACAGTTTTATGGTATCAAATATTATATTTTTAAAAATCACCTCAAGGTAAAGCCTTCCCAGTCTTGATGTTGGATATTTGGGGTTTTGATGACTATTAGCATAAGTGTTACTGGCGGAGCTATTGCTCAGCTTCTAATTTAAAACATAGATATCTGTTTACTTACTGTCCCATAAATGAGGCTGAATTTTCCTGAAAGGAGGTGCACATGGCCTCAGCATCTGTCCTCACAAATGGGGGCAGGTTGGGGTTGTCATCCTTGTGTTGCAGGAAACATTCATTTCTTTCGGGTTCTTGTTTCGAACAGCAGTCAGCCAGTTCACCATAGGTTTCGCGAAGACTTGGAAGGGAACAGAGCTTGTCTCCAAAAAGAGATTGCTAAGTGGGAAACAGAAGCTGTCAAATTCCTGCCGGTCCCTGACTTTCTCTATAACCAAAGAGCAATGTAAAAAACTGAATGTGTGGATAAAACTTGGTTATGAAAGTAAGTACCTTGTGTGTAGGTATATAGATAATATGTGCATATATTGAAACATCACATGACACCTTGAAATATATACAAGTTTATGCCTTTATATACCACATAAAATTAATTTAAGTATAAAAATGTGTTAATAAAATACATTTTTTAATTGTGAAGCAAAGAAAATCACATAAAAATCTACTTAATTTCCTTTGATTGGTCTATTTTTGAGTAATTTTCATAATAGCTAAGTGCCACAGTATTGTGTATGGTGAATAAAAAAGAGAAACAAATAGCTAATGGCCTTAAGGAATGTTGCCTTACATGTTTTCTATCTGGCACTAAAAGCTAGAAAAGTCATTATAATTTAAAAAAATGAAGGGAAGCTAGGTCTTGAGGGAGCATGTGAATTCATGCTTAGGAGCAGCATATTCACACAACTTCTCATGTGATCTGCTCCTTTTGAAGAAGCCCAAGGTTTTAGGATGTTTCCTGTAACATTGAGGAATAACACATTCTACTATAAATAATTACTGCATTAAAATACAGATATCCTCTTTATTCTAGAAACAATGCCACTCCAAAGGACTTCATTTGTTAAATAATCCTTCTCTTCCAAATTAATTTTTATTACAGATGTCATTTAACTTCATGGAAATTTTACTGTTCGTACTTTTTGGAATACCAAGGTAGAACTGTAATATTTTGTGTGAATCACTAACTCTGCAATGAGAGGAAAAGGTTTCCAGAGGAAAGCAAAAAGAAAGGGCCTAGAGATCACTTTGAGAAATGGCTTTGTCCATATATTAAGCAGTCAGAGAAGCTCAGGCCTCAGGTTCTGAAGCCCTACCCGTAAATAGCAGAATTTCTTCTAAATGACTGAAAACCTGACTTTTTAATTGTGTATAAGTATTCCTGTCCCTAAAATAGAAATAAAGAGCTATACTATAATTTTATCCAAGTAACCAAATAGCATAGTAATCAGCTGATGAATTCTGAAGATTAGCACAGTACCATTATGTCAAGAAAACATTAGCCCTCCAAGGCTACTGTAGCATTGCCTGTAATAATCAAAATGTATGAACAGCCTAAACAGGCACCAGTAGATGAATGGATAAAGAAAATGTGGGTCGGCAGATAAAAGTGTGGTGTATACACACTAGGGATTACGCTCAGCCTTTAAAGAGGAACGTTCTGCAACTGCCACCAACATGGGCCAACCTGGAGGACATGTTGGGAAGTGCAATAAGCCAGTCACAGAAAGACACGTTCTGTGTGGTTCTACTCAGATAAGATACCTAAAACAGTTCAATTCACAGAATCCAAAAGGCGTGATGGCTGCCAGAGAGAAGAGGGACTCAGTTACTGATCATGTGGCATAGACTCTCAGTTAAGCAAGATAAATTCCACAGATCTGCTTGATGGAATTGTAGTTATATTCAAATACAGTAAGAGAGTTGAGGGCTCTCACCACAAAAAAAATAATCAATATGTAAAGGTATGCTATTGCTATTTGCCTCTGTGAACAGAAATCAGGTTTGAGAGCTTGGAAAAAAATTGTACAAAAAACAAATTGACATTGAAAATATTATACCTGCTTTCGATAGCCTCTAAGAATTTTTATAAGTTGTGAGAATAGACAGAACGTCTCCATTAGCTTGCAATGTTGATCATATAATAACTTTTTATAACATTTTATTTTTTGAGATTACAATATAATCACATCCTTTCCTCCTTCCCTGCAAATCTCCCCACATATGCCCCCTTATTCTCTTTAAGATCTATGACCTTATTTCTAATTAATTGTGTTATATATATATATATATTTATGTATATACATATATTCTAAAATATAGCCTGTTAGTCTGTATAATATTACTTGTACACATGTTTTCAGGGCTGACCATTGGTATTGAATTAACCAATTGGTTCTCTCTTCCCTGGACAAGCTAGTTTCTCCTGCTCTAGGCATTCCTTGTTTGCCTGAAGTTCTTTGTGTAGGGTTGAGTCCCTGTGGTCTTTCATCCACCCTGGCACGTCTATTGTGTTGTCATTGTTAAGCTCACAATTGGCCAGTCATGTTGGTGAGACTTTTTGAGTCTAGCTTGTGATATTACTAGGAGACAATTTCATCGCAAAATCCCTGTTCCTCTGGCTCCTACAATCATTCTGCCCCTCTTCCACAGTGTTCCCTGGGCCTTAGGTGTGGGAGAAAGTATTTGTTTTCCCTTGAAACACTCAGAATTACATAAAAAAGACAAAGGGATCCTCAAAATCAGAATGTACTGACAATTGATTTGTCACAGTTTGCAGCAGACTCGTCAGCAGCACATGTTTTTGCAAATTCGGTTATTTCATTCACTAATTTCACATGTTCTTCATATGGGCATTTCTGGAGATGCTGGGCAAGGGTGACCAAGACTCTGAAAAACAGACATGGAAATAAAACTTTACTATGAAGTAGCTGAATTTCCTAAACAGCAAATTGTGTACGTGTATGCCATCTATATTTTGTGTATCTTTCTTACAACTATCTAGAAAGCCTATTCCTGTCAGCTCTTCTCTGAGGCATAACCAGGAAGAGGTGCATTTCCAAGCAAAAAGAACATAGATTCCTACCATGCTTAGGTATAGACGCATATGTGTGTCAGTAGATTTATGAACATGGGGCAAACAAGCAAACTATGTTCTAAATACATTTCGTTGTCAAGGCTGGACATTATGTAAGTCCTTTGAGTTATTTCTCTTCTAAACCATATACCGCTGTTAATCGGGGGTATATGACACTATTGACCTTCTAAAAATAAACTTCTCATTTTCACTACATGAAAACATTTTGGAGGTTGGGGATGTGACTTAACTATAGATCACTTGCTTCACAGGTATGAGTCCCCAGTACTACAAAGACAAAATAATCTTCTCAAGATACCATGAGATCTTATTGTGTAAAGAAGAATTAGCAAGTTAGCCTCTCAAAGAACTATATATCATAGGCCTTTCCAGAAGCAAAACTAAGATTCCATTCTTCACAAGTTTAAAGTGGGCTCCAGAATCTCATTCTCCAGAAAGCAGCCATTAGCCACAAGTTAATAGATATATTTAATTAATGTTAAATAACATTTGAATGTGTGCTCCTCAGTTAGACTTGCCATGTTTCAAGTGCCCAGTAACCATGTGTCCTCTGGCTGCCATATGCTCAACACAGGTCCACAGTTTTTCCTCCAACGGAGATATTTCTGTTGGACAGTGATGTCCTACGATTTTGCAAGCTCAAGGTGGGAAAAAAAGCAATTCAGAACTGGAACTAATACTACCAGAAACATTAAATTGACTTTTAACATTTTAACTTACAGGCCTTTGAAATGTTGTTCTCCCAAATCATTAAACCGATGAGCAATCTCACTCTTGTCTGCGGGAACAGGGAGACAAAAACCACAAAACATATTTAAAGATGGATGACAGTAACCAATTATAATGCTGCTTTTCACACTTCTTTCCACACACTTAAGCTATTTCTTTAAGACACTGGCCTCTGATCTCTACAAAAACCATGAATCTGCCAATGACTCCTTCCTTCTGCATTTAAAGAACTGCCCTTTCTCCACAAACACTACTTTAAAACTGTCTAAGTGTTTATAGCTTTGCATCCAAACCTGAGAGTCAATGCTTTTGTCATGTTTCTAAGGATCTACTAAGACAATCTGAATGAAAGTCAATACAAATGGAAGCTCCATTCATAAATTAACAACACACACGTTTAGTTTATTAGTACAGCATGGTAGAGTAAACAGGCCTTCAAGACTGTGAAGATTCTGGCTTTAGCTGTATTCAGTATAGTTTAAGTCACTCTGCCTAGCATGTCTTCAAAATTAAAAGAAATTTAAAACTAAACTTTAAAAAAATCACCTCATTATTATCACCTAAGGTGTCTAAAGTATATTAATAATATAACCACACAAGGGTTCTCAGATGCAAAAAATCATTAAAGTCTAGAAATAAGCACTAAAGGAAACCTTAACTCTCTCAAAATGCAGGGCTTCCATTACTAGGAAAGTAAGATAAAAGTGGAGCAGTGAAAACATAAAATTCTTACGTGCATCTCATGGAAACACAACCTTGGAAAAAACAGAGGCAGAGACAAAGAAGAGGAGGAGGAAGGTCACCCACTTCATTGTGCCAGAGGCTTGTGGGGTTGATAGGAAAGGTGAGATGTGTGCAGGGAAATCTGCTCTAATATACTTCTTTAACCAATAACTGTAGACCATTAACCAGACTCAGCTCGCATTCCATTGGTTCCTACTCAATTACAAAATCATACAATCTTTGCCAAAAAGTTGTTTGACTAAATCCCTTGCGTGTGTTTGCCATCTGGAGCTGTTTTCCCTAGAAGACTTTGTCAATTCATTAAAGTTATGTAAAACATCAAATTTTACATAAGAGTTTAAACTGTTCACAACTATTGTTCCTTACTGTGCTCTGCATCTCCCACTTGAGCATCTTTGGTTTAGGCCTTTGCATGGAAACATGATGTATTTTAAAATCTAAGAACTGAATTACATGTATTTCTCATTCCAAATATTCTTTTATTTATTGGTAATAAGGAATTTGCATGAGGAAAGGGAGAAACTGATTATAGGGTTTCCATGTCTTTCTCATCCTTTCGTAATTAGAATCTCCCATAAAGCTCACATTGTCTCAAATGTAAACTGAGAAAAAGCCAGAGCAATAAGAACAATCATGGAGGATGTTTAGAAGTTTTGTGTCACCATCCCAGCTCTGGCTGTGTGTGAAACAGGTCTGCCGTGGAATATTTTCATCTGACATCAATCTCTTTCTTGGGATTTTTTTTTAGAAGAACACACACCTAAACGATAGTGATGATGGTCTTTGCCACTGTGACATACTTTCTCTGACACAATAGAAAGATAAATAGTAGCAGACCAGTTGTCTTACTTACCTCAAAAAGTGAGTTAGTCAAGACTGTCATCCAAATTGTCCCCATGGTACCTACACGTACAGAGACCACTGAGTGGCCAGAAAAGCATTCTTTTTTCATATCTAGTTAGACAATGAAAGAAATCACTTTCTATGACCTCATTTCATGTCCTCATCTTCAGGAAAGTGTACAAATTATGTATCCAAATGCAGACAATATCAAACTCAAATAATGAAAAAGAACAAGTGTTTCCTTGCTGTTTTATGACTCAAAGGCATCCTGAAATGAAAAAACACACTCGTCTCTAAAGACAGAAATGAACAGAATATAAAACAATGCCTGACGGTGGAAGTAATTCTACCAGGGTAGAGGAGGTGGAGCCAAAAACTGGAAAAGAAAAAAGCAACTAAAGAAAGAAGATAATTCTTTCTTGGACAAATTTTTAATTTCTCTTTAAGCTTCCTAGAAAGAGTGGACACTATTTATTTGAAGTCAGTAGTCATGCCTAGCCCTGTTCTAGTGTGAGTCTGGAGGCATAAGCAAGTATGCAACACTTAAGTCCTTGAATATATTTGTATTGCTAACTCACAAATTCAGATTTTTCATACACATGTACTGTGTATATATATATTTTTAGTTTGACAATTGAGTAGAAAAATTATCTGCTTATCTACTTTACATTTATTTTGTAGTATAATCATAAATACCAAAGTCTAAAAAAATAAATCAAATTTATCATAATGGACTAGGAGCTTCAGTTCATTTACTGACTGATGAAGTTCCATGAATTTAAAATACAAATTAATAACAACTGTGTCTTTTCTTAGCTGTATTAATTCAGTGTTTTACATGTGCATATCCTAATTAATCAGCAGCAGCAGAGAATTAAAGGGCTTAATTCTTAACACTATCTGTATGCTTAGAGCTCAGCTCAACTGATAAGAAATGCTTGTACAGTTGCATTTGATAAGAAAGAATTTATGGTCTGGTGGTGGTGGTGGCGGCGGCGGCGGCGGCGGTGGCGGCGGCGGCGGCGGATCCCAGCACTCAGGAGGCAGAGCCAGGCGGATCTCTGTGAGTTCGAGGCCAGCCTGGGCTACCAAGTGAGTTCTAGGAAAAGGCGCAAAGCTACACAGAGAAACCCTGTCTTGAAAAAAAAAAAAGAAAGAAAGAAAGAATTTATATTTTTTCTTCTGAAAATCCTGCCATTAATTCTATATGTATATTCTATACTGAGAGGAATGAAGCCACATAATTGTTAGTTATTTCTAAATGTCCTATTATTCAAGTTTTAAAATTCTATGGTTAATCTGTCATCAGAAGAGATTGACATGACAATAAATGCAAAACTTAAACTGAGTTTTAAATATGGTTTAGAGAATCTAGTTTCTGAGTAAATAGAAAATAGCTCAGATCATTTTTAAGTGTTTCCTCATGCTTGTGTGAGCACTTCAAAAATAGAGAGTAGTTGAGAAAATTCTTTGTTTGGAAAGTATAATTGTGTGCTCATCATTTACAAGTGGAAAAAAAGAAAAACCCCACTCCTGTTGAAACCCAGTATGACTGGGAATTAACCCTGAGCTTCAGTCCCTTTGGTCCCTTGTTTTCCCATTGTCTTGTTGGATGTTTGTTGTTTTGTTTTGCTTTCACTCATTTTGATAGGATGGTTTGAAGTTGATGGATTATCTCACTGGAATTTTTTTTACTTCCTTGTCACCCCATTATAACCTTAAAACCAGCACACACACACACACACACACACACACACACACACACACACACTCCATCCTGATTTATGGAACTTCTCATAAATTCTTTCAAGGCAGCCTTGCCTTCCATCTGCCAACCTTGGTCCAGCCTGCACGTTTCTTCCCCCATGATCCTATGGTACTTCCGGACCTCTTCTTGGAAACACAATGTGTCCAGGAAAATAAGACAGCAATATCTAACAATGTCCTCAGGATTTTACCACAGATTTTCCAAAAGTACTGACATTACCTGTATCCATTCTAAAATATAGGAAATTTGACTGAATCTGGAAGACAAATGGGGTCACAAAATATTTTTCTCAGCCTTTTTTCTATAATTCAGCAGATATATGCGTATCCCACGGAGTTTAAAGGGCTAGAAATGTCTTATAAAGAATGAAGTAGGTAAAATGGAAGATCATAAACTCAACAAATAATGAATGAAACATAATAAGCAAATTAATTTCTCATTCAGTTATGAAAATATGTTTCCCAGTAAAAATCAAAAAATGTCCAAGATATTTGGTCTTACATCGTTTTCTAATGCAAATACACATTGTAATTCAAACATTTATTATCCCTCATCATTTCCAATCTAATGCTTCAATATTCTCAAAATATCCACTTAAAATATTGAGAAATACAGATTGTGCTAAAGATTTCCCTGGAGATGAAGAATTTATATCACAAAAATTCTCACCTTAGACAGGTGGAGCACATCAGTACTAGGCACTGATTTTCAGCAGATCAGCAGATAGCAGCTGATAGAAGGAACACCATGAAAGGTGTTTAAGTAACAGCCAACTCAGTGGATAAATCCAGAAACTCCTGGCTCTTAGATTGGCAAATCGTTCTGATCAGATTCCTAGGAAAGCAGTGGCAGAAAGTTCTGAGTTCACAATTGACAGATCTGTCTTAGAATACTGCTCCTCATAAACCACCTATTCCTAAACACCCAGTGCCTCTAGAAAACTTCGAGAACAGCCCAAACATAAGCCTCAACGGTTCTTTGGGTCTATGTAGTGCTGGGTATCAAATCCAGGGTCTCATGCCGTGCCAGGCAAGTGCTCTAGCACTAGGTTATAACTCTAGCCCCTTAAGCGTGGAAACTGTGGGGTGGGGTGTCCTTCAGGCTGTGCCTTACGGTGACAGACACATTTAACAGTGGTGTATTGATACTATCAACAGCAGACATTGTTTTAAGATAATGACATTGACGAGCAGTTTGAGCAGTACTAACGTGACAAAAATGGCTGCAGTAGGTGGTACATCATTGACAACAGGGTCCAGCATTGCTTTGTTTTATTTTTTTGTACCTTTTGGGTAGGGACTTAATCATTTAAATATATACCTGTGAAGGTGATGCACAGTGTGGTGAATAGTGGGCCTGCCAGAACTAGAGCAGTTGAAGGGAAAAGATTCTGGATAAATTGACTAACGTGACACCAAACTCCTCCACCCCCTTGAAGCTGATCAAAAGTAGATGAAGATTTTTAAAAACAGAAGAACTTAGTAACATGCTCTCTGTGGTTAGATTCCATCAGGTAAATAAAGACACTGCAAGAGAGTTAATGACCACATTGACCTGGGATACTGTGGAGATGGAGAACCCAGAACCATTTGGAGATAAGAACGATTCACAACAACCACGTTCAGAACTCCAAAAAGTGAGTCAGGACCTTCTCTATGAAAACTTCCACTCTGAGAAGTTTGATAGGGAATGTAGGAATGTAGACAGTGGATATGAGTAAAGAGCAGATTTTGTTGAAAAAGGAAGCTGAGCTCTGCCACACGAAGACATCATTGGGCCATGCCTGCAGATTTCCCTATAATCCTAGTACTAATGAAGACAGAAATCACAAATTTCAGGCCAGCCTGGGCTATATAGTGACAGAAATTCTGTCTCAAGAAAAACAGAAGACTGCTAGAATGTAGACTTAGATGCAGATGAGTATGCAGATGTTAGCCTCCAAGGACAGGGCCAGTGAGAAAATGGTTTCTGGAACAAAATGGACTCAGCAGTTTGTATTATTTAATATTCATTTGTATATATATTATATGTAAAAATAATAATTGGAGAAAAAGAGTCGTGAATTTGAGAGGGAGTAGAATGCAAACAAAGGGGTTGGAGGGAAGAAAGGGAAAGAACAGAATCATATAATACAGTCCACATACATGAAAGTAAACAAGTATTCTAAATGGATCTTGGAGCTGGTGTGTGTGTGTGTGTGTGTGTGTGTGTGTGTGTGTGTGTATGTGTGTGTGTATGTGTGTGTTTCACGAACACATTTTCATTGTACATTGTTCTGACTCACATAAGGACACCTTTGCATCAGTATATAGTAAAATATGAGTTTATTCTGCCTGTTGCTCCTATATGCTGCCCTCTTATCCATTTTATTGCCCCTCCCATTGGTCTCCTTTATTCCTTCAGATGGTGTCACTTCTGCTCTTCTGTCATATATACATACATGATTTTGTATATCTACATAAAATCTAGGAACCACAAATGAGAGAGAACACATTATTTGTCTTTCTAAGACTGACTTCACTCATTCAACACGACTGTCTCCTGTTGTAGCCAAACCTTGGAAAAAGATGTAACTTCATTTTTTATAGCTGAGAAAAAAATCCACTGTGTTCATATCCCTCCTTTTCCTTCTCCATTTCCTCTGTCAATGGACTCCAAAGCCAATCTGTGAGCATACAGGGCTTTCTTCTCCTAGTATCCTCTTCAATTTATTTTTTCAGTGTTTTAAATTTTTCACTGAAAAGGCATCTCATTTCTTTGATTAGGTTTATAGCATGTTTTTTTTTAAAGTCAACTGAGAATGGGGCTGTTTTCATGATTTCATGTTATCTGTCTACAGGCAGCCTACTGATGGCTGTAGATTAGTTTTCTATCCTGCACCTCACTGAAAGTGTTTATCAGATCTAAGAATTTTCAAGCAGAGTCTTCAGGGTCTTCTCTCTCTAGAACCACATCTGCACACAGCTTCTTTTCATACCCACATCCTCTTCCCTTTTTGTTTTATTTGCTTTGGTTGACATTTCAGGCTCCATTTTGAATAGGAGTAAAGATAGTAGGAACTTTTGTCTTGCTTCTTATTTTAGTGAGAATGCTTTAAGCCCTCCACCCTACTTCAGCATGTGTATTCATGATATTGTTCGGAAAGTGTCCATCACATTTTGAAGATGTGTTTGGTAGTAACTATGTTCACAGCAGCATTATTCATAATAGCCAGAACCTGGAAGCAGCCTAAATGCCCCTCAACTGAAGAATGGATAAAGGAAATGTGGTACATATACACATATACTCAGCTATTAAAAAAAATGGCATCATGAAATTTTCAGGCAAATGGATGGAACTAGAGAATATCATCCTGAGTGAGGTAACCCAGACTCAGAAAGACAACCATGGTATGTACTCACTCATAAGTGGATACTAGATGTAAAACAAAGGATAATCAGACTACAACCTACAGCTTCAGAGAAGCTAGGAAACAAGAAGGACCCTAAGAGGAAGGTATGGATCTCTTGGGAAGGGGAAACAGGAGAACCCTATGAGTAAATTGGGAATGGGGGTGGCAATAGAGTGTAGGGGATGGGAGATAAGAACATGAGGGAACAGGATGGTCGAGCTGGGGGAGGAATGGAGTAGGAGAACAAAGAAAGAGATATCTTAATAGAAGGAGACATTATGGGGTAAGGAATTGAGGGAACAGGAAGGCAGAGGGGGAGACTGCCTGCAGCCGCCGCCAGGACAGGGAAGATGTAAGGTACCAGTAAGCCACGAACCATGCGGCAAAGTATAGGTTAATAGAAATGGGCTGAATATAAGAGGAAGAGCTAGACAATGATAGGCCTGAGCTAATGGCCAAGCAGTTTAAATAATATAAGTGTCTGTATGTTTATTTTTTAAGTGGGCTAAGGGACTGCCAGGGCTTGGCGGGGACCCAGAGAGAAAACTCCAGCTACAAATGGCAGACAACGGGTTGGCAAGAGTTTCCACCTAAAACCTTAAAAAAAAAAAAAGATTCTAAAATGGAGCTAAAAACAGCTTCCTAGTTGTCTCTCTCAAGTTGGCAGGGCGGTGGGAATGAGGCGTCTGCCAGCAGCACATTACGCTGTGTATATATATATATGGTTTCTGGGCTACACGCTGCTTTGATAGAAGCATAGATCTACTATTTCTGAGAGTTGATGGCTCCCAAAGCTGGCGGAAAACGTACCACCGCCATGTTGGGAAGCTGAAGTGGGCGGAGCCAACAGCCACAGCATCATTTCAGTCTTAGAATGCTACAGTTTAAAGCAATAGGTTCACAATAAGACAGATTCAGATAAAATAGTTTACAATGTATGTAAAAATTACGTAGGCTTGAAAGACAGAGAAAAAGGAATATATACAGTTATATAAACAAATAGATAGTTTTTAAAAATAAAGTCTTTAAAGAGACAGTAAAATTAATATAAAAAATAAGCCACATAAAGATGGCTATCACACAGAGAATCTGGATTATGTTCTCTTTGATATTTGTTACTGAAGAAAAACATTTGACTGTAAAAGCTGTTGAGTTATGCCAAGATGTAAATTTTAAAGGTACCTTGACTTCAAAATTTGGATATAAGGATATGTTGCTTTGGAAAAGAGACTCTGCTTTTGTTTCCACAGAAAGCCAGAGGCTATGGATTTGTTCCAGATTAAGATACATCAGGTTTGACCAGCCAAGACCCCCTGAAAGGTCTCTGATGACACCATGGCCCAGATGATCCAATGTCCAAAACTGTTTCAAGGCAACTGGCTCAGACAATACAGCCTCATGGACTACCCCATAAACCTACATTTTCTTTGTGTCCCCATAAGATACAGCGCCCCCCTCCAGCAGGAAGTAGTAAGAGATGCTACGCCCAAATTCCCAAATATGGCAAGTTGGCTTTGGAGATAGAATTGGCTCACTCCCCCTCTAAACCCAGACATATTGCTAAAAAAAAAAAAAGGTTAAGAGATTCTTGTGTCCCAAATCAGAAGAGCCCTCTGGTGTGGGACAGAGAAAAACCAATATTTTTATTTAAAACAAGTCGATTATAAATGTGATCTCTTTCTTAAAAAGAAAAGGGGATATGATATAGATATATAGGATATAGAGATGATAGGATAAAAGGGTAGATTAATGAACCTACTTTTAAAAGCAACAACTTGTTTAAAATGTTTTACATTGGTATAGATTTTAGTTTATTGATAGAAACTTAAAGTTAATTTTGTTATACTGTGTGTATATTTCTACTCTTGTTTAAGGTGTTATGTTTGTACAGCTCATTTAAAACTGTAATGGATAATTAAAAATAGATTAATAAATAGTCATCTATGATAATCATACTCGTAGTCATGTTAGTTAAGTCTTCTAGGTATACATAGATATATTTCAGATAGATAGGTAATCTTCAACTACTTCAAAGACCTACAGAATATGGCATTTAAAATATTTTAAAAATTTAGACTTTCTGGATCGTAAGACATGTCTGCTCCTGGCAGCACCGATTTACTTCAGAGAGGAGGATGGGCATCGAAGACACTCCATATGGAGTTTATCTTCACCTTGGTAAAAATAGCCATTTGGACAAGAAACTGTTCTTGCCTGTACTGCTTGATCGACTGGACATGCAGGACCCATAGAAAGATGACCACTGAACTTTGCTTGACAAAACGTTCCTTCAGGTTCCTGCTTCACAGAGGAAACTGCCAGACATTCTACAGGACACTAAAAAAAAAAAAAAGACTGAGAGACTCTAGCCCGGTTGGCTGAAGACAGATGCCCCAACTTTACAAGAGAACTTTGGATGACTATCCAGGCTGACAGCTGTCTCTGTCTACCCTGCAAGACTCCTGAAAGTTGCTTGCATCCTCCCATTTCTCAGGTAATATTATGTCCTTCTGAGGTCTTTGATGTAGTTGAAGCTAGATAGTTACAATTTTCCTTAGTTATGATAAAAGATAAGTTAGATATAAAACCTTAAACTCACAAATATAAGATATATAGGATATCTTCTTTAATATTGTATCTGTAATTCTTGCTCAATAATTGTTTTGTTATATGTAATTTTACTATGTTAAAGTTAAAACCTTCCTTTTTGAAAAAGAAGAAAAGGGGAAGTGCTGTGGATATCACTCTGTATAAATAAAACAGCGAATGGCCAGTAGCCAGACAGGAAGTATAGGTGGGACTAACAGAGAGGAGACTTGAGGAAACAGGAAGGCAGAGGGGGAGACTGCCTGCAGCTGCCACCAGGACAAGGAAGATGTAAGGTACCAGTAAGCCACGAACCATGCGGCAAAGTATAGATTAATAGAAATGGGCTGAATATAAGAGTAAGAGCTAGACAGTGATAGGCCTGAGCTAATGGCCAAGCAGTTTAAATAATATAAGTGTCTGTATATTTATTTTATAAGTGGGCTAAGGGACTGCTGGGGCTTGGCAGGGACCCAGGGAGAAAACTTCAGCTACAGTAAGGGGGAAACCTGGTGCTAGAGAAATTCCCAAAATCCATAAGGAAGACCCCAGCAAAGACTACTAGCAAGTGGTAAGGGTGCCTTAACTGGCTTACCCTGGTAATCAGATTGGTGAGTACCCTAACTATCATCATAGAGCCTTCATCCAGTAACTGATGGAAGCAGATGCAGAGATCCACAACCAAGCACCAGACTGAGCTCTGGAAGTCCAGTCAAAGAGAGGAAAGAGGGATTATGTGAACAAGAGACATCAAGATCATGATGGGGAAATCTACAGAGACAGATGAACCAAGCTAGTGGGAACTCAGCGAAAGCTGTGGAACCTGCATGGGACCGACTAGACCCTCTGCATAAGGGAGACAGTTGTGTAGCTGGTTCTGTTTGAGGGGGCCCCTGACAGGGTGATCAGGATCTATCCCTGGTGCATTAGCTGGCTTTCTGGATCCCATTACCTATGATGGGACACCTTGCTCACCCTTGATGCAGCAGGGAGGGGCTTGGTCCTGCCTCAATAGCATGTACCAGGCTTTGTTGTCCCCTCCATGGGAGAACTCACCCATTTGGAGGAGGGAGTAAGAGGTAGGTGGTTAGGTGGGGGTGACAGGATCCAGAGGAAGGAGAAGGGGATCTGTGGTTGGTATGTAAAATAAAAAAAATTGAATAAAAAATCATTGCACACAAAATAAATAAGTAAATAAATGTTGAGTTTGGTGTTTCAAGTATTTCTTGGTGTGAAGTGCTCTGAATATTTGTATTTCATTTCATTGTGTTACACTCAATGCTTTGTGAAGTGCACTTTCATTTTCCCTGTCTTCTTGCTTGACTAATCACAATGAATCACTGTGCACAGAGGATCCTGAACTTCTTTGGTTTTTGGTTTGGCTACATAATCATTATACTGGTGAATGCTCTAATTTTTCATCCACAACTTTTAGACTCATCTAGAGTGTTCTGATATGGTAGATACTTAGTAGTACGGAAAGTTGTACTGACTTGATGTAAGGCTATTTATATATCAAGCTGCACCATGTAGAGAATGTTATCTTCTTTAATTTTATGCTTGTCTATACTCCTAAAATCAAAGTTTTGCTGCTCTATGCTGCTCTATTAATGACATTAATTCGCTGCCTATGCACATGCCTGCTAACAAAATGCAACAGAACAGAATGATCTAATTGGAAAAATGCTTAGATTTAGATAGCATTTTATATTTTTCTCCGATAATGTCATCTGTATATATACTGGATTTTTACCACCCACTACCCTCTCACATCCCTCCTCTCTTCAACAAAAACAGTCTTGGGAATGGAATTTTGGAAGACTTTGTATTCTGATGCTAGGTCATATTAAAAACCAATGTCCAGAGAACAAACAAGATCACTACTGTAATATTCTCCACTAATAAGAGTTTTACAATGCTTCAGAGAAAATTTCAGTAGCTACGATCTCCAGTTTTCATATGATAACTAAGTCCTTCACTATATCATCATAGTCTATGAACTATTTTTATGCAACTAAATTAGAAAAAAATTTAAAAGAAAGGTGAGAGTTGGCCTGTCCAGCAACCACCTTTTAATATCTTATTCTTTGTTTTAATGTAGTCTCTATAATTTCAGGAAGAAAATATCCACCAATCAATGGAAATAAGAGTTCTTTTGAGCCAGTATACCTAAAAACAAGACTTGTCATGGCCTTGGTGAAGCTCAAATGCCAACTAGACTTCACTGATTTGGATCTCCTTAAAAGTTCCCTTTAAAAATAACTCTCTAAGAGAAGAAAACAACAGAAGTTATTTTGAAATGATAACACAGGCAGTCTCATCTGCCCTGACATTGCCAATTCCTTCATTTTATAAAACACAAATTTCTCCATATATAGTTAAGGATGAAAACAGCACTTCAGAACTGTAGTGTGAGCTGGCTAACTGATGTCAGCCATGGTGGTACCTTGACTGTCTTCTAGGTACTGTGGCTCTGTCCATCATCTTTTATCCCCTTCCCTCCTCTGTCCCTTTGTGGTTACACTTCACCATCCCTTTTTCATGATTTACTAAGATTACAAAATGTGAGCTGAGTAAGGACTGGGTGAGAGGAGACAACAGTTGTGAGGAAATCAGGAAGTGCTTAGTAAATTACTTAGGCTTAGATGTTCTCATTTTGATGTAACTGAAATAGTTAAGATAACAAGAAATGCTTAATTCAGTGATGATACAAGAATATTTCATTTTTGTTATGATTATCTGACCTGAAAATAAAATAAAGTGAGATTGCAAAATCGTATTTTTTGTGGAATTCTAGTTCAGAAAATAACCTGATGTTCTCAATGACTGTGCCCTGACATGGTTGCTCATTGTGAATGGTCAAATGTTGCATGTTTATTCTCAAGGTATCAAATTCCTACCAAGAAAAGTATCTCATGACTTAAGAGGATATCATTACAGTTATTTGGGTTATTTTGACATTGTTCATGCTACAAGGAAAAAATTATTAAAAAACAAACCAAAGAAAAAATCTTAAGGTAGGTATTGGCTGCACTCTGAAATCATCAGTCAAAGCCTTGCATATATATGGAGAACAATAGCAGTTAGAATAAGAAGCCGCCCAAGGATGGCTATGCTGGACAGAGGGAATCTACACCAACACTTTTCTACAACTCTGTTTGTGTTGCTAACTAATTCTACACAAGTACTTTTGCTGATAGCTATTGGCTTCTTTACCACTGGATAATCAGTATCTATGGAATGATATTTTGAAATGCTAGATGCAGTGCTGCAGACCTGTGATCTGATGCTCAGCCAGCCTGAGCTACATGAGACTGCTAGAAACAAACAAACAAATACTTAAAAACAGGGAGGAGAAGGGAAGAGAAAATTGAAAGAGAAATGCATTTTAAGAGCAGTTATTTTATACAGCAGGATTGTATCCATTTAAACTACATTTTTTTCATTAAAGTACTGTAAAATATATATTACATAGCCACAAAATTACTATTTTCAGTTTTTTTCATTGGTTCAATCTCTTTTACACATAGTTTCAATGGCAAAATGTATTTTTCTGCCCTTCCTTCTTCTAAATGGAGCCCTGGAATTTATGCCTATGTCACCCAAATTTCCTTACTATTTCCTTCCAATTTCTTAGTTACTAACTACACGTTAATTCATCTCAGTTTCAGTTTTTTGCTACAGCCTTGGACCTGTGCTCTGTTAGTGTCTCCAGGCCATGGTAATCAACTGGGATAAAATTATCCCTAAGGTCTTCCCACTTTGGACAATCTGTGGTTCTGTGCTTCCTATGTGACAGTCTTATGGAATGAGACGGTATCTAGAAATATAGAAAAGGATACATGAAATTAGAGATTCCAAGCTGGAGAGCTAGTTCAAACTAAACTGTATCATTGCTTTTCAAGTATTCCTCACTATCGAAATCAGCTTATATTTTTTAAGAAATTAAAGGTGGCTAAGCTTCTATAAAGCACATTAATAAAACACTTTTTCATATGTAAGGTCTTTCCAATTAAAGAAAAATATACCTAATGCCTACATGCTTATCTGTTTTGCAAAGATCACAAGTAGAGCATATAAAATAAAAATACTAGTAACTGCTCATAATTATTGCTACAGATAAAATTCAGCCTTAAGTACATACACTACTAAATATGTGGTCATAGTCTATCTGCATGTATTCCAAATACAATCTAAAAGACTTCTTGGATGAAAAACTTAAAGTCATAAATCCAAATTTATAATATCTTTTTGTTTGTTTGTTTGTTTTGTAACTTAGGGGGTGTTAGAGTTGTTTTGGATTTTTTTTGGGTTTTGGGGTTTTTTTTGGTTTGGTTTGGTTTTTTGTGGTTTGTTGTTGTTGTTGTTGTTTTTGAGACAGGGTTTCTCTGTGTAGCTTTGTTGCCTGTCCTGGATCTCGCTGTGTAGACAAAGCTGGCTTCAAACTCACAGAGATCCACCTGGCTCTGCCTCCTGAGTGCTGGGATTAAAGGTGTGCACCACCACCGCCTAGCTATAATTTAATGTTTTATAATATCCCAAGGCCAGTCCTTACCTAAAACTTCCCAACCTATCACTCAACTAAAACTTGAAATTTAAGTCCTGAAATTTCTATGAGTTTTGTAAACAACTGTGAACAGCATAACAACAAGAAGTGGATTATTTGATCTCAAATCACTTGCCAATTTCTCACATATCAAATAAGTAATTGTCCATGATATATTTTTAGAGTATTAGAGAGATTCATCTGTAGCTTAATTATTGTAAGCTATATAATATAAATGCTGGAAAGATGATTGTAAAACGTTACTGGGTATATAAGTATTGAATTGTTCATATTGACTTTTTGTGATATTGCCATTGATAAAACCCCTTGATTAAAATAATATATATGGACTTGAAGGAGGTTTTTGGGAAAAAAGACAGTAAATAATACCATGACAAAAGTATGCATTCAAATAGAATGTGCAACAATATGAGTAACTTCTGACTCTAGAGCACTCCTTCACGGATGGGCCTGATTAGTAGTTGTGACTGTGCCTGTGTACTTAACACCAAAAGCCTAAATAAGTAGCTGAAATGCATATAACTGATATTTCAATATTTCTACTATATCTATACTCTTTCTACAGTTACATATTAAAAGAATGTAAGTTAGACTATTTGTATTGATTTAAAGGCAGATGGCTGTATTGATCAGTCCAAATTTCTTTCTGCAGTTACATGGGAAACTGGCCAAGTTAAGCACATCAGGAATGATGGTATCTAAGAGAAAACATTCCCTGGCATCAACAAGCACTGTGCCCTGCTGACAGAGCACAAGGCACAGAGGAACATTTCGTGTCACCCCATGGTCAACAGATGCTGAGTGGACACTGTAACACAGGCTGTGTTCTAGACTGTGAGGATACAATGAATAAGATACAAAAATAAGAAATGAATAAGACACTCTTGGCTTCAAGGAGCTCACTGTCCAAGAGAAGAGACAGGTGGACCGGGAAGTAATTCCAGTGCAGCCTTAGTGCAGCATTGCGAGACACTGTGCATGGAGAACACATGGTGTAGCTAGGATGGTAGAGGAGAGGCTCTAAACCAGATAGCGATCTCATGTCTAAAGATGTGTGGGTGCAACCTCTTTAACACCTATGCAACTCAGAAGACTATACAATTTAGAGTGTGCATTCACTGGATAAATTTGTGTTGGTGGAGCAACATTTTGGGAGGTTGTGGGGGCATGGTTAGAAAAATGGCATGAGCAGACAGAACATTGCGGGAAGTAGGAGGATGAGAAGATAGGTCATTTCAAAAGTTTTCCCAAAGAGCAAATCAAAGAAGTAGACCCCACCTTAGAAAAGAGTGGAACTTCCTGTGAGAACATTAGGAAAGAAATTAAAGGTAAGCTGGCTGGTGGAAAAGAAAAGCAGAATTTTCAATTACTTAGGTTTCCAAGATAAGTATGTGGGTGAGTTTTTTTTACTAGTACAAGCTCCTTTAAAAGATAATATCCCTAAAGAATGCAACAAGATATCTGGGTGAATGAGTTATTAATGATGACTGATAAACTAGGTAACACAAATAATTATGAATAAAACAATATTCCTGATTCAAACATTACCTGGGAACACCATTGGCCTGGGAGCTTGAGAGGTTTTACTGAGGGTCAGACATGGAAGCTACAAGCTTTTAACAAGCATGAATAGTGGAGGAAAAACAGCCTTTAAGGTAAAAGACAGCAGAACAAGATGAAAAAGAAAAAAAAACGAAGAAAGGTCAACACAGGGTTCTGGCTGGGGCTGATGTGAGATGGGATGGTTGTACAGAAGACAGCTTTGTGTCTCATATTCACTACAGGAAACTTTTCAGCTTCTATTAAAAAACTGTTGAATGACTTTATTAGCTCACTGATTTAATATGATTTATGCTTCAAAAAGATTACCCCAGCTGCAATGCGGAGAAGAGGTTAGAAAGACAAGAGGAATGCATGAGGAAAAGTGGACAGAGAATTAATGCAATAATCCCAGCAACAGAAGACAAGAGCTTGAATCCTGTCAATGGTGTAGACATGGACAGCTATGGAAATACTAGAGTGAGACCAAGAATAATATTGGCCTTTGACCTAACAAGAAAATCCTTTCTCTACAATAGGTTAGAAAATCTCCTTTGTTCTTCAGCTTTATACTTCCCCAGAGGTCAACAAAACCAATAATATGTGCCCATCAAAAATCTGTCTTCCTCATCTGCTAGACCATGATTGAAGGACCGTGACTATGGAATTCCCTCTCCAAACAACTTCAAGAATCTTCTCAGGCCTGAAAGGGCTTCTTCCATCAGGATATCCTACTATTACTCAGTGTTTAAAAAGCACTGCTTGAAAAAACAGAGTGATGTAACAAGAAGACTGGTGGGGTCTGTACATGTTAAATTTCAGGCATTTCGAATCTTCTAAGAACATGTATCTTTTAGATGGTTATGTATGAAAGGATATAGAGGTCCCAGGCAAGGCCTCACCTATGAGCATTATTTGTGAGTCATGAAGAAGGGAGAAATTGCCAAGTATGGTGGCACACATCTATAATTACAACATCCAGGGGTCTGAAGCAGAAGGACCACAAGTTCCAAGCCAATCTAGCTACATAGTAAGACTGATTCTCAAAAGTGAAAAAAAAATAGCCTTGGGAGAAAGTAAAATGATACATAAAGAAGAAATCCATGGTGCAATCTTAAGAAAGATTCCAAATTCAAGAACATATTACCAGAGGCATGGGAGAAAATCAAGACAGTGTTATCATGAGCAACAACAGGAAGAGAGGATGTAAAGAGTAAGAGAAACTGTATGTGCCACTCACCTCCTTTCCTGGCCCCTCACTAGATTCATCATAACCCCTTAGTCCCCCTCCACCATCTACACCATCTAACAGCTGCCTTTGACACACACCAAGATGTGCTCCACTTCTCCACTATGAACCAGCCTCTAATTTCCATGTACCTCTATTCTAATACATAACCATATCAATTTCCATTTCTTAACTTTCTGACAAATTTAGTGGTGCAGTGTCTGCAAACCATACCTAACCTTCCCTCAAGTAGAGATATTTAGAGGGGCAGTTACTCATATCCTCACGCAGTGAATGGAATAGAACTCAGGATGGAACGTGCCTGAAGCCGTGGTTCCATGGGTCCCCAAATGTCACCATATCAGTCCTGCCCACTAGGACAGAAAGTTAGTTGTTCTTGTAAACAGTGGCTAAGGCCTGAACTTTGGCCAGTAAACTTTGGAGTCTCTTGGGCTGTTCAAAATTTTATTTTTTCTGTCTTTTTTTTAATCATTAAGGTTGCTACATTAATGTTTCCATGCAATTGAAAGTCACAGTTTATGTTCTACATTCAGCCTATAAGGAGTTCTGCAAAAGCACAAGCCAAGTCTTGAGCTCATTGTATCCCAAACTCAGTCTTACACATGCCTAGGGTCAAGCAGCCATTCAGAACATTCACTGATTGCTGGTTTAACTTGACCAGTGAAGACAGAGTTGCACATGTGATAAGCAGCCATGAGCAATTTCACATCCTACGATCTCCCTCACTTCTCTCCTTACATGGCAATGAGTACTCACAGGGTTAGAGGAATAGGGTAGAGGTAAATGGGTTGGCAAAGCTGTCTTACTTCACTCCTGACCAATTAAAGAGGCTAATATCACTCAGGCCATTAGGCATACTAAGGTCTCTTTAGTCCAATGATCTACCCACTACATCCATCACTCAAATGCTGGTGACTATAATGTGCCTCCTTTGCCCTCTCCACACAAATCTAAATCTCAAAGCAATACTATTTGACACACACATTCTTTGGTAATCTGCTTAGCTTAGTAAGAAAAAGGGGTGCTACAGAAATTCAAATATGGATATCTCCCTAATGTCTCAGCCACCCTGCAAATAAAGCCATTTGTGATAGAGAAACATGTTTGTGGCCCCTCACCAGATACATGCAGTTGTTCCTTAATCAGTAAAATTAAAGTGACATGCTGTGGGATGTTCTGTATGGCAAATATGTTGC
Source organism: Peromyscus eremicus (assembly GCF_949786415.1). Classification (NCBI taxonomy): domain Eukaryota; kingdom Metazoa; phylum Chordata; class Mammalia; order Rodentia; family Cricetidae; genus Peromyscus; species Peromyscus eremicus. Next base: position 81,377,122 of record NC_081426.1, on the reverse strand, counting down.
TGATTGGTCAATAAATAAAACACTGATTGGCCATTGGCTAGGCAGGAAGTATAGGCGGGACAAGGAGGAGAATAAAGCTGGGAGGTGGAAGGCTGAGTCAGAGAGACACTGCCAGCCGCCACGATGACAAACAGCATGTGAAGATGCCGGTAAACCACGAGCCATGTGGCAAGGTATAGATTAATGGAAATGGATTAATTTAAGCTGTAAGAACAGTTAGCAAGAAGCCTGCCACAGCCATACAGTTTGTAACCAATATAAGTCTCTGTGTTTACTTGGTCGGGTTTGAGCGGCTGTGGGACTGGCAGGTAAGAGAGATTTGTCCTGTCTGTGGGTCAGGCAGGAAAACTCAAGCTACAAATGGCACCCAACGTGGGGCAAGAGTTTCCACCTAAAAACTGAGAAAAAAGATTCTAAAACGGAGCTAAAAACAGCTTCCTAATTGTCTCTCTCAAATGAGCGGCACCTGCCGGTTTGAGCTACTGGTGGGTTCCTATCGTGCTGCTGTATGGCGGGAATGAGGCCTCTGCAAGTGGCACATTAAGCTGCATGGTGGATTTAGACTTTGCTTGTACAAAACAAAAAAAAAGAGATTTCTGGGCTACAAGCTGCTTGGCTAAAAGCATAGACCCACGATAGCTCCCAGAGCTGGTGGTAAACCACGGCCATGTTGGGAAGCTGAGGTGGGTGGAGCCAGCAGCCACAGCTGCTGCAGTTTAAAGCAATAGATTCACAATAAGACAGACTCAGATGTAATAGTTTACAATGTGTGTAAAATATACATAGGCTTGAAAGAGACAGAAAAGGTGATATATACAGTTATAGAAACAAATACATAGTTTTAAAAATAAAGTCTTTAAAGAGACAGTAAAATTAATATAAAAAATAAGCCACATAAAGATGAATATTACACAGAGAATCTGGATTGTGTTGTCTTTGGGATTTTTAACTGCAGAAAAAACATTTGATTGTAAAAGCTGTTGAGTTATGCCAATATGTATACTTTAAAGATACCTTGACTTCAAAATTTGGATATAAGGATATGTTGCTTTGGAAAAGAGTCTCTGCTTTTGTTTCCAAAGAAAGCCAGAGGCTATGGATTTGTTCAAGATTAAGATACATCAGGTTTGACCAGCCAAGACCCCCTGAAAGGTCTCCAATGACACCATGGCCCAGATGATCCAACATCCAGAATGGTTTGAAAGCATCTGGCTCAGACAATACAGCCTCATGGACTATTCCATAATCCTAAAATTTTCTTTGTGTCCCCATAAGATACAGCGCCCCCCTCCAGCAGTTAGTAGTAAGAGAAGCTATGCCCAAATTCCCAAATTATATGTAATTTTACTTTGTTAAGTTTAAAACCTTCCTTTTTGAAAAAAAAAAGGGGGGGGGAAGTGCTGTGGGATGTTCTGTATGGCAAATGTGTTGCTGATTGGTCAATAAATAAAACACTGATTGGCCATTGGCTAGGCAGGAAGTATAGGCAGGACAAGGAGGAGAATAAAGCTGGGAGGTGGAAGGCTGAGTCAGAGAGACACTGCCAGCCGCCACGATGACAAACAGCATGTGAAGATGCCGGTAAACCACGAGCCATGTGGCAAGGTATAGATTTATAGAAATGGATTAATTTAAGCTGTAAGAACAGTTAGCAAGAAGCCTGCCACGGCCATACAGTTTGTAAGCAATATACATCTCTGTGTTTACTTGGTCGGGTTTGAGCGGCTGTGGGACTGGCAGGTGAGAGAGATTTGTCCTGACTGTGAGCCAGGCAGGAAAACTCTAGCTACAGTGACAGTTACAACACTCTACACCAGCCCAGAGATGGCTCTTTGGCTCATGCTCAGTGTCACTTAAAACTATAAATACTCATGGGAAACATCACATTACAAGTGTGACTGCAAGAAGTAGGAAGAGAGATATCGTTGACAATCCTTTTATTAAATAGGAAAACTTTCATAGTCATATCTTTACATATTGACTCATTTAAAATCACAATATACATTTCAAATATAGCTGTTTCTAGTATCCTTTGTTGTCCGCACACTTGAAATGACTATCTAACTTACTCTTGTGTGGAGGTTATTTTGTTTTTTAAAAGAACCTTCCATGATTGTACTTTTGAGGCATTAAATCCCCATCCCCCATGCCTTTTTTAAAAATGAGCTGTTAGGTGCAACTAGTCCAGTCATAATCTATACACATATCTGGGTCATCAGAAAGAAATAAAATGAAGGCTGGAGAGATGGCTCAGTGGTTAACCTCGTGCACCGCTCTTCAAGAGGACCAGAGTTCAGTTCCCAGGACATACAGGAGCTCACAACTCCTTGTAACTCCAGCTGAGGGAATCCAACATTGCATGTGTCAGTATGCACAAACACACAAACACAGTTAATAATAAATAATAATAATTTTTGAAGGAAAATAAAATGGATTCTAGAATGTTATCAAAACACAGGATTGAAATGAGACCTTTGGTGTTTCCTCATTAACTTCCTCAGTTTATTGTTGGAAAACACTGTCTGGGAGATCAAGCTGCCACACAGTTTATGGATATCAAAGCTAGATTGGAACTCAGGTTCCCCCAACTAACAGTTTTACATGCCTTTTACTACTGAGTCTAGTCAGCAAAGGTCCCTTGACTTTTTCAGTGCCAAAGTTTAGGAATCTACATGAGTTGATTCAGATAGTGGTAGTCTATTTTATTAGCTAGTATCAAATGTAATTTGTAAAATATAGGTGAGGTCATTTAACATTGAGGAAAACTCAATTTCATTGCCACACAAGTGACCCTGGAGGTATTTTAATTTCACAATGTTATTGTCATAATATTGTATATTGAAATCACTTTGCTTTAATGAAAAAATTAACATCTACTTCTGAGTTGTCACCAATGATGTTAATATCCCAACTCTCTAATGCTTAAATGTTATGTGCATTTGATAGTGTGTATTAAATTAATTAGAACAGAAGTGATAGGCAGGAATACCAATTGGATCTTCTTATTTAACCCAACTTCCTCATCCCAATGCTTGTACCTTTGACTATCACTATGTTCTTTTTTAAAAGCCCTTACACTAGTTTTTATTTGTAAGAATAAAGGAACTTCTACCTTCTCTTTCATGTGTTGTTCCCAACAGCCCAAACCCACATTCCCACATGGCATCATGAGTGGAGCTGACTGACTACTGACAACTTCAGACTCCAAGAGCATCTCCTCTTGGCTATAGTGCCCATCCTCGGCCCCATTTTCATTCAAGTTTGCAACATCTCTCAACTGAATTCATAAGCACTTAGGAAAAGCTGTAATACTCCTGGAGGAAGTTATCCTGTTGGCCACTGAATTGTTGGCATGCACACTGGTCTTCTGTATACTCTCTGAGTGGCAGGGATGAGAGGTTGGGCTTGTCATCATTTTCCGAGTTTTAACAAGAGGGAGTGAAGGGAATGAGGAGATGGGATCTAGGATTACTTGGGATAGTGAGAAGTATAATTCATTGAAACTCATGTTCAGGGAGGACAAGAACAGACGAGGACAGTGAATGAAGAGTGAGACCAAAGAATTTCCTGGGGTTGCTCAGAGTTCAGAATGACTTCAAGCATCTATAAGGCATTTACAGGGAGATTTGCCCTAAGCAGTAGTGGGTACTAACAAAATCTAGGAAAGAATGACATGGAAATCTAAGAGTCATATGGGGTTAATAAGAGACTGAGGGATGTATGTGCACTGGTGAACTAGGGAGCCAGCATGCTCTCAGTGGCTTAGCACAATCAAGTGAAAGCTCCCTCTTGTTAGGGAGGAAAGGTGAATCTTCTCCAGGCAACAGTTCCAGGAAGGAAGAGCAGCTTTGTTACCATCTACCTTCGGCTTCTGGCATTGCCTTTAGTGTGGGAGCCCACAGAGATTTCCTAGTGAGATCTGGGCTTGCTTTACCCAGCAGGACTGCATAAGAGGATGATTGGACCAGGACCTGGGTACCAGGTGTTTGGAAGGGTCTACACTTGGTTGTACCTAGCAAGGGAGTATTTGTGAAATTATTAAGACCACTCCACGTAGTTAAAAGGGAAGTTTATTTTGTGGGGTAACTTACAAGTGAATGGATAGTTTGCAGAGTCTAGGAAAGGCATGGCACAGTACAGTGGTGTTCTCTGGAGAACTCTGCTTGGTCTACCTCCAGCGTCCAGGGTTCAGGAACTAAGAGAGCTGGCGCAACCGGATCTTGGGTCTTCAGGGTCCTCTCTCAGCCCCGCCTTGTAGGCGTGACAGTTACCGAAGCCTCATTGGGGGTTGGAACTTCCAGATCAAAGATGGAATGGCTACCCACTACAAAGGGGAGGTCTTTTGCCTTGCCACTTGGCATTGTTATAAAAAGCTTCTTTGAATAAAGTTCTGGGCCACTAGGAATTGACACAGATCCTCCCGAACCTATCCTGTGTTTCTGTCTTTCTTTTCATCAGCTAGGCCTATCTTTCTACCTGATATTTTCTTATCCCTCTTTCCTCAAGAGTACCCTGGGTAAAGTGGGGGCAGGTCTCTCACACTTTTGCATTAAATGTTACTGGGATGAGAGTGTGATGAGAGAGTAGGTGTTAGAGACTGAAACATCAAGAATAACATAAACAAAACCAGTGTTCAAAGTAAGACACATAAGGAGCCCTTCTTCATCTGGACTTCATCTAATGAACAGAACATGCTGAGAAAAAAAACTCATGCTACACAACTGAGGGAGAGATGGTGCTGTAGAAATGTCCTAGAAAAGGTCATGATGCTTTTGGTTGGCAGTGGAGACCAGTTTGGTGTGGGGCATAGGAATGGAGGGTGGTTTCTCCCTTAGCTCACCAACCCACTCCTGTTCTCAAGAGTTCCTTCTCTTTTGTAATAAATGGTCTCTTCTCATTTCTAACCATGTGTCCCTGTTACAGTTCTTTGTCATGGGGTACAGAAACCTAGATACTTCTGCTGTAGCATGTCTTTCTGTATGCTGTGAATATGTATTGCTCTGATTGGTTAATAAATAAAGCTGTATTGGCCTATGGCAAGGAAGCTTAGAGGCCGGCAGGAAATTCAAGCAGACAAACAGGAAGAAGAAAGGAGAGTTGTAGGAGATACCAGTCACAGCCAGGAGAAGCAAGATGTGAAAGTATTGGTAAGCCATAGCCACATGGCAACTCATAGATTAATAGAAATAGGTTAAGTTATAGGAGCTAGCTAGCAAGAAGCCTGAGTCATTAGGACATAAAGTTTGTAAATAATGTTAAGCCTCTGAGTGATTATTTTATAAGCAGCTGCGGGACTGCGGGTGAGAGACATTTGTCCTGACTGCGGGCCAGGCAGGACACAGGCAAACTTCCAGCTACATACTTCAACAAGTTCCTCCAAGCCACCACAGCCTTTGCTTATAACAGGAGGAAGTGTGTTGTAGGATGGAACCCACGAGACAGCTGTAAGCTGGACCTCAAATAGCCTGAATAACTTGTAACTAGGACTCAGGCAAGTGACCCCACCTAGTTTCCAGACAGGAAGGAAATACAATTCATGTCCAGAAATGGCCTAGACAGGAAGAGAAGAGAGAGACCTTGCTGGGTGACTCCTCAGCTCTGCCTGTGGACATGCAGTAAGAGATTGGACAGCTGAGAACAGAGCGCCCTGGAATACTGGATTTCAAAGGGTAGTAGGAAAAGGAGAGGGAAAAAACTAATGGAAGAACCTGTAAGGATAGAGATATTCTAATGTGAAACTTTCTCCTACCATCTGTTGCTGTGGATAATGCTGTGGTTGACAGCTAAGTACTTAATTGCCTTGAACTGCCAATTCCTGACTGTAAATTAGAGACACTTTCTCACCTCCTGTACCTCAACTTCCTAGTCTGCAAAATGGGTAATAAAATAATACTTGGTAAGGCTGTGGAAAATAAATGAAATATTTGTCAAGAACAGAGTAGATGCTCTAAATGTCAGATACGATTGAAATGGCTAGACTTTGCATTAGGCACTATCATTTAAAAAGTTAGTGTTGTAGCAATTACCACACAGTCTTAGATAGTTCTTCCCACAGGGCTTCAGAGTCAGAGAGAAGCTGAGAGAACCTTACTGAGTTCCAGTGATAGACGTGAGAATATTAAATTATAAAAATATTGAAGATCAGTGTTGGGAATAAACATACCCCTTTTGGTCAGTGTGGAGCTGTGAATCAATATGGCAAAATGTAATAAGCACTGGAAACGGTTAACAAACCTTGTAGACATGCAGCTCTACTGTATGCAATATGAAGATCTTTCCTCAGAGCAGAAGGAGAAATGATCTAATCAAGAGAGAAATCTGTTAATACAACATGAATAGTGGGAGATGGTATATAAAAGAAATGACTGGTTTGGAACTGTAATTCAATGGTGTAGCACCAGCTTATGGGGTGTAAGCCTCTACAGTCAATCCCCAGCACCAGAAAGGAAAGAAAAGTAAATTAATGTTCAAAATAAATAGTTGTTAACATACTTGCATTTGAAAGAATGAGAATACCACCAAGCAGTCAACCAAAACATCTGTAATAGAAGCAACAGACAGAACTAAGAGGAGAATCAATATAATTAAAAGCATAAACACAGCGAGTGAGTCCAAGAGTTTGTTTTGAAGAAGGTCAATATATTAAACCATCTCTTTTCAGAGCCAATTTATTTAAAAGAAGATCAAATATACAAGAAAAAGGGTATACAATTACATAATTGATTGTGTTTTTATTTCAAATAATAGCATCCTCTAGAGCTCTGTATCCCTAAATGAGAAAATGCTAATAAGTGAGATGTTTTGAAGAATTCCATTAAATACATGGCAATGTAAACAATTGAGTCTCAGTCTAAACACTGAATTGGTGCATACTGAATCAACACCACTCCAGGAAAACTGCAGGATTCCCATGAGCCTCTGGCCATACCACTAACTAATCAACTAACCAATCAAGACACAGCCTTGCTTAGTGCGTGTCTCTGTGTGAGGTGCCTTATTTAACATAAGCTGTTGTTTCCTCAACATTGAACTCATAGCCAATAGCATGACAACATGAGCAGGGAGGAAATTCCTCTAATATGCACATTTTTTTCTATAAGATGCATCATCTTGTACTTAAGACAGCATTTCATTGCTGCATTTGGAACAACCTTGAGCATCAGAATTAGCAACAAAAATGTTACCATTAAGTACACTGCAAAAAAAGGAACAAATGTTTATACTATGAGAACTGAAGTAAATACAGAACAGTGTCTTGTTGGGCCTCACCCATGGAAGTGCTGTGAATATTGATTTTGCATCTGGGGAAGCAGGTGAATTCAGAATTACAGAATCCACAAGCAATGAAGATTTGCAGGAAAAGCATTGAGACTGACTGACACACGGCAGATGATGTGGAAAAGTGGTCGGCTATTTTCTAGCTCTACCTCAACCTTAGGTTTAATGAACAAGCTCAAATCCTTCCAAAACATGTAACCTCAATTCTATCTGAAAAACCATTAAAGGTCTAGAGAGATGGCGCAGTGGTTGACACTGGCTTCTCCAGAGGACCAGGGTTTGGTTCCTAGCACCCACTTGGCAGCTCACAATCAGCTGAAATTCCAATCCCAGTAAATATGACGCTCTTCTAGCCCTCTTGGGAGTTGCACATACATGGTACACAGACATATAAGAGGGAAAACACCCATATGCACATAAAATAAAAATAAAACTTTTTTAAAGGAAAAATATATAATTCAGTTTTAGAAATAAGCATAAATGAATAACCAAACTATATAAGGTATATAGAAACAGTAATAACTTGAATGAGAAAACTCTAATATAAGCATATAGACATCACAAGTCCAAAAATACAGCAAAATGAGAGTTGTAAAAGTGGTTAAAATGTAAGAAATATTTTTTCATTAGGTCTTTCTGATGGGTGTATAGCATGTTTGTGTGTAAATATTTGAGTGGGCAAGTGTGAGCTGAGTGTGAGTGTGTGAGTGTGAGCATGTGAGTGCAGGTATATGAGTTTCATGGTGCATGTATGGAGTCAGAGGACAACCTTGAGTGTCAGCCCTAGTCTTCCATCTTATTTGAAGCAGAGTCTCTTGTTAGTCACTGATGCATTGGTGGGGCTGACTGAAGAGCTTCTGGGAATTCCCCTGCCTCCTGTAGTTGGTGTGTTTTCCTTGGGGGGGGGGCTGCTACCCAGTTCTCAAATAAGTCACACACAGAGGCTTATTCTTATTATAAATGCATGGCCTTAGCTTGGCTTGTTTCTTGTCAGCTTTTCTTAACTTTAAATTATCCCATCTATCTTTTGCCTCTGGGCTTTTCCTTTCCTATTCCTATATACCTTTCTTTCTTGTTACTCCGTGGCTTGCTATGTAGCTGGGTGACTGGCCCCTGGAGTCTTCCTCCTTCGCTGGCTACATCTTTTTTCCTTCCAGATTTCTCCTTCTATATATTCTCTCTGCATGCCAGCCTTGCCTATCCTTTCTCTTGCCTTGCTATTGGTCATTCAGTTCTTTATTAGACCATCAGGTGTTTTAGACAGGCACAGTAACACAGCTTCACAGAATTAAAGAAATGCAACATAAACAAAAGTAACACCCCTTAAAATAACATTCCCCCCATCTCATTGTAGGTACACAAGGATTGTAGATGTATACCACCACATCCAGCTTTACATGCACTCTAGTCCTCACACCTGACAAGTACTTTCATTTATAAAATCTATTGGTGAATAAGTCAAAAGATAGGAAATCAAATGACTACCCACAGATAAGAAAATAGTACCTACATACTAATGTTCAGAACCCATCCAAAGTAAAAACAAAAGAACAAAACCTCCCTAAATAATAATGAAAACTCTTTGGATACATAAACACTATCTTTGGCAAGCCAGTAAGCCTAGAGCTGTTTCCATTACACTCTGGACCAGGAAAGAATTGCCAGAACAATTTACAGTTACTTGAACCTGTTTGTGAATATGAGACAGTAAGATTCGGTAAGTGCAAGTTGCTCTGGCTGCAGTCCATTCTGCAAGTGCAGCAGTTTTGTGGTTGCTGGCTGGGTACAAGCATTGCTTACGTGTTAAGGGCTTTCTCAGATTTCGTTTTGTCTGGACTAGGTTCTAACAGAGCCATATGTCCCTTTACTTTTTGACCAAGTGTACCTACTGTTCAATCAGTTTGCCCTAAGAGATGAAGCTCAGTAATGAAGCACTTGCCTAGCAGACATAAGGTCCTGGGTTCAATACAAAGAGCCAGCACCCCGAAGCATGCAGAACAGCATTGCTCATGATTCTGGCCATTATCCAGCATTCTAGGAATTGGGAGTGGCAGCTGCTGTTGTCCCTGAGTGGCAGAACTGACAGTCCCAATGACTGCGAAAAGACGTTGCTTGAGCCTATACTCTGTCCCAGTAGAGGTTACGTTTGAAGATTTACAATCTCAGGGATCATCCCATTTGCCCATTGAACTGTTATTTCAGTTCGTATCTTCTAAGTTGTGTGTGATGGGAACTAAAATGGTTGGGGGTAGAGACCTTTGCCCAAAGGTTTTTGAGTTTTCCCTTGAAATGATGCTTTAGTCTGTCTTGGTCTTGGGGTTCTTTGTCTATAGTGAGAACCAGTCACCCTTCAGACTTGCAGAGTTGGTAAGAACAAGACTTGTGACTTGCTAGGGCCATAGGAGGCGTGGGCAGCCCCAGTTCGTTCCTTCCTTAGAACATGGGGACTTTATATTTGGACATGTCGTAGGTCTTTGGCCACATGCCCATGCCCTGTGTGTCCCACACCACATCAACAGGTTTCCTCTCCCACTGGCTGACATCAGATGCAGCAAGAAGCAACAGCAAATGGAGTAAATATAGCCCCAGTTTGGAGGACAGTGGTAGACCAATTCTAAAAACCTAACCATAAAGGCATGTGAGAAAGGAAAAAAGGGAAGGAGGAAAATTTCTACATGAGTTGGGGACAGAGAGGAGGGACACAGTATTCCACTGTTAAAAAGAAGAGACCATTGACTTTCTAGTTTTATTATTTACCACCATGCCACTGGTTAAGAATTTTAAACTTCTTAAGGCTAATACAGGAGAGGACAATAGCAATCAGTAATGCATTGCATATGTATAAAGTTGTCAAAGAATAAGTTCAATTAATAAAAAATATTTTAATTCTATTGAAATGTCTTACCCTGCCCAGTGCACATGCCACTGTATTTCCTTCACGGCAGGTCTCATGCAGATTTTTAATACCGGTGGTCAATTTGGCAATTTCAGAAAAATTAGCTTTAGGTTGCTTTTTAGTGAGCAGAATCAATTCTCTATAAAGAAATTAGGTACATTTAAACAATATTTTTTAGAAGGAGAATAGCATTTTGTTTTTAGTAATTATTCTATTTTTGAGATTATAATATAATTATACCATTTCTTCCTTCCCTTTCCTCAATATTTTGAATTTCTACTTCGAGTAACCCAAAGTGTCTAAACACATTAGCAAGTATTAAGAGATGTTTTCTACTTCTTTGGTTGTGATGCACAGACCCACACAGAGATCAAATCTCAATAATGCTACCCATGGTAATTTTCATCATTTAAGGTTCTGCTAAAGACGCTGAGTAGCTGAGACATTGAGACATACAACGTGATAACCTTAGAAACCCGAGCAGCCTCTTTGTGACACCAACCTCATTACAAATGTTTGAGGCACGGGGCTTCTCTGTGACTATTGACACGACTCTGGAGTTTCTTTGGAAATAAAACATTCCTGACCTCCAGGAAGCCCAGTTCTGTCACTCATTGAAGAAGAAGGTGATAAGAAAAAAAAAATACCTGGGTCCAAGCTGGAGAGGATGCACTAAAGCCTCCTCCATCCTTTGGTTCTAAGAGAAAAGAGGATATTTTTGTCTCTAGCCTTTTCAATAGAGGAAGATTCAGTTAATATCTGTATTATCATACCACTACCACCACCATCATCATCATCAGTATATACCCAGCTGGCTTTGTACACACAATGTATCCCAGGATGACCTTGAATGCCTTATCCTTCTGCATCTACCTCTCAAATGATGGAATTATAGGCAATGTGCCACAATACTCAGCCAAGTCCTTGCATATTTTTTTAAGTTTTACTTCTATTTGTAATGATATGTACAGGTGTGTCTCTGTGTGAGAATGTGTGTATGTGAGTGCAGCTACCCAAGGAATCCAAAAGAGGGCAGCAGGTCCCCCAGAGCTGAGTTACAGGTCATTGTGAGCCATTCAATGTGGCTACTGGGATCTTGAGTCCTCTGCAAGGGCAGTAAATATTTTATCTCTCCAGCCTTAAGTCCCTGCATCTTAATGACCCAAATCTATCATGCACTGAGAGATTTGAGCAGATGAGATAAACTGATGGAGGAGATAATGGAAGCAGTTGAGGACTACGTGATTTCATACTCAGCTCCTGTGTCATTGTGCCATTTTTAAGCAGAGAAGTAGCATAGGTATAGAAAAGGATTCCAGGCTTATATGGACAAACATTGTTAAATAATGGGTAAATGACTTTTTAAAGTAGTTTAGCCAAAACAGCTGACCTAGCAGCAACAAAGCCCACAAATCCGCATAGAAAACTTACACTGCTCTTGCTATTGTGTCATTGAATTTAATCCCAATTTCACATAAATGATGATATCTCGCAGATATTTCTCTAATATGTTTTCTGATGGGTTCTAGCTGCAAACAGAAAACAACTCATCAAAGAAATGTGATAGTAACAGAAAATGTTAATGACATCATTAGGAAGAGATAGAAAACTAAACATCTATTGACCCAACACCCAACATTTGAAAGTCTTCAACTGACTGACTGAAGAGAAGAAACATACACACACACACACACACACACACACACACACACACACACACAAATAAAGAAATAAAAAAAATAACAGGATGGGGCTTTGGCAAAAGCAGAATCTCACTTACCCAGCAATCACTTAACTCCAAACTTCATAAACAAACTGATGTCTAGAAAGCTACCAAAATAGACTCAAAAACTGCCTTCCAGATGCACTTTCCTTTATCCAAGTCATTAATCGCTTTATCTTGTAAGTGTCCCAAACTGCTTAGCTGAAATAGATGCTTCAAATCCGCAATACATGGTCACTTTACCACCAAATGTTTGTTTTCTGTAACCCTACATTTCCACTTTTTAAACTATCACAAACAAATATTTCTAAATAAATAAAAGCACAATTATGGTAAAAAGAAGTGTATTCATGTTTTTTTATGATGGCAAACTTTCAAGGCAAATAAGGTGGTTCAAGAGTAGAATAATTGTTAAGTAATGATATATTGTTTTAAGAACATTTATGTTTATAATGAAAATAGACATGTTAAATATCTAATCAAAACTTCCTCAGAGTGAACACGACCACATATGAAACAAAAAAATCTCGGTTGGAAAAAATCAGGAGAAGGAAATGCATAAAATTAACATTTTTGTCTGGTAGAAATGTAAGTAAAATCTTTAAATTTCAGGACAGCTCTATATCTCCAATTAAAATATATTGAGGGCTGAAGCGATAGCTCAGTGGTTAAGAGCACTTGTTATTCTTGCTGAGGATCTGGGTTCAATTCCCAGCACCCACGTGGTGCCTCACAAACATCTGTTACTCCAGTCTCAGGGAACCCGAAGACTTCTTCTGGCCTCTTCAGGCACAGCATTCATGTGATACCAGACAAACATGAGGTCAAAACATCCACATACATAAAATAAATAAATAAACAAAATTATATTGACTGTGTATTGTTTGTTTACTATAACGACATTTTCAAGAACAAATTGGAAAATGTACATAAACATGATCTTAAAACAAAAAACTGGTATAATCAGAATAATTTTATTTAATAAGTGTTATTAAATAATAATAGGTTATAGTTAACTATAAATTCTTTTTATTGTTAGCCTTTTTGTTACATCACATTCATTCAAAATGGAATACAAATCAGTTTGCCTATTTTCTCTTTTTTTTTTTTCCGGTGGACATCTTTATTAATAATCATCACCTTCTCCAAACCTACAGCTGGAATTTCATCTCATTTCCATGCCGAGTCATGAACAGTGACAAAGCTAACCAGAGGCTACTCAAAGAGAACTAAGCTTTCACAGCTCACTTTCTTTTACAGGCAGACTATAAATAGATGCACTCTAGAATGCACAATGGTTTAGTCGCTAAGGAACTCAAATGGGATCTTGAAGAATGTAGACAAATCCCGGTGCAGTAGAGACGAGCTGAGATGCCGTGCAACTGTTTAAGGGTTCCTGGTGCTGCATCTCGGCCACCAGCTGAATCTTGCGCTAACACCAAATGGAGATGCGGAAAACACACTAAGCTGACTTAGGGGCTGTGCACAGGAACCAAAAGGCAGGAAAATACTAAACATTGCTGAGAGTGTCCACCCCAGGAAGGACTTTACCTTCCAGGAGCTCGAGACTGGCCCCACCCCCAGTGCTCACGTGGCTGACTTTATCCTCCGTATTCCATTTGGCACAGCAAGTGGCAGTGTCTCCACCACCTATGATAGTGATGCAGCCCCTAGAAGTGGCTTTGACCACCTCATCCATGAGGGACTTGGTTCCCCTGGCAAAAGCTTCCCATTCAAATACCCCAACAGGCCCATTCCAAACAATCTGCTTAGCTCGAGCCACAGCCTCAGCATATTTCTTGCTGCTTGCTCTCAGTACCACAGTCCAAGCCCAGCCAGCCAGCAGGTATACCAGAGGCCACAGTAGCTTGGCCAGTCTTGGCATTCTCATCAAATTTGTCAGCAGTGACAAAGTCAACAGACAAGGTAATCTTCACACCATTCTTCTCAACTTTGGACATGAGATCTTTGACAACCTTGGCTCCTTCTTCATCATACAGAGAAGCTCCAATCTCCATGTTGTTGAGCACCTTCAGGAAGGTAAATCCATTCCACCACCAATGATCATCTCATTGACTTTGTCCAGCATATTATTGATCAGCTAGATCTTGTCTGCAACTTTCGCTCCTCCCAAGATTGCCAGGAAGGGTCGTTTAGGACTCTCCAAAGCTTTGGCAAAGTAGTTCAGTCCCTTCTTCATCAAAAATCCACCAGCCTTCTGTGGCAGATTCACACCCACCATGGAGCTGTGGGCTCGGTGTGCAGTCCCAAAAGCAACATTGACATAGACATCCCCAAGTTTGGACAGTGAGCCTCGGAAAGCATCAATTTTGGCTGGCCCAGCTTTAATCTTGTTCCCAGAAGCATCTTTTCCCTTCCCTTCTTCCTCTACATGAAAGCGGAGGTTCTTCAGCAAGATGACAGTGCCAGCTGCTGGGTTGGCACAGGCATTCTCTACTTCTGGGCCCACACAATCCTTCAAGGACATAACATCCTTGCCCAGCAGAGATTTGAGTTCTGCGGCCACTAGCTCTAAGGAGTACTTGTCAGGCATGGGAACACCATCAGGCCGGCCCAGGTGGCTCATAAGGACAACCGACTTGGCTCCATTGTCCAAGCAGAATTTGATGCTTGGGACAGCAGCCTTGATCCTTTGGTTATTTGTGATCTGGTTGTTCTTCATAGGAACATTGAAGTCCACCCTCATCACGACCAGCTTCCCCTTCACATCCAGCTTGTCCAAAGTCAGCTTGTTAGAAAGCGACGTTTTGGCAACACGGTGAGCTCAAGAGGCCTGGACCTGAGGAAGAGGACTGTTTGCCTACTTTCATGAGGGTCTCTGAGGCTTCATCAAGCTCTGATCACAGACACACTTAATATGTATTATAATTGATTATGTAATTTTCTCCAAGGACAGAACAAGAGCCACGTAGAACACTGTGAACATCACAGTGGGAAACCTCTTAGCTAACTTACTGCATCTGCCTATATTTAACACTATAGAGGAATATTGCACATTTAGGAAGATTTTCTAGTGAAGAAACTGACTGTCAAGAAAATGTTGTGACTGAAAAAAGGATGGCATACAAGTTATTCACAACACCCACCTCGGTGGGAAGTTCTGGACAGTGAGACAGACATCAGGGCATAGCCATTGGCCTTCAGGCCTGAGTTAAAATGAAACCAAGAGGAAAGAGATAACTGAGAATTGGCTTCTGAAGGAACCAGAATCCACCAGAATAATAATGGAATGTCAGAAATATAAACAAATAGCTTTATGAAGATAGTTGCCATCATAAGTTCTTAGCCAATGACAGAGTCTCCAGATAAGCTATTTATTTTTTAACATGCAAGGAGGAGCCAGGTAGGAGAAAGAGGTGAAATTCTATGAATTTTAGAGAAAATTAGATGATTTCTTACTGAGAACAATGATGACATGAAGACAAAAACAGTCAAAGTTAGTCTCAAGTTATTCTTCATAATGATTATTAAACTACTGTTGGCTTTCAGCATATCATGTAGAAAATCTGCCTGGTGCCCTCTACAATGTGAGTCTGTTCATATTCAGAATTTTCTAATGTTTAGAACCTTTAATGAGCACACAAAAAATCATTTTTATCTTAGAACTAATCACTGGTTTGCATCTATCCAACGATGGTCAAAAGGCTAAAAGATCTCCTACCCTGTGCTTTTCTGATAAGAGACTGGTCATCATTAGCCCATCAAGAAGTAAAGTCTACATACAGTCCCTTTCTAACTAGTGTGGTCTCATGGTATTTCAAACAGGAGACATGGCAGAAAAAAACTTCCAAGGCTAGATTTACAAATGGCTGCACAGCCTCCTCTTTGTCTACTAGAAGAATCCTTTCTAAACTCTTTGGCTACCTATAAGCAATTCAGTTGCCCTCTGGCCATCACACTGTGAACAGCCCAAACTAGCCCAGGTAAGAACATTATATGCGCACCATTGAGATTGTACATGAAAGGAAGAGATATTGCACCAATGTGCAGGAGCTCCAGCTCCTCCTAAATCCTAGATCCGGATGTTATCTGACTGCAATTACATGAAAGTTCATGAGCCAGAAACCCCCAGGTGATCTACTTCCTGGATTCCTGATTCACGGACAATAATGGTAATAAAAAAAATCATTGTTTTACCTCTCCAAAATTTGGGTTGTTCTGCTTAAATATTTATTTTCAAGTCTGTCTTGCTTCTCCCGTTTCAGGACTGCATACCTTTCTTTTTAAAATGAACTCTATTTACTAGGTCTGGAGAAGAACTTCCGGTTCTGCATCTCTAACACACTGTGAGCTGATGATATGCTGCTGGTCTACTATCCACAGTTTCCACAGCACAGCCCCAAATGACAACTGAGCTATGTGTACAATACCTTTGTCTGCAGACACTCTGTTTTATTGTCTTCTTGACAACACGATGGAACAGCTGTTTCATAGCAAGCAGACATGGTCAAGATATTGGGTCCATGGAAGAATGGATGCTTTCTAGAAATTTCATAGCTGTACCTGAAATTTACAATTGCAAAGTTGTATGGTTTGGAGATCAGGCACATATGCTGATGTCATTTCTCACAAACAGTATTTATTTATTTATTTATTTATTTATTTATTTATTTATTTATTCGTTTGTTTGTTTGTCTATCTGAAACTTCTGGAAATTCTGGTGATTGAGATTCAGTGGCACTTTGCCTGAGAACAGATCAGCAGGCTCATTTCCTGGGTGCCCATGAAATGACTGTGACAGGTGGGTTAAACATGATCAGAAATGAAAGATCCCCAATTTCTTCTAGAGACGAGGAGGTAGGAGGTTTAGCAATCTAAGCCGCGCTGTAATGCAGGGTTGTTTATCTGGTTCAGCAGTTGACTTTACAAGTATTGATGATGGTCAGAAGCCTCTTAAGGTCAGCCAGAAGTTCTTTCTAGACTAACAAAGTCATTGTCCTCTAAAAGGGTCATTTAGTATTTTTGTTACTAAACTCCCTGGAATTACGTTTCCTCACACTAGACTGTGGAACTTGTTCAAGAACAGACTCATGCATACTTGAATATGTGCTCAGCACAAATCAACACTATAGACCAAACCAGTACGTCCCCGTACATCCATTTCCTTTTCCCGTGTTCTTAGGAAGACTACTTTCCCAGCCTCTGTAGCTATATGTAGCCCCTGTTGGCAGCTATGATCAATAAAATAGTAGTGGACATGCTGTGCCTCCCTTCTAGGCTTGGTCATTTATTTCTTTGCTAAACTCTCGATCCTCTTTCTTTTATAAACATATGTTCCTGATGATGTAGCCCAACGTTCAGTTACTCATCAGACAAGAATCGTCAGGATTTGAGGTGAGCTGGGAAAAACCGAGCTGCCAGATGCCAAAGTAGCCAAGTAAAGCTGGAAGCCAAGATATAAGTCACAGTTATGCCATAGGCGATGATTTACTAGGGTCATAAAGGGGACAGCTAAAGGAAGAATGCCAGGTCTTCTGTTCCATTTTCTCTCCCCAATGATCAGGCCAGTTGAGGATCATAGGAATCAACCTAGGGTTCAATAAGGTGGTTCAGTGGGTAAACATGCTTACCATGCTTATTAAACAGAGTTTGATGACTCTGGAAGACATGTGAAGAGAGGAGGAGAGAAATGGCCTCATAAAGTTATCCTTTGACCCCCTCCCCCTCTACACACACATGCACATGTTTGTACACAGTAACTTTTTAAGGAATGACCATAGATATTGAATCTGCCCATTCCTGGGGGCCTTCTGGAAAAGCTCCTAAAGTTTTGTGGACCCTGGAGCAAGGGTAAAGAAGAGCTAATGAGACTGGGCAGGAAGGGCCTCTGCTGAACATCCTGGAAACAGGCCTCCAAGAGGAGGCAAGTCAGCAAGAAGTACAGCTTTGCTTGGGAGCATGGGGTCCAGGGGAGCCAAGTCCCTGACAGGGTCTTCAGTGTACTGCTTGTGCTCCTCACCTCTCTGGGGATGTTTTGGGGTTGCCTGAAGCTTGTAGTAAATAACAGCATGTGTAGCACCTTAATCCATGAATAGCCATACTCATATTTTACTCTTAATGCCTTGTATTTTCAAACTTGCCTGACACATGATCCTTTAGTCTTTTCTGACTAAGAGTATGAGGGCACATAATTCCTTCACACAGCTTCTGAAATCTCTGAGGGCAGTTCTGCCCCTACAAGGTAGAATTTAAGAGGTTTGGGTGCCTCAGTTCCATGTTGTCTAGTCTCTTTATTTATCTCTGGCCTAGACTAACATGAGCAAAATCTATTATCAAGTTCCCAGATTCTAGGTCCAGCAGTCAGATCTCTGTCTTCTTCCTCATGTTGGTGAGGACTTGACCTGAGTAATCCAGACACAGCCACACTCCATGAGAACCACAGTCTTGTGTTCCCCTTGTCCTTTCCTAGCCCTCACCCCTATCTACTTCTTAGCACCTGACTCTCATAAGATGTAACCCCATGCTAATTAAAATTCCAGACTATGATCCTGGTAATGCTATAGTGCTCTCACTCGGTGCAGGATTACACAGCCCATTTTTCTGTTGAAGACTCACCTCTGTTCAATCTACAATTATTGCTTGTTTCTTGGCTCAAATGACAGAAACCCTATCTCACACCTCTCAGATGCTCTGTCTGCTATCTAGAAGCTGAAGCTTCTCCCCAGGACTGTGCACTGTTACTGACCTCTAACTCCAGTGCTCTCTGCTTTTTATGGTTTTCCTAGGTGATGGCCTAGTCATCTGGAGGGACCCTTTGTTGTACATGGAGAGAGAGACTGATACGGCGCCTTCTGAATCCCCTCACATCCCTAGCACTGAAGCAGTCTTGATTCTTAGGTTTCCAAAGAAAATTTCACACAGTGGCACTGGCAAGAATCCAGCAGCCAAGGTGGCATCAGTAGGTAAGGAAGAAGAAGCACAAGCAGACCTCCACGGGACAGGGTGGCCTAAACCAAGCCACACAGGCAAAGGACATCCCTGAAATCTGGACTTGCATCTTAGTCTACCATTTCTCCTCCCCTTAGGCATCCCTGGGGTGGCCTGGGATAGTCTTCTTCCTGGAACAGCTGGTAGCCTGTTATATATATAATAACATAATCTGTTAGGATCTGATGCTTTACATGCTAAACATGTATGAAGTACAATGATCCACGTTGCTGAGATGTTCACAAGGGGAAGGGACAAGACTTCCTTCCCACTTGTGTTCCCCACAGTGGGCAGGTGGGCCTTGTGGGAGCCAGCTGGAGCCTGCCTAAAGTGGCTTTGCCATCCTCTCAGAGCCTCGTTCTTCCTCTTATCTAGTCAGGTTGGCTGCTTGGTATGCATCCACAAGCTCTCTGTGTCCCTTCCTCTGGTGTTACAAGCTGTTTTAACCCCAGCATTTGTTTAGCACTAACATCTGTTTCTTACCTCAACACTTTACATATCATTTTCTACTAGTCTTCCTAATCATGGGGCTGAGCACTTTACAGGGCCCAGTCTATTCTAATCTTCCACAGCAGACATTCCCAGGACCTACTGATCCAATAGGATGGATGCTATTGCCATTCTCAAAAAAAAAAAAGTATCATGGCTCATTTCCATTTTAATTCCATATAATAAAACATCATTTTCAAAGAATTTTATGTGCCAAAAGAGTCTGTTTTAAAATTTGAAAAATATTCTTCTTTTTTTTTTAGAAGCATAAATATTTGTCAGTTTCAAATAACTCTGGATTTGGAATTATAACCTGTTTTTATGTTCAAAAAAATATTCTTCTTAAAAGACCATGACAAAGAGAAGTGGCTTACCTTGCCTTCGGTGACATGTGATTCCCTTCATCCATCTCACGGACCAGCTCAGGCCTTGGCATCAGGGATATATTGATGCCGTCTGCATCATCTTTCTTATAGGACAGGAAGCACTTGAGTCTTGCTGTACTTTTCATCTTAAAACGGTCAGTGAACACGTGATTGCCCACCATGCCTTGGTTGCTGCAAGTATGTGTGAGGAAGGTTCCCATCTATAGGAGGAAAGAGTGACAAATAGGGGTGTTTCAAAGACCCACATTCCCCACCATGGGAAAGCTAACCTGGGTGCACGATGCTGAGCTTCGAATCCAGTAATATCTGGACACAGAGATTTTAATTTTATTTGTTTATTTATTCTGTCTACACATGTGTATTCACATGCCTGTAAGTGTGTGCGCATGTATATGCACGTGCATGCACATGACCCAGAGGCCAGTGCTGGGTCTTTCTCAATCACTCACCATCTTAATTCTAAAACAAGGTCTTTCAATGAGCCTACAACCATACTGACTGATCAGCAAGCTCTGGGGATCTGCCTGTCTCGGGTCCCTACTGCCGGTACTGTGGAAACGCACTGTGCCTGGCTTGACATGACTACTAGGATTTACACTCAGGTCTTCACACGTGTACAACAAGTATGTCACCAACTGTACTATCATGCCAGTCCCAGGCATACTTTTCAAGTAAAATGCTTTTAAGCATTCACTTTTTTTACATTCGTTTATCTATTATGTATGGTGAGGGGTGTGTGTTTGCCTTGGAGCAGGTGTAGAGGTCAGAGGACCACTAGAGGGGGCCGATTCTCTCCTTCCATGTTATGAGCTGCTGGTATCAAACTGAGGCTGTCCTGATTGGCAGCCAGGGCCTTTACTGAGCCATCTGTCCAGCCCCCTTTTAGGTATTTAAAGCTAAATCCAAACATGCTAATTGTTGACCACAGAGAATTTACCACTTACCCTTTCCTATGTAGTGGCTTCCTTCTCAAGCAATTGACAGGCTTTTGAAAAATAGTTAGATATAATTCAGAATTTCCAGGGCAAGATATTTTTAATGAGAACTCTCCATAAAAAAAAAAAAAGCTACTAATTTGCTTATTTCCCACTCATTTTTAACTTTGTTTCCATGGGAACATATTTTAAGCATTGAACTTCAAGTCAATGTGTGTTCGTTGTCAGCTTTCCAGCTGGAAATGTAATAATTCCAATGTTTTCAAATGTTTTTAGGTGGCAGGAAATGTGTGGAGTTTGGTAAACCTCAATTTGCATGCGTGTCTCATATATTAGGAATAAGTATGGAAAAAGTCATTTTTGAAGCAGAAATCCGAAGGGGTTGCTCTAAAAGGAGTGTATCCACCGGCAGAACCTTCATTTAATATGTGGACTGATGACACCCCACATCAGATATTCAGAGTCTAAAACACTACGCACAGGCATTAGCCCCAAGAGATGAAGCAAGGGAGAAGAAAAGTTACTTCTCATTTATATGTTACATTGTTTAGCCTGAAAATAACTGATCCTAAAACTCTTTATTCTAAAACAATGTTAGTGTTAATCAAGAATTTCTCAGGGAGGGAAATTGACTCAATGGCTGAAGGCGTTTGCTGCCAAGTCTGACAACCTGAGTGTGATCCATGGGACCCACACAGTCAAAGGAGAGAAAGAACTCCCACAAGTTGTCCTCTGATCTCCGTTCTCTCTCTCTCTCTCTCTCTCTCTCTCTCTCTCTCTCTCTCTCTCTCTCTCTCTCTCTCTCTCTTTCATCACACCCTCCACGGAGCCATCCAGTGGGGCTGCCACTCACAGGTGCCAGGGTCACACCACAGCAGGGTGCTGCAGATGCCACAGCCACAGGAGCAAGAGGAGCAGGACCAGCTCCCTGCTCTCCCCAGCTCCCTTACCCTCAACTCCCCCACACACTATGAACTGAGTGACCCTGGGAAGATCCAGAAAGATCAAACAGCCACCTTAAAAGCTTTCCTTTCCTACTGCCCTTCCTGCCCTCCTCCCTTCCCAGCTGACCATGACTTCCTTGGCAAGTCACCTTGACCCCATTGTACTAAGATGGCCAGAGAGTTACAGTCAAGGAGTTAGGAGCGATGGTGTAATTCTAGCAGAGTTATTACTGTCCTTTTGTTTAAATGACACAGAAAAGGCAGCAAGGTTTGGAATCAAGCTTGCCTGGCAGTTTTCTTACACTGGAGCCTCCGTCGCGGGCATCTCGACTCTAGTTTGGTGATGGTTGTGCTCTCAAACACAGGACTCTTGGACTTGACAGAGAAGAAGAAGACCCCACAGGGAATTCTATTTTGTTATCTTTCCTGAGACGCCAGTAGAATTTCGGTGGGAAAACAACAAATGAGTAACTACCTCTGGACCGAAACAGGCTTCCGGCTCCTGCGCTTCGTTGCACTTCCCCCCAGCAGCGGTGAACTTGGTGAACAAACACTGACGCTCCTCATTCATGATCTCTGGCATCCACTTCACCAAGCTGACCATAAACCTGTGCTCACAGACACCCAACAGAATCCGTGAGTGACTCCTCTCTGGAGCTCCGCTTCTTCAACATGTTCGTTACAGAAACACACCCGTCCTATGCTTCAAATTTGTGAATGTAAAAAGTTTAAATTTGAGTGACTCCTCTCTGGAGCTCCGCTTCTTCAACATGTTCGTTACAGAAACACACCCGTCCTATGCTTCAAATTTGTGAATGTAAAAAGTTTAAATTTCTGCAAGGGTCTTTTTTTTTTGAAAAATTTTAAAAATTTTACACATCAACCACAGTTTCCCCTCTCTCCCCTTCCTCCTCCCCCCTGCCCCCTGTCCCTGATCCCCCATCTACTCCTCAGAGTGGGTAAGGCCTCCCATGGGGAGTCACCAAAGTCTGGCACATCAGGTTTAGGCAGGACCAAGCCCCTCCCCACTGCATCAAGGCTAAGCAAGGAATTCCACCATAGGGAATGGGCTCCAAAAAGCCAGTTCATGCACCCAGGATAAGTCCTGGTCCCACTGCCAGGGTCCCCACAAACAGATCAAGCCTCACAACTGTCACCCACATTCAAGGGGCTTAGTTTGGTCCTTTTTGCAAAGGTCTTATGAAAGTTTCTTTCTAATTCATAGAATGGACTCTTGGAGGACTATATAGTCACAGACACCCCCTCCAAAAAAAAAATGGATCTTATTGAACATAGTAGATCTTCTAGAAGATTCATGTCTAAAATCAATTCCCTTTCCTCAGCTAATACTGTTTCTCTTATACTTGGTACAGACGAGTGTCTAAATCCAGAATCATGGCTCTTTATTCTTGGCATGTAAACATTACCAGAGAGAATAAAAGCAAAATTCCTGCCCCTTTGCCTCTCTCCTGTTCTAAAACACTGAAATTCTCAAGACAAAACTCCATATCATTGGAGATGGCCAAGTGGCTCAGTGGGGTAAAGGTGCCTGCCACCATGCCTGATGAGCAGAGTTCCACCCCAGGACCCACGTGAAGGAAGGAGAAAACCAACCACCTCAAGCTGTCCGCTGACCTCTCAATTCATGTGCACGGTGCACACAGTGGCATGTACACATGTGTGCACACGCCCGTGTGTGTGCGCGCGCACACACACACACACAAATTACTAAATAAATTTAAGAACATTTTTAAATATCTGTATCATCCTCTCCCAAAAGGTAGAAAAAAAATTCACCTTTTTTGCCCCTGTCCAATAGCCCTCTGTCTAACTGCCTTGCCCTTCCTTCCAAATCCCAGCCTGGTGGATAGACTCTCCAAATTTCCAATAAGGAAAGCTAGATTGTTGTTGTTGTTTATAAACAACAGCAATAAATACACAATGTTATTTTTGTGGCTAGAAGAGCAAAAACAATTTGTTGAACAACACAAATTGTGTCAGCCAAAGCACCTAGACATCGCGCTAACTTTCCTGAGTCACGTGTGCCCTTGGGGCTGTAGAAGGGCCTGGGAGAGTTCGAACCTGTGTTTCCTATTCTGAAGGTCCTCGTCGTGAGCCTGACACCAGTCTGCACGCAAAGCAGATATAAGTGCAGAGACTGACAGGAGGGCGGGCGTAGCTTGTGTCAGCCTCCAGATGCTCAAAGCAGTGCCTCCTGAAGGCGAAGTCTGTTTTGCAGCAGTGGTCCACAGCAGGATTGATAGCTCGGTTTTCATTTACTCCACACAGTTCTCCAAGAACTAAATCTGCCTGTACCGGTGAGAAGTGGAACACGGATATGATTTTAAAACTCCAAGGACACTTTAAAAAAATACATACGATTAGGTGAATAGCTAGTTCTGAAATCACCAGTAACCTTGCTTAGGAAAACATGGGTGCTTGTGAAACTGACTGTTACACTGTGTAGCAAGAATGGTAAAGGCTAAGTGGCAATACTACAAAAGTTTAACCTACAGCAATTAAATACCTACAGATTAATTTTTTCGTGTTATATACACAAAGTTTCTATTGTGTACAGAGACTTGTGAACAGCCACTTCAAAGTGACAACCAAACATGGTTTCTGGGTGTATTCTGTTCCTAGGTACCCTCCACCCCATTCCTAAAAGACTAGGCAGAAAGTAACGTTTCTATCTGAACTCTCCCTTTGGGGGCAATGTACAAAAACTGTAACACTATTTAAAATGGTAGGGTTTCTGGTCTGGGATGTAGTGCAGGGGCAGCCTGCCTAGCACATATAAGAACTACAGAATAAGTGAATTAGTTTTTTGATGCCATTCTAGAACAATATTGTGCTTCCTAAATCATTTGCCCTAGCCAATCACCTCTGACATAATTTAAAACAAAGAAAGATAATTTGAAGAATCCTTGAAAATGACTTAGGACATTCAGTTTCTTCTGATTTTCAGGGATTCACATGGTGAGCCCAAAAAAGAAGATAATATTTCTTACTTGGACGATGTGGAAAACTACAGAGAAGAGTAGAGAATTTGTGTAACTCTACAATGGAAGGCGTGAGCACGAAAAGCCAAGTGCCAGGTCTGCCATCCCAGCACTGAAGAGTCAGAGGCAGGAGGATCACCACAACTTGGGAGCAACCTGGTCTGCATAGTGAATTCTAGGCCAGCTAAGACTGTACAAAGATATTGTCTCAAACACAGGAACAACAGATGACAGACAGAACACCAATAGACATGCTAATGGGGAGGAGGGAGATCTCATTGGGCCCCACCTCTACAGCTACAGGCAATTGACAACTGCTGAGAGAGGAAGAATTAGTCTTCCCCAGGGATGAACCCCCTAATTAGTTGTCCAATACCAAATGATCAGACCTAAAAGCATTACATACTAGTAACACTGAACAGACTCATCAGGTTTTATTTATACATTTATCCGTGTGTGTGTGTGTGTGTGTGTGTGTGTGTGTGTGTATGTGTGTGTGTGTGTAAAACAATAGTAATTAAAGAAAAAGAGGTCATGAGTTTGAAAGGGAGTAGAGAGTTATGATGTAATTATACATTAAGAATTGCAAATTTAAAAAAAAAGAATAGGTACATGGGCCATACTCACCAAGTCATCAACGCAAGCAAACTCTTCACTTAGGGTGCAGCAGGATGCCAAAGCTGCCACCATTTCCTTGCTAAGGGAGATCAGTTCTTCCGTGGAGAGCTGGGGGGCTGCCTTGGTGAACTTGACAAGGTAACTGAAAGAAAACACATCTGTTTGACTCTAGATGATGGCAGATACCCATTTTCCTTTGAATAACTACTCACTCCAGATCAACCAACCCATGAGAGATAGTAACAGCCAGCACCAAAACAGTGTGACTCCCATGTCCTGATAGAACATCCTGGACAGAAACGTTCTTGGCCGGTAAATAAAGTTCTTGAATAGTTTGTGGTAAATAGTCTAAAAGGACCATTGGACAGACTTGTTAGGAATAAGATATAAAGAAAGCTACGATCCTTAAATGGACTGAGGTTGACGTTGCAGCTGACAGCAGCGTTGCAGGAATACTGAAGTCACGTTCGGATTGAAGATGTTGAGCTTTAGTAAACCCAGCACTAGCATGTTCATTATTTTTAAACCTAAATTAACTGCATATTATTCTTGAATTCTCATAAAAGCACCAAAAGGATAAACACTACAATGTTAAGCAAATCCACTGATAATTCTGTGATTACCACTGGCTTAACCCCTGAGCTAACCATCGGTTCCCCAGGAAACAGGAGCCACCTGAAGCTTTCTCCATTCTCCTCTCCCACAAAACAGAATCCAAGAACCCTGATTTGGAGGTGAGAAACCCGAGTTCACAGACACTAAAGCATTACAGGAGCACTCTGTCTAGAATCTCAACTGTGGCCTCATTTCTAGTTAAGGATTCCTGTAAAGGCTGAGTGTGAATTCTTGCCTTTTATGCTCTTGTTCCTTCCCAGAGTTGACAAATTGGCATAACTGGAAGACTGACCTAATGGTCTCTGTTCGAAAGCTCATTTGACCCTGGTCACAAGTGTTAGTCCAGTTATGCAGACAACCTACGGGAGTAGCAGGGCATCCTTCTCCAACTCCTGGAACGTTTACATTCTTGTTGGACCACTGCAAAGCTTTTCTCCGTTGTCTCATTGAATTTATCCTCCTGAAAATTAAAAGCAACCATGATTACAAACATTTTATCTAAAACCGAATGAAGCCACGTGTCAGCTTGATGACTGTCTCTTTTTTGTTTTCAGATTATATCCAAACTCTAATTACTGTATATTTTTCACCAAAATATAGCTTTATATGTTTGTGCAAGAGTTTGAATTATTCCATTATAGATAGACAGTTCAACTCTCTCATCCTTTTTAGAGCTTTAGGAGTTATAAGGTAAAATTTAAATTTTGCCTTGGCAATATCTGTACATTCTTCCCTAGAAGCAGCCAGAGAAGTCATTCTCTGCATCGTTAGTAAAGGAGCGTGGCTTTGTGAACTTAAGCAACTTTCTGAGGGTGACCCAGCTAATAGGCCTTGCTGTAGAACAACGTAGGCGTATTTATCTTTATTTCTATCTTTCCCATTATTTAGGTTTAGAACTTAAAACCTCCCCTAGTTGTCTTTGATTATTTTTAATGGACATTTTTTTTGCCACAGCATAAACTGGACATTTTCATGGGGGCTATGAGAGAAAACCACACTGCAGCACATGGACATGGTGGGACAAACGTGTCTCCCTGACGAGAGAATTTTCTAGTCCATGATTCATCCAAAGACAAGGAACAGAGTGGCTTGATAAGGACAGTGACAGAGCATAAATGAAAATTAAAAAAAAAAACAGTTTTCTTATTGCATTGCCTAAATATGAATGATTATAAATTGACTTTCATAATATGTGGAAGAAAATATAAAATAAAGCAAAAGGAGTATAGAACAAAGGAATCATGAAAAATTATCAAATACTCCTATAATATATGAAGTTATATTTTATAGGTATATGAAGAAATAAGGAAAGTTATTCATTTCAATAGGAAAACAAGAAGCAAACATGAACAAATTTTTATATAAAATTTAAAGTAATATATCAAAACTTGTATGAGATTTTTTTTTTAGTTTAGAATTTCATACAACTTTCGATCATATCCACCCTTTTGTATAGGAAATTTTAAATATAATTTTAGAAATCAAGCAAATACTTAAAACATAGCCACTTTTCACACATAAATCTACGAAGCCTAATGTGTATGTGAAATGTCGGCAAAGGCAATGTGGAAACAAACATGTCCCAACACCGCTCTGGCAAAAAAAAAAAAATCTTCTAGAAGTTAACAGCAATTTGTGTCAAATGTTTTTAAAAGTCTGTATATTTTGACCCCATTACCCTCTTAACT
Organism: Peromyscus eremicus; assembly: GCF_949786415.1. Lineage (NCBI taxonomy): Eukaryota > Metazoa > Chordata > Mammalia > Rodentia > Cricetidae > Peromyscus > Peromyscus eremicus. The sequence continues at coordinate 81,349,600 of NC_081426.1, read as the reverse complement.
GATGATCTAGCCTGAGAAAAACAATACAAATATTTAAGAAAATGTGTAGAATGAGAGTCTCATCTATGCATCGCTTACAAAGCTGTAAACACATAGCTAACAAGCTCAGTGTCCACACACCGTAGGAGATCAGGTGAGTAAATTACTTCACATCGTTATGACAGAACGTCAAGCTTATAAAGAGAAAAGTTGTCTATGTTAGAAGCTGGGAGTCACATGCTCCCTGGAGCCTGTGGAGGGAACTCAGCCATACTAACGCTTTGAATTGAGCCCCATACTGCTGATTTCTAACACTGACACTCTGGGCAGAGAACATTTCTGTTCTTTTAAGTCACCAGCTGTGTGGCCACAATAGGAAACAAATATAGCACCATTTAATACAAAATGAAAAGATTCCTGTTATACTAAATAATGTAAGGTCCAAACATTTTCTAAGAAATGTACTTTTTCTTATTTTTAAGACATATGCAAATATAGGGAAAGAAATATGAAAGAAAATATTTAACATAATATTATAATTATAATTATAGAGCATATATAACATATAATTATATTATAATCAGAAAGCTTTAATAAAAATTGATGGTTGTTTTGGTTTTCTGAATCTCCGTCAGTGGGACCTACCGTGTGGCGATAACAACCTGGGGGCGTTTCTCTACAGCAGCAGTCTTCCAGCAGGTCCTTATACACTTTAGAAATTCTCAGAAGCTCTGGTGTAGAAAGTTCATTAAGTCTCCTGGAGTATTCATGAGTAAACCTGAGGTGTGCAAAACATTTATTATGTTAGAAAGAATATAATTATATCTATTATGTTATAGAAAAAATAAAAGACCCAACTCCATTTTCAATGAATCTAGTAAGATCTAACATTGTGTCTGTTGCCAAGGCCAAATCTGGAATTCAGTCTGTTCATAGAACTCTTTATGAAATTTTTTCTGTATTATATTTCAGACTAACATTCTTTCCTCATCAAAGAGGATAGAGTTGTTGGAATTATTTAAAAACAACTCTTAGAATAATTTAACACATGATACTGTCTATCAAAACTATGTCATGTCTGAAGGACCCTAAGTTAACATACCGCAGAGAAGCATGCACATCTGTGTTTATAGTTGCTCTGCTACTCACAATAGCTAAGAAATGGAAGCACAAGCAGATGAGTAAAGAAAATGTGATACACACACAATGGCATTTCCTCATCCAAAAGGAAAAAAATAAAATCATGACATTTGCAGGAAAATAGATGGAACTGGGAATCATTATATTAAGAGAAACAAGCCTGACACAGAATCTAGATTTAAATTTGTAAGTGAATATGTGTGTGTGTGTGCACACACGTGTGTGTGCACATGCGCATGTGTTAAAACTAGAAGAGTTCAACAGAAGGCAAAGAGAGTCACATGACTTAAAGGCGTATGGCAAAGGATTGTGGGAAAAGAAAGTGGGCAGAAAATGGAGTGGAGAAGGGATAGGAGAAGACAGTGGGTGAGATGAATAAGAACAAAGTACAGTGCCATATAAATATGAAAATTCCAGAATGAAATCCATCACTTGGCACTGACTTTAAAAATCAATAATAACAGAAAATAAAGCAGGTAGTTTAACTTGCCCCAAATTAGATTCAGATTTAGTCCTGTGGCCTGCAGTCCATTAATCTTCTCCTTAGGCACTGCAGGGTGACATTGCTGGACAGTCAAGCATGTGACCTCCTAAGACCGGAACCCCCGGGGTCAGTTCCTCACTCTGTCGTTTTTACCTGTGAATCTTGAACAAGCCTTTATTTCTCTCAGTGTGCTCATTCAAAATATCAGGGGAAATGGCACTTATTCTACATTTGGTTTTGAAGTAAGATGGAGAATCTGAATAAGAGATGTAGCCTACTGCCTGGTACATAGAAAGCATTCAGCAAATGTTCGCCATCATTTTAATACTGTCATTGTTTTAAAAGTCTGTGGAATAACTAATGTGCAAGCCATGACCTTTATAAACTGTATGATGCCAGTGGATTCAATGGTGCCTTATCCTTCATTTTTGTTTGCCTTCTAAACTTTCAATACTTCTAGTACTCGGCAAAGAAGTCATCCTGGTTAGAATCTCATTCTTGACACATGTTTCCGCTGTCAGTAAACTTGGGTTCTCTGGGAGATAAGTCTTCCGGTTTGTCTTCTTTATTTGCGTTAATTATACAGTCTTCACGCTCTGGGGTTTCCTTTTCACAGCACTCTTTGATTTTGCTTGAGATGAAGTCTCGTTTTGAGCAAGTATGGTTCATAACCTGGCTCTGCATCACATAAGGACAAGGTAAGTTTTGACTTAGATTTTCTTCAAGTTGGCTTTTCCTTCACAAAAGAATGGCTGAACATAACATTAGCATCCACCCCCTCGACAGAGCCAGTCATGAATGCAACATTAACACCTATCCATCAATTGATTGGATAAATAATATTCATTTAAATTTGACACTGACTTAATACTTATGAAGTTTCACATTAGGGCAACTGTTTTCTACCCTTAGGATTTTAGATCTTAAAAGCAGGCATGGGGGGGGGCGGTTTATCCTAAATTTACATTCATCGTTAAATATTAGTGTTTTAAGTACTTTCTCCCCACTTCTCTCATACATTGAAATTGTTGCTTTTTTGAATTATTGTATTTATCTACTTCGTTTCAGAGGACAACTTGTGGAAGTTCGTTCTTTCCACCATAAGGGTCCTGGAGACCAAACTCGGGTCCTCGGCCTTGAAAGCAAGTATCTTTTCCCACTGAGCCATCTCACTGATCTCACGGTTACCTTATCTTCTAATGTTGTTGTACCCCACAAGAGTTGTCTGTGCAAATGGATGGATCTAGAAAAAATCATCCTGAGTGAGGTATCCCAGACTCAGAAAGACAAACATGGTATGTACTCACTCATAACAGGATACTAGATGTGGAACAAGGATGACTGGACTGCTACTCACATCACCAGGCAGGCTACCTGGAAAACAGGACCCCAAGAAAGACACAGGGATCGCCCAACGACAGAGAAATGGAATGAGACCTACATGAACAGCCTGGACATGAGTGGGGGTAGTGAAGGGCGAGGGTCGAGGGAAAGAGAGCTTGGGGGAGCGGGAGATCCCAGCTGGATCAACAACAGAGAGGGAGAACAAGGAATAGGAGACCATGGTAAATGAAGACCACATGAGAATAGGAAGAAACAAAGTGCTAGAGAGGCCCACAGAAATCCACAAAGATACCCCCACAACAGACTGCTGGCAATGGTCGAGAGACAGTCCGAACTGACCTACTCTGGTGATGGGATGGCCAAACACCCTAATTGTCGTGCTAGAAACCTCATCCAACTACTGAGGGATCTGGATGCAGAGATCCATGACTAGGCCCCAGGTGGATCTCTGGGAGTCCAATTAGCGAGAATGAGGAGGGTTTATATGAGAGAGAATTGTTGAGACCAAGGTCGAATAAAGCACAGAGACAAATAGCCAAACAAACGGAAACACATGAAATATGAACCAATGGCTGAGGGGTCACCAACTGGATCAGGCCCTCTGAGTGGGTGAGACAGTTGATTGGCCTGGTCTGTTTGGGAGGCATCCAGGCAGTGGGACCGGGTCCTGTGCTCATTGCATGAGTTGGCTGTTTGAAACCTGGGGCCTATGCAGGGTCCCTTGGCTCGGCATGGGAGGAGGGGACTGGACCTACCTGGACTGAGTCCACCAGGTTGATCTCAGTCTGTGGGGAAGGCTTTGCCCTGGAGGAGATTGGAATTGGGGGCGGGCTGGGGGGAAGGTGAGGGGGGCGGGAGGGGGAAGAACAAGGGAATCTGTGGCTGATATGTAGAACTGAATTGTATTGCAAAATAAAAATTTAAAAAAAAAAAAAAAAAAAAAAGAGTTGTCTGTGCTTCCCGAGGTGGCCACTGAAGGCGTAGCCACACATCTCAGCTAATCTAGTTCTCTTGCAGACGAAACCTATCTTGCTGAGGATGTAGCAAAATCCACAAATATTTATAAGTGAATGAAATATTGGTTAGGGAATGAGAGGGATAGCTCAGAGGTTAAGAACACTGACTGATCTTGCAGAGGACCCAGGTTCTGTTCCTAACACCCACATACTGGCTCATGGCTTCCTGTAACTCCAGCTCCAGAGGATCCACAGCCCCCTGGCTTCTGTAAGCACTTGCAAAAAGGTGGTGTGCTTACACACACACACACACACACACACACACACACACACACACACACACACACTAAATCTTTTTGTTTAAGGAAGGAGGGGCTCTTCCAAGGAAGGGTAAATAGACCATAGCATTACAAAGGGACAAAGAAGAACTAGAATAGGAGAATTAAATGAGGAAGGTGAAAGGACAGAAAGAGAAAGAAGGCAGAAAGAAGAAAGGGAGGAATATGGAGGGGGGCAATTCACACTAAAGGCCTTTTGAAAAGCCATGAGAAATGTACTACTGCAGAAGCTCCCTAAAGTATATACGGGTATAAAAGGAATTTAAATGGGGTTACCACATACAGAGGAGACGATGCCCCAACTAGACATCTTAGGCTAACAAGTAAAACCCCGGTAACATGAATGAGCTACATCTTGTTGAGTTGTTGGCCAAAGGTGTCCCAAAGACCTCCCCCAAACATAGGCTATTGTCAGTTCTGTGGGTTACCTTCCACAGCCTTTTGGTAAGGCCCTATTGTTGAAGGCATCATTTACTTATGTCATTGAACATGAAGAAATTTAGCTCGTGTCCATCTAGAAGCTTCACCCCTACTGACTGGTCTGTATGGTGCTGGAAGGTACTGCGCACTCTACCAGAAGAGAAAAGTACTCATCAATATCACACAGTTACAAAGCCTGTAACTACAGATGTAAGTTGCCTGTAAGATATACTGGGACAACAGTGGCAACAAGTGTTATGGGAGTAACCGATCACTTTTTGGTGGGATTTAAGGTCCACTCCATGAGATGGAACCCATATGTGACACTACTAAAATGACGAAGAACCTGAGACTAGACAGGTCATAAGCCTAGAGGAAAACCTACAACTTTTTTTTTTTTTTTTGCTAAAAATGAACGTATCAATAAAAATGACTCATGATGACATATTGTTATACCCATAGATCAGTGCATCACACTCAACCCTCATCAGAGAATCTTCTTCTTGCAGTAGATGGTAAATGACACAGAGACTGAAGCCAATGTGCAGAGAATGAGAGACTTTGGAACACTGGGTCCTGAATGGGATGCCTTTATGAAACCCCTCCATTCAAGGTTTGTGGATCTATGTGGAAGAGGAAGTAGAATGACCGTAAGAGCCAGAGGTGGTAAATGACTCCAAGGAAACAGCGTCTTCCAGACTCAACAGGAAAAAGTGGGCACCAAGTCCCAGCCCTAACCAAGAAGCTTTTTGCCATCAACACCTTCTGGGAGAGGGAAAATTAGTTTTCTGCAGTGGAGTGACACTGGGTATATCAACCACATGCCAGAGCAGGCCCCATGCTCAGGAGTAGTTGTTAGTCAACACAAAATGAACACCATTTTGTGTGTGTGTGTGTGTGTGTGTGTGTGTGTGTGTGTGTGTGTGCTTTTTGTTTCGTTTTGTTTTGGTGTTGCCTTTTGACTTGTTTTGTTCATTTTTGTTTTTGTTTTTGTTTTTTTTATTTTCTGAGAGAGATAAAGGACATGAAGTTGGATGAGTAAGGAGATGGGGAGGATCTAGTTGGGTGAGGGGAAAGAATGTGATCAAACTATATTGTATGAAAAAAAAGCCAATTAAAAAAAAACCCAAGATTGATTAGGAAATTAACCATTACAGAATCTACCAAACAAAGACTTCCCAGCTAGAAGAAGCTTTCTTATCTATATAATCATTTCCCATATGGCTACTATAAATTTGAGGCTGTTCAAATAATCCAATGTACACAGTGTATAAGAGAGAAATCCCTGTCCTCTCCTTTCATTGATGCCCTTACCTCTACATGAAGCCTGGGGACAAGGGAAAGAGGAAGGTTATCTTATTCACACAGGACTAATTTTAAAAGCTGACATGGCTCTCAGTGCTCCCTCCAGACCCTCCTCACCTTTATCCCACCCCATCCCACACTCTCTGGGTACTTCATGTCTCCCTGACTCGACTCAACCTATTCCTGCTATCTGGAATCTTCTGGTGGACACTGAGGGTACAGGACAAAATGAATTCCAGGGCTAAGGTGAGAATGGAGTAGGAATAGGCGCCACATTTCCAGCATTCCTATCTCAGCTGAAGCCAGTATTCTAGGCAAAGCATGTTTTAATTTCCTGAGAATTTATTTCTATTTTCAGTTAATGACAATTGAATTTCTTCCATTTCTCTATAAAGACATTAAAGAGGAGGAAATTTGAAATACAATATTATCCCTTAATTTCAGCTACAAGCCATAAAAAATTTAAATTATTATACTAATTTAGTATATTAGATTTAACATTATTAAACTCACATTTCCATAAACAACCAAATACTACAAAAATCAATTATGAGTGGCGTCCCTTTAACTGGGTTACATTTGAGAATAAAATAATTTGGGAGGACATCTTCTGTCCACTGCTTAATTTAAAGCAGATATTTCCCAATCTCCTATAATTGAAGTTATTTGAGTAATATACTGTCCTTACTGTAAGTAAAATAACAAATTTAAAGCCATCACAACAAAGCTTAATTTTAATGAAGAAAAAATCTGTGGGTTTTTTTTTTTTTAGTTTTTAAATTTTTTTCCAACTTATTATTTTTTCGGATTATTTGGGAATTTCATACAATGTACACCTATTATACCCTCCTGCTCTGATGCACCCCCCAAAAAAGGGGAGTAAAAGAAAAAATAGCCCAAGTCCAGTTGTGTTGCCTATATGCCCACTGGAGCATGGTCAGACTCCCATGGGCCAGCCCCCTAAGGAACACTGAGTCCTTCCCCACCTCTCCTGCAAAGCCACCCACTGTGAAAAGCCACCCTTCAGCAAGAGGGCTGGAGAGATGGCTCAGTGATCAAGTACTCTCCTTGCAAGCGTGAGGACACATGTTTAAGCCCCAGAACCCACACTTTTAAATCTGTGTATTTTTAATGCAATTGTGTTGCCTTTAAAGTGCATGAACAATTTCAACTCTGCAACAGTATGTTTATTGCTTTATTCCTTTTTTTTTTTTTAAAAAAAAAAAGGTACTTTAAGGGTTACCAGATGCTGGGGTAGATGAAAGAATTGGGGGGGTGTTATTCAAAGACAAAATTTCAGATCTATAGGAGAAAGAATTTCAGGAATTCTACTGTAGACCATGGTGACTATAGATAATAACAGTATGCCATAGAACTTTAAAATTGCTAGGGATGTAAATTGGAAGTAATCTTACCACAAAAACATGTGTATATAAATATATACAATATTTGTTTGTCAATTAGAAAGAAAGAGGAAGGAAGGGAGGGAGGAATGGAAGATATGGGGGGAGGGAAGAAGATCATTTGAAATTATTTGAAAAGACCCTAGGAAATCAAATAAAACAACTTTTAAAAAACAATAGTAATGTCATTTTCTGAGGTTTACTGAGGGCTTGTGATATAAAAGAAAACAATTACTAATGGGCAGGAAGAGATAGGAATGGTAGATAACAGTTCTAGCCTAGTCAGGTCCCTGCTCACCGTTACCTATTACACATTTTATGAGGAACTAGAGGAGAGGAGCCTTGAAACATAAAGAAAGGATAGTCTGATAATACCTAAGTGGATCAGTATGCATTATACACATAGATGTAACACAATATTGCACCAAACATCATAACTATGAACAATTTTATGTGATAATTAGAATATAAAGTTAAAAATAACTATTACAAATCAGTTTTTTGCTTTCTTTAAGAGAAAACTTACCTGACTTCGGATATACTGCACAACATCCCCTTCACAGCATCCATCATACATGGTAGAAACATCTTCTAAGAGGGAAGTGAGGTCCTTAAATCCAATCCTGGGGAACTTTTTACTGAATACAGCAATGTTTCTGGAAAGATCATTGATAGCCCACTAAGATCATTTGAATAGCCAATAGACGAAGAAGAAGGTCCTTTCTTATATAACACAAATGGTATAAGTATCAAGGACAATTGATACCATGATTTTTGCCCAGATGTTCTTAAATAGCTGATGGTGTTGTTATATGGTCTTTTGATCACTTGGAAAATTGAAGGCTGGGCATTTCGCCACTCCCTACCCCCAATTCTAGATTCCAACTAAATGTGGTCTCAGAGAGTCTCTGTGTCCTATAATTACTACAGCAAAACATCTCATGTGAGCTGATTGAAATTATAGAAAAAAAATCACACACTATCCAAAATGTATCTCAGAACAGCTCTCTTTCCCTTGGCATTCTCTCATCCCTATGTCTTTTCCCATCTTGCCTTAATGACCTTGATTTTTTGTTTCGTTTTGTTTTGTTTTTAGCTACCCATGTAAACTCACCCACCTCCAAACCCTTAAGAACCAGGAAGACTACAAATAAAAAGTCATCAGCTATTTAAGAGAAATAACAACAACCAAAAAAATAAAATGTATGCCACAAGCAAGAAAATACAAGAGGTACTGTACAAAACTCACATAGAGTTTAAGACTTTGGGTCCAAATTTTATAAGGGCTCCACAAACAGTTCCTTGATAAGAAGATGATGCTTTTAAATATTGTGTGATAGGAGCTGCCTGAAAGATAAAGAAAATTCTGTTGAAGTGAGACCCAAATCTCACTATTTTCTTAGTTTTTTAATTACATATAAATCAACTACCCCAGAAAATCTCCAGCTACAAAAAAATACATGGAAATTTTCTCTTAGTAAGTTTACATGTTGAGAGAAATGTATATCTTAAAGTGTGTATTTTACTGGCACATTAAAAATGTAGGGCCAGGATTCCTGATGAAAACATTGCACTTGGTAAGAGAAGGCTTGTTGCAGCATGTCCCCTGAACATGGCTGCCACTACTGGCATAATTCCATCTTGTGTTTTAAACCAAAAGGAAGTTTGTCACCGACAGAAGGCATCATGTCAGCATTTACCCTGGACATGCCTGTACTAGGGCTTTCTTTCAATGCGTAAGGAAACCAAAGGTGGGAGCCTGGCAATTGGTGAATCTCTTTCATAGGTTTCTGGTAAATGGTACATTTCTACCAGTGTGACCTATGAACTTAGCATCAGTGAATGTGGTAAGATGATACTGAACATGGCGGGCACATGGAGATCTGGAGCTACGGCATTGGGCATTTGATCCCCTTGGTAAAACAAGTGTGGTACCCACCTTGTCCTGAAAACAGCTGGCTTTCTCTTGCTGCTCACAACATGTGGTCGCCGCCTCCTCAAACCCAGCAGCCACAGTTAGGAGAACAGGGGAGAAGGCAAAGGGGTGCCTCCTGGCAACCTCATACATATAGCTATAAAACATGAAGGTTTTTAAAAGAGAGACGGGAAAGGGAGATGGAGAGGGATGACTGACAAGGGAAAGGAAGGGAAGAGAAGAAGAAGACAAGAAAAGCAGGTTGTGAAAATGAAGAGAAGGTTAATAAAAGACCCCCATTGTAGGAAAGTTCAGTGAAAAGCAGTGTGAGCCTTGGTGCAGTGGGAAGGGGCTTGGACCTGCCTAGGCTCAGTGTGCTGGGCTCTGCTGACTCCCCATGGGAGACCTTGATTTGGGGGATGTGGGGATGCGGGGTGGCTTGGGAAAGAGGGCTGGGGGGTGGGGGAGGGAGGAGGGGGGTCTGTGGATAGCATGAGGAGTGAGTAGAAAATTTCTTAATGAAGAAAAAAAAAGACAAGAAAAGCAGTGTGATCCAGTCACCAGAACCAGCCATTTCCAGCCTTTAGCATTGGAGCTGCTAAATTTGAATTAAGGACGACATTGGCCGTTCTCATCGTGAGCACTGAGCTGTGTGTATTCTCCTTCCCTCCCTTCCTGTGACATAAGAAGCCAGTCTCCCTACCGTATTAGAGAAAACCAGCCTTCTAAACACACCACATCCAAGACTCAAGGAGCATACCTCCTTAAGTTCAGACTTGTAGGTTGTTTCAAAGCACAATACCTTCCCAGAAAAAATAAATAAATAATAATCTTTCCCTCTGCAATTACTACTATTGCCAAGAAATTTGAGGCTCCATGTTCAGTAATTTAAGTCTTCCCAAGGTAAAATGTGCAACTGCCCTTGGGAAGAAAATACTTCCATCCCCACGTTTCCTGGCTATTTAATGCTGGTTATACACCTCAGCTCTGTGGGTTATCACATTAGAAGATACAGAGCGCTAATGTAAGAGTCAAAGCAGGGTCTACAGCTACAGCCTCACTGAGCTTAGATCCCAACACAATAAACATTGAACGACTTTGTGAATCAGTCTATTCGTCAATGAACCCACACATGCAAAAATAGAGAAAAGCAGAAGTTGCTTGGAAAATAAAAATTTTAAACTAAAACAAAAAAAGAAGAGATTTTAGCCTAGTAAGAACAATGCTTCAAATCCTTTTGATACCAAAATTAAACTTACAGGTTTAAAAATGATTCACTGTTATTTTTATAAGCTTGGCATTTCTCTTTTGGATCCAGAATAGGGAAAGGGGGCAGAAAGCCTACGTTAGCTTTCTTGTTGTAGAAGAAACAGAGTCTTCTTGCAGAGTCCGTTTTACTGCAGCAGTGAGAAAAGTTATGCTTCTGTGGCAGCCCCTCCATAGCACAGATCATATCCTGGCTAGCCTCATTCTGGACAACAGAGAGGAAGACAATGTTGCGTCATGGCGAAGCTCTTCTACCTCCTGAGGAGGCTCAGTGGACACAAAGGATCATGCTATCTTTGGGGGAAAGGTTACAGTTTCCACAGTTATCTACAGAATGTTTTTACCTAAGGCCCTTGGCGATCATCCCACACTTTGAGAAACTTCAATCCTACAGCAAGCCTTCTTCTCCTGGTCCCATTTCGTTAATGCCTACATTTCAGTTCTAGAATAGACACTATGTTGGAAAATTGTCACATGCTCCTTAAGCTTGTTGAAAGTGGACTCTGGGAACGGGGAGGCTCTCCCTTGCCTCAGACTCAAGCATGTTTATTTCAACTGTCCTCTAAAATTCCCTATCTGGGACAGGCTGGCCACCTAATTCTGTGACAGACAGAAAGGAAATAGCTAAGAGTATTAATAACACTGTGCACTTTCTAATAGAGGTTATTATCATTTATCCCATAATATAAAAATGCCTGCAGTGGGATGATAAGCCAGATGTTCATCCATGGAGAGAAAGCTTTGATGTTTTGAAAAACTCCAATTGGGAACTCCAGCAAGGCATTCTCAGAAGGGCTTCCCCGGTCATTTCTACTGAGTATTTTAAGTATCCAATTTGATAATATTACTTTTGTTTGTTCTCTTCATTTGGGCTGTTCCAGTCACTTCTGCTAGATGTTGTAAGCATGCAACATTAAATATGACATTCTATGTGTCTAGAGCACCATTCTCAGATCTTGTTTGGGTAAGAATCACGAGCAGTTTACTTACAGCTATTTTTGAACACTCCAGAAGTGTCTCATCCGCCGAGCACCTGTCCCTGTAATCCATCATGACTTTCACCAGCATCTCCGCCTCATCAAAGGATGCTTCCTGAACGTATTGAGCAACTGCAATGATGGTCCTGCAACAGTCCATGGAGGGTACACAGTGATTTTCTGCAGAATTTCTAGTTACGCCTAAAAATAGCTCACAGAAATAGCTAATGCGTTTACTCTTAATACAGCTGCTGTTTAATTAAATTATCTTTGAGGAGCCTTTACCTTCCCACAATGTATTGGATAACAATACAGCAAAAGCACTATGACCAAAGGGAACCCAGAACAACTCACAGGTATGCAATGTTCTCATTTATGAATTTCTGGGTAGCCTTGAAGTGATCTGAAAAGCAAGAATATTTAGGTTATTACATATCCTTATATTGTAACATTTTCCCAATAAATAACTTTACATGTTATTCAAGTGTGAATATATAAAAAGCTTATGGTGGAAATATTTTAAGATGTTTAATAAGGAATGTAAAACTCTCTCTCTCTCTCTCTCTCTCTCTCTCTCTCTCTCTCTCTCTCTCTCTCTCTCTCTCTTTCACACACACACACACACACACACACACACACACACACACACACACCAAATATGAGACCTAATCACAACTGAGTGTGTATTCAGGAAAAATAAATTGAGTTTATTTCAATTAAACTAAAACTGAGCAGATTTTGGATTTTCCAGGGATGGTTTGCTATTTCCATCCCACATGTCTATCACTTATATGTCATTTACAAGAGAAGCCACATGAAGATTAGCTGGTCAATAATGTCATCAAAGCAAGGTGTGATGATATTCCTGGTGGCAGTCAATACAGTTTTCAGCACTAGTCATGTGATCTCTAGGTTCACCCAAAATCACAGATTCTTTCTCAGATCATAGGAGATTTATATTTGTCCACATAGACTTCATTTTTGGAGGATTTATTTTTTTCTCTGTTACTGGTTTTTATTTATTTTTTTATTTTGAAATACAGTTCAGTTCTACATATCAGCCACGGATTCCCTTGTTCTCCCCCCTCCCGCCCCCCTCACTTTCCCCCCAGCCCACTCCCTATTCCCACCTCCTCCAGGGCAAAGCCTCCCCCGAGGACTGAGATCAACCTGGTAGACTCAGTCCAGGCAGGTCCAGTCCCCTCCTCCCAGATCATTTTGATTATTTCATAGTACCCAGAACAATATTTTATAAAAAAAAATAAATCCTCCAGGTTTAATGATCAAGAAAGATACCTTTTTTGAATCTTTGTTTCCTGAGCACTCACATAGTGGAAATAGTTTGTGCACATGACTATAATCCAATTTAGAATATAGTTAAATATTCATCATGAATGCTTTGTAATCCCTAAGGACCAGAAAAGATTTAGGAGGAGTGCCATATGAATTAAGGTGGAAGAAATATTTTAAAAAGTAGTAGGAGTGTAAGATGCCCAGTGTTAAGTGTAGAGACAATATGTAAGCAAAAATGAAAAGACAAGAAATCTTGAGACATATTTGGAGAAACACGATCCATTTCATAAGAAGAACAAAGTCTCTTTTAGAATTTGGATTATAAGGATCTTGCATGTGAAACCAAGAAATGTGGGCTTCAGTTGGAAGCCACTGAGATCTTCATATGGGATAGTAGTATGACCATGTTTACACAATAAGAAACACAGGAGACTCAAATGGCTGAAAGACATTTAAGGAATTGCTCAACATCCCTAATCATCAGGGAAATGCAAATCAAAACAACTCTGAGATACCACCTTACGCCTGTCAGAATGGCTAAGATCAAAAACACTGAAGACACCTTATGCTGGAGAGGATGTGGAGCTAGGGGAACTCTCCTCCACTGCTGGTGGGAATGCAAGCTTGTACAACCACTTTGGAAATCAATATGGCTCTTTCTTAGAAAATTGGGAATCAATCTCCCCCAAGATCCAGCTATACCACTCTTGGGCATATACCCAAGGAATGTTCAATCATACCACAAGAGTACTTGTTCAGCTATGTTCATATCAGCATTGTTTGTAATAGCCAGAACATGGAAACAACCTAGATGCCCTTCAACTGAAGAATGGATAAACAAAATGTGGTACATATACACAATAGAATACTACTCAGCAGAGAAAAACAATGACATCATGAGGTTTGCAGGCAAATGGATGGATCTAGAAAAAAATCATCCTGAGTGAGGTAACCCAGACTCAGAAAGACAAACATGGTATGTACTCACTCATAGGAGGATACTAGATGTGGAACAAGGATGACTGGACTGCTACTCACATCACCAGGGAGGCTACCTGGAAAACAGGACCCCAAGAAAGACACGGGGATCGCCCAATGACGGAGAAATGGAAGAGATCTACATGAACAGCCTGGACATGAGTGGGGGTAATGAAGGGCGAGGGTCGAGGGAAAGAGAGCTTGGGGGAGCGGGAGATCCCAGCGGGATCAACAACAGAGAGGGAGAACAAGGAATAGGAGACCATGGTAAATGAAGACCACATGAGAATAGGAAGAAGCAAAGTGCTAACCACAGAAACCCACAAAGATACCCCCACAACAGACTGCTGGCAATGGTCGAGAGACAGCCCGAACTGACGTACTCTGGTGATGGGACGGCCAAACACTCTAATTGTCGTGTTAGAAACCCCATCCAACTACTGAGGGATCTGCATGCAGAGATCCATGGCTAGGCCCCGGGTGGAGCTCTGGGAGTCCAATTAGCGAGAATGAGGAGGGTTTATATGAGCGAGATTTGTTGAGACCAAGGTTGGATAAAGCACAGGGACAAATAGCCAAACGAATGGAAACACATGAATTGTGAACCAATGGCTGAGGGGTCCCCAACTGGATCAGGCCCTCTGAATAGGTGAGACAGTTGATTGGCTTGATCTGTTTGGGAGGCATCCAGGCAGTGGGACTGGGTCCTGTGCTCATTGCATGAGTTGGCTGTTTGAAACCTGGGGCCTATGCAGGGTCCCTTGGCTCGGCCTGGGAGGAGGGGACTGGACCTGCCTGGACTGAGTCTACCAAGTTGATCTCAGTCTTCGGGGGAGGCTTTGCCCTGGAGGAGGTGGGAATGGGGGTGGGCTGGGGGGAAGGGGAGGGGGCGAAAGGGGGGAGAACAAGGGAATCCGTGGCTGATATGTAGAACTGAATTGTATTGCAAAATAAAAATAAATAAATAAATAAATAAATAAATAAATAAATAAATAAATAAATAAATAAATAAAATTTTTTTAAAAAAAGAAACACCAGGCAATGAAGCAACCTATGGAAAGTGATGGGAACTACTTGTCAAGTAGAAAGAAGGAAGAATAATTGGATGGTATATAGTTGGAAGATCATTAGGGGACTGTAGCAATTGTTCTATCAAAAAAACAGTGGGAGCTGAATTTTGCTGGAAGTACTAAGAAAAGGAAAGAAAGCACAGTTACAAAACACATTAAGCCAGGCGGTGGTGGCACACACCTTTAATCCCAGTACTCGAGAGGCAGAGGCAGGCGGATCTCTGTGAGTTCGAGGCCGGCCTGGTCTACAAAGCGAGTTCCAGGAAAGGCGCAAAGCTACACAGAGAAACCCTGTCTCGAAAAATCAAACACACACACACACACACACACACACACACACACACACACACACACACACACACGTGGACAGAAGTAGCAGGATCTGAAATGGATTGTTATGTGGAGAAAGCAGTGGAAGACCTTAAGAACTGGCATCTCGCCGGGCGGTGGTGGCGCACGCCTTTAATCCCAGCACTCGGGAGGCAGAGCCAGGCGGATCTCTGTGAGTTCGAGGCCAGCCTGGTCTCCAAAGCGAGTTCCAGGAAAGGCGCAAAGCTACACAGAGAAACCCTGTCTCGAAAAACCAAAAAAAAAAAAAAAAAAAAGAACTGGCATCTCAGCCAGCCTGTGACTGTCCTCCCTCGCAAGCAGGTACCTCGTGGGATGTCTGGTAGAGGATATGACACAGGCCAGGACCACTGCGATATGCTGAATACTTTGTGCAAATTACATTCATTTTTTAAATTCATTTTTTTGAGATTCTAATATCATTATATCATCTCCCCTCCCAACCCTCCCATTTACCCCTCCTTGCTCTCTTTCAAATTTATGATCTTTTTTCCATTAATTGTTGTTACATATATTATATATGCATATAGATATTCTTTAATACATAAATACAACCTGCTCAGTCTATATAATGTCACTTATATGTATGTTTTCTGGGCTAACAAAAAGCAAATTACACTCACGTACAGAAGATGTGACTTTCTGGCCAGAAGGATTTAAAAAGACCTTCCTTTGGATAGGAAAATTTCAAAGTTTCTCCATTTGGACATACAAATGTAAAATTGCCCTTTCCTCTAGTCTGGCACCTCCTTGCACACTCTATTGATGTGAGTGTGTAACAGACAACTGAAGGGCAAAGGAGGGTCTTGTATACCCTGAAGGTATTTACCATCTACTTTAGAGGCATGTTGGACAACCAAAAATATTTTTTAAAGATTGTGTATAAATTTTTGTATATGTGTGTATGTATATACTGCATCTATTGTTCTGATAGAATAAATATACCTGTCACCAGAAATTACTAATATTATGAAGTCCAAATTAGATATCAAGATAACACTTTCTATTCTATATAGATTGCTGGCCATTTCTGAGTTCAAACACCCTGTAGAATGGGTAATATGAAATGAAAATGAAAATCTGTATGTTGTTTGAAATTACTGACCAGTATACATAAACAAAGAAAAGAGAGAAAAAATAAATAAAACCATAAGAGTAATTAAAATGTTAAAGGGCTTTAAAAAAAAAAGTGATGCCCCTAATTTAGTCATTCCCTGGTAATATACAAGAGAATTCCTTACCAACATCCTGCAGCTTTGTGTGTAGGGCTAAGGATTCAGTCAAAGAAAACAAGAAAAAAATAACGCCTACAAAATTTAAGTGTTTCATGGTTAAATAAAAAAGAGGCCACATTCAGGAGATATTGTGACTACGTCAAATTCAACTTTTTATAGTATTCTTTGACCTTACATTTTTTAAAAAGTAACCTAGTTAAACTGTTTCTAAAATGCAGAGGCTTTTGGTCATGGTACAAATTTCTTGCTAATTATTAACTAGAGAAAATTATGTTGTGTTTAACTGGGGGGGAAGAAATCTCTCAAGTTGAAAAAAAAATCCACAGGTTAAAGGAACAAAGACTAGCTAATACATTAAACAGGAAACGCACTCTAAAAACATTACATTTCTAGGGCCTGGAAGGTAGCCTTGTCCCTAAAGTGTTTACCTGACAGGTAAGAAGGCCGGAGTTTAGTCTCCAGAACTTGTGGAAAAGCCAAGCATGCCAGTGCACACTTCTGATCCCCCAGTGCTGAGGACTATAGCTGAGCGGGTCCCTGTGACTCTACAGCATTTGATAATTTTCAGGCCACGGAGAGACTCTCTCTGTCTCTCTTTCTCTGTCTCTGTCTCTGTCTCTCTCTCTCTCTTTCTCTCCCTCTCTCTCTTTCAGTCTCTCTCTCTCTCACACACACACACACATAGTGGACAACTGAGAAACAGAACCAGAATCTGTCCTCTGGCTTCCACAGGAATACACAAACGTGCAGGGCACACACACACACACACACACACACACACACACACACACACACGCATATGCACACAAATGGGTGTACCTGTGCAAACTCACAAACATAAACAAAACACAGTCAGTTTCACTTGTAGTCAAAGAAAATTAGAATAATAAGTTCTCTAAATATTTAGGAACAGAAGAAAGACAACACTGAAAACATCAAATTCTGGAACTATACAGAGAAAGAAGTGTTCGTACAACCAAAGCTTTTAGAAAACAAGTTTTCAGTGAGGATTGGTAATCTTGAAATAGCCATGCTGTTTGGACCAATCACTAGAGTTCTGGGACTATTTTGAGAACATGATTCTGTGTATAGAAATCTTCTTCAGTACATAGTATTATCTGTGGTCTTGCCATATATGGCCTTGAGTGTTTTGAGGTGCATTCTTTTCATGGATAATTTGGTCATGAAAGGATGTTTAAACTTGCAAAGCTATATCCTACATTTCTTGAGATGCTCACATGGGTTTTGTTCTTTATTTTTTAATGCAGTGTATGATCTTTATTATTGTGCTGTTATAGTTCAGACATTCTTTGTCCCTAAAACAAAACCCACTTGATCATAGTGACTGATCCTTTTTGAGCTACTGATAAATCCACTTCCTCAAGAACTTGCTGAAGATTTTTTCTCACAGGAATATCAGACTGTAATTTTCTTTTCTTGCAATGTCCCTCAATGGCTTTGGTTCCAGGTTAATGTGGGCCTTACAAAAGATAAAAAATAAATAGCCAGGCATGGTGGCACACATCTTTAATCCCAGACTTGGGAGGCAGAGGTAGGCAGACCTCTGAGTTCAAGGCCAGCCTGGTCTACAGAGCAAGTTCTAGGACAGTCAGGGCTATATAGAAAGACCCTGTCTCAAAAATATAAATAGTGTTTGTAAGTATTCATACACACACCCTAAATGAATAGATGACAGATAGATAGATAGATAGATAGATAGATAGATAGATAGATAGATAAGTAGGTAGATAGACAGACACACAGACAGACACACAGACAGACACACAGACAGACAGACAGACAGAGATAGATAGGTAGGTAGGTAGATAGATAGATAGATAGATAGATAGATAGATAGATAGATAGATAGAGATAGATGATAGATAGATAATAGATAAATAAATAACATAGCTCACATCTTAAAGGGAATCAGAGATAGTTGATTCTGGACCTAAATATTAGTCACAACGGCCTGGGGACATAGATCTGGGTTACCCCAAATACCACACACATTCCAAGGTGGTAATGACTTTATGAAGGTTTCATAGTAAAAGAACAAAGAAAGTCATAAATCAAAGTATTTTTGAAATTTATGGTGGGAACATCAAGCAGATATGTTATGGTAAAGTGAGGAATCTCTGTGATGGGCCCCAGACGTTTTCAGATGAAATATTTAGCTTTTGAGCTGGTTCAGGTGAGGGGTCTGTTTACCCATTCCAAAAGGATTTTACTGGACAATCCTAATGATGTTAGGTCGAACGCAGAGGTGGATGATAAATGGCAATAACGGCAACTGCAGATAGCCCAGGGTAATTTTGCTGTGGACTGTGACTTTCCAGCTCTCTGAGATCACAGTTCTGACCACTCAGCCCAGCCTGTAGCATCCTTAACTCAGGTGATGACTGGTTTTTCAGTTTTAGTTTGTTTTCATTTTCTGGAAACTTCCCTTTGGGAATGTTTTTACTCTGTTTTGATTTTGGAGAAGTTTGGGGGTGATTGGCACTAGTTTGTGGTAGAATCCAGCTGTGCAGACATCCAACAGAACGTGTGTCCTATTGCTGTTAAATAGAATGTTCTGTGTATGTCTCTGAAGTTTGTTTAGTCTGAAGTGTAATACAAATCTAAACTTTCTATGATTCTTTTCCATCTGGAGGATCTGTGTGTGACCAAAGGTGGGAAACTGAAGTCTCCTTCCATTTTGGTATTGAGTCCATCTCTCCTCTCAGGCCTATTGATTTGCTATTATATATGTGTAAGTTGCATATCTTCCTGTTATGTATAATATGCCCTTTCCTCTAGGGATACATGCTAATCACAGGGTCATTTTGGAGTAGAGATTAACTTGATCAGGAATCCATGACAATGAAATCAGAGAATAGAAAGATAGCTAGACCTACAGTAATGATAGTTAGTGGAACTGTCAATCAGAAGGAGGAGGGGAGGACCACAGGATCCTCTCCTGTGCTCTGGCCATTTCTCCTCTCTGCTTTCTCCCAGTTGAGAGTGATCTCCAGAGGTGCTCCACTATGGAGGAGTGGAAGGATAACCACACAGAGGACTCTGAGATGCAGCTCCCATGGGTCATCACCCTAAACATTGGGCCTGTGCTGATGCAGCAGTGTGGGATCTGCCATTTCCAGTAAGGAGTCTTTCACCCACGCTGTCGCTAAACACAATAAACTCAGTGGTTTTCCCCAAGTTCCTGATGGAATCCCTGCTTTGGTTTGTCATTGGTTCCCTTTCTGGGGTGAGATGTTTATTACTGTCTCCAAAAAAAAAAAAAAAAAAAAAAAAAAAAGTGAACACAACTCTTCTTGGTGCTTTGCCCTTTTTTTCGTTATGTGATTGACTTCTTATCTCTGTCCACTTTTGCCTTTGGGCCCATTTGTCTAAGCACTACTGTCCCTGCACTCTCCTGGGTCCGTTTGCAGGGAATATCTGTTCTCACCCCTTCCTTCTCCATCTCTGTGTACTCTCGTAAGTGAAGTGAGTCTCACAAACAGCATATAGTTGGCTCCTTTTGAAACCCAGTCAGCCAGTCTATTTTTTTTTAGATTGAATGTAGTCCATTGACATTGAAGGTAATTATTGAAAAGTAAGAACACAATACTGCAATTTTGTCCACTGTTTCCTAGTGGGTGTGTGAATACTTTCTTCCTTGTTTGTCTCCATTTGTGCTTTGATGGCTTTCTGAAATACTATGTTTTCAATCATTCTTAGCTTTTGTGAATATGCTAGAGGTTCTGGTTTTGTGACCTCCTTTTCTTTAAGGAGATTCAATAGTGATTGAATCCCTGCGTGTGTCTTTGGTGATGTAATCATCCCTTCATTCTTCTGAATCCTTGTGCCCTTCATCGTTACTGTGCGTTCAAGGAAAATGCCGCCACCCTAGGCTGTCCAGTATCCTTGGATACGAATAGGCCTTCACTTTTTCTGCTAGCCTGGGAGTATCAGGGCTGGGGGTGAGGCAGCTGGCAATTTCCTCAGCCAGCAGTGTTTGCTGTCAGGTTCTCTGGTGAGGCTGGGCCACTGCCTTTGTCCTGAGAACAGGTAGGGCAGCTGGCTGAGTCCCACTGTCTAGTGAGAGCATCAGTAGGCTCTGAAATCGAGTAGTTCTGCTGCTGTCTGGCAACTACAATGGTCTCTACTCCAGCAGACTGCAGGCTGTATTCTCTACGGTTACAGTTTTGGTGTGAAATGTCCCCACAGACTCACAAGTTTGAACACTTGGTCTCTAGCCCGTAAAATTCATTTTGTGTCGGAGGTGGGGGTGGGGATGTGAAGCTCCTGGAAAATGGGTCATATAGAATGTATAAGGATTGTAGCTCGGCCATCTGTCTGGGCCCCTATTTCTGGTTTTTGGTCAACCCCATGTAACAAGCAGCTACTATAGGCTCCTTCTCCATAGAGTGAACCCTTGGCCACTCCTTCCCCGCCATGATAGGGTCTGAGTCCTTGTACTATGAGCCAAAGCAGGCCCTCCCTCTCAGTTGCTTCTTCAGATATTCTGCAAGAGATGTAACTCATATGCCAAACCAAGTAGGGTTACTGTTTGCGCTCTGCACTTCAGGAGGGTTGAAGTCTGGCTTCTGTGTCAGGCAGAGTTGCTGATTAAAAAAGACAGAAACTGTTGTCCATAGAAGTCACAATCATAGTTCATTTCCATGACTTGGGGTGTCCTCTGAAGATGGGCTGAGGTGGAATTTGTATTTCTAGATTGGGCATGCTAATGCCCCATGCTCTGTAGAAATTCACAGAGGACACTGGGGTATGTTCTGGGGCTGGATGATGGAACTGACTCAGCCAGGTTGAGATTCTTTCTCTTAGGAATATATTGCTCAGTCTGTAAGAGATAATAAAAATTCATTTTAAACTCTGTAATATTTTAAGTGAACTTAGTGAATCACTGTCATTGAAGTATAATTGACACGTAGTTAAACTGCAAATACTTAAACTGATAAATGTTTATGTAAACCATCATCACAATCAAGATTATGAACATACAGCCATCACCTCCAAAATGACCTCAGGGCCCTTGGTAATCCCTCCCTCCAACATCTTACTATTCCTTCCTTCCTCAAACAAACCATCCCTGCATCCTATCATTATACAGTGATATTTAGTCTCTGTATTTTTATATGAACATAATTATAAGATGTGCACTCTATTATCTTACTTTTCATTAGTGGTATTTGAGAGTTGTAGTTGTGCTATTTGATATGTCAATTGTTCTTTTTTTTCTTAAATAGTATTTCACTGTACAAATATGAATATTCCATGCTCAGCTCATTAACCTACCTATTGTACAATTTTGTTGCTTTCAATTTTAAGTCATTTCAGATAAAGCTGGAACATTTGTGTGTATTTCTTTGTATGAACATACACATCTTTAGGGTAGATATCTACAAGCAGAATGTCTGTACCATAATGTATGCATGCTTAAATTTATAATAAAATTGTTTCACAAACAGGTGAACCATTTGACACTCCTGTAAGCAATGTGTGAGTTCTAAGCCTTCTGAAACCTTTAAACACTTGATATAGTCAGTATTTTAATTACAACCATTCTAACAGGTATGTGATCATGCTTCATTTTACACTTAAGTAATGATTATGTTTGGCATGTCTTCATGTTTTGTTTGTTTGTTTGGCTGTCTGGCTAGTTGATTGGTTTCGCCATCATGGGCACTTGGTATAGCTTGGGTAAAGGCATCAGTTAGGTACTTTTCCTTTTTTATTGTATTGTGTTGCTTGCTTGCTCATTGTTTAGTTTTGAGGGTTGGTTAATATCATCTGGATACAAGTAAGCTCTTTGTCGCATGTGATTTGCTTGTCTCTGCCTTGCAAAAACATTTCTCCCAATCTTGGATTCATCCTTTTCATTCTGTAATAATGTCTTCTAGAGTTAAATACAACTTTCAATTTATTTCTTTATGGATTATACATTTGGTGTCGTATTTAAGAAGGATGTGTCTACCGCTCAAACCAAAATATTTTCTTTCTAAGTTCTGTAATTTTACATTTTACATTATAATCCATTTTGGTTTGTGGTGTGTGGTATAAAGCATAGCTCTCAGTTCTCCAAGTATGTAGTACAGATTTCCAATTGTCTCAGAACCATTTGTTGGAAAACCTTTTCCCTGGCCCATGGTTTGCCTGGTCATACTACTCAAAGATCAGTTATCCATATTCATGTGAGTTCCTTTCTGGCCACTTTATTCTGTTGCACTGACCTGTTTATCTGCATTTACACAAATGTTCTATTTGTGTTACTGTAGGTTTATAAAAATCCTTAAAGTAGTATGGCCCTGATATTTCACCCTCCAACTTCCAAGCATTGTACACTTCATCACTTCTGTCTTCTTTAACCATTCTCAAAACTATTTTGTAGTTTTCCAAATGCAGCCTATTCATACTTTTTATAACATCTGCTTCTAAGTGCAATGATGTACTCCCAGGAGCCATTCATGCTGCATTGATATGCCCAGTCCATTTCTATGTTTTTCTCTTTTGTGGAAAGCCCTATCCTCAGGCTGGAACTGGAAAACACACCCTCTTCTTCCCCGAGTCTTCATCAATGATTGTGCCAATTTCCTCCATCGAACTGATCTCACCTACACTGTGGTTCTCTCAGCAATTTTCTATCACCCCGTTAAGGTCACAACTTAGTGCCACTGCCTTTTTATTCTCTCTCAGACTCTCTACCAAAGCAACCAGTGACGAAGGAGTCAGTGACCATAGAGTGACTGTTCCTGGAACAGGGCCTGCCAGCCAGAGAGTGCTCACTCCGAACAGAAAAAAGGTGAATAAGCACCTTTGATCAAAACAACTGCAGCCCGGTGGACATGTTTTTAAATGTTTATGAATAGAGAAGCAAACAAGATTAAGAAAAATACATGTTGAATTTTCATGTCTCCTATGAAAACATAATAACTTCATTTCTCATTATCTGTTTTATTCTTCACTAGTACACTTAAGAGGTCATATAAGAAGCAATGGGACCAGGCAACACCTAGCAGTGTTTGTCTTGAGAATGTTTTCTCGGGTCATCAAGGCATCAACCTCTAGTGTGATAGATCCATTGTGGGTGGCTTTCATCTCCCGCAATGACCACTACTCGTGATTTTTAACAGAATCTGTTTTAGCCAATGGCATGTAGAACTCTCTTTTTAAAAAATACGTTTTCATAAATAAGCAGACAAGGAAAAGAAAACTAGTTGGGAAGTCTTTATTTCTGAGGTAGAGAAATCTCACATGGAAGTCTTCACCATGTCATTAAAGTATTGTCAGTTACAATTAAACCAAAAAGCTCTCGCCAAAGTGTCGACTCATTTTGTCCTCTCTTCCCTCTGGAAAAAAAAAATAGTTTATAGTATTAATTGAGTAGGTAGAGAAGGTAAAAATGTTTTGTTAATAGGAACATAGGAAGGCCTGCTGATTGCAACTTCTGAAGCCTTTGAAGTTTCCCAAACTTTTGTTTCAGAATTTTTTTAGATTTATTTATTTATTTATTTATTTATTTTAAGACTGAGTGCTCTATCTGCAAGTACAACTTTATGCCAGAAGAGAGCATCAGATCCCACTATAGAAGTTGTGAGCCACCATGTGGTTGCTGAGAATTGAACTCAGGACCTCTGGAAGAGCAGCCAGTGCTCTTAAACTGCTGAGCCATCTCTCCAGCTCCCTTATTTCAGTATTTTAAAACAAAACCTGTTTTATTAAATTATACTCATTTTAAAGGAATTTAATGGTATTTCTTAGAATCTTCATCACTACAGATTGATATGTAGGGAGAATCAACATCATTATTTAGTCTGAGGCTGAAATTTTTGTTACCTGGAGGAGTTCAAACTCCCAAAGCAGCACGAGTTCTTGAAATCAACTTTGGACCCTGAAAGTCAAGAACACATAAAAATCCTCAAACAGAGAGATGCGGGATGGTGGCAGTCACACAGTCAACTCAGGCAATCCCTTGCTTCTATTGTGGGTATACAAAAATGTGCTCCTAAGTGAGTTCAAGTGTATATCCTAAAAATATTCTCCTAAGATCTTGGTTATGTAATTAATACACTAAATAGTGAACTCTTTTAATTCAGTTCATGAAAACTGATTAACTTTAGCTCAGAAAAGTCTGCATTATCATCAACTATTTATATACATTTAATCATTCTCTCCATTAGGAAATAAATCAAAATTACTGATTCTCTTAATACAGTTTAAATTTTCAATTCTCCCTGATACTTAGGAAAATGTTACTGTTTTTGAACCTCAAGAAATATCCAAAGAAAATTTAAATCTGTCATTATTTTAAGTTATAGATTTGCAGCATATTACTTCCATTCTTTACTGCAGGATGCTCCATGCCAAGACAAACATTTTATTGGGGAATAAAATGTTTCACACGCACCTCTTCTGCAAAACAGACTTCCTGCTGCTGGCTTTGGCAGCACTTCTCCAAAAAGCTAGAGAAATCAGCAGTGACAGCCTCATGTTGCTCCTCCGTCATGTGAGGCTTTTGCTTCACAAGGTTAATGAGAAGCCTGTGGTTTAAAACAGAAGGAAATACAGGAGAGTCTGCCTTGTAATGGCGCTTTCCCAAAACGCTTTTAGTAGAA
Organism: Peromyscus eremicus; assembly: GCF_949786415.1. Classification (NCBI taxonomy): domain Eukaryota; kingdom Metazoa; phylum Chordata; class Mammalia; order Rodentia; family Cricetidae; genus Peromyscus; species Peromyscus eremicus. The sequence continues at coordinate 81,324,534 of NC_081426.1, read as the reverse complement.
CATTTTCAGAGCCCTGGCAGTCCCCACCCTTAGCCAGCACTTCTTCTACTCATTGCCAGGCTTAGCCCTCACAGTTTTCATCAGAAAGACTGAGGCTGGAAACATGCCAAGCCACTGGCCTGCCCTGGTGCAAGTTATAGATGAAACACCATGTCAGGATTCGACACGCTTTTATGGAGTGAACTGTGTGGTCTCTGTCTTACTTGCCTACATTATCCTTTTCTATTCCCTCTTCTGTAGTGTGGTTTATCCATGCACACAAGCCCAGATGTATAGATGCTCACACCTGCCACTGTCATACCTTAACCCAAGTATCACTGGCTGCCTACACTACTCACTTAGTGATTATATGGTGGACTTAAAGCTGGCAGGGCAATAGGGAAGGTTTGGGTGAAAAAAACACCATTCTTATTATTCTCTTCTGACTGAAGTGAAGAAAAATGGAAGAATGGGTCTCCCAAGAAAGGAAGGTCCTGTGCAAAATCAGTGAGTATTAAATTTAAATTAAAATGTATCGGTATTTAAAGAATGTAAGTTCCACTAGCTTTATCCCAATCACCATTACAGAATGTCACTTGTCATCAATGAAATGTGTATTTATTCCCTTTTATTTTAACAACATGATTTAGTCAGATATAATTATCCTGCTTATATTTCTGGTTGTGAGCCTAGCCTTTAACGGCTGAGCTAATAATAATAATAATAATAATAATAATAATAATAATAATAACAATAATAATAATTATCCTGCTTATAAATGCAGTCACACATTTCCTCTAATTGGAATGGAAGTACCCAGACTCAATATGAAGATCTCTCCTAATTTTTCAAAATAGATCATCCATTTTCCTTCTACCTAAAATATATCACAGTTGTTAGGACAGAGATAATTTTTCATAAAGGGAAAATTGTCTGCCTTAGTGGATTTTTCCAAATCAACTTCCCCCACAAGGCTGTATGAAAACTGAAACAGAACTAATTTCAAAGAGACACTTTAGTGCTTCAAGGGCAGTTATGTTCTAGGGAACCTATGAGTCATAGAAATGCAAAGCAGGAGTCTCAGCTCCTCCCTCTAGCATTGGTCTTCTCCAGGGTAGAACATAACAATGTCTTACTCTTGTTTCATGGTCTGCAGAGCTATGCCCTGAGCTTGGCACAGATCCTTGGTCAAGGTGAACTTGTCATCAGAAAATGGCGGAGGGACATAGCTTTCATCTATCACCAAGCTGGTGATGCATGGCCTCCTGTTGGAATATGAAGAGTTGCAGCAGTGGCCAATACCAGGGTTCAAAGGGTTTGCTTCATGTCGTATACACAAGTGTCCAATGAAAAGGTCAGCCTGGTTAGGAGAACGAAAAAGAAGAAAGCAGGGAAATGGAATTAGCTACCAAGTTGGCTCACAGTTCCTGAAATCTCATGTAGTGACACCCAGTGTCAAAGAACTTATCACTAATATTACAGGAAAACTTGCTATGTATTATTGTTGCCATACTAACAGCATGTTGTGGACTTCAATGTTTGCCCGTTTGCTTGGGATAAAACAATATGGAGTGACAGATTTTAACACATGTGACATTGATGAAAGCCCTTTAGCTGGCTGATATATGCTTCTAGTTGCACACAGACTTTCAAAAAGGAAAAATATCTCTATCTTGATGTGTACAAATCAATCAGTTGGTTGTTTTCTATGTGTATCTGGTTGAGTTTTGCTTTTCTTTGAACGTTTGTTTTATTTTTAGGCATGTGTACATAGGGGTGGGTGTGGGTGCCTGTGGAAGACAGAGGCATCAGATCTCCGTGGATCTGGAGTAAAGGGTGCTTGAGAGTCATTTTCAGTGGGTGCTGAGAACCAAACTTTGGTCCTCTACAAAAAGTACATACTTTGTTGTTGTTGTTGTTGTTGTTTTTGTTTTGTTTTGTTTTGTTTTCGAAACAGGGTCTAACTGTACAACCCTGGCTGTCCTAGAACTTGCTCTGTAGACCAAGCTGGCCTCGAACTCAGAGCTCTGCCTGCCTCTGCCTCCTGAGTGTTGGGATTAAAGGAGCGCACCGCCCCCAAGCAGTACACACTTTTAACGATCCAAGCTATCTCTTCAACTCTGGAGTTTGGGTTTTGATGCAGAGAATCACTTTCTGAAGGTCAGACTAGAACAAATCTAACCTTTGCAATTTTTATTACACACACACACACACACACACACACACAACTCATAGAAAATAAATGGGTGTGTAAATGTGTATCTAAGGCTTTAATATAGATTCTTCCAATCTTACATACTTCAAAGAAATCTCTTAAATATCTAGTTATAAATTTTAATTATTTTTAGCATGTTTGTGTGCTTACTATTCTCAGGCTAAGTCTACATGAGTCATTCAGATTACCTAGTCTAAGACAGTCACCCTAGAAAAATGGTACAATTTTTATTCTTAAGTATCAAATGCAAACAGCTCAAGCTTACTGACAGAAGTCTCCTTTCAGTGTGACATGAAAATTAAGGAGCTCACTATCCAGAACATGGATCTTACTCCTATACTTTACCTTGGGAACAAACTGCCCCAAATAGCACTATAATGATAAGACTGGCCTGCAAAAGGCAGATCCCTAACTATGGCTAAAATAAGATAACTAATTGCAATATATTGTAAGTAAGGCTTTGCTTTGCTTTTCAAATATTAAAGTAAGAATTTAGATAATACGAATAAGTTGAATGACATATTGGCTATTATCCTTCCTATGCATAAAGCTTGCTTATATGTTATTGAATAAGTCGGCTGCACTTCTACCAGGCATTCTAGAAGGACAGGAAGCCTTGGAAACCACTGAGAGACAGCACTCCCACAAACCCCTCCATTTGAACTCACTGAATAAACCAAGCAACGCCATCTCCACTATTTCTTCTAAGATGGAAATATGAAACAGCTTCAAGTCAAAGAGAGCAGAAGCGAGAGAGGATACTCACCGATCCCTCACCACAGGCAGACCATTTATCCTCGCTGAGCTGGCAGCACGTGGCTGCAATGCCCACCATATTCCCGGTGAGGTCTATCAGCTCTGCCGATGTCATCTGTGGGATTTTCCTTGTGTAAGTAATGAGGAACCTGAAAGAAGCATTTTTTACAGTGTCATCATTAGTTTTTACTCCTTCCTCCTTCACAAGGACCTACTTTTAGTGTCAGGAGACATGAGCACGTGGCTCAGCAATTGAGAAGTTTTTATTCCGACATCACTCCACACGCTCCAGTCTTCCCCACGTATCACTATGGGATGCTGATGCCGCAACAGCGGGCTGTCTTCCCAGCATCAGCACTTCCTTGATTTCAAGTGTGACCTTTGGGTGTTGGAACCTTGACAGGCTGTGAGCAAAATGGACTCCTCTCCTGCAAAAAGCCGCAGGGTTTGGGGAACCTGCAGCCAGTTCAATAGATCAGATTCCACAGGTGCTCCTGTGGATCCCTAAGGGGGAACGACGACCTGGGAGGAATCATGTAATCAGCTTTATACTGACTTCTGTCCAACTGGGGATGGAAGTGAGGGGAGGAGTGGCTTAAGAATTTAAATTTATGTTTCCCTCACCTATTAAAAGTGTTACATCACTGAACACAACAACAACAACAGCAATAACAACAACAACAACGTACTCCTTTTGTAAGTAGTAGGCCCCTAGCTTCTGGTAGAGAGCACAGCTCTGCTTCGCCAGGGCTTGGCTCTCCTCGACGTGTTTTTGCAGTTCTTCTTCCTAAAAATACAGATATTATTACGTGCATTTTTCTCTCCTCCCAGACACACAATTTTCTTTATGCCAGTATCTTATTCCATTACAAAACCCATCTTGGAAGCCTTTATAAAACATTAAAGATGATAGAGTGTGACTTTTGAAAATTAAAACAAATGAACTCTTGAGAACACAACCACTAGATAGCTGAAATTTCTGTGTAAGATTTTGCCTTCCCAAAACTGTCAAAAAATGAATATTCTCTCTATTCTATTCACCACAGAGCATTTGACCAACATTTTTATTTCTTATATAAGCCATTGGTTAGTGGTTGGAATAATTACTTAATAGTTAGGTTACTAATTTATACATATAATTAGCTAATTACTAGTTAATAAATAGTTACTTTGTATTTTAATAAAAATAGTCTATTTTTATTATTTGGTGAGGAGCATGTGCTTTTCAAAGGACATGTGTGGAAGCCTCTCAAACATTGTGGAGCAGGTTTCTTTTCCTTCTCCCTTCACATGGTCCCCTTCAACTCAGGTCCCCAGGCTCATGATATGGGTACCTTTACCTGCTGAACCATCCCTCTGGCCCACAAACAGTATTTTCAATGCTTCTTTATCAATGCAGTTTTATAGATTATGCCCCAAATTTCAGAGCAGCCTACCACATTATCCTGGCATGCAAGTGAACTTTCAGGCTGGGAACACTTCTCCAACATCTCCTGGTATGTTTTAGCAATTCTTAGAATGACAGAGACAGCATAGTTGGGATGTCTTCTTGAATATTCATAAAGAAAGCTGAAATATGTAGGAAAAATATCATGTTGTTGGAACTAAGACCAAATTACACTATTAATTCCCTAACCATTCCTATGTAATAGTCAGAGCATATAGGCATTAAAAATCAAATAGCAAGTGAAGCAGAAAAAAACAAACATAATTTGAACTCTATGAACAGCAAAACTCTTAATGCAGGCTATATATATAGTCCCTTAAATTATTCTGTAAAATGTCCTTTCATGGAAACATGACATCTGCCAGAAAATAGATGGAACTGGAAATCATTAAGTTAAGTGAATAAGCTAGTTTCAGACAAACTCTACATATTTTCTCTCATATGTGGAACCTAGGTCTAAAACTATGTATGCATGTATGTGAAATTATTTCTAATTAAAGAAGAATGATACAAATAATGCTGTTTTATTTTCCTTCATATTTTATGTTGGCTTTTTAGCGATGAGGTTTAAAATCATTTAACCAACAGATATGTTTTCCAGAGAGTACTGTATGCTAAAATTGCTCTAAACAGTGAAGGGCTAACGCCATGTAGCAGAAAATCTCTTTCCTCCCCGAAGCATTTGTTATAAAAAGGCAGAAGCAAGTTTAAAATGGGTCATCAATCTTTGGTAGTGATAAATCAATGGAGAGAAAATAAAGAAAGATGAAGGGCAAGAAGAGAGGTGGCGCCCAATGAGGGGTAGTCACTAAAGGGCACAGCTCCTTTGCGTAAGTGATACAGCAGTGGGAGGTGTGAGGGAAGGAAGTGCAAGGGCATGGAGGAAGACCGTTCTTAGCTGAGACAATTTCCACTGCAAACATTCTTTGCCACCAAAGGCCTGTCTCTATGAAGCACACTACTGGCTTTCTTAGATGTGTATGCACATATAAGTGTGAAGATTGCTCTTTAGTATTAATTGTGTTCCATGGTTATCGATATTGGTAGTGCTTACTTATACCACCAATAAAATCTCTAGCTGTGTCTCCTGAATCTACTCTTTCTTTTTGGTTTATATAATTTTATTTAGCAGTAAAAATGATATGTGAATTTTCTGATTTTAAGGCAACCAAAGAGCTACGTCTTCTGGGAATACTGGAGAGACAGTTGAACCATTGTTTTCACTGTGCGTTAGAATCAGACTCTTGAACTGAGAAAGGCCCTCAGAAATCATTAAATATAATATCCTAAGAGCTGCACAAATCCCTCTTCGCACAGTGTGCACAGGTACATACAGTAAAGGAAAAGGTATTAACTTGACTGTTGGCAAATAGAATGAATACATGCCTATTGATTCTACTACAAAAAAAACTACCATTGTGAAAATGTTCTAAATGTGTTTCCATTGGCTTAAAAACTCAATAAATAGTGAGCAATCTGTTTCAATGAAAGACTGTCTATCTGGCTCTAGCTATTGAGTTAGATTTAGGGGAATGGTTTTTTAAAACATGTATAGCAAGAGAGTCTATTCATGATCTTGGGCCCTTCTTGTTTTCAAATTTAATTTTATTTATCTATTACTACTAGATGGGGAGGCACATATGCCATAGCATGCATGTGTTGTTGAGGAGCACTTTTGGAAATTGGTTCAATCACTTTCCCTGGTTTGAACTCAGGTAGTCAGGCTTGTGTGGCAAGCATTTTTGCCAACTTGCCAGCCTAAGCCTTCCTTATTACAGAAATATCTATATTATCTCTGAAAGTTCACGGTGGCTATCATATGAGATATGTAACTAGGATGGCATTCCTCGTTTCAGAGAAAATACAAAACAAAACTTAGATTCATAAGCAAGCCAATTAATAGTGATTATTGATTATTGTGGAAGTCTCATCACTACCGTAGATCTCATCCCCTAGTTACTGGTTCCCTGCCTGCAGCTCCTTAGCATCGCAGCATCAAGACAGACAGCCTCAACTGAGCTCAAAAACTATAGCCACCACTCCCCATGCCAACAAAACAAAGCTTCCAGTCACATGATGGTCTCTATCATTGTGAACATACGTTTACGGGGCATGTTACCTTGCCATGAACATGATTTTTTCCTCTGAAGAAAATTGGCCAAAATTTCTATCTCCCAAAAACCCATTTAGATTTGGAGATAAACCTTCAGGTCTCTCATCGTTTTCTGCATGAATTATGCAATAGCCAAGTTCCAGGGTGGGTAATTTGCAGCATTCTGCTATTTTGCTTGACAGAATATCTTGTTGAGAACATATATACGACATGACTTTTTCCTGTAATGGGTATAACAAAATATAAATCTCAAAGATTTATCGTTTAAGGTAGAAACTTAAAGCTTAAAAAGGGAGTGGAAGAAGATATCAATGGAAAGGTGAAGAGAAAAATCAAGAGCCAATACAAGCATTTTGCTTCATCTCTCTTTCTGTTTTTAACTCCTCTCTCTCTCTCTCTCTCTTCCCTTTTATTTTGCTCACCTTGCTTTTCCTCATTGCTTTCCGAATTGTTCAAGACCTCTTTCCTGTAAGTCCTTCTTTCTATTTTAATAAAAATCTTCAAGAAATGAAGGAAATATGCTGCTCAAACCACACAGCATCTTTTTATTGGTATTGAAATTTTCCAATGGACAATATTCGCAGCGGGCATTCTAACCTTGCCAGCTCTCCCCTCCATCTTGATCAGAAAGATATGCAGTGACCCACTCTGCCCTCCAGAGGGCAGTCTCTAAACAACAAACCCGCAGTGAAAAATCCTGGAGAGAAAACTTTTGTCTCTGCTCAGGGCCATTATCAGCTGTGATGGTTGAAACCTAATATTCAGTTGTTAAAGCCTTCCTTAAAATACTGAAATTATTTTTTCTACTCTCAATGAAAAAGTAACTACAAGCTCCAAAAGTTAAATGGTCATGTTTTTAACCGTCTATGAAAATCAATAAAATTGTTACTTACAAACCAAGAAAGCTGTCGTCAAAGAAAAGCAAAATACTTTTTTGCTGGTATTCCTAACTGACCAATGAATTCTTAATGTGATGAGCAAATAAATACTCAAATCTATGCTTCCTGGTTTATCCATTCCTCATGACAGGGGTGCCTGTTGCCCTAGTATCTGTGCAGCTCTGTCCCTGGCAACCCCGGGCACCTGCTGACTTCCTGACTACCCCTACAAAAGCACCATGGGAGTGTACTGAAATGAGTCTTTTCTGCCTCATTTTCCAAGTCACTTGAGCCTCTAACAACAGTGATTTTTTTTAAGCCTCCTTGGTGTCACAGGGACGGGAGGGGAAGTGATTTGTTGTATGTAGACTTCTTGTTCCATGTCTAGGAAGCCCAGGATTGGCCCAAAATTGCCACGCCATGCACATGACCACTTCTTATAGATTCTATGGCTAGGAGTTTGGGGTTTTAATTCTTTTGGATCCCTTTATTCACACCTCTGCTTGCCATGAATGGACATTTTCCCTTGTGCAACAGTTTCTTGGGTTATTTTTACTTATAAATCTGCCATCAAACTATGACAGACTCTCTCGATGTGAAAGGCATTGTCCTGTAGACATATCAGTGAACAAGACAGTCTATAACTCCATGAAGGCCATTGTCTTATCTCTCTGATTAAACTATACATTCCTTGATGTCAATTTATGTTTTCCTAGTGCCTCTCATGGTGAACCAGCAGCTAACTGGGTGGTAGAAGATACTCACTGTATTTCAGTCAAATAAAGAAACAAATGTACCTTAGTCTCACAAACAGGGGCAGGGGTTGCTAAGGCCTGAAGTGAAAGCCAAGATCAAGAACATAGCTTAAATTCTACCCTTAGAAAGCCTATAACTTCACAAGGTCACAGCTACCATACACTGTGCTCCGGCCAAGGCAAGTAGCCTTCATTTAGAGTGAGACAAAGTGAAAAGGGAGGAAGCAGAAACCATCTCATAGAAAGAGAGAGACTCCTACCCCATCCTGCAGGCACTCCAGCGCATTTCCTAGACAGCACTCCTCATGGATGTGGGACACATCCAGGACCAGCTTCTCAATCTCAGTAAAATTCGCCCTGGGAAACTTTTGACTTAGCTTAATAATGGTTCTGGGAGAGGAAGATTTAAAGAAAAAAAATCAGCTTGTTTATGTATTAGAATGAAATTGCATGTCTATCAAGTGTCTGTTGAGTTACCTCCAAGGGAAAAGAACTGAGATGTCTTAGGTCATCAGCTTCAGCCCCACCTCTCCAGGTGGAAGCTCTGTAGATCATGGGCTGGGTCTCCAAATGATTTGTAAGCAATTCATAGCTTCGTAAAGACTCTCTAGGGACTCAAGATAAATGGTGTCCTTGCTTGTTCACCCCTGACTCTGAATATTTGGGATCCACTTGTCTATAATTCCAGCAGGCAGAAGGTGGAGGCAGGAGAATTGGGAGTTCAAGTCCAGCCTAACTACCAGATTCTGCCTCAAAGGGGACAAATACGTATTTTTATTAAAGAATAAATGATGAAGGGGTGGGAAAATTCTTTGAGAATAACACTTGCTTTTCATTTCTTAGAAATAAATAGTTGTGAGAAGCCAGCGAGGGTGCAGATGCCCAAATCAAGGAAATGAAAGAAGTGGAGCAGACTCAATGTTGGAGACAAGTCATCGGGTCAAGGCAGAAGGAAAGGATAAACGAAAGCTGCCTGCATCTGGGGATTCCATTCATGGGAAGGGCTAGCCATGCACATATCCCGCTCCTTGAGTAGATGCTTGAGTCATTGCTACTGATGAGAGGGAGTCTGGGGACAACTGGGGAGCATATGGCTCTACTTGCTGATAGATACATTATGCAGTTGCTGTAATTGTTTCTTCACTTCTATTTTACTCCTAAGACAGATTTTTAAAGTGCTTCATGAACTGATCATTAAGTTTCTGGCAGAATTGGGAAGTAATTGAAGGGTAAGTCGGGCCTCTTCCAGAAGGAATTCCCAGCCAGTCTTTGGAACTAACTACATGACTAAAAATGTCCGTTGAGTTTCAGCTGTGCACAATACTCATGACTCACATCATTTAGAACTTTCTTTTCACCTGCCACTGGGCTCTAAAGTTTTTGCCTCGAGGGAATATTTTAATGAGAAGCAACACTTGACACAATGGAGCCGATTAGGAAGCATAGTTAACATGAAGAATTTCTTGTTAGGCCACAAGTCTGAGATGCCTCTCCATGAGGGTTGGCCTACTTTGTAGAAGACCTAGGAAAATATGGTCTAACAAGGTGGTATAGTTTGATTGCAGATGGAAAATAAAGTGTCTAGAACAGGCAAACAATATAAACCTTAAAATTCTCTCTTGAATATCACCCCAGTGTGGCTTTTGTAAGTAATAAATGGCCAAGTGATCTGATAGCTTCCTTCCGATCCTAAGATTTCATGACTCTAATCACAGTCTCCATCACCAAAGGGGACTTTGCTCTGTAAGAGTGACATTGAGAAAAATAAACAGCAATTCTACGGCGCCTAGCTGATTGCTTCCATAGAAGCTTAAACTTACATGGCCTGGAGGTTTCGGGATCCAAATTTCCTTATTACTGCACATACGTGCTCATTCAGCAAGCTGCCTTCTCTTAATTCCTTTGCGATTGATGCCCTCTAGATGCAGAAGAAGTGAAGTGTTAAAAAAAAAAATGTACTCTTTCTAAGAATTAGAAAAGCAATGGGTACAGATAACACATGAAAGTGCATGGAATTTTTTTTTACTAATCTTAGAATTACCAGACATTTAAGCAAATTATTTTTTAATGACTTTTAGATTAATTCTTATGTATATTTGCCTGAGATTTATTTAAAATACTTCAAAACAAAACATCATAATTTTGATACAGAGACCATATGGACAGCTGTGCCTTTCCAGCCTCTAGGCAAACTGAAGCCTACTGACTCCTGCTCCATTAAAAAAAAACATGATTGCATCATAGTCTGGTATTGAGGAAAGTCATGCACTTCTTAGGAATTTGGGCCCAGCTGGGGCTATATAGGACTCTGTCTCAGCCAGGTGGTGGTGGTACATGCCTTTAATCCCAGCACTCCAAAGGCAGAGGCAAGTGGATCTCTGCTAGTTCAAGGCTAGCCTGTGCTACAGAGTGAGTACCAGGACAGGCTCCAAAGCTAGACAGAGAAACCCTGTCTTGAAAAAAAAAACAAACCCAAAACAAAAACAAAAACAAAAACAAAAAAGACTGTCTCAAAAAGTAAAAACAAGCAAGCAAACAAAAGCCAGAAGCTGAAATATGCTCCACTTTGCTGACATGAACAACCCCATCAACGTTCAGCTTCTTTAGCTCTGGTTGAACCTGTAGTGTGCTCATCACCTGTCAGTAATCCATGGAGTCGTTTATTCTGTATGGATACTGTTTCATGTCTGTCTGAGAAGCTGTAGGGACGCATTTCATTGTCCTACTCTGCAGAAGATGCATGGTTCCATCATTCTGTCCAGTTTATAGCTACTAAGTCACCATTTCCATGTAGATTGCTATTACTTCTACTTTCTTTAAAGATTCCGTAAATGCTGATTCATGAAGCCACAAAATATACACATTCTTACTTTGGCCTAAAGTTGTACTTTACCATTATGGGTATTGTTTCTAACTATAACTATAAATATAAAAGGAAATTTCACCGATAATGGGAAAGGTTCAGTAAAAGAAAAAAAAAGATGTTCATTAGGATAGAAAAGAATTACACTCTCTTCTGAAGATGATAGTCTCCACATGAGGCACATCTCCACTTTTAACTCTGTTTTCCTGAGCCATAGCTAGACCCCATTTAGGTGCAGATAGCTACACAAAGAGATCACCTTTGTCTGGAAGCATTCCTCCGCGTTTTCAGCTTTGCAGCAAGCTGGGACTGCTTTGTCGTACTGAGCAGCCAAGGAGAGAATGGTAGGCGCATACAGGAAGGGGTACCTTCTTGACACTTCGTAGATGACCCTGTGAAATGGACAGCACTTGGAGATTTGCAAACATATAAAAAAAAATGGATGGACGGCAACTGCTCTGAAGTGGACTCTGGGATTTATTTAAAGATTTGGATAACAGCAAAAGCAATGGAGTGCACTGCACGGTGCTTTTACTTTACTGGGCCCTTACGGGGGAAACGTCCATGCTTCTTCCAGATGCTGTCAAAAATTTTCCTCTCTGTCAACCCCAGGAGAAAAGAAAAGGTCAAATACTTGCTTCCAGAGTCTATTATGAAAACAAGCAAAGATGCTATGATTCTTATGGAAATGTCTTTTTCTGTAAGTCTGCTCAGACATGCCTGGGGAACCAACAAGGCCAGACCTCTTAGTAACCATCCTAGCAAGTCCCCCTCCCCCCTCTATATAGATAGATATAGATATATAGATAAATAGATTAGATAGATATATAAATACATGCGTGGATGGATGGTTGGATAGACAGACAGATAGATGAATGATAGATAGATAGATAGATAGATAGATAGATAGATAGATAGATAGATATAGAAAATTTTATATATATGCCTGTAACCCCAGCACTTAGAAGATGGAGACAGGAGGAGCAGAGGTTCAAACCCATCCTTAGCTACATACTTAGTGCAAGACCAGCTTGGACTTCATGAGACCCTGTCTCAAAAATAACATGAAATATTTTTAAAGGAAGGCAAGAGGGTGACAACAGTGCTTGTGAGCATTCATCCAGCCATTTGTGCCCAGCACATTTGTTCCAACATTACCTGACTGTACACTATTAATTATCAGTTTAGTGAGTGAGATACATAAATAAATACTTGGCTATTGGAAGTCATTCTTTCATTCAATACTGATGCATTTGGAGGTGAAGTGAAATCAAGACTTTAAGGGTGGGAAAGAGATAATGTCTCCAGAGGCTGAAGGATCAGAGGCTGGGTCTGCACATGGTCTGTCCTGCATCTCACAGCCTGTATTAAAAGGAGCCCTCGAGGTATTCTTGGTACAGACCTCAACAGACACACACTTCTACACACTTTGGAGTATACTTGTAGACTGCAGAAACACTGACTGCCTGGTGGATGGTCCTTACCTGTTCATGAACGCCTCCCTGTTTTCTTTGTATGCTTTGCAGCTCTCGGCAGGTTCTGGAAAGCTGAAGGGCATGACAGAGGCCACAGCAGTCTTCTTGCGCGCAAGCAGACACTGGTGTCTCCCCTCCCCACTTTGACTGCAGCAGTCCGAGAGTCCGTACTTGTCAGAGATCTCCCTCTCATGGCAGATTTCATCCAGAAACACAGATATCTGGGAAGAGAAAATCTTTGGTTTTTAATGAAATGAGGCCAGTAAACTAAGAAAATTGCCTGTACGTGCTCAATATGTTTCCTCTCAGTCTGATGTGATGACTTTCCTTGGTAGCTTTTAGGGTGAAAGGCTTCTAATTTACATCCTTGGGTAGCACATAAGACATAGCTATTTTATTTTAAAAGAAAAGGGGCCATGTAATAGTTTATCTTTCCTATCTTAATTTTAAATTAAGTGATTTTACTCTTTCATTTCATGAAAAATTTGGCCTCAAGATAATAGAAACTTTCCTCATTGTTTTATAGATATTCATTCCATTTGGCCTTATAACAATAGGATGATAGTCTAAAATTGAATATTATTTTCAATTAAAAGTAAAAACGACTTCAAAGTGGACTAAAAATATAACCACCCTTCATTAGTCATAATTACAGATTTAACTACAATATTTTAAAATGCTTCCTTTGTTAGTGCCTAAATTCACTGAGCTTGGACAAGATCTGAAGAAAGCCTCTAAAAAAATGCATGTTTTGTCCATTTTAGGAAAATCTTTAACTATTATAACTGCTAATATTTTTTAAATCTTGACAGTCTTACTAAAGACTCTACTTCTCGATATTCACTTCCTGTTATTGATGTTCTCTAAAAGGTTGAGACGGTGTTTCTTCATGAGATGGTCCTTGCTGGCCTGAAACTCACTTGCCCCAGCCTCCTGAGCACTGAGGTCATAGGAGTATGCCACCATGCTTGTCTCGATCCACCCTTCTAAATAAACCTTTTGAGTTGGAGGTGACAAATCACCCAGTCTGAAACACTGTCCTGAACTCTAATTGAACAAAAAAAAAATTCACAATAAGAAGTGGTTTGGGCATGATTCATGCACATGTTTTTTAACTGACTAACAGAGAAAGACAAAAACAAAAATATAAACCAAGGCTTCTTATTAACTCATAAACTTTAGAGTTTTAGGAAGCAGCTGAGGTTGCCTTCTTACTGGCTAGATTTCATAATGCCAGAAGGTTCTGTGCAAGCTGCTGGGGGAGAAAAGTCATCTAATCTATAGTCTTACCCAGCTATAAACTGTACAATTGTTAAGTGTACAATAGCCATTAGCCTGGCTAAGATATATCCATTGGTGCAACAGGGGCGTGAAGTTACAAGGGTAAATCTGATTGGCTGTCAGGCCTGCTCTCTCAGGGTAAGACTCATGCCTGGCAATGTAAACTGCACCAAGAACCCATGGTTGAGTATGCCATAGGCCCTAAGAGAGGACCTGTTTTTATTTATTTTACTGAACGGACATAGTATCGGACTGCCTTCTAAACCCTCGTGGCTACTGCTGGAGCCTAGTCCAGCCCTCAGCCTGCATCACTGATGCTTCTATTTGCGCTGGATGGTGATTAATACAGAGACTGACAGTTGTCAAAGTTCAGAAGATAAGTGACTGTGGGGTGCTCGCTCAGCAATAAAAGGAACATCTATAGAGAGGGGAACACTCTCTGCCCACAAGGGTCAGGGTCCATTGGGAAAGAGGGGGGAAAGGTTGTAGGAGCCCCAGATTGCAAGAAGACTTCTGCGAAACTGTTTTTAGACATGACTGGGCAACTGTACACATGAAGTTATAATGGCTATGGTTGTCTGTACAAGACCTGCATAAAATCAAGCTAGTCAAAACTCCTCACAAAGCCCCAGTCCTTGCAGAGGAGTTATTGGCAGTTGTTGCCTACTAGAAGACAAAGAATCGGTTTTCTTTAGGATGTAGCCCTTGGCACATGTACCAGCAGATGGCCCTGTGCCCATGCACATACTGGAAGACATCATGGATTTTTTTTAAAAAGGAAACAAAACTGAGACAGAGATGTAGCAGTAAGGGTAGTCTGGAGGACTTAGAAAGAGGGCTTGGAACATGAACATAATTAAAATACTTTGTATAAAAGTCTCAAAGAATACATTTTAAAATATACATTTTAAAAAGATCTCCTCTACAGTGCCCAGACACACAACGTTTTGGCAACTTCAACTCCACTGGGACAGAGCTCTGGGGATTTTGCTCCATACTTGCTAATTCCATCAAGTATAAAGTCCATTTCTATACAAAAGTAAACTAAAGGATAATAACTATTTCATAATGAGCTTTTATACCAGGACAACTGTGTACTTAAACTTGGTGGTTTTTCTGAAGTTCTGATTTACTTCGGTTATCAGATATTGATGCTCCTGTATATTTGCTATATCCAACAACCCGAAGAACCTGCTATGAGCCTCACACTCACTGTGCCATGCTGAACAGTGTGAGCAGCCTGCTAAGGACCTTATTTCTGGAGGCAGATGTCCTCATTTAAACCTCAGTTCTGCCAAACTATAGTTCCCTAAAGGAGTGACTTTTCTGAGTCTCAGTTTCCTGCACAGAAAAATTGTCCTCAGCCTCGGAGAATTATTATAGAGATTTGATTAATTTAACTATTATTATCATAAAATAGTATAACAATGTAATGTTATATAAAATCATGATTATATAATAAATAGAGATTGTTGTATAATTTAGCGATTTATCATTTATAAATTAGACAGGGATTCTGGCGATAAGCTGCAGCTAAGTTCTCTTAGATCACTGGACCGATGCTCTGATTGGTGGACATCATCTTCCATGTAGTGTTTTGATTAGCAATGCATTAGCAGTAATCCCTAGAGAGACGTCAGCCACACTGTGTGCACAAGAGGAAATGACCTGCCATTCATAGTTAACGTAAATCTCCATGAGGACTCTAAATGGACTTAATGTCACCCTGTATAGTGTAGATATGAAAGCTCAGAGAAGAGAATGTGTCCGTGGTTGCTCAGATAATCTTACTGTGTAACTGTAGCTGTGAGTCGCTATTGTTGTTTCCCTTGGCTCTTTTTAGCAGCCACCTGCTTTGTGACAGTGCTGTTCAGGATTTCAGGACTAATGGAACCCTGCTTTCATACAACAGGTTTTCAAATAACTAAAAGCACATATTCCCAGTACCTTCTCTTCTACAGCCTAAATCTTGGTCAAGTTTCGAAGTGGCTTTTCTTTCTTTCACTCACCTGGTTTTCTAAACACCCTCCATGCTGCTCATCACTGGTGGGTTTCTTAATCGCAGTCAACACATCGCTTGTCATTTTGCTTACTTCCTTGATAGTGGCTTCCGGAAAAAACTGGGCAAAGGTGATGGTTGCACTGAAATAAAACCACATGCAGAGGCTTAAGGACTAGACTTGGGTCACACTTGCCTTCCAAGCACAGCTTTTCCTGTTGGCTTGTGTTCTGATCTATTCAGAAGGCACCCTTTGCTAAAAGTCTGCATGAAATCAGGTTCTGGTCCCTCAGAAATGAATGTCAGCTGTCTTTCTGTCATCCTCATCCATAAAGACGGATGTTAACTCTTACAAGTCAAAATAAACAGATTTCCAAAAAACGTGCATCCTCCTTTTTGGACTGCTGCTCGTGTGATACATTGATAACTGCGAAGACCTGTATTCTTTAAAGTTTTTTCTTTCTTTCTTAATTTAAGCAAAGATTAAGACATTAGACGTCCAGTTATGTTTGCTCCTATCATGGCTGAACTCCGATCCTAGATCGTGGTAGTCTCAGACTGACTCAAAGTGATGTGTTCAGGTTTCTGCGTATAAATATCACCAGTAACACATGTGTTTAAATTCCTTACTATAAATTTCAAATGGGTAGAACAGAGGCAACATTTAAAGGAATAAAAAGTCCTCCACAAATAACAAAACTAGAGATATTTTGCTCCCTATGACTTGATATGAAACAGTCTACAAACTAGAGAATGTTGCAGTATCTTTCTGTTGGTACTGATAAGACAGATTCCTGAGCCCATACAGAGCTATTACTGACTGCTGAGAAATTAATCTTCAGTTTTGAAAATCTGATTTGCTTCATGGAATTCCAGGCAATGTATAGGTTAACATGCAAGACATTGCCCAAAGTTCAACATTTTGCAATCTGTTTGATATTCAGTATCAATGAAGCCTTAAAATTGTCCAATTCCCTCCTGTAATTTAAAAGCAATGTATTTTCAGTTGTCTAAAGATTTTTTTTTTTTGGCATGGTGTATCTGCAATACAAAGCAAAACTTACAGGTTAAGTATATTCTTCTCTGTTGAGCACTGGGGAGCATCTAACGTGGAAGCTGGGAAACAAAAGAGATTTTTGACACGTGATCATTTCAGCTGAGAAAGCAATCATTGTTGAATTTAAACCCAAACTATAACTTTTAGAACTGAAAAGTTATTAAGAACCACCTATCCAGATATCTTAATTTTACACTTGGGAAGACAAAAAAAATTAAGGAACGAAGTTAACCAGAATGATAAGTTGTGGACTTACCACCAATATCCATATTTCAGGTTCCCTAACTATTTGGCTCCCTAATAGTACAGTATTCTGACTGACTTATTTTAGCAGCCTTTGAACATAATTATGCTACAGTTGGCCCATTCACAGGGATGCTTTTCAGAGTCAAACAATTAGCCCTTACTGAGAATATTTTGTCAGTCTGAAGGAGCTAGGAATGTGGACTGGTTTCCGTGTATAATGTCTTTTCATATATATGATATTAAATGTGTATATGAGATTAAATAAATAACATCAAAAAAATGATTGAGCATGGAATGTACAAAAACTGACTGTGCTAAACATTACTGTGGTTTCATAAGCCTCTTGTAAAATTACATTTACCCTTCATCTAAATCTATTCACCAGTTAAATATTTTCCTCATCTATAACAGTAAATATCATGCCTAAATCAAGACACCTGAAGAGATGAAAATGTGAGAATTCTTAAGAATTTTGTTATAGAAAAATAGCTCCCGAATTATATAGCATCTTACCTATTCCAAACTCATTTCTATGCAGCGTTTTGGATTCAGCAAACCTTAGCAGGAAGACGAAGAAAATGGATACCCTCCACTTCATGGTTGCTAGTTTCTCCGGTGCTAGCAGTGGTGGAAGCGGAATATGGGAGCAGTCCTGCTGATGTTCTTTTATATCCTTCTTAAGGGATGCCTGTTAACTAGTAACCATCTCTTGGCAAACATATTACTCTATTTCCTTAAGTTGGAATGGGGCAATTTGCCAATAATTAACAGCAGAGGGGTCATTCGTATCTTATGTTCAAGGACACAGACCACTGCAGAGTGCAAAACAGAAAAACATCTTGCAAACGCTGCAAATGTTCTTCTCCACCTACACTGTTCAAATAGGTAATTCCCCCTAAACTGAAGAATAATTAATTTATTCCAATTTAAAACATTGATATATCCATAAAGAAAAGATACCAGACTTATTATGTAACTAAAGATGCATTAATTTTTTAAAAAGAATAAAATATGTATCATATGCTAGGCACTGAACATATTGCTTGGTTAATTCAGACTCTTCATTAATGGACATATTTCTTGATTATAATATTATTATTTAGCTCAAAAATATTTGTCAATCAGGTATATTTTATTTAGTGGGTTGTGTATGGTTTAACACAGAAAACAGCATAAACCTTGATGAACCAAGTCCCATTCTAATTTAATCTACCAAAGAATAATTCTGTATGTATGTCAGAGAGTGGATCAGCTCCATCATCCACAATTCTGTATGTATGTCACAGGTAAGTGGGTCAGCTCCATCATCCACTATGCAGCTCAAGATGATTAAGGTGATACTAAAAAATGGGCACCGATATACTTCTGACCCTAAAAATAATTCTTCTCAAACCTCATTCTCTATGTCATAGAGTCTATGAGGATTTTTAATTTCTCTACACATTAGAGTTACTGGAGAACTGTTAAAAATTCCCAATGCTTACCTAAACTATAACTCAGACCAACAAGTCAGAACCTGTGGACTTAAGATCCAGGCATCAGTGCTTTCTAAGACTTCATATGTGATCAATTTTATTTATTAAATTTAAAATTTAATAAATATTTTAAAATATTTAAAATAAAAATTTAAAAAATATTTTTAAATTCATTTTTTAAACATGCATTTTATGTGTTTGAGTGTTTTGATTGGATGTATGTCTGTGCACCATGTGCATGCCTGTCACCT
The DNA here is from genome assembly GCF_949786415.1 of Peromyscus eremicus. Taxonomy (NCBI): domain Eukaryota; kingdom Metazoa; phylum Chordata; class Mammalia; order Rodentia; family Cricetidae; genus Peromyscus; species Peromyscus eremicus. The sequence continues at coordinate 81,305,744 of NC_081426.1, read as the reverse complement.
GAGGATGTCAAAAGAGGGTGTTGGATCCACTGGAACTGGAGTTACAGATTGTTGTGAGCTGCCATGTGGGCACTGAAAATCAAACCCAGGTCCTCTGGAAGAACAGAAAGTACCATAACTGCTGAGCCATCTGTCTATCCCATGAGCAATTATTTTAAAAGCATGATTATAAAAACGAATGACTTATACTAGAAAATTAATATGATGCATATATAAAATGGAGTGAATGCAGCTATTAAACCAATTTTGTGGAGCAATATTTAATGTAATAGAAAGATTCTCATAATGGAGATCTAATAGGAAACAGGAAAAAACAAATACACAGTCTGGACATTATTTTTAGGCCATACCAGTTCTCTTTACTCTCCTCAAAATAAGTAGACTAAGACACAGCAATGAGAGGCCACAGAATCTAAACAGTTTTCTAGATTGCAAGTGAATAAGACTCTCTCCCTTCCTCCCTCCCTCCTTCTCTCCTTTCCACTCCTTCTCCCTCTCCCCGCTCCTTCCCTCCCTCCTCATTGAATAAAATAGCAATGAATGATGTAAGTAAACTGAGTACATTTTAGACTGTGCATAACGTATCAAGTTTCCTGATACTTAAACAAAGATTTAAATCACCAACAGTAGTTCAGATGCAAACATTTATCATAACAGAACCAATGCTGATTTTTGAGCTTTGTGCTGCTCCATTTTATTTATGTTTTCACTTTCTGCCGTCAGACCCCCTTATATTTCATCTTTTGAGGAATCTAATCACAGACACAGACCCAGCTTGGGTACCCTCTAAGAAGGGACTGGCTCTCCTTTCCAGCTGTTTGGCACAGCAAGATGGCAACGCCCTACTATTGGATTTTACCCAACTACGTGATGACAAGAGCGCTGTGAAGAACGGTTGAAAAGCTCCCATCATGAAACACTGGGCATAAAGAACTGAAACAGAGTTTGATGATTCACACTCTACACAGCTTGCCCCAACTCAGACAATCAATTCCAAAGCCTGTCCAGAGTGTGGTGTCAAAGCAGGACTCCACACTTGCTGAATGGATAATGAATGCATTTATCCCATGACATGGGTTTGAAGTGGAAGAAGAGTTTCCATTTTGGTAAATTCCAGGTTTTGTATGCTTTGAGATGTTTGCCTTAGTTTGGTTGCTTGGTTGGTCAATTATTTGGATGGTTGGTTTGTGGAAAGCTGGCTTTGGAGTTTGTGGTTTTCCTACCTCAGCTTCCCAGGTCCTGGATTACAGGTGTGCTCCACCATTCCTGGCCACTGTGAGATCTTCCTAACTTCACAAATCCTACTTCAAGTTTTATGCTAGTATGTATGTAATCTGCAAGGTCAGGTGCGCAGTTTGGTCATCTTTTCATGCTAAATAGATCATGTGTAATAAGATTTGGTAAATATTATATTTAAAACTATGACTATGTCTACAAATATACAAATAACTACAGAAAGCTTGTGCATATCAAGACAGAGGCATGTTATACCAGCCACCAAAGTCACTGGCATGCTTCTACACCTAAACCAGGAGGAACAGCCCAGATCAGCCCAGGGCCTGCTGGATTGGCATCATCCTTTCATCCCTCTCTGCACTCTGCCTTGTGGTGTGACTCTCTGCAATTCCAAAGCATGTGATCAGACTGGTAACCCAGGGTCACAGCAGAGATGGCGACTGGGTTTGAATTTTGCCCTCACTTATCTGCTCCATGACTTTGTGTGAACTCTCTAATACCAACTGCAAACAAGCATAAGCCCGTGTGTGTCATTACTCAAAGCTCAGCCGCAAATGCTGAGCTCACACCAAATTCTTTTCCATTGCTCTACTTCCTAAGCCCAGGAAACCACGTGGAACCAAGATGGCCTGATAGACTGGACTTTGGTATAAGAAAGGTTCTAACCTTGACTGTATCAGCTGTCAGGCAGGTGACATCAGGCAAACAACTCAACCCAGGCTTTATTTTCAACAAATTCATCTATAACATTATGATAAAACTAGTACCTTCTTACTGAACTAGGGTTAAACAAATGAACAAGAATTAATGGCTCAGAATACGGCCTGGCACAGAGTAGAACTCAGTAGATGGGGGATTATTTATCCATTCAACAAAAAATGTGGAGTCTGTATCGAAGACTCCGTTCTCTGATGGGAAGAGTCAGCAATAAGAGTCAGGCAGCATCTCTGACTGAGACCACATCTCATAGGTGTGCTGACGACTGCATCCACACTATCAGGTTGTATGATGGATGCTGTGATATATGGAGGGAAACGAGCTCCTGGCATCTTCAGATAGGTCAGGTGAAGTGTTTTTGGAGGAAGTAACATTTCACAGAGACCTGAAAAAAAAAAAAAAGAGGTAAATAGGCTAAGTAAAGAGGCTAACTTCCAGGAATGTAAAGGGCAACAAAAGAAGGCCCATTGGTGATAGAGAGAATAGCATGTCTAAGGAATGGGGGGAAAGGCAATGTCTATGAAACACAGAGTTCAGAAATGACAGAACTCAGCAGGATTGTGGCTCAGTGGTAGAGTGCTCACTTAGCTTCTAGCTCACTTAGCTGGATGCAACTCCTCCATAACACAGAAGAAAAAGAGAAGTGATGAAACTCACCCTGCAGAGGGAATTTAAATTTTTTAAACTTTATTATTGTGCAAGTGTGTGTTTGTGTATGTGTGTATATGTATGTGTGTGCACGTGTGCGCACGTGCTAGAGAGAGAAAGAGAAAGAAAAGACATATTATGACATTGGCACACACATGTGGCAGTCAGAAGACAATTTTGTAGACTCTTCTCTCCTCCCACTCTTATGTGGTATCCAGGGATTGAGCTCAGGTTGTTGGGCTCATGTGGCAAAGCGCCTTTACCCTATGAGCCATCTCACCAACCTAACAGGGAGAGTTTTTTTTTTTTTAATAAGGCTGGTAGAGGCCATATCTCAAGGACCTTATCATATTTAAGATGATACACTTAAGATAATTACACTTCATCTTAAGACACTGGGAGTGAGTACTACAAAGAAAGCTGATAAAAAAAAATCACCTTTGTATTTTGAAAATGTTTCTACTGTTGTCAAAGGAAACAAGACCAATTAAGAAACCAATGCAGTATGCAGGCTAATAAGCCACATGGGTGAAAGTATTGCTGATGGGAATATGAATGAAGTACAATAAAAAATGATAGATTCAGAAGCGAAGTTCGCATACACTGAGTCTCAGAGAGAGAGAGAGAGAGATACAGAAGCAGAGACGAGACACAGAGAGACAGGGAGACAGAGACTGGTTTACCCAAATGGTCCTGGGTAGCGCTTGATGACTTAGTGCAACCCAAGCTAGCTTTTCTCTCTCAAGAGTGCAATGGGCACAAACCCTGGTTTGCAGGTTGAAGACATGGACAATGGGCATGGGCATATTGCTTCCTATCCCCAGAACTACAAGAAGGGGAAGGATATTGGAATATCTCTGGCTTACAGAGGGTTACTCTAGCTGTGGGAGTGGATGAGAAACTGGGGGTCGGGGGCGAGCAGAACCAGAGACAGACAGCAAAATCTGCAAGGAGAGATAAAGATGAGCTTTGAACCACCGTTTGTATGCTGACTGCAAACAGTGCTAAACCCTGGGGGGTCATTGCTCAAAGCTGAGTCCTAAGTACAGGGTTCATGACAAATACCTTTCTGTTGCTCTAATTCCTGTTTGGTTTACTTTGTCATAAATCCTTAAATCTTCCTAGGTGCAATATGGCCCAGCAAACTGAACTTTGCCATCAAAAAGATTCTAATCTTGGTTGTGCCAATTATTAGCCAAACAGAATTCAGCAAATCGTTCAATATGGATGATTCTGGATTTTATCATTTATGTCACAAAAATAATACTTCTCAAGTTTATTTTCATGTGGAGGTAGAATAATGTAGTCTAAATGCTGGACAGCTAGAAACATTTCTAAAAAGATGAGGATAGACATTATCATTTTTAGGACTGCCATTTGTGTTAGAATGTACAGTTAGGTCACACACATGGGTTGGCAGAAAATGGTTCTCTCTTTTGGCGTCCTTTTTTGCCTTTTGTATTTGTGTGTGTATACTTCTGAAAACATAGTTCTTACACTTCTAGTATCTTACCCATCAATGTTTATAATAACCTATCACCACCCTTCTGTCTCTGTCTCTCTGTCTCTGTCTCTCTCTCCCTCTCTCTCTGAGACTCAGTGTATGCAAACTTCACTTCTGAATTTATCATTTTTTATTTTACTTCATTCATATTCCCATCAATATGATTCCCATTCATATTCCCAGCAATACTTTCACCCATGTGGCTTATTAGACTGCATACTGCAGTAGTTTCTTAATTGGTCTTGTTTCCTTTGACAACAGTAGAGACATTTTCACAATACAAATAGGGTGTGATAGGGTGGTGATAGGTTATTATAAACATTGATGGGTAAGATACTAGAAATGTAAGATCATATAGCACTCTGTGAGTTATAGAGAGTTATATATACTCACTAAAGAAATGGTCACTGTCTGACAACTTAAACAGTCTTTAGATTGTTTTCTCATCGAACGTCATACATAATCTTAAACAATAGTCTTTCGTGAGCCGTCACACTCTTCCTAAATGATTAACTTCTTGGATTTACCATGGTGCTTAGCACAACATCTGAAATACAACGTAATCTTTAAAAATAGAAATCAAAAGTTACTGAATCAAATTGTAGTCAGGATTTATGCCCTCATGGTCCTCGCTCACTCATTAACACAAATGAACAGCTCACCTCTCCTACTCTTGGTAACAGAACATATTGAAATGTTCATGTATTATTTTAAGTAATGCTAGGTCTCCACAGGCTTAAGAACATATATGAGAAGTGGATGCATCTTGAGAGGAAGCCAATAGTTGTCATCTCCAGATTTTAAAATGAATCCTGCAAAGCAGACATACTCCAACTCTAAGTAGTATTCCAGGCCACTACAGCCATCCTTACTCTGCAGATTTAGTTACATATTCTTGTTTTCTGTGTTATCCCATATTTATGTTATCTGTGGGCAGAAACAGACCCATTGGCCATTATAGTCTCCATATTTCTGAGAACTCAAGGATTAAGAGAGTAGCTCAAACTTTGCCTTGACATTTTCTTCCCTGTTCACTGATGCTGCTAAATTCTCTTTACTTATCCTATACATGTTTCCTGAACATATGAGGACCCTCCCCACAGTTTTTCAGGGAACCCCTAACATAGGACTGTATTAAGGAACTACGAGTCAACATGGAAAGACATTTCTACTATGTGATGATGTGTAAACACCACCAGATGACTCAAGACAAGCCTGCCCCATGTATTCTCAACTGGTTTTTTTCCCTTGGTCTCTTCACATCTAGTCCTAGCTGACACATATCTGTCCCCTTAATTGGTTTTAGTCAATTTTGTTTAGTTTGAGTTCATATAGACCCTGCTGTAAAGGAGAATGCTTCACCATTCATATTGTCTGTCAACCTATTTTGCTCAAAAGAAAATCAAAATGGAAAAAAAGACTGTTTTTCTTCATCAAAGGCATTTTATCTTTGGATCTTTGGTGTTTAGAGGAGAAAATATGTTTTCTTCCTCCACACAGGAACAAAGTAAAAGAGTTCAGAGTCAGATTGAGTAACTGAGCTACCTGTCAAACTTAAAAGGACAGAAATATGTCAAGGTCAATAAAGGTCATCTCAGACATCAATATAGGTCAAGCAGAGATACAGCAATGTCAATGGAGGGCTGACTGACTGAAAATCGGTTTCACAGAAATGTACAGTCTACCAGCAGCAATTGCCCTTCTCCAGGTTGGCTGCTTTGGACAGGCTGGGTATGGGCCCTTGAAAGTAGGAAGTTGGTCCACACAGCCAAACTATAAACCACTTGAGGGAAATGCCCCATCTGGAACACCACATCTGGAACCATGTACAGAAGAATTTCTTCCTAAGAACTTGTCTGGTGGTGACATTTTCAGATGGAGCCCACCTCTTCCCAGCCACTATAGAAATGACAAGAGTGCTGGGCCTTGTGCCAGTCATTGCTGGATACTCCTTTTCCTTGGTGTCTTCCTTTTCTTCTGATCTCACAAAATGCCTGGGATGGGGACATTCGTAAATAATAGAAATGTGTTTTTCTATTCTGGAGGCTTGGGTGTTCAAGATGGTATGGTCCCTGCTGACTCAATGTCTGGTGAAGAGCCATTATTCAAACATGGTACCATAAATGGCAGAAGAGACAGAAACACATCCTGGACTGGGAACGTCCCTTAACCTCTTTTATGAGAATACTAATAAGCTGGCTGTGACAGCAGATGCCTGTCATCCCAGAACTCAGTAGGCTTAGAGAGGAGGATTGTCACAAGTTTGAGGCCAACCTGAGCCATATAGTGAGACCAGTTCTCAGAAAACAAACAAACAAACAAGCAAGCAAAAGCACTAATCTATCCATAAGAACAGAGTCCCTGTGGCTTAATATCTTTCCAAATGCCTTAACAATTACTATCACCTTGGATATTAGGTTGCCACATAAGAATATGGTAATGATGTGTACACTCAAAATGTAGCAAATTGCAAAGCTGAGTGGCAGCTTATTGTTAACGGGTCATTCAGAAAAAAATTCCCTGAACAGTGCTTTCCTGACAAGGGACATCTGAGCAACTGCTTATTCTCTGTGGGTGTGTGAGGACACAGTAAGAAGAGGTTGTATTCCCCACAGTGCAGAAGCATCTTAATTTGGGAACATATTCTTCTTGACGGCTGTTGGAGCCAAACTCTGAGCTTTATATTCTACAGCTTTCCAAAGACATGGACTAACCTTGTCCCACAGCTTTATCTTGTGCTGCTTCAATCGCTAGAAAGTTTGTGATTCCTGAGTCTCAACTGTGTCCTCCTAATCACAACCCCAGTCACCCTAGTTGGGATGAAAGAACTTCTCCCTCTCAAATAGAATGGACTCTTCTCTACTTAAGACATCCAAGCAATACAGCCCTTGTGATACTGCTTCTTAATTCAGCCCTCTCTTGAGATTCTTAAGACCAAATTTTTAAGGAATCAGTCTAACATATTTAGGAAAGAAGAAGTAAATATGTGTGTGTGTGTGTGTGTGTGTGTGTGTGTGTGTATGTGTGTGTGTGTGTGTATCTGAGTAAAGATATAGAGCAAATATGGAAACATGATAATCACTTGTATATAATATTTAAACTGTTGGCCAGTCTAAAGTTTATAGTCTAGAGTTGAAGAAATTAAACAAGATTTCCATAAATGAAATAAGTTAAACAAAATGTTTATTACTCCACCTACCCATTAATCATCAAATGTAATATTATGATCAATTTTCAATAGTCAGAAGAGAATTCTTCCTTCCTCCAGGCATCTCAAAATGCTAATGCTCTTTTTTCAGTGCCATGGAAGTATTCATCTCCTTGCTCATCTATGTGTTCACATCACAAATGCAATTGGGATAATCCTGGATCAGATAAACTGAGGCAAGAGTGACACAACCATATGAAAGATGAACTAAGTTTGTCACTAATGAATATGAAGGTTTTGATGTATCTACTTTGGGGGTAATTACTGTTATTTCACATTTTAAGATACAATTAATACTTATTATCATAAAGAGCAAATTTGAATGACTCAAATTCATATAAGTTAAATTTACTATATTTGCTGTTTTGGAAGTCCAGGAATGATTCATGATTCTGTGGTTTTTGGTTTGTGTGCTTATATCATGATACTATGACAGCTACATTGCTAGGTGAAAGGAATTTTTCAGTGCCATTTGAGTCTCATGAGGCAAGAATTATATATACACTGTGCCCTTGACTCCAGAATCAATGAATCACACATGACTGTGCTGTCTTCTTAGTGTCAAATGCATCATATTCTTAGCCAATTTTTGTATCCTCAACCTCATGAAAAATATAATAATGTTGTGACTGATGATTTAATGGCTCTGAGGAGTCTATATTGATACAAATTAATCATCTTGCCACTATATTCTTTTTTTATTATGTATTTAATTTACGTCCATAACATCATTATCTATTCTATACCACTGAATATGTCACTATGAATTTGGTTTTCTGTTAACTATATTAGATGCCATTGTTATGTGTCTTTGATGAAAACCATAGTGCATGTCTCTTACTATTCAGATTTCTTTAACGTAAACGTCTAACAATACCCTTTCTATTCTTGTTTCCTTCTAAAATCTTAGTCCATGGTCATGGCATTCCTGCACTGTGCTCAGAATCGCTGCTCGCTCCACTCTTACAGACACCAAAAAGAAGAATAGTTACAAGGCCTACTGTTAGGTGAGAGAAGTGATTATATTCCTGCAAGGGTAATACCAACTTGAGGAAAGAAAACGTAAACACCTGATGAAAACAAGACAGGGCCAACTGAAAAGGCCTAGGAGTGGAGTAGAGCAGAAGGCTCCAGAGCCCTGGGAAGAGATAGCCACACACTCCTGACACCTGTGGGACCACTGAAATGGAGTTTGTGGAGAGAGTGGAATGGATGCCCTAGGTAACGTTAGCAGAGAGTGAACTGGGCAGAGGATATTTGCCTCCATCTCTGCCACCATTTTATACTACCAAGAGAGGCTTCTCTGCTGAAATATAAGAAAGAGACATGATGGCCCTATCTGCGCAGTATAAGCCAAAGATTCAGTGGAGACAGAGTCTAAATCCGTCTTGTACCCAGTGTAAATGTGATTTGACCCAAACCAACCCATCACCTCACTAAAGAGGACAGAGAAAAAAAAGAAAATTTGCCTAAATAACTGTGAAAAACAATGTTTTGACTAAAAGCTATAAGGTTAAAGACAAAAGAAATTGCATGTAAGTACTGTACTCTAGTTGTTAATAGTTCTCATGGAAATATGAGTCAATAATTCTGAAGCTCTTTAACATGTATCCTGGGATTGAACAAATGTATAAATTGAGGGCAGATAGTGGGAGAAAATCCCCACTATCAAAAGAAGAGTTATGGATCAACAAGAGGGTAAGTTCAGATGAGCCCTGTGGTTCTGAAATGGAGTCAGAGTTATCAGGTGGAACTCATATACACACAGATGATAGATAGATAGATAGATAGATAGATAGATAGATAGATAGATAGATAGAAGATAGATATAGATAGATTATGAATGTGTACATCCATATATATATATATATATATATATATATATATATATATATATATATATATATCCACATACTTAATGTTTCTTGGCTCTATTCTCTACAAAGTCATAGAAATATTGAGCCCTCACTAGTAAGGGACAAAGCCTCTCAGATCTTTGCAATACCATTCTTTAATGAAAGGAATCAGGGCTGCCTTGAAATGGCTGTTCTAAGGAAAGAGAATGGAAAACACAGAATCTGTAGCATCTTGTAGTGTCAGGAAGTGAAAAATACTTAAAAATGAAAAATGCAGTATAGCACAAATCCTAATTGTTCTTAATAAAACTCAGAGCCAGGTATCAGGGTAAATGCCGAGAGATCAGAGAGACAAAGGACCAAGCCACAGTTACCTCTCACCTCACCAACTCTTTAGCCAAAAAGATTGAGTTCCTGTCTCCTCCTGCCTTATATTCCTTTCTCCATCCAGCCATAACACTTCCTCTCTCAACCTCCCTAGTGCTGGGATTAAAGGCATGTGTGCCTCCCAAGTACTGGGAACAAAGGAATGAGATCCCAAGTGCTGGAATTAAAGGAGTGTGCCACCACAACCTGGCCTCTATGAGTAACTAGTGGCTGGTATTGACCTCTGATGCTTGGGAAAGCTTTATTTGTTAGAGCATACACAAAATATCACCACAATGCAGACACCTGAAAGGCATACTATACCAACCTGAAAGGAGGCCAAACATCCAAAGCTGTGATAATTTGAGTAATAAAATATATAACTGCATTATTGCCCCCAATCCAGAAAGAATATTGTGTTCATTTTGATATAAATAATTGAATAACTGTGAAGGAAATCTGTCTTCCTGAGGAATTCTAATGAGGCATGTACATGGCTCCCTTCCAGAAGTTTAATATCTTTCATTCCTCATATTCTGGGTGAGCTCTATAATGGTTTGCTTCCCCAAAAAGACTATGTAAAGGTAAAAGTAATAACTTCACAGGGAAGATACTTGGCAAATCCACCTTTAAAGAAATAAGTCATTAATCTAACATCCCAGTATTAAATCATATTGACATCATATCACGTCCTCAGTGTGTTATGAGACCAACTTTACATACACATGCACAAATACAAACACAAACAGGGACAAACACACACAAACACACACACACACACACACACACACACACACACACACACACACACACACACACCAGTGGGCCTGCAATATTCTGGTAGCCCAGGCTTCTGAATCATGAAGCAAAATACAGAGACAAACAGGTAAATGATAGACAGATGGGAATTATCCCCCAAAGGCTGCCCTCCCAAAACCAGAGCTGACCTGGGCTTAGTTTCAGGTCATCTTAGTTTCAGATGTTGACTCTATGGGAAGCAGGAGAAGTGGAGGCTCAGGGAAGATTGCACTGTGGAGCACAATTCTCTCTAAGTGTGAAGTTCCCCTTTGGTATCTAGGAGTGGTTACCGAGGCAGTGTCTTCCAGATAGTGCATCTAGATCTGGCCCCTATTTTTTTTTCCTTTTTTCTTTTCTTTCTTTTTTTTTTCTTTTATTTTACAATACAATTCAGTTCTACGTATCAGCCACGGATTCCCTTGTTCTCCCCCCTCCCGCCCCCCTCACCTTCCCCCCAGCCCACCCCCCATTCCCACCTCCTCCAGGGCAAAGCCTCCCCCAAGGACTGAGATCAACCAGGTAGACTCAGTCCAGGCAGGTCCAGTCCCCTCCTCCCAGGCCGAGCCAAGTGTCCCTGCATAGGCCCCAGGTTTCAAACAGCCAACTCATGCAATGAGCACAGGACCCAGTCCCACTGCCTGGATGCCTCCCAAACAGATCAAGCCAATCAACTGTCTCACCCATTCAGAGGGCCTGATCCAGTTGGGGGCCCCTCAGCCATTGGTTCATAGTTAATGTGTTTCCATTCGTTTGGCTATTTGTCCCTGTGCTTTATCCAACCTTGGTCTCAACAATTCTCGCTCATATAAACCCTCCTCTTTCTCGCTAATTGGACTCCCGGAGCTCCACCCGGGGCCTAGCCGTGGATCTCTGCATTAGATCTGGCCCCTATTGGTCCAGTTGAATAGCAATACCTTACTAAATTGTCCGCTATACTTCCTGGTTTCCACCAGGCCAGGTCCCAATCTTCATTCTATCCTTCCAGTCTTTCTCCTGCCTTGGACACTTTCATCAGGAGGCCAAAGCACAGGTTGAGGGAGATGTGAGTGTGGCATTTAAGAGGATTGAAAAGGACCTTTCTTTAAATGTGGTCTCCTCATCTTTTCAAGTATCATGCTTTAAATGAAACTATAAAGGATCACTAAGGGCCGGTTGTTGAATAATAGGCACAATTTGAAACCAAAGATATAAAATAAAAATTTCATATGGCTATAAATGACTATGAATGTAAATTCATAGACAATGCTTGGGTTAAGTCTTCAAAATTCATAGACCAGAATATATATGAGCAATCACCTCCTGGGACAGAGAAAAGAATCTAGCATTGAATGTAACTTCTAAATTTTTATACGACTTTTTCACCACCCAACTCTTGTGCTTCATCAATCCAGTGTCCTTCAGCACCCCTCCAGATCACCCAGTCCCCTCTTCCAACATTGCTTCTTGAGGCTTTATGCTATCATCCTGAACTGTAGTGAATTTTTCTCAATCACTTACTTTATCGGTTCACCGAGCCACCTTTAAAGTCATTCCTGTCTCCTTTGTCCACAACTCATTCTTAGAATCCCACTGACAAAGGAAAGCCATGGTTCATAAGCTTTTAGTCTCTCATTCAGAACTCTCATAATGTTGAAATTAGTTTATATGCTCACTGACCACAACTCAGGAGAATATTGATATTTATTTTCATCAGGTTGCCCATAAGGAGCTATATTCTCTGCTGAGGGAAAGAAGAGAGAAAACTGAGTGTTTCCCAGAGCCTACAAGGCTGTGGGGGTGAAGAGCACCTGAGTATTTCCCAGAGCCTACAAGGCTGTGGGGGTGAAGAGTGCCTGAGTACTTCCCAGAGCCTCTCAGGGGGAGCATGCCTTTGGAAAATACAGTCGTGAACAACAGAGTAGATTCTTTTCATTTTTTATTAATTGCAGTACAGAGAAAAGAAGTCAAATGTTTAAAGAAATTTGTGTTCCTTAGGATGTTGATTTTACACCAACAGAAAAGATGAGTAAGGCTTGAGTCTTCATGTCTCTCTTTTTCTCTGGGTAGACTGAAAAACAGAAAGGGAAGTGTAAGTGCTCTTTTCAAAATGGAATATGTTTTCCAAATCTATTTTTAGAAATGTTGAATCTCTTAGATTTTTGTTGCAATTTTCCCCAGTGTAGACAGCCTAAGCATGATCTACATTTAGCTGAACTCTCTCACTCAGGGGCAGATGATACACTGTTGCATGCTCTGACACCTCCTCTTCATCACTGGTCCCATCAGGGCCCTCAAGTGTAAAAGTCAGAGGTCTCACCATTTCTAAAGATCTACTTATTCCCTAATTTATTAAACACGAAGCTGTCTTCTCAGAACGCAACAAAATTTCCTTTTCCTTCTAAAATGGAAATAATTTTGAAATAACCCTATATTTGTAGGTTCTTTGCTTGAATACACAAGAAGTATGTGTTTTGATATGGAGAAACAATTTTCTTTCGTTATCTTATTCCATTGTAGGTCTGTTTTTTAAATTCTCTTCCAAAATATTTCAAACAAAATTGATCAACATAGCTATGTTCAAGTATCTACATTTTCAAAGGAAGCTGTTTTGAAATAGGAATAGCTTGGCATGTGGCACAGCAGAGACTCCAAAGCAGATCATTTACTATGAAACAGGAACCCCCATAAAACAGTTCCATCGAATCTTCTGGTGGAATGAATTTACAGAATTATTGGCTCAAAGTCTGCAGAATCAACAGTACACAACTGTTTTGACTTAAAAAATGTTCTTTCATATGGCTTCAGTTTTATTCTTAGGCTACCCTTGACTGGGCTAACATGTGTGACTCCATGTAGTGCACCATGTAAGTCATAACAGAACCGTGATTAAGTCCTCAGCTCTGATGTGAATTCTCCAGTTTGGCTTCTTCTCTCCCTAGTTTGGCTGCCCCTTGGGTAAATTGCACTGATCTGGGCCTTTATGTATTCATTTTCTTATCTGAAAATGGAACCCAAATCAGTGAACATATGTGAGGGGCTAAGAGTGGTGGCAGGTGCTAGTCTACATGGCTCTTGCCAAATGGTCAGCAAATCTTAGCCATTTTAGGAAAAATGATGATGATTACTTTTTTTTTTAAATCCCAAATACACTTACCTGAGATGCTTGTGATTGTGATGTGTTTAGGCTAAGGCAGCTTGGCTTGCAGCAACAAGTTTTGGGCCCTGAACACACACACAAAAAAGATAGATGTTAGAAAAATATTAGAAAGACTATTAGAATTTGCACTTCCACAGTTATCAGTGTTAACGAAGTAAATTCACATGCCTTGTATCACTTAACTACAGTTCTCCTAGAACTCTTAAAACAAAGCTCACTGATATCTGTTGTATCCAAAAGAATAAAGTAAACTCTTGTTAGGCCATAGGGGGAAATGTGAAATGATTCAGACATGTAACTGGAAATGTTCACCTCTCATGTGTGAAATTAGTCAATTCAAAATGTAACATTTCAAGACAAGGTTTAAATGAGTTAATGATTCTGGGCTTTACAAATATTTCTATGTTCTTTTTTTTTTTTTTTTTTTTTTTGGTTTTTCGAGACAGGGTTTCTCTGTGTAGCTTTGCACCTTTCCTGGGACTCAATTGGTAGTCCAGGCTGGCCTCGAACTCACAGAGATCCGCCTGGCTCTGCCTCCCGAGTGCTGGGATTAAAGGTGTGCGCCACCACCGCCCGGCCCTATTTCTATGTTCTTAAGTGTCATACGTTTGGAACTGAATGGCTTTTACAAACATTTTATATGCTACAGTGTGGTAGGACATAAAAATTAAGAACTATGTAAGTCAGTTTGTGTTACAGTTCTGTAGTGAACACAATCTAGATTGATCACATTATTCAGCATATGAGTGTCTAATGCCCAACCTGATCAAATGCACAAAAAAAATGGAAACTGAACATATCAAAATGCAAAATGCTCTATTACCTCTTCAGAGAAGCAGGCCTCCTTGTCGTCAGCCTTGCAGCACTTATCCAAGAAAGCTGCAAAATCACCCATCACGGTCTTCAACTGGTCACCTGTAGCCTTGGGTTTGTGTTTCACCAGCTCAGCAAGTGCCCTGCATTAGGACAGAGATCAGGAAGAGCAAGGAAATGTTGACTCCCATGCATGAAACCAAGACATCAAGGATGCAAGGCCACAGGTCAAGTTTACAAATCTTGGAGCCAAGTGACTTTGGCTTCCAGGACCAAGCACACCATTGCCAACCTTAATATTCTTGACTATGTGTGAGGGTAATAAGTGTACTAGGCTAGGACTGGATCAGATAGAATAATCAGTGCAAGTCACTCTCTGTTTTATGTAGTTTCCGGAAAATTCCTGAAAAACTTCTCTCTTTGCACTTAGTATACAGAATATGGCTCTCTAACATCTGCCCCATTTGAAGCTAATAATGGGGATGTTATAAGAATTAAAACAAGCCAAGCAAGAAGAGACTGCTGGGTCTTTGTCATTGATATTTGTAGACCAAATAGTACCGGAGAAAAAGAGTTTTGTAGGGGATGAATCTGGTAACATGGTCTGGACCACCAACACATCTTCCTACAATTCATGCTGTTGGAATCTCTCTCAAGAACATTGAAGAGTCCACCCTCCTATGTGCATTTTCAGCTGTTTCTTTTCCTATTCTCAGAAGTCACACTGTAGCCTTGTCTTGTCTCTG
The DNA here is from genome assembly GCF_949786415.1 of Peromyscus eremicus. Taxonomy (NCBI): domain Eukaryota; kingdom Metazoa; phylum Chordata; class Mammalia; order Rodentia; family Cricetidae; genus Peromyscus; species Peromyscus eremicus. The sequence goes on along the minus strand of NC_081426.1, from coordinate 81,290,716 downwards.
TTATGGCTTCATCATGGAACAATTACAGATAATTATTCATACCTTGAAATAAATTCTTCTATGATTTCTAGGGCCAATTTTATATCTATATAAGTTCACCAGTTAGCTATTTAGCATTTTCTACTGTGCCTCAACTGGAATTGTAGTCTTCTGTGGTTTTTATCCACAGTATTAAAGATATTTTATTTGAAAGATTTCAATACATTTTTTTCACATAGAAAAAAGTTGACACTCTTTCAACTCAATAATGCCAACATCTGAACAATTCTCTCTAAGGTATGTAATCACTGCATCAATAAAACTATCCAATTGACAGTTCTCCCTGTCTATACTACAGACATCTGCAATAAGAAAATGTAGCTCACGTTTGTTTCTTCATCTGTTTCTCCTTCTCTGGAAGTGTGCAGATATCAGCATGGAAGGTGAAAGTCTCAGCTTTAAATTCCTTGGGGACATATGTTTCATCAACTGGCAGAGCAGAGAAGCATGGTCGCCTTTCCACCACAGATCCAGTACAGCACTTGGTGACCTGCTCACTCACTGGGGTCTTCTCATGCAGCACACATACACGGTTCAGGATTGCAGCCAGCTAAGGAATAGACAGGCAGAGGAGCAGAACAGTCAATAGATCCACAGACACTCCCTTTCTGATGCACTAAAAGAATTGCCATATTGAATTAATAACTGTGAATTCAGCCTTGATTGCCATAGTGATTTATTTATCTTTGAAACCAAATATATGCCTTATAAAAATTCTCTTTCAGTTAAATATAGGTGCCCATATCAGCTACCATATACACATGCACGTATCAGCACACCCTTGCTCCTAAAAGTCAGATTTATCAAAGTCTAAAGACAAAAGCCCAGCACTGCTGACTTTATCGTAGTTTAAAAGACTCACATAGTCTTCCACGCAGGGCAGTCTCTTTTCTTCAGGAAGCACGCAGCACTTGCTGCCCACTTTTCCTAGGTTTCTTGCAGCTTCCACAAGAGTTGGAGTCGACACCTGAGGTGCTTTCTGGGTGTAACGAACTAGGAGCCTGTTATAAAAAAATAACTTATTTGTTTCCATCCAGACAGGAAACTTGTCTGGTGTAAAATATTTCAACAAGAGAAAACTTACCCCAAGTCAACTAAGATATTTTTTCCACATGAACCAAAGTTCTTCACTTCCAGGAGGATAGCACAGTATTAAAGGAAGGCCTTGTCCTGAACTACTAACTAAGTGACCATGAAAACTCCCTGGAGCATATGATCTTAGTCTTAGTTCTGTACTAAAATCATAAGGAAGTGAGTTACATTTCTCTAGTCTAACAGTATTAATGTACTTGGTGTTGCTTGAAATAAATTCTATCACAAACTTACACATATCAACACTATGATAAACTTAAAAAATGGCTGGTTTAATAAAGACAGTGCAAGGATTAAACCAAAGGAACTAATGTGACTGCCTGGTACATTATCTAGCATCTAATAACATCTAGTATTTAATAATGCACCATAATAATAAAAGTCAGTGTATGACTGTAGTTCACTCAAGTGAAGAAATCATGTCAACTCCAAAGGCTAGAGTTAGAAGAATGCTAAAATGTAAATGACCTGAATAAGGAATAATGTGTCTTCACTTTACCTCCATAGATAAGGTTCTATGGGATTGGGACATTACTCCAGCAGGGCATTCAGTCTCTATCTCTTCTAGGAATGAAATTCCATAGGAATACAATGTCACACACAACTATCAAAGTTTAGGTTTAATTCCCAAGTTCTAATGTTTCCCGAAGGGAACCCTTATTCATGTATCATTTGAATGTTATCTAAATCTTTTGTTATATTTTTGTGTTCAGCATTCCTATCAATTCTTGAACTTCTGCTGTCCAAAGCATGCTACTTCTTGTTCTACCAAATATCGTTCTACTGTTTGCTCATAAACTCTACCTACCCTTCAAAGGATACTCCCAGTTCCAAGTTATCAAGGTTTCCTATGAGCCCTCAAAACTGTATACACCCAAAAGACCCGTGTTTTATATTATACAGGGATATAGTCCTCTCCTACAAAGGAAGTTATCTACTCTCCAGAATATTTGATACATAGGAATTATCAATAATATGTTTTTATTACTAAGACCATATACTGGGTGGCCTAAACGTTGTTTTAAATAATTACAAATTGACCAAGGGGAAAAAATAGCTGAAAAACTACTCACGCATTTTGGAATCCATACTCGCCAAGCTTCTCAAAAAGTTCACAGTTAGATTTGACTAAGTTCTTAGGTTCTTCTACAAGAGGCTGAAATTCATCAAGCTGCAACATAAAAGAATTGTGTTTATAGCATCCTTCCTGAGAGCCCAAAGAAGGTTACTTGCATTTCTCCCTTCCTTCTGTCCAAAGACACTTCAGGAGATCTTCCCTGTCATGTCTGTCACACTACATTTAAATTGTTCTTTTTATTTGCAAGGTTATTTGGTGCAAGTCAAAAAGAATCTTTAGGCTCTGGAATTGAATGGCTGTGTTTGAACCAGGTCACCTGACTTGTTTTCTTGTGCAACTGTTCTTCCCATGTCTAAGCTTCAGACTGATCCCTTCTACAGGGGTATTATATGTACTTAACTAGTTCTGTTAACCAACTAAGTGGATGAAATTAAAATCACACCTAGTGAACAGCAGACCTTCAATTGACAGGGCCATCCTTTTCAGGCAATCTCTCTAGTTGGATCTTGAGGTCTCTGAGATGAAAAATTCTAATTCCAGACTCAGTCACAGAGTGATGCCTGGTATTCAGCAGCTTCTTTGTAAAATATTATTCTCTTCTGGCCCCAAATAAGTCAGAAACCAGTGTGTGTTGACAGAAACCCTGATGTCCTCCACAACAAACTTGCTCCAAAACCTTCTCCAAAATGTTTGAAAGTATTTTAAAGTAGTAGAGTATACAAACTCCTTTGAGATATTATTGCTAATAGTGAACAATTTGGGGTATCGGGTTAACTGTCTTCAAATCTAAATTAAATAAATCTCTTTTAGTTGGCATTTGAATTTACTCTATATTATTTTCAAGAGTATGAAAGGGGAAAAACTATGATAATGATTTTGTGCAAGTAAAGATTCCTTCCTTTCTTCAAACCTTCCCTTTCTAGAGTGATTATTAGAAGTTTCCTTACATTTTATCCAGTGTTTATCCTATAATGATTAACAACTTTAAGAGCTCAGGCTTGCCTACATCTCAAGAAAATATCTGAATTGACCTATATATCAATTCTCATTAGTCCATCACTTCCTTTCTCCTTATAGGAAGTGCTGCCAGGAGCTGCTGTGCTCTTGGCCTGTGGAAACGTACCACTTTGCCGTAGCATGCATGAGGATCAGCTTCAGCACAGCACTTTTCTAATGTGGCTTCATATCTCTTAGCAAGTCTCAGCAACAAGGCAACAGAGTAGTCAGGGTGCCTTCTTGAGTATTCATTCAAAAACCTAATGAAGATGAACATACAGAGTTAAATAGATGAGGAAGTAACAGATTGACATAAGTAATCTCAATAGTGATTCACATTCCAGGCATCCTGCATTGGAATGAGCTCCGTGCAGGAAACTAAGCAGCAAGAAGTTGAGACCAGATATAACTCTTCCCAGGTTCAGCTTTCCCACCTCGATGTATTTACTGTTCTGCAGGGGCAACTTATTAACACTATCAGTGCATTAACCTCCTCCAAATAGAAGGGAAAGAAGGATAGCATCTCTCTAACAAGGTGGGTTGGGATAAATACATGGCACACTCTATCACAGCACACAGAGACTGGTGAATATCAAATGATTGATTCATGGTTATTTTTACTGTATATCTAGTTTGTTTTGAATTATGTCTCCAAAGTATCTCAGCAAATGAGTAAATAGAGACAATGCTGAAAGTTCCTTTTTCTTCTACATATAAGTAAAATCTTTTATTAAGTACTATCTAGTGCATAGTGTACAATCATAATCTAATAATAAAACAATATAATTAATTATTGCAGTTACTGGAAACATATAGTCATTTGTTATTAATTGTATCCTGTCTTGCTACACAGAGACATTCTGGTCTTTTCAAACAAATATGAAACAGCTAGTATCATATTGGTGTTTATATGTATATGTTTGTGTTTTATATACATAAATATCAATATGACACTAGTTTAGATAGGTAGGTAGATAGATAGATAGATAGATAGATAGATAGATAGATAGATAGATAGATAGATATTCTTCCTGTAATCACACAGATGAATAGATATAGGTGGACAGGTAAGGAGATAGTTAAATAATACATAATATGTTTAAATGCATTAGATAAGAAATCTACTTATAAGAATGATTAAGTGATAAATACAATTTATATACTCATGGAATATTTCTAAAGATTTCCAGAAATATCCCTGTGAGGTAAGGAACATTGAGTTTATGCTAAATTCATGTATGATTCCATAACAATATTTAAAATTACTTAACATACTTTTCAGGTAAATTTTAAAGGCTGAGAAGGAGAAGGGTGAACAAATTTCCTGGGAGCCACAGAAGTCATGGTAACTCCAAAGAAAGCTTGGTGTAGCTTCCTAATTTCTTCAATTCTGCCAAAACTATGAAAGGAGCCAGGCATGGTGGCACACGCCGTTAATCCCAGCACTTTGGAGTCTAGCCTGGTCTACATAGTGAGTTCCAGGACAGTCAGAGCTACACACACAGTGAGACCCTGTCTCAAAAACAAAACAAAAACTATGAAAGGAAAGGCAAATACTCACTTGCCCAGGAAGATATCTTTGGCCTCAGCATAGTTCTTGCACACTTCACTATCCTCAACAAAATCAGCAGCCAATGAAGGCAGATCAGTAGGCATGTCATCATTTTCTACCTCACCAAGGCAGTGGGATTTCTGCAACACTGGTTTGTCACAGCAAGCCTGCAGTTTGCTAGAGATAGATGCTTGGTTTTCACACATGTACTTGGCAAGCTCCGCCTATAAGAAAGGAAAACAAATGTTTAGAGAAGTTATCTTTGCTACATTTTTTTCCCACACACCTTTGTTATGTGGGTAAAGCATATTCATCCTGCTCTAGACCATACATAACCAAAGCGGCTTCTGCAAACACATTCTCACCCACACAGTGCTTCAGAGCCTGCAGACTCAAGATGCTGTGAATAAAACATTTAGATTCAAGAAAGACTGTTCAGGAACTAGTTGTTTATTTATTTATTTAAATTGATTAGCTTTGATGGTTTATTAACTTTATGTTTCTATGACTGAGATACTTTAGGTTATTTTTTCCACAAAATTTAGTGCTATTTTCCAAAGTATTCCTCCCAAATTAAGGTGGGTATTTTAAAACTAAAACTATTGAGCAGAGTTACAGGACCTGCTTACATACATAACATATCGATCTTAAGTTTTCCAGGGTTATAATAGCAGAAGAAGATTTGGTTATATTTTTAATCTTTAGAAGGAGGAAGTGAAGGATATAGTAGTACAACTTTGGAGAAAGTGAGATCATAGCAAAAATTTTTGTACTTAACCCACAGTTAATTAGGGGAGAGACTATGGAGGAATAACTGCACCAATTTTTAAAAGCCTCTCCAATCTGTGGGGTCCCCAGCCCCGCTTCTCTCCCCAAAACATCTTAGAAATCTACATTTGTAACTGTTCTTTTTCCCTTTAAGCCTCCTCAGAATGTAGCTGAACAGAAGAGATTCAGGTCATTTAACAATTCAGAAAACTGTTTTGGGTTTTTTTTTTCTGTTTGTTTTTGGTTTTGTTCTGGGTTTTTGCTTGTTTGTTTGTTTGTTTGTTTGTTTTTTCTGGAAAGTGTCACAAAGCAAGGAAAGCTTGGTAGAATAAAGGAGAGCCCAGAGACCAAGTCAACCACCATCAGTGTTCATCAATGCAGCCAAACACATCCACTCACTGACTGTGAGCATGTAACAACTCCTTACCCTGTCATCTGCGCATTCAAGCAGGTCACCATGGCAGCACTCCTGGGTGACTTTGGTAAGGTCTGTTGCCAATTTGCTAATTTCTGTGAAGTCAGCGTTGGGGAATTTCTGGCTCATACGAGCTACTGCCCTAAAAAGAAAATTTCCCCATCAAAGAATTATTATCATGTTGTATTTGTAAGCAGTGAAAAGATACCATTTATAACAAGGAAATTCAAAAGTGAAATGAAGAAAATTATAAAAATTCATTAGTTCTTACAATGCAAGTTCTGACACAATAGTTAATAGTTACATTTTCCTTTGGCAGAATTATCTACTGAAAGAACGTGGGTGGTGCATGGAAAGCCAATGCCTCATAAAATTAAAATCAAAGAGAAATTACTAAAGGGTGGCTGTCGGAGGGGCATCAAGTTTTGAGTCCTCACCTGGCTTCTGTCCCGGGCTTGGTCACATCTTAGCAATGTGATCTCAAGCAGACTTTAGCTTTTAAAGTGTTACAACACAATAAATTAAAAGATCCATGAAGTTAAATTACATAATGACATAACAGTGTTTTCTTATCTGGAAATGAAGATTCATCATCTTTTGTCTTAAATAAGACATATCTTTCTGAATTCTAAATGTCTGTGGAGGGAAAAAATTCCCGAACTTCTAGAGAATTAGAGAGTTTTTATCATGGATCCTTCTGTCAAGAAATTGTTCCAGCAGACAGCCTCTAAGCTCTATGGCAAGATGTCAAAAGCCAAGATCTTCATTATTTCAAAAAAAATTTTTCAGTTCTATAGCTCTGATAAAGAAACTTGTTTGCAAGAACCAATCATAGCCCATGTAACAGTGTGTTGTTTCATGTTGGAGTTGCTATATTTATTGATCTGATTGGCTTTAAGAATTTGGAGCCGGGCGGTGGTGGCGCACGCCTTTAATCCCAGCACTCGGGAGGCAGAGCCAGGCGGATCTCTGTGAGTTCTAGGCCAGCCTGGGCTACCAAGTGAGTCCCAGGAAAGGTGCAAAGCTACATAGAGAAACCCTGTCTCGAAAAACAAAAAAAAAAAAAAGAATTTGGATATTAAGGATGACTCAGTGAGGATAATTCCTGCTGACAGTCTCTAGAGAACACACACAGTGTCTGTCATCTCCATTTTCTCTCCTGGTGGGTTGATTCACTATTGACAAACAGGAGAGGTGCTAGAGAGGCAGGCACATTAGTCTTGACTTACATATTAAAGGATGCTCCCGGACTCAGCTACATGATATAAAAACAAGAGAGGGTGGAGCAAACACATGAGATTAGGGACAGAATTGGAGTTGTAAGAAAAGTCAAAGTAATAACTCCAAATTGGTTGATGGCTGAATTCTATTATCCAGACATTAAACAGTCAATTTCTGATTGAGGGAAAATAAATTAAGTAAATTAATTACATTGACTGCGACTGTATGTTTTTAATCTTTTAAAATGAGATTCCTGGTCTTTATAAACAAATGGTACTTAAATGCCTGTCTTCTGTTAGACAAAAAACAAGTCTTCTAAGTTCTTTGACAACTTAAAACAAAAACGCTGAGACAAAATTGTCAAATTATTATGGTTATTCTGATATCACCTCTATCAACTTTTTGTGAAGTACATTATAAGTGCACAATCTTGTAGACTGGACATTTATCATTATCAAGATGTGAACTGTTACATAAAAAACATGTACCATGCTTTGAAAGCTCTCTCTCCAAATTTCTGAATACTGGAGCACTTCAGTCTTTGGTGGACAGAGGAAGACAATGCTTTCTCCTTCAGAGCTTCAACCTACAAAAAGAAATCCAGTTGAAAAAATTTGGAAAAGGTAATTTCTACACACACACACACACACACACACACACACACACACACACACACCCTCAAAACTTCAGACAGCTCTGTGCCAAAATAACTTGTTTGGGTGGGGAGTTGAAATCAGGACCTTGTGCGTGTTAGGCAAGGGCTCTGCTGCTGAGTTGCACCCTCCCTCCCAATGAAAATTTTAAAAGATAATTTACATCTGAATTCACAAGTACTCCTTTTGACATGTGATTATTTTGATACCTAAGGGAACAAAAATCAGTCTGGTCATAGTGGAGGATTCTAGATACTTAAAAAGCAGTATAGAGACATTGCCAGGGGAAAGGTCCTGATATGTATAGTAATACCCAGGGCATATATATATATATGTATATATACATATATGTATATATATGTATATATACATATATATATGCCTGTAGTGACTTTTTAATTGTGTAGCTAATTCATCTAAGTCCTTACTTCATCACTTTTCATAAAATGAGTAAGTGCCTAAGAAAAACAAATGATTCACATAATAAATATTGATGGAAGGAAGGAATGGATTCCAACATCTAGCCTCAGTAAAATGCACTGCTTTAAATTTTATCTCCATTAAAATGTTCCAAGGAAGGACTAAAAAATAAAAAGCAAAAAACAAACAAAATAGCCCTTGCTGTCCAGTGTGACAAACGCTATTATACTCCAGAAGTCACCACCATAAAGAATGGGAAGACAAGTAAACACACACCCAAGAATTCCCTCTCTAGACCATCACTGCTAAATCTTAGAAGGAAGAAAGGTATGAGAACTAAAAGCCATTTGGTAACTTAGAGTGAAGAAGGTTTTCTAATGACATAGAGAAGTCTCATTCAGAGATTCAGATTTCCTAAATCAACCATAAGATGGTCAAATCTCTGGGTTTGGTATACAGAGCAGTTCTGTCCCCATCTTCCCAGGGGTCACCTTTGGTGTCAAGCAGGCAGCTTTGTCAGCTTCTGCACAGCACTCAGTCATGATGGCACTGTACTTCTCAGCATAGTAAAGGAGCTCTGGGCCATAGAAGTAAGGATGTCTTCTGCCGACTTCATACAAATAGCTGAGTTATGGAAGAAGAAGAAAGCAGGCAATCATTTCCCACAGCACATCACACTACAGAAATGATCAGTCAACCCAAATCCAAAGATTTGTAATTGACCAAGTTTACTCATTGTGGCCATGAGTGATGGCCTGTCTCTGTTGTTCTCAAGTGAGAGAAGGTAGATTAAATTTGTGTATCTGCGTGCAAATATTTACATGTGCATATTTTTGGTAAATAGTTAAATTTAGGTGATGTAAAATTGCTGACTAAAATGAAATTGACACAGAGAACATGAACATTACACATACACACACACACACACACACACATACACACACACACACACACACCACTTCAGAATATTTTACAACTTCTCAATCTCAGATTTTTCACACAGGCCATATCTGTTTTCAGGATCAAAATATCCTTGTTTTGTTTTATTATCATTGTGCTTAGTTTTATGGTATCAAATATTATATATATATATATTTTTTTTTTGGTTTTTTGAGACAGGGTTTCTCTGTGTAGCTTTGCGCCTTTCCTGGGACTCACTTGGTAGTCCAGGCTGGCCTCAAACTCACAGAGATTCGCCTGGCTCTGCCTCCCGAGTGCTGGGATTAAAGGCGTGCGCCACCACCGCCCGGCCCCAAATATTATATTTTTAAAAATCACCTCAAGGTAAAACCTTCCCAGTCTTGATGTTGGATATTTGGGGTTTTGATGACTATTAGCATAAGTGTTACTGGCAGAGCTATTGCTCAGCTTCTAATTTAAAACATAGATATCTGTTTACTTACTGTCCCATAAATGAGGCTGAATTTTCCTGAAAGGAGGTGCACATGGTCTCAGCATCTGGCCTCACAAATGGGGGCAGGTTGGGGTTGTCATCCCTGTGTTGCAGGAAACATTCATTTCTTTCGGGTTCTTGTTTCGAACAGCAGTCAGCCAGTTCACCATAGGTTTCGCGAAGACTTGGAAGGGAACAGAGCTTGTCTCCAAAAAGAGTTTGCTAAGTGGGAAACAGAAGCTGTCAAATTCCTGCCAGTACCTGACTTTCTCTATAACCAAAGAGCAATGTAAAAAACTGAATGTGTGGATAAAACTTGGTTATGAAAGTAAGTACCCAGTGTGTAGATATATAGATGATATGTGCATATATTGAAACATCACATGACACCTTGAAATATATCCAATTTTATGTTTTTATATACCACTTAAATAAATTTAAGTATGAAATTTTGTTAATGATATAATTTTTTTTAACTCTGAAGCAAAAGAAAATCACATGAAATCCAGATATTTTCCTCTGATTGGTCTATTTTTGGGTAATTTTGTAATAACCAAGTGCCACGGTACTGTGTTTGGTGAATAAAACAGAAAAACAAATAGCTAATGGCCTTCAAGAATGTTGTCCTACGTGTTTTCTGTCTGGCACTAAAAGCTAGAAGAAAAGCCACTATAATAAAATAAAATCAAGGGAAGCTAGTACTTGAGGGAGCATGTGCATTCATGCTCAGGAGCAGTGTATTCACACAACTTCTCATGTAGTCTGCTCCTTTTGAAGAAGCCCAAGGTTTTGGTAGGTTTCCTGTCAAACTGAGGAATAACACAATCTACTATAAATAATGATAAATAATGAGTGCATTAAAATACAGATATCCCCATTATTCTAGAAACAACACCCATCCAAAAGACTTTATTTGTTAAATAATCCTTCCCTTCCTCATTCATTTTCAATTACAAAAGTCATTTAAAATCGTGGAAATTTTACTGATCTAACCAGAAATTATTAACTTTCAAAAGTGTACTTTTAGGAATATCAAGGTAGAACTGTAATATTTTGTGTGAATCACTAACTCTGCAATGAGAGGAAAAGGTTTCCAGAAGAAAGCAAAAAGAAAGGGCCTAGAGATACATTTGAGAAATGGCTTTGCCCATATATTAAGCAGTCAGAGAAGCTCAAGCCTCAGGTTCTGAAGCCCTACCTGTAAATAGCAGAACTTCTTCTAAATGACTGAAAACCCCACATTTTAATTATGTATAAAATATTCATGTCCCTAAAATAGAAATAAAGAGCTATACTATAATTTTACCCAAGTAACCAAATAGCATAGTAATCAGCTGATGCATTCTGAAGATTAGCACAGTACCATTATGTCAAGAAAACATTAGCCCTCCTAGGCTACTGTAGCATTGCCTGTAATAATCAAAATGTATGAACAGCCTAAACAGGCACCAGCAGATGAATGGATAAAGAAAATGTGGGTGGGCAGATAAAAGTGTGGTGTATACACACTAGGGATTACGCTCAGCCTTTAAAGAGGAACGTTCTGCAACTGCCACCAACATGGGCCAACCTGGAGGACATGTTGGGAAGTGCAATAAGCCAGTCACAGAAAGACACGTTCTGTGTGGTTCTACTCAGATAAGATACCTAAAACAGTTCAATTCACAGACTCCAAAAGGGGTGTGATGGCTGCCAGAGAGAGGAGAAACTCAGTGACTGATCATCTGGCATAGCCTCTTAGTTAAGCAAGACAAATTTTACAGATCTGCTTGATGGTATTTTAGCTATTGTCAATTACAATAAGAGGGTAGAGGGCTCTCACCACAAAAAAAAATAATCAATACATAAAAGCATGCTATTCCTATTTGCCTCTGTGAACAGAAAGCAGATTTTAGAGCTTGGAAAAAATTGTGCAAATAACAAATTGCCATTGAAAATATTATAATTGCTATCTGTAGCCTCCAAGAATCTTTTAACTTGTGAACATGGCTAGAATGTCTCCACTTACTTGCAACTTTGATCATTTAATAATTTTTAATGCTTCTTTTCTTATTTGAAATTACTTTATAATTACATCATTTCCTCCTTCCCTTTTCTCCCTCATATCTGCCCACATATGCCCCCTTATTCTCTTTCAGAACTACGACCTCATTTCTCATTATTTATGATATATATATATATATATATATATATATATATATATATATATATCCCTAAATAGAGCCTGTTAGTCTGTATAATGTTACTTGTGCACATGTTTTCAGGGCTGATCATTGGTATTGAACTAACCAATTGGTTCTCTCTTCCCTGAAGAAGCCAGTTTCTCCTGCTCTTGGCATTCCTTGTTTGCCTGAAGTTCTTTGTGTAGGGTTGAGGCCTTGTGGTCTTTCATCCACCCTGGCACGTCTATTGTGTTGTTACTGTTAAGTTCACATTTGGCCAGTCATGTTGGTGAGACTTTTTGAATCTAGCTTCTGACATTATTAGGAGACAATCTCACAGCAAAATCCCAGTTCCTCTGGCTCTAACAATCCTTCTGGCCCCTCTTCCACAGTGTTCCCTGGGCCTTAGGTGTGGGAGAAAGTATTTGTTTTCCCTTGAAACACTCAGAATTACATAAAAAAAACAAAGGGATCCTCAAAATCAGAATGTACTTACAATTGATTTGTCACAGTTTGCAGCAGACTCGTCAGCAACACATGTTTTTGCAAATTCGGTTATTTCATTCACTAATTTCACATGTTCTTCATATGGGCATTTCTGGAGATGCTGGGCAAGGGTGACCAGGACTCTGAAAACAGACATAGAAATAAAACTTTACTATGAAGTAGTTGGCTTTCCTAAACATCAAATTGTGTACGTGTATACCATCTATATTTTGTCTATCTTTCTTAGAACTCTCTAGAAAGCCTATTCCTGTCAGCTATTCTCTGAGGCATAACCAGGAAGAGCTGCCTTTCCAAGCAAAAGGAACATAGATTCCTACTATGCTGAAGTATAGACACATATGTGTGTCAGTAGATTTATGAACATGGGGCAAACAAGTAAACTATGTTCTAAATACATTTCGTTGTCAAGGCTAGACATTATGTAAGTCCTTTGAGTTATTTCTTTTCTAATCCATATACCGCTGTTAATCGGGGGTATATGACCCTATTGAACTTTTAAATATAAACTTCTCATTTTCACTACATGAAAAGATTTTGGAGGTTGGGGATGTGACTTTATTATAGATCACTTGTTTCACATGTGTGAGTCCCCAGTACTACAAAGACAAAATAATCTTCTCAAAATAGCATGGGGTCTTATTGTGTAAAGAAGAATTAGCAAGTTAGCCTCTCAAGTAGCTATATATCATAGGCCTTTCCAGAAGCAAAACTAAGATTCCATTCTTCACAAGTTTAATGTGGGCTCCAGAATCTCATTCTCCAGTAAAGTAGCCATTAGCCACAAGTGGATAGATACATTTAATCAAAGTTAAATATCATTTGAATGTGTGCTCCTCAGTTAGACTTGCCATGTTTCAAGTGCCCAGTAACCATGTGTCCTCTGGCTGCCATGTTGGTCAGCACAGGTCCACAGTCTTTCCATCAACAGAGATATTTCTATTGGACAGTGCTGCCCTACAATTTTGCATGCTCAAGGTGGGAAAAACGCAATTTAGAACTGGAACTAATATTACCAGAAACATTAAATTGACTTTTAACATTTTAACTTACAGGCCTTTGAAATGTTGTTCTCCCAAATCATTAAACCGATGAGCAATCTCACTCTTGTCTGCGGGAACAGGGAGACAAAAACCACAAAACATATTTAAAGATTGATGACAATAACTAATTATAATGCTGCTTCTCATACTTCTTTCCACACACTTAAGCTATTCCTTTACTTTAAGACACTGGGCCGGGCGGTGGTAGCTCACGCCTTTAATCCCAGCACTCGGGAGGCAGAGCCAGGCGGATCTCTGTGAGTTCGAGGCCAGCCTGGACTACCAAGTGAGTTCCAGGAAAGGCGCAAAGCTACACAGAGAAACCCTGTCTCGAAAAAAAACAAAACAAACAAACAAACAAAAAGACACTGGCCTCTGATCTCTTTTTGCCAATGACTCCTTCCTTCTGCATTTAAAGAACTGCCCTTTCTCCACAAACACTACTTTAAAACTGTCTAAGTGTTTATAGCTTTGCATCCAAACCTGAGAGTCAATGCTTTTGTCGTGTCTCTAAGGATCTACTAAGACAATCTGAAATGAAAGTCAATACAAATGGAAGCTCCATTCATAAAATTAACAACACACACATTTAGTTTTTAGTACAGCATGGTAGAGTAAACAGACTTTCAAGATTGTGAAGATTCTGGCTTCAGCTGTATTCAGTATAGTTTAAGTCACTCTGCCTAGCATGTCTTCAAAATTAAAAGAAATGTAAAATTAAACTTAAAAAAATCCCTCATTATAGTCACCTAAGGTGTCTAAAGTATATTAATAATATAACCACACAAGGGTTCTCAGATGCAAAATATCATCAAAGTCTAGAAATAAGCACTAAAGGAAACCTTAACTCTCTCAAAATGCAGGGCTTCCATTACTAGGAAAGTAAGATAAAAGTGGAGCAGTAAAAAAATAAAATTCTTACGTGCATCTCGTCGAAACACACCCCTGGAAAAAGCAGAGGCAGAGACAAAGAGGAGGAGGAGGAAGGTCACCCACTTCATTGTGCCAGAGGCTTGTGGGGTTGATAGGAAAGGTGAGATGTGTGCAGGGAAATCTGCTCTAATATACTTCTTTAACCAATAACTGTAGACCATTAACCAGACTCAGCTCGCATTCCATTGGTTCCTACCCAATTACAAAATCATACATTCTTTGCCAAAAAGTTGTTTGACTAAATCCCTTGCGTATGTTTGCCATCTGGAGCTGTTTTCCCCAGAAGACTTTGTCAATTCATTAAAGTTATGTAAAACATCAAATTTTATATAAGTGTTTAAACTGTTCAAACCTATTTTCCCTTACTGTGCTCGCTGTATCTCCCATTTGAGCACTTTTGGTTTGGGCCTTTGCATGGAAACATGACGTATTTTAAAAGCTAGGAACTGAATTATATGTATTACTCATTCTAAATATGCTTTTATCTATCAGTAATAAGGAATTTGCATGAGGAAAGGGAGAAGCTGATTATAGGATTTCCATGTCTTTCTCATCCTTTCGAAATTAGAATCTCCCGTAAAGCTCACATTGCCTCAAATGTAAACTAAGAAAAAGTCAGAGCAATGAGAACAATCATGGAAGATGTTTAGAAGTTTTGTGTCACCATTCCAGCTCTGGCTGTGTGTGAAACAGGTCTGGAATATTTTCATCTGACATGAATCTCTTTCTTAGGTTTTTTTTTTTAGAAGAGCCAGTAGAAGAACACACACCTAAATGATAGTGATGGTGGTCTTTGCCATTGTGACATACTTCCTCTGACACAACAGAAAGATAATTAGTAGCAGACCAGTTGTCTTACTTACCTCAAAAAAAGTGACTTAGTCAAGACTGTCATCCAAATTGTTCCCATGGTACCTACTTTTATAGGGACTACTGAGTGGCCAGAAAAGCATTCTTTTTTCATATCTAGTTAGACAATGAAAGGAATTGACTTTCCATGACCTCATTTCATGTCCTCATCTTCAGGAAAGTGAACAAATTATATGACCAAACACAGGTGATATCAAACACAAATAATGAAGGAGAAGGAACAAGTGTTTCCTTGCTGTTTTATGACTCAAAGCCATCCTGAAATGAAATAACCGACTAGTTTGTGAAGACACAGATGAACAGAATATAAAAGAAATAATCCCCGGGGGGGGGGGGTGAGCCAAAAACTAGAGAAGAAAGAAACTAAAGAAAGAAGATATTTGTTTCTTGGACAAATTATTAATTTTTCTTTAAACTTACTAGAAAGAGTGGTCACTATTTATTTGAAGTCAGTAGTCATGCCTAGCTCTGTTCTAATGTAAGTCTGGAGGCATGAGCAAGTATGTATTACTTAAGTCCTTGAATATATTTTTATTGCTAATTCACCAATTCAGGCTTTTCACACACATATACTATGTATATACATATATTTTATGGGTTGATAATTGAGTAGAAAAAATTATCTGCATATCTACTTTGCATTTATTGTAGTCTAATCATAAATACCAAAGTCTAAAAAAAATCACATTTATAATGGACTAGGAGCTTAAGTTGATTTACTGACTGATGAAGCTCCAATAAATTTAAAATACAAATGAATAACAACTGAATCTTTTCTTAACTGTGTTAATTCAATGTTTTACATGTACATATCCTAATTAATCATTAGCAGCAGAGAATGAAAGGGCTTAATTCTTTACACTATCTCTATACTTACATTTCAGCTCAACTGATAAGAAATGCTTGAACAGTTGCATTTGGTAAAAAAGAATTGATACTCTTTCTTCTGAAAATCCTGCCATTAATTCTGCATGGATATTCTATAGTGAGAGGAATGAAGCCACATAATTGTTAGTTATTTCTAAATGTCCTATTATTCAAGGTTTTAAACTCTCAGGTTAGTCTGTCAACAGAAGAGTTTGGCATGACCATAAATGCAAAATTTAAACTGAGTTTTAAATATGGTTTAGGGAATCTAGTTTCTGAGTAAATAGAAAATAGCTCAGATGATTTTTAAGTGTTTCCTCATGCTTGTGTGAGCACTTCAAAAATAGAGAGTAGTTGAGAAAATTCTTTGTTTGGAAAGTATAATTGTGTGCTCATCATTTACAAGTGGAAAAAAAGAAAAACCCCACTCCTGTTGAAACCCAGTATGACTGGGAATTAACCCTGAGCTTCAATCCCTTTGGTCCCTTGTTTTCCCATCGTATTGTTGGATGTTTGTTGTTTTGTTTTGCTTTCACTCATTTTGATTGGATGGTTTGAAGTTGATGGATTATCTCACTGGACTTTTTTTTTACTTACTTGTCACCCCATTATAACCTTAAAACCAGCACACACACACTCTTTCCCTCCTGATTTCTGGAACTTCTCATAAATTCTTTCAAGGCAGCCTTGCCTTCCATCTGCCAACCTTGGTCCAGCCTGCACGTTTCTTCCCCCATGATCCTATAGTACTTCCGGACCTCTTCTTGGAAACACAATGTGTCCAGGGAAATAAGACAGCAATATCTAATAATGTCCTCAGGATTTTACCACAGATTGTCTAAAAGTACCTGTATTCATTCTAAAATATAGGAAATTTGGCTAAATTTGGAAGAAAAATAGGGACACAAAACATGTTCTCAGTGTTTTTTCTATAATTCAGTGTATATATGCAGATCTCACCTAGTCTGAAGGGCTAGATATGCCTTATAAAGAATAAAGTAAGTAAAATAGAAGATCATTATGCATAAAACTCTACAACTGAAACATGATAAGCAAATTAATTTCTCATTCAGTTATGAAAATACATTTGTAATAAAAGTAAAAAATGTCCGAGATAATTGAGCTTATATCGTTTTCTTATGCAAATACACATTGTAACTCAAACATTAATTGTCCCTCATCATTGCCATATCTAAGGCAATGCTCCCAAAATATCCACTTGAATTACTGAGAAATACAGATTGTGATAAATAAGAGATTATTTAAACTTAGAAGTAAGAGTTTACATCACAAAAAAATCTCACCTTAGACAGGTGGAGCACATCAGTACTAGGCACTGATTTTGAGCAGATCAGCAGATAGCAGCTGATAGAAGGAACACCATGAAAGGTGTTTAAGTAACAGCCAACTCAGGGGATAAATCCAGAAACTCCTGGCTCTTAGATTGGCAAATCGTTCTGATCAGATTCCTAGGAAAGCAGTGGCAGAAAGTTCTGAGTTCACAATTGACAGATCTGTCTTAGAATACTGCTCCTCATAAACCGCCTATTCCTAAACACCCAGTGCCTCTAGAAAACTTCAAGAACAGCCCAAACATAAGCCTCAACGGTTCTTTGGGTCTATGTATTGCTGGGTATCAAATCCAGGGTCTCATGCCGTGCCAGGCAAGTGATCTAGCACTAGTTTGTAACTCTAGCCCCTTAAGCATGGAAACTGTGGGGTGGGGTGTCCTTCAGGCTGTGCCTTATGGTGACAGACACATTTAACAGTGGTGTATTGATACTATCAACAGCAGACATTGTTTTAAGATAATGACATTGACGAGCAGTTTGAGCAGTACTAACGTGACAAAAATGGCTGCAGTAGGTGGGACATCATTGACAACAGGGTCCAGCATTGCTTTGTTTTATTTTTTTGTACCTTTTGGGTAGGGACTTAATCTTTTAAATATATACCTGTGAAGGTGATGCACAGTGTGGTGAATAGTGGGCCTGCCAGAACTAGAGCAGTTGAAGGGAAAAGATTCTGGATAAATTGACTAACGTGACACCAAACTCCTCCACCCCCTTGAAGCTGATCAAAAGTAGATGAAGATTTTTAAAAATAGAAGAACTTAGTAACATGCTCTCTGTGGTTAGATTCCATCAGGTAAATAAAGACACTGCAAGAGAGTTAATGACCACATTGACCTGGGATACTGTGGAGATGGAGAACCCAGAACCATTTGGAGATAAGAACGATTCACAACAACCATGTGCAGAACTCCAAAAAGTGAGTCAGGACCTTCTCTATGAAAACTTCCACTCTGAGAAGTTTGATAGGGAATGTGGGAATGTAGACAGTGGATATGAGTAAAGAGCAGATTTTGTTGGAAAAGGAAGCTGAGCTCTGCCACACGATGACATCATTGTGCCATGCCTGCAGATTTCCCTATAATCCTAGTACTAAATGAAGACAGAGATCACAAATTTCAGGCCAGCCTGGGCTATATAGTGACAGAAATTCTGTCTCACGAAAAGAAGAACACTACTACAATGTGGACTCAGATGCATATGAGAGGGAGTAGAGTACGAACAAAGGAGGGATGGAGGGAAGAAAGGGAAAGAACAGAATCATATAATACAGTCCACATACATGAAAGTAAACAAGTATTCTAAATTGCTCTTGGAGCTGGTGTGTGTGTGTGTGTGTGTGTGTGTGTGTGTGTGTGTGTGTGTGTGTTTCATGGACACATTTTCATTGTACATTGTTCTGACTCACATAAGGACACCTTTGTATCAGTATATAGTAAAATATGAGTTTATTTGGCCTGTTGTTCCTATATGCTGCCTTCTTATCCATTTTATTGCCCCTCCCATTGGTCTCCTTTATTCCTTCAGATGGTGTCACTTCTGCTCTTCTGTCATATATACATACATGATTTTGTATATCTGCATAAAATCTAGGAACTACAACTGAGAGAGAACACATTATTTGTCTTTCTAAGACTGACTTCACTTACTCAACACGACTGTCTCCTGTTGTAGCCAAACCTTGGAAAAAGATGTAGCTTCATTTTTTATAGCTGAGAAAAAGATCCACTGTGTTCATATCCCTCCTTTTCCTTCTCCATTTTCTCTGTCAATGGACTCCAAAGCCAATCTGTGAGCATACAGGGCTTTCTTCTCCTAGTATCCTCTTCAATTTATTTTTTCAGTGTTTTAAATTTTTCACTGAAAAGGCATCTCATTTCCTTGATTAGGTTTATAGCATGTTTTTTTTTTAAAGGCAACTGAGAATGGGGCTGTTTTCATGATTTCATTTGCACGTTATCTGTCTACAGGCAGCCTACTGATAGGTATAGATTAGTTTTCTATCCTGCACCTCACTGAAAGTGTTTATCTGATCTAAGAATTTTCAAATGGAGTCTTCAGGGTCTTCTCTCTCTAGAACCACATCTATACACAGGGATAGTCTAGCTTCTTTTTGTATCCATATCCTCTTCCCTTTTTGTTTTATTTGCTTTGGTTGAGATTTCAAGCACCATTTTGAATAGGAGTAAAGATAATAGGAACTTTTGTCTTGTTTCTTATTTTAGTGGGAATGCTCTTTAAGCCCTTCCCCCTATTTCAGCATGTGTTTTCATGATATTGTTCAGAAAGTGTCCATTACATTTTGAAGATGTGTTTGATAGTAACTATGTTCATAGTAGCATTATTCATAATAGCCAGAACCTGAAAGAAGCCTAGATGCCCCTCAACCAACGACTGGATAAAGAAAATGTGGTACATGTGCACAATGGAGCTGTAAAAAACAGTGACATCATGAAATTTGCAGGCAAATGGATGGAACTAGAGAACATCATCCTGAGTGAGGTAACCCAGACTCAGAAAGACAAACATAATATGTACTCACTCATAAGTGGATACTAGATGTAAAGCAAAAGATAATCATACTACAACCCATAGCTCCAGAGAAGCTAACTAACAAGGAAGACCCAAAGAGGGGCATACAGATCACCATGAGAAGGGGAAAGAGAGGAGATCTCCATCAGTAACTGGAGATGGGCGGGCAATAAAGGGGAGAGATAGGGGATGAGAACACGAGGGAAGTGGATGGTCAAGCTGGAACAGGAACGGAGTGGGAAAGTAATAAAAGAGATATCTTTATAGAGGGGGACATTATGGGGTAAGGGAGAAACCTGGTTCTAGGGAAATTCCCAAGAATCCACAAGGATGACCCCAGATTAGACTACTAGCAACAATGGTGAGGGTGCCTTAACTGGCTTACCCTGGTAATCAAATTGGTGAATACCCTAACTGTCCTTATAGAGCCTTCACCCAGTAATTGATGGAAGCAAGTGCAGAGATCTACAACCAAGCACCAGACTGAGCTCTGGGAGTCCAGACAAAGAGAGGGGAGAAGGATGATATGAGCAAGGGGGATCAAGATCATGATGTAGAAACCTACAAGGACAACTGAATCACACTCATAGGAACTCAAACTTTAGACCTACAACTGTGGAACCTGCATGAGACCGGACTAGATCCTCTGCATAGGGGAGAGAGTTATGTAACTGGGTCTCTTTGAGGGGCCCCTGGCAGTGTGATCAGGATCTATCCGAGGTACATGGGCTGGCTTTCTGGATCCCATTACCTGTGGTCAGACACTGTTCACCCTTGATGCAAGGGGGAGGGGCTTGGTCCTGCCTCAACTGAATGTGCGAGGCTTTGCTGTCCCCTCCATGGGAGAACTCACCCATTTGGAGGAGGTGATGGAAGGGTTTAGGCCAGGGTAGGGGGAGCGGGAGGAGGGATAAGAAGGGTATCTGTGGTTGGTATGTAAAATGAATTAAAAAATTGAAATAAAAAAATTATTGCACATAAAAAATAAATTAAATAAATAAATGTTGAGATTGGTGTTTCAAGTATTTCTTGGTGTGAAGTGTTCTGAACATCTGTATTTCATTTCTGTGTTACTCTCAATGCTTTGTGAAGTGCACTTTCATTTTCCCTGTCTTCTTGCTTGACTAATCACAATGAATCACTGTGCACAGAGGATCCTGCACTTCTTTGGTTTGGCTACATAATCATTATACTGGTGAATACTCTAATTTTTCATCCACAACTTTTAGACTCATCTAGAGTGTTCTGATATGGTAGGTACCTAGTAGCACAGAAAGTTGTGCCAACTTGATGTAAGGCTATTTATATATCAAGCTGCACCATGTAGAGAATGTTATCTTCTTTGATTGTATGCATGTCTACACTCCTAAAATCAAAGTTTTGCTGCTCTATCCTGCTCTATTAATGACATTAATTTGCTGCCTATGCACATGCCGGCTAACAAAATGCAACAGAACAGAATTATCTAATTGGAAAAATGCTTAGAATTAGATAGCATTTTATATTGTTCTCTAATAATGTCATCTGCATATATACTGGATTTTAACTACCCACTACCCTCTCACATCCCTCCTCTTTCCTACGAAAACAGTCTTGGGAATGGAATTTTGGAATACTTTGTATTCTGATGCTAGGTCATTTTAAAAACCAATGTACAGACAACACACAAGATCATTACTGTAATGTACTCCTCTAATAAGAGTTTTACAATGCCTCAGAGACAATCACAGTAGCTACGAGCTCCAGTTTTCATATGATAACTAAGTCCTTCACTATATCATCATAGTCTATGAACTATTTTTACTCAACTAAATTAGAAAAAATTTAAAAGAAAGTTGAGAGTTGGCCTGTTCAGCAACCACCTTTTAATACCTTATTCTTTGTTTTAATGTAGTCTCTATAATTTCAGGAAGAAATATCCACCCCATCAATGGAAATAAGAGTTCTTTTGAGCCAGCATACCTAAAAACAAGACTTGCCATGGCCTTGGTAAAGCTCAAATGCTAACTAGACTTCTCTGATTTGGATCTCCCTAAAAGTTCCCTTTAAAAATAACTCTCTAATGAGAAGAAAAAAACAGAAGTTATTTTGAAATGATAACACAGGCAGTCTCATCTGCCCTGACATTGCCAATTCCTTCATTTTATAAAACACAAATTTCTCTATATGTAGTTAAGGATGAAAACAGCACCTCAGATCTGTAGTGTGAACTGGCTAACTGATGTCAGCCATGGCGGTACCTTGACTGTCTTCTAGGTGCTGTGGCTCTGTCCATCATCTTTTATCCCCTTCCCTCCTCTGTCCCTTTGTGGTTACACTTCACCGTCCCTTTTTCATGATTTACTAATATTACAAAATGTGAGCTGAGTAAGGGCTGGGTGAGAGGAGACAACAGTTGTGAGGGAAACAGGAAGTGCTTAGTAAATTACTTAGGCTTAGATGTTCTCATTTTGATATAATTGGAATAGTTAAAATAAAGAAAATGCTTAATTCAGTGATGATACAAGAATATTTCATTTTTGTTAGGAGTATCTGGCCAGAAAATAAAATAAAGTGAGATTGCCAAATCATATTTTTTGTGGAGTTCTAGTTCAGAAAATAACCTGATGTTCTCAATGACTGTGCCCTGACATGGTTGCTCATTGTGAATGGTCAAAGGCTGTATGTTTATCCTCAAGGTATGAAATTTCTACCAAGAAAAGTATTCCATGACTTAAGAGGATATCATTACACAGTTATTTGGGTTATTTTGACATCCTTCATGCTACATGGAAAAAATTATTTAAAGAAAAATATGTTAAGGTACGTATTGGCTGCACTCTGAAATTATCAATCAAAACCCTGCATATATACGAAGAACAATAGCAGTTAGAATAAGAAGCCGCCCAAGGAAGGCTATGCTGGACAGAGGGAATCTACACCAACACATTCTAAAACTGCTTTTGTGTTGCTAACTAATTCTACACAAGTGCTTTTGCTGGGCTATTGGATTCTTCACCACAGGATAATCAGTACCTATGGAATGATATTTTGAAATGCTAGATGCAGTGGTGCAGACCTGTGATCTGATGCTCACCCAGCCTGAGCTACATGAGACTCTGCTAGAAGCAAACAAACAAATAATTAAAAACAGGGAGGAGAAGGGAACAGAAAATTGAAAGAGAAATACATTTTAAGAGCAGTTATTTTATACAGCAGGATTATATCCATTTAAACTACATTTTTTTTTTTTTTGGTTTTTCGAGACAGGGTTTCTCTGTGTAGCTTTGCGCCTTTCCTGGGACTCACTTGGTAGCCCAGGCTGGCCTCGAACTCACAGAGATCCACCTGGCTCTGCCTCCCGAGTGCTGGGATTAAAGGCGTGTGCCACCACCGCCCGGCCTTAAACTACATTTTTTCATTAAAACACTGTTGAATATATATTAAATACCCATGAAATTACTAATTTCAGTTATTTTATCTGTTCAATCTCTTTTACCCATAGTTTCAATGGCAAAAAAAAATGTACTTTTCTGCCCTTCCTCTTCTAGATTCAGCCCCTAGAATTTATGCCTGTGTCACTCACATTTCCTATCTACTTCCTTCCAATGTCTTAGTTACTGACTACAGTTTCACTCAGCTCAGTTTCAGTTTTTTGCTACAGCCTTGGACCTGTGCTCTGTTAGTGTCTCCAGGCCATGGTAATCAACTGGAATAAAATTATCCCTAAGTCTTCCCACTTTGAGCAATCTATGATTCTGTGCTTCCTATGTGACAGTCTTATGGAATGAGATGGTATCTAGAAATATAGGAAAGGATACATGAAATTAGAGATTCGAAGCTGGAGAGCTAGTTCAAACTAAACCATATCATTGCTTTTCAAGTATTCCCCCTATCAAAATCAGCTTAATATTTTTTAAGAAATTAAATGGTGGCTAAGCTTATCTAAAATATATTAATAAAACACTTTTTTCATATGAATGCTTTTCCAATTAAAAGTATACCTAATGCCTACATGTTTATCTGTTTTTTATAGATGAGCAAGTAGAACATATAAAATAGAAATACTAGTAACTGCTCATAATTATTGTACAGATAAAATACAGCCTTAAGTAAATACACTACTGAACATCTGTTCACAGTCTGCATGTTTTCCAAATGTAATCTAAAAGACTTCTTAGATGAAAGATTAAAGTCATAAAACCAACTTTTATAATCTCTTACAAAACATAATTTGCAGCTGAGTGGTTGTGGCACACGCCCACTTAGGAGGCAGAGGCAGGTGGATCTCTGAGTTTGAGGTCAACCTGCTGAACAGAGACAGTTGTAGGACAGCTAGGGCTACACAGAGAGATCCTGTCTCTAAAAGTAAATAAATAAATAACAATAAATAAGATTGTGTAGCTAAAATATTCTTATGTTGAATATTTTTGTGGCTCAACTTTAGAATATTGTCATTAAAGGTAATACTTGTTTATGCTCATTTCTAAAGCTTTGGAATTTATTGTTTTCTTTTTTTTTTGGTTTTTGGTTTTGTGTTTGTTTCTTTGTTTTATTTTGTGTTTTGAGACAGGGTTTCTTTGTGTAGCCCTTGCTGTCCTGGAACTTGTTTTGAGAACCAGCTGGCCTTGAACTCATAGAGACCCACCTACCTTTGCCTCCCAAGTGCTGGAATTAAAGGCATAAGCCACCACTGCCTAGCTAAAATTTAATATTTTATAATCTCCTGTGGCCAGTCCTTACCTAAAGCTTCCCAACCTATCACACAACTAAAACTTAAAATTTAAGTCCTGAAATTTCTATGAGTTTTACAAATAACTATGAACAGTATAACAATAAGAAATGGATTATTTGATCTCAAATCACTTTGTTGAGTTCTCATGTATCAAATATGTAATTGTCCATGGTATTTCTTTAGAGTATTAGAGAGAGATGCCTCTGCAGCTTAATTATTGTAATCTATATAATATAAATGTTGGAAAGATGATTGTAAAATATTATTAGGTATATAAATATTGAATTGTTCATATTGACTTTAGTGATATTGACATTGATAAAACAAACCCCTTTATTAAAATAATATATATGGATTTGAAGGGTTTTTTTGCAAAACAATTTCAGTGAATAATACCATGACAAAAGTATGCATTCAAATAGAATGTGTAACAATATGAGTAACTTCTGACTCTAGAGCACTCCTTCCCGGATGGGCCTGCTTAGTAGTTGTGACTGCACCTGTGTACTTAACACCAAAAGCCTAAATAAGTAGCTGAAATGCATATAATTGATATTTCAATAGTTCTAATATATCTATACTCTTTCTACAGCTACATATTAAAAGTATGTAAGTTAGCCATTTCATATTGCTTGAAAGGCAGATGGCTGTATTGATCAGTCCAAATTTCTTTCTGCAGTTACATGGGAAACTGGCCAAGATAAGCACATCAGGAATGATGGTATCTAAGAGCACAGTGTCCTGCTGACGAAGCACAAGGCACAGAGTAACATTTCATTCTTATTTTAAACAGTGTCACCCCATGCTTTACTCATGCTCAACAGATGCTGAGTGGACACTGTAACACAGGCTGTGTTCTAGACTGTGAGGATACAGCGAATAAGGTACAAAAATAAGAAATGAATAAGACAGTCTTGGCTTCAAGGAGCTCACCGTCCAAGAGAAGAGACAGGTGGACCCCAGAAAGTAATTCTAGTGCAGCCTTAGTGCAGCATTGCGAGACACTGTGCATGGAGAACACATGGTGTAGCTAGGATGGATAGTAGAGGAGAGGCTCTGAACCAAACAGCGATCTCATGTCTAAAGATGTGTGGGCGCAACCTCTTTAGCACCTATGCAACTTAGAAGACTATGTAATTTAGAATTTGCTTTCACTGGATAAATTTGTGTTTGTGGAGCAATATTTTGGGAGGTTGTGGGGTGGGGTGGTTAGAAAAATGGCATGAGCAGGCAGAACACTGTGGGAAGTAGGAGGATGTGAAGACAGGTCATTTCAAAAGTTTCCCCAAAGACCAAATCAAAGAAGTAGGCCCCACCATATATAGAGTGGAATTTCCTGTGGGAACATTAGGAAAGCAATTAAAGGTAAGCTGGCCGGTGAAAAAGAAAAGTCAAACTTTCAATTATTTGAGTTTCCAAGCTAAGTATGGGGATATAGTTATTTTACTATTACAAGCTCCTTCAAAAGATAGTATTCCTAAAGAATGCAACAAGACATCGTGGTGAATGATTTATTAATGATGACTGATAAACTAGATCACACAGATAATTAGTATAAAACAATATTCCTGATTCAAACATTACCTGGGAACACCATTGGCCTGGGAGCTTGAGAGGTTTTACTGAGGGTCAGACATGGAAGCTACAAGCTTTTAACGGGTGTGAATAGTGGAGGAAAAACAGCCTTTAAGGTAATAGACAGCAGAACAAGACAAAAAAGAAAAAAAAACTAAGAAAGGTCAACACAGGGTTCTAGGGGGGCCTGATGTGAGATGGGATGGTTGTACAGAAGACAGCTTTGTGTCTCATATTCACTACAGGAAACTTTTCAGCTTCTATTAAAAAACTGTTGAATGGGTTCATTAGCTCACTGATTTAATATGATTTATGCTTCAAAAAGATTACCCCAGCTGAAATGTGGGGAAGAGTTTAGAAAGACAAGAGGATTCCATGAGTAAAAGTGGACAGAGAATTAATGCAATAATCCCAGCAACAGAAGACAAGAGCTTGAATCCTGTCAATGGTGTAGACATGGACAGCTATGGAAATACTAGAGTGAGACCAAGAATAATATTGGCCTTTGACCTAACAAGAAAATCCTTTCTCTACAATGTTAGAAAATCTCCTTTGTTCTTCAGCTTTATACTTCCCCAGAGGTCAACAAAACCAATAATATGTGCCCATCAAAAATCTGTCTTCCTCCTCTGCTAGACTATGATTGAAGAACTGTGACTATGGAATTCCCTCTCCAAACAACCTCAAGAATCTTCTCAGGCCTGAAAGGGCTTCTTCCATCAGGATATCCTACTATTACTCAGTGGTTAAAAAGCATTGGCCGTAAAACCAGAGTGATGTAACAAGATGACTGGTGGGGTCTGTACATGTTAAATTTCAGGCATTTCGAGTCTTCTAAGAACATATATCTTTTAGATGGTTATATATTAAAGGATATAGAGGTCCCAGGCAAGGCTTCATCTATGAGCATTATTTGTGAGTCATGAAGAAGGGAGAAATTGCCAAGTATGGTGAGACACATATGTAATTACAACATCCAGGGGTCTCAAGCAGGACCACAAGTTCCAAGCTAATCTAGTGACATGGTAAGACTGATTCTCAAAAGTTAAAAAAAAATATAGCCTTGGGAGAAAGTAAAATGATACATAAAGGAGAAATCCATGAAGCGATCTTAAGAAAGATTTGAAATTCAAGAACAGATGACCAGAGGCATGGGAGAAAATCAAGACAGTGTTATCATGAGCAACAAACAGGTAGAGAGGATATAAAGAGTAAGAGAAGCTGTCTGTGACACTCACCTCCTTCCCTGGCCCCTCACTAGATTCATCATAACCCCTTAGTCCCCTTCCACCATCTACACCATCTAACAGCTACCTTAGTCTCCCCACCAGGAATGTGCTCCAATTCTCCACTATGAACCAGCCTCTAATTTCCATGTACCTTTACTCTAATACATAACCATATCAATTTCCATTTCTTAACTTTCTGACAAATTTAGTGGTGCAATGTCTGCAAACTATACCTAACCTTCCCTCAAATAGAGATATTTAGAGGGGCAGTTACTCAATATCCTCACACAGTGAATGGAATAGCACTCAGGGTGGAACGTGCCTGAAGCCGTGGTTCCATGGGTCTCCAAATGTCACCACATAGGTCCTGTCCACTAGGACAGAAGGTTAGTTGTTCTTGTAAACAGTGGCTAAGGCCTGAACTTTGGCCAGTAAACTTTGGAGTCTCTCTTGGACTGTTCAAAAATTGCTTTTTCTGTCTTTTTTTTTTTTTTTAATCCCTAAGGTTGCTACATTAACGTTTCCATGCAATTGAAATTCACAGTTTGTGTTCTACATTCAGCCTATAAGGAGTTCTGCAAAAGCACAAGCCAAGTCTTGAGCTCACTGTATCCCAAACTCAGTCTTACACATGCCTAGGGTCAAGCAGCCATTCAGAACATTCACTGATTGCTGGTTTAACTTGACCAGTGAAGACAAAGTTGCACATGTAATAAGCAGCCGTGAGCAATTTCACATCCTGCGATCTCCCTCACTTCTCTCCTTACATGGCAATGAGTACTCACAGGGTTAGAGGAATAGGGTAGAGGTAAATGGGTTGGCAGAGCTGTCTTACTTCACTCCTGACCAATTAAAGTGGCTAAAAATACTCAGGCCATTGGGCATACTAAGGTCTCTTTAGTCCAGTGATCTACCCATTACATCCATCACTCAAATGCTGGTGATTATAATATGCCTTCTTTGCCCTCTCCACACAAATCTAAATCTCAAAGCAATACTATTTGACACACACACATTCTTTGGTAATCTGCTTAGCTTAGCAAGAAAAAGGGGTGCTACAGAAATTCAAATATGGATATCTCCCCAATGTCTCAGCCACCCTGCAAATGAAGCCATTTGTGATAGAGAAACATGTTTGTGGCCCCTCACCAGATACATGCAGTTATTCCTTAATCAGTAAAATTAAAATGACAGTTACAACACTCTACACCAGCCCAGAGATGGCTCTTTGGCTCATGCTCAGTGTCACTTAAAACTATAAATACTCATGGGAAACATCACATTAGAAGTGTGACTGCAAGAATAGGGAAGAGAGATATCGTTGACAATCCTTTTACTAAATAGGAAAACTTTCATAGTCATATCTTTACATGTTTACTCATTAAATCATAATGCACATGTTTCAAATGTAGCTGTTTCTAATGTCCTTTGTTATCTACACACTATGAAATGACTATCAACTTACTCTTGTGTTGGAAGATGTTCTGCTTATAACCTAAAGTTTCTGGATTATGTTGTGTATTTTGTTAACTCAAACATATTTCTTAATCATAGCACTGAAATCTCTATCCACCTTGAATTATCTTCCACATGATCCTTACTGCCAAAAGTACTTATAATAGCATAACAACATTCCAATTCTAACTTCCTTTAAGACAGTTTTCACACAATCATGGACTCATGTGTTGTGAAAGTAGTTTTTAGTTAGGTAAAATGAATAGAATAGAATTGAATTAAATTGATAAAACATTTTGAGGATAGAGCATAGTCATAGATTACATACAAGGCCCTGAGTTCCATCCCCGTCATTACACACACACACGAGAGAGAGAGAGAGAGAGAGAGAGAGAGAGAGAGAGAGAGAGAGAGAGAGACAGAGACAGAGACAGAGACAGAGAGAGACAGAGAGAGAGAGAGAGAGAAAAGGAAAGAAACTAACTAAAATCCATTGCAGATAGGAGCATTGGTGCCATCTCTGAAAACTTTATTCTACTTGTCCATATTTGCTCATCACATAAAACCTTTTTTCTTGCTAATAGTCACTGTTAAAAATAAAATGGAGAGTCATCCCTTCTCGTGAAACCCACTTGACGTGAGCACAGAATGGCAGTGTATTCAGAACCAGCTGTTTACCATTCCCTCACACTCATCTAATTTTCTCTAAATTTACCTTTAGAAATATTTTATTTATCTAGGCAGTTGTGGCACATGCTTTTAATCCCAGCACCAGGGAGGCAGAGGCGGGTGGATCTCTGTGAGTTTGAGACCACCCTGGTCTACAGAGCGAGTTCCAAGACAGCCAGGTCTACAGAGAGAAATGCTGTCTCAGAAAAAAAAATTCATATTCACACATACATATAATGTGTTTTAATTCCCCATTCCCTCCCCTGCCCTTTCTTCTCTATCCCATCCCACTTCTCTCTCTGAACTTCATGTGTTTTCTCTCTCTCCCTCCCTCCCTTAAATACCGACTGAGTTCACTTAGTGCTTCCTATACGTGCATAGGTGTGGGACTATCTCCTGGAGCACGGAGAGCCTTTCGGCACCTGCATGCCCAAGCCTCCCTCCCTCAGCAGCTATCAGTTGCCAATAGATCTTCAGGTAGGGGTGAGGCTTCATGAGCCCTCCCCCACACATGTTGTCTTGACCTTGTGCAAGCCTTTGCATGCCGTCCCGTGAGTTCCCGTGTGCAGCTGCAGTCAAATCTGCTAAAGTCTACTCCCTCTGGCGCTTAGGCTCTTTCTGGCCCATCTTTCAAAGTGATCCCTGAGCATTGGGGGGGTGTTGGGGCACAAGGGGGGAAGAGGTATTTGGCTTATGATACCATAATTCTCCATGCCACCCATCTTCATAGCTTTGGAGTAACTTAATCTAAATATTTTGATCCATCGTATTCTTTCTAGTTAAATGGTGTTGATCCAACCTCTCACTTATCTTTATGCCCAGCACACTGGCCCTGCTGATTTAAGCTCTCACTTCCAAGTTCTCTCCATCGGTTCAGAAACAATGTCCACACCTCTAGTCCTCATCTACTCTGAAAAACTCCAAAAAAAAAATGCCACTTTTTAAATATGCTTGGATGATTCCCCATTACCCATGAAGTAAATGCCAAGGCTCTGTGCTTGGTACTCACAATGTCTGTGATCTGATTCCACTAATTGATGAAGTCCTAGAAAGCAGAGCTCTCTGTTCCTTGCTGCAGCACCCTGGTGGCTAGCACAGGGCTGACACATCGTGGATACTCAAAATGCCTATTGAATTGATGAGTACGTGGATGAAAAACAAATGAAGGAATGAGTTCTCTGGCATCATCCTTTATTTCTCTCACACATATAAATTCCATCATTAATCATAACTTTTTTTTGCAAGCCAACAAGATTATAAAATACCATATTAGGTAAGCAACATACAAGGTACACTAAGGTCGCCTCCCTTTCCCCCAGCTGGCATGTTCATTTCCAGACCACAAGCTCTGCTTATAGGACTACCTTCCCAAGTAGTCTATGTAAATCCTCTCATCTTTGAAGAGCATCTTTAGTTCTTCTTTCCTCTAGCCCTATATTATTATATTGTTATTATATTTATTATTTTCTTTTCATCCTTAGTTATGGCTCCTCAAGTTAAATGGTTTACTAAATTGTAACTATTTTGTACTTGTAAATATTGTCCTGTTCATACTATTAGTTTTGCATTTGGAAGAGGGCAAATGCCAACATTTCAGGTGCCTTCACATTCCGTGGGAAGCACAGTAACTCCACAGAACACTGAGTATGTATGGAGGGAAAAGATGCCAGGGATTGTCATGTATTTAACAAAAATTAATAAAATGTCTGACTGTGGCAGCTCTTGGTGGTATTTATGCATATTAGTGCACTTGTTCTCCCCTGAGGATTTTATTTCAGGACATCATTGTTGTCTTGTTTTATAAAACTCAGGTTAAAATAGAATGATAAAGATTAAATAACATGTCTAAGACCAAAACCAATGAACAGAGCAGATTATAAATTAGGGGACTGGAGTATATAGTTCAAGGGTAGAACATTTGTCTCTCATGCACGAGGCCCTAAATTCAACTCCTAGTATAGAAAAATCAACAGTATGGCTGCTCTCTGATAGACCTTCAAAACTATAGTACTGGCAAAGTTACATCCGTGGTTGTTGATGGTGAAGATTTCAGAGGAAAGGCCATGTGTTTCTTCTTCTGAAGTGGTGTGAAGATGAACTTTGTGCCTGGTGATTTGTTTATTCTTTGTCCTTGAAGTCTCTCTCATGGATGCTTTGCACCTTCTCAGTAAGAATCCCAGCAATAAAACAGGCAGCTGGTAGAGGACACAACACAATCTGAAGGAGGGAGAAAAAGACACTGGCTAGAGCCCAGAAAGCCAAGCAATAGTGGATCCACGGCTCTAAGGAACAGTGTTCAGCCAAAGAATGAAATCTTGTCTTTTGAGAAACCATGGGAGGGACGAGGGGTTTTGACGTTGAGGAAAATGAACCAGGCACAGGCAGACAAGTGCTCCATGACCTGTTCATGTGTGGATTCTGGAAACGTTGATCTCATAGAATAGAAAAGTGGTTATAGGAGATGGGGAGAGTTACAGAAAGGCAAGAACCAGGAAAGACAGATCAATGGCTGTTATGTTAAAGTTGGATAGGAGTGGGAAGTTCTGCTGTGCGATAACAAAGCACATTGACGTTAAAGAACAATAACATTGACAGACTTTTTTATTCAATTAAAATATAATTAGATCATTTCTTCATCCCGCCTCCTACCCATTCCATGTCCTCCAAACACCTAAATTCACAGCCCCTTCTTCTTGAACTATTGTTGTTATTTATACATATAAACAAATAAACAAATAAATACAATCTGCTTAGGAAAGATTTTTTTAAGATAAAAGAGGATTTTTAAAGTTTTCACCATAATAAAATGAAAAACATTTGAAGAAATGGATATATTTTAACTCAACTTCAACATTATACAATGTGTGGGGCTGGAGAGATGGCTCAGCAGTTAAGAGTATAAACTGCTCTTGCAGAGGGGCCAAATTTGGTTCCTAACACCAACATAGTCAGCTCACATAACTCCAGCTCCAGTGGGATCTAAACTTCTGGCCTTCATGGGCATCTGTCCTCACAGCACATACCCATATAAATACAAAAAATCTTAAATAATAAAAATATCAAATAAATAAAAAATGTGATTTTAAAATTATACAGTGTATACTCATATCAACATACCAGATGCTATCCGATTAATAAATATAATTGTTCTTTGCTATTTTGCTGTGCTGGGAATTGAACCCAGGGACTTGTGAATGCTATAAAAATGTTTGACCACTGAGCTACACCTTTAGTACAATTTCTATGTGTTTGAGTGTTAGGCAATAATGAATTTAATTTCTGTAAAGTTGCCATGGCTATTTTTTTTTTTTTTTTTGGTCTCACTGTGGATCCAAAATGGAATCTACTAGTTTTTATTACTCTACTCTTTCTAGAACAGTCGTAGGGAGATGGAGATAGCTCCATGGGTAAAGATGCCTGCTGCAAAGCCTAACAACCTGCACTCAACCCCTGGACTTACCTGACAGAGGGGAGAATTGACTCCCCACATTGTCCGGCAGCCTCCCATGGCACACATACTGGCACAAACACACACATGCACACATAGGTGCACATGAAATACTGTTTATTTTAGTTTTTAAAAAGAACCGTCGTAGGATACTTTGTGGTAAGTGTTTAATGTATTTTTTTCCTTTGTCGCATTGACATTGCTAATAGAGATACAGAAAGAATAAGCTTTCAAAATTGTAACCCCAGACGCCAAGCCCACGCACACTTGCTACACAAGCAGATTGAGTCTGAGCTTGTGTGAGCGCTAGTTGTACCGATGATTACCCTTCAAACTAAGCAAGCCAAGTGAAACATCTGTGGAATGTCTGAAGAGGGTGGCTGCTCAGATAGAGAACTACTGCCTCCCGCAGAAGCAGAGTGGCCTTGAATGGTAAATGCAATTCAAATCCCATGAAGGGAACGAGCAGGAGAAAAACAGGATGCCCAGCGCTGGGAGGTTGGGCTTCCATTCAGTAGTGATTGAGAGACTTCCTGGAGCAGGTGCAAGGCCACCCCACAGAGCTGCTGGGCACATTCTGTCTTTATTCACCCAGTTCATTCAAGTGGTGGTGCAAAACAACATTCACCGTACTTCCCACATATTCCCTTCCCTGTCGTCAATTCTGCCTGAGAACTCTTACTCATTTGTTAAGCACAGAGTTCACAAATGGAAAGGACTTCCCAAATCCAAACGCCAGCTCCACCACTCACTCACTATGTGGGAATCAGTAAATTGCTCTGTCACTGTGCTTTGGCTCTCTCCTGATTATTAGGGACAATTCTAATGGAATGTCTACAAGAATTCACTAGGTAATGATGCACATTGAGTGTGACGAATATCAGCATATGCTGATGCGAAAAGTTTTAAAAATAAAATATGTGCATATGAATGTAATACATATGTGTGTTATATGCACACATGTGTGTGTAGGTATGCATATCTGTGCATGCACTGCAGAGGCCCAGGAGCACACCAGATGGCCTGCTCTGTCATTCTTGACCTCATTCCCTTGAAACAGAGACTCTCACTAAACCTAGAGCTAGGCTGGCAGCCTGCAAACCTCAGTGATCCTCCCTTCTACCCCATCCCCAGTGCCGGGGATTTGAACTCAGGTTTTCATTCTTGCACAGCAAGGGATGTTACCTAAGATGCCATCTCCCCAGACTAAATACTGAGTACGTTTTAACCAATGCCATTATCACTGCCATTTCAAAAAGCAGACTAACACCAGTGTAGGGTCTTATTTCAAAAGTGTTCAGAGGAAATGTCAGTTGGGTATCTGTAACAAAGTAAGGCAGTACCTGACTGGCCACACTGTCTTACGGGTTATCCACACAGGGTATGAAGTTCTGAGGCTCTAAGTGATCAGAGACATGCTTCATCAAGGTCTCAGAAACTGAGTACAATTTTGACATTTTATTATTCTCATTATTCAGACCAATCCACATTTAAGAGAAGAGAGCAGAATTTTCCATTAGAAAACTCTTTAGAGATAATTGGCTTTGTGTCCTTTGTCCTTACAATGAAGTTATAAAACCAACACTTTTTGAAGATGTTTCAGCTTCTATGTGGGTGCTAGAAATTCAACATTGAGTAAAACTTGCATATTCTGTTACCCGACAGAGCTTGAGTAAGTAAATCAATAAACAACCAGTGACTTTCAGATGCTGAGTTGAAGACAGTAAAAATCAGCTGTTGGGTATGAGGGACTGCTGTGTTGGTTTCGGAAGCTTGTCTGAGGAAGAGACACTCCAGCTGAGGCCTGAGTGACAACAAGAGGACAGCCATGATGAGATTGAGAGTGGGGTGAATGATTGGGTTTCTCAGAGACACAGTAAATGACAACGCTCCAGGAGAGGGTTAGGAGGAAGTCAGAGCAGCTGTAGTGAAGTGCGGTGAGGTGAACAATGGGAGAGCAAGGGAGCTGAGGGCCAGGAAGAGGCAGAAGATGGAGTATGTAGGCTGCGGCAAGGAGGCCCAACTTTATGCTGGTATCTATGTCAAGATATAAGTCAATTCTTAAGCAGCATGAGAAGCTGTGACTGAAGCCTTGGGAAGGTCACTGTCTGGATGTAGAGGACTGCAGTGGGCTACACGGAATCCGGGAAACCAGCAGGCTGTGGCCCTGTCCCAGGCAGAAGACAATGATGGACCAGTCTAGGATGCCAGCAACAGAAATGGTTACTGGTGGTCAGATTCTGACTACAATTAGGGAGTAGAGCTGTCGTCAGTTACTGACAAACTATAAAACATAAGGAGCAAAACTGGACTCAATAATGGCTGTTAGGTGTTGCCCCATAGAACCAACAGTGGGAGAAGGGAATTAGGTACATGGGATAGGTGGCGAGATATATGCTATATTTAAGGAAGGCAATTAATATTTCTGCTTGGCCTGGTTATAAGAATATAACAATCCAGAATTCAGAGAAGTCTTCACTGTGGTGTTTTTTGTTTGTTTTGTTTTTTACTAATTAGTGTTTAAAGTCAAGAATTTAAATGAGATCATCTGATCACTCAGGAAAAGTGTACACACACTGAAGAGTCAAGTGCTGATGATAGAACCCTCAGTACCACGAGTTGGAGGACGTGGGGTGGAGGACATGCCTGCAGAACCCAAAGAAAAGAAGCCACTGTGAGATAATAAGAAAACTGCAAGAATGTGGGATGCAGATGGCGGGGAACGAAGATTGGATCCGTGTGTCATGAACTTGCTATGCAAAACAGATTAAGACCTCTATTATCTTATGTGGACCTTGAAGACATTAGAGGTTTTACATTATTTTATCACTTAAAGTACTCAATGGAGCCAACTATATTGAAACATTATGAGAACTCACTAAGGAATAATTAATTGGTTATACCTATTGTTCACACAATGAAAACCAAATTAACCCAGACAGGAAATCCTATTAGCTTCTTTTGTAGATCTTATGAGTTGCCAGAAGATAAATCTGCATATTATCAATCAATTACCCTAGCTAACAATTATTGGCAAGTCACTTCACACTAACCAAAAACATGATAACATATAGTATTTTTCATGACATGAAATCTATCTTGGTGACTGTGCCTACATAAATTGACCCTAGAAAGTAAACATCATGTGCAAAGAATAAGATTGATAGCTACAGTTGTTTGATTTGGGCAAAGAGTTAATCCAAAAACTGTTCTCCAGTTTGTGCTGTATAGAAACAGTTTTAAGCCTCTATGAAACACAACAATATATATAATGTTACATTAACTCATTTGAGGATTTTATCATTTAAAAGCAAAGATGAAGGAGAAAAAACATATACATACACACAGAACCTATAATGCAAGACAGGAGGAAATGAGTGCCAGTTACAAGCAATATACACTTCCATTCATTCAGTGTACTTCTAAGTTTTGATATTGTATAAAAATAGTCAACACTCTAC
Source organism: Peromyscus eremicus (assembly GCF_949786415.1). Lineage (NCBI taxonomy): Eukaryota > Metazoa > Chordata > Mammalia > Rodentia > Cricetidae > Peromyscus > Peromyscus eremicus. The sequence continues at coordinate 81,254,275 of NC_081426.1, read as the reverse complement.
ACTTAAGAGTTATCTCTAATGGTTGTAAATGCCTCTAATGCATTAGAAGTTTCCAGTAGAAATCATTTGATGTATTAAAGAATGAATTCATTCAGACATTCTCAACACCAGCTTATTTACTGCCAAAGGCCACTGACCTGATAATTGCACTGTAATCCTTTACCACAGAAATTTGCAAAGTCCAAGCAGATGGCAAATACCCCCCCCCCCACAGCGCTCATTGACAAAGAGTGAACTATGTCCGCTGAAAAGTATACTTTGGGCAAATGAATTACAGAAAGTCCACACATGCGAATGCCTTCCAAGGACTAGCCTGGATTAGAGAGACCTGCTGAGTCCAGCAGTTGTGTATCAACTAGGAGATTGCACCTGGGGAGAGTCAACAATGAGTCCCCATCATTCTATAACGTGGGTGACAGTTTGTAGCTCTGGAAAGCTGCAATGATAATCTCAATAAAACAATCACTCACAAATACAAGACAGTGATAAATTTGGAGAATTAAGTATCAACTTCTGTATTAAGACAGAGAAGTGATCAGTGCTTGGGATGCAGTGTGATCTTCCTTCAACTATGAATGAGCTTTTGTCATTGGACAAGGCAACTTCTTTGTGCCCCAACTTCCTCAGCTATAAATTGAGGATATCACTTTCTTTGGTACATCTAAAAGTACTGAAAACATAGTAGGCATGTAACAAGATGAAACATCTCTATTCCAACAGGTTCAAAATAGAAATGAATATGTGTTATTAAAAAAAAAAATAAAGAACATGTTCAGAAACTAGACTGTTGATGTTCCTTTCATTATTATACTGGAAACCTAGCTCATACAATAAGAAAGGGGGAATGGAGTACAAATTGGAAAATAAATTAAAATATTTTTGTTTTCTTGGGAAATCTGAAAGAGTCAAAGAAAAAAATCTCTTCACACAATAAGCAATTACAGAAGGTTTTCACGATATAAGGTTAATATATAAGAATTCATTACTTTCCTACACGTCAACAGACAATAGAATTTAAAATTAAAGAGATAATATCATTTATATTAGCCTCCCCTCCAAAAAAGATATCTGTAGAAACAAATCTATAATAAGAATTTTTGCTTTAACTGGGCATGGTGGCACATTCCTTTAATTCCAGCACTTGGGAGGAAGAGGAAGGCAGATCTCTGTGACTTCAAGGCCAGTCTGGTCTACATAGTGAGTTCTAGGACAGCCAGTACTATACAATAAGACCTTAATAAGATGAGAGAGAGAGAGAGAGAGAGACAGAGACAGAGACAGAGACAGAGACAGACAGACAGACAGACAGGAAAGATTTTTTTTTAATTTTTTTGAGAACTTCATAAATGAACACTGCATCTACATCACTCACACTTCTCCCTCCATCCTCTCACCCCTCCTGTGCCTCCTCCCAAATTCATGGCCTCTTCTTCATTATTGGTGTGTGTGTGTGTGTGTGTGTGTGTGTGTGTGTGTGTGTGTGTACACCTACTGAGTTCATTTAGCATTGTCTGTATGTACATACATTCAGTGACTGAACAACCTGTGTGGGAATTTGTCCCTGGAGGAGACCGATTCTTTCTGAGCAGCCATTGGCTACCTATAGCTCTCCATTGAGGTGTGGGACCTTGTAGAATTTCTTCCGTTCCCATTATCATGTCAACTGGTGTTGTCATACTGATCTTATTCAGGCAACTGTGTTGTTGAGATGCCATACGTGCATACTCCATGTTATCTCTAGGGAATACTGCCTAGCAACAGGCATCCTGGTCCTCTGGCTCTTAAAGTCTTTTCTCTCCCCTCCATGATTTTTCCTGGGCCTTAGGCGTAAGGATGTACTGAATAAGAACCTTAACAAGAAATTTTCTATAACATTTATATAAGGAAAATTATAATATTTATTAAAGAAATCAGAAAGCTAACCAAATCCACAGATATTCCATGTTCATCCATAGAAAAACTTGGCATTGTCTTGATTTGGTTCTTTTCAAGGTGGTTAATAGAGTCAGGACAGTCATGAAAGATATTCGACCAAGTCATTTTGCAACAGTTGACAAGCTGACTCCAAAGTTTATGTGAAGAGGCAAAAGATCCACAATAACTAAAGGATACTGGACGAAGTCAGAGAACTGACACCACCCAACTCTAAGACTGACTAAAAGCTGCAGTGACTGGAACTGTGAAGCACAGCTGAAGAATATGCAGGTAGAGAAAAGTAACAGAACAGAGGCCTAAAGACAAAAAGCAACACAAAGAAGAAAAGGTGGTATTTTCAACACATTAACAAAAAATGAGTCTAGACAAAAACTACAAATTAACTTTAAGTGTATCCTAGATACGAATTGAAACACAAAACTATAGGACGCCTATTGGATAATATAACAGAAAAAAATCTAGATGTCTCCAGTTTGGTGATGACATTTTAGATATGACACAAAAGGCACAATCTAAAATAGAAGAAATTACGGGCTGAGTTTCAGGAAAAATCAACTTCTGGTCCTGAAAAGACACTGCCGAGAAAATAAAAGAACATGCCATATATTTGGAGAAGAAAAAAAGAAGAAACATAGAATTACTACTAAAACCAAGCAATCAGCCAGACATGGTGGTACATGCCTTTAATTCCAGCACTCAGGAGGCAGAAGTAGATGGATCTCTGTCAGTTTGAGACCATCCTAGTCTACATAATGAGTCCCAGGACAGCCAGGACTACGTTGCGAGACATTGCCCAGTAAAATAAACAACCAAAAATTGTGTAGCTGACTCTTAAGATTTAACAATAAGGAAACACCAACTTTATAAAATATAGGATGACAACCTTAACAGATACCTCATCAAAGATGTAATGATGACAAATAAGGAAGGAAAGAAGTCCCACATCACATGTAACCAAAGGCTAAAAGACCTTACCATATGGTCTGTAAGTCCCACCCCATGCTTATTACCCAAAAGAGACAGAAACTGAGTTCTATCCAAAAACCTTGTACAGATATTATAAAATATTTAGTCCTAAATGTCAAGCCTGAAAACAACTAAGATACTATTTGTTTATTTATGTAGTCTCACTCCCGTAGACTAGGAAAGTCAAACTCATAGCAATCTTCCAGCCTCTGTCTCCCAAATGCTGAGATTATATGCCCAGATCCAAGATGTCTTTTATTTTATTTTGTTTTTTTGTTTTTTTTTTTTTGGTTTTTTTTTTTTTGAGACAGGGTTTCTCTGTGTAGCTTTGCGCCTTTCCTGGGACTCACTTGGTAGTCCAGGCTGGCCTCGAACTCACAGAGATCCGCCTGGCTCTGCCTCCTGAGTGCTGGGATTAAAGGCGTGCGCCACCACCGCCCGGCAAGATGTCTTTTAATAGGAATATGGAAAAAAACTATAAAATATCCATGTCAGCACTAGAAACAGATGAGTTGTCATTCTATGAAAAGATGTGAAGAAAATTTAAATGCATATTATTAATCCTAAGAAGCCAATATGAAAAGGTTACATACAGCATAACACTCAGGAAAGGGAAAACATTATGGAGACAAAAACATCAACATTTGCCAGGGGTTAGGAAGGAAAGAAAAATAAACAGACAAAATTGACGGTTGTCAATACAATTTAGCTACTTCATATATCATAATGATGGATGCACATCATAAATCTACCCAAGCATATAGAATGTACAGTACTTAAGATGAACTCTTCTGGGCTTGGTGTTCAAGCCTGTAACTCAAACTGCTTGTAGGCTGAGACAGGAAGATCATGAGTTCCAGCCTTGCCAGGGATATAGAGTTAAAATACCAATATGGGGAACTTAGTAAGAGCCTGGATCTCACTTTGTTTGTGCTTGAATTCAAGTATGTGGGGGCATTTCAGGGTAATTATAGTGAATAAAAAATGTAAAGGGTAAGAAAATCACTCAAAGCCCTAAACTGATTTCCCAGTACTGAATAAAAGGGTATTGTACAAGTACAGGCAGGGGAACAGAGAAAATGTGGGAACCAGTTGTATTATGAACCTGAAATTCTCTCTTTAAAAAAAAGTCTATGACTAGAAAGGCAGAAAAGTAATAGAACTCTTGCCTTGTATGCACAAGACTTTATGTTTAATCACTGACAGCTCCAAATTTTATTTTTTTAATTTATTTTTTATATTCATTGTACATACCAACCACAGTTCCTCCCTCCTCCCACCCCCATCCACTCTTTAGAACCACCCCATCCATTCCTCAGAAAGGGTAAGGCCTCCCATGGGGAGTCAACAATGCCTGCAGTACCAAATTTTCTACCACTCAAATAATCAGAGAATGAGGCAAAGTCAAGATACCATATCATATCTAATTGGCTAGGACTAATCACAACAACCTTATTAGATATCATTTTAAAGATTAATATACACAAGATAATATACAGTGGGCCTTTAAAAAGTGACCGTTTGAACTCTGACAATTTAACTCTAAATTACTATGGTAACAAGTTAGTAGGATAAGCTAAAAAAAAAAAAAAAAAAAACAGAAGCCCCAAAATCAAAGTTGAAGCATATCAGAGGCTGAATACTCCTGCTAAGTAGTGAGCTCCTGGATAGTGAAGGTACAGCAAATATTTGACCAATGAAAAAAGAATGAGATATTAACTCGAATCCCATGCCAACATCCTCAATACGCCTCACAGACACTTATAAATTTGCATATGCAGAGATCATTACAGCTGCCAGGAATTACTTTTTCTTTATGTCTTTGTCTCTGAAACAGATCTTTGTCTGCCATTGCAAATATGTCCTTAAACAGGACAGTGACAAGGTACAATTATTGTCTAAAGATCAATAAGGAAATCAACCCCAACCCCAACAACAATAAAACCTAAGAAGTAACAAGAGCTTTATAGAAGAAAAATTGTTAATGTATTTATAAATATTTTCCCTAGAAATAAGTTTTCTTTACTTCAATATATGTATTAAAGTGTGTATGTATGTATGTAGATAGATAGATAGATAGATAGATAGATAGATAGATAGATAGATAGATAGATAGGTGCATATCTATAATATATATAGTCTTACTACAAATGTCTCCTCCAGAATGGTGGGCATGAGTTTTATCATGGTAAATTCAAAACAAGAAACTTGAGTTTTGCTTAAGCAAGGTTTTTCTTATCCCCTTTTGTAGCCTGGCTAAAGTCAAAGCTGTTGGATCCCAACTCATCTTGGTAAATTTTATAGTTAATCCAGTGTGGTTCAAACAATCCAGAGAGCCCACATAATCAAAAGTATTAAGCTAGACTGGATTTTCCTTCCCAATGCAGGATTGTCTAAAGTGATATTAGACAAGTACTTCAATTGTTTTTAACAAACCAATGAGTTCATTTGGTTAATATACAAAGCATGAGAGCAGATTACTTAGAGCAGTGATCCTCAACCCGTGAGTTTTGAATCCTTTAGGGATTGCTTATCAGATATCCTGCATATCAGGTATATACATTATAATTCATAACAATAACAAAATCACAGTTATGAAGGAGCACCAAAAATAATTTCGTGATTGGGGTCACCACAACATGAGGAACTGTATTAAACGGTCAGAGCATTAGGAAGGTTGAGAACCACTGACTTAGAGGAACATAGGGTACCCTAAAGGAGCTACAGCACCATCCCGTCATGAGTGACATCATGGAAGCTGCATCTTGGAGTACTACTTCCATTTAATTTTCTATATCTTTGTATGTTTTTGTTAGCATATTAATTATACATAATAATGGACTCCATTATGACATTTTCATGTGGATGTGATAAATATATTATAATATAGATGTAACTCAACTTTCTAGGGTCTTGATTTTCTCCTTGATCAAAGAAAGATCCTGGGCCAGATGATTCATCCAGTCTTCTCTATAATTTTGATTTCTATAAAATATTATAAAGTATAAATATTTTCCCCAGTGTCTAAACACTACCTAGTTCCTTAGAATTGGAACTGGGTGGAATATGGTGAGTGAAAAAAGCCTTTGCTTTAAAAAAAAAAAAAAGACCCTATATGGTATTTACTGGGACCTTGTCTAAGCACTTTACACATAGGCATATGTTTGAGCCTTATAATCAAAGTAGGCACTATTATTTTATTATGTACATTTAACCTGTGAGGAGCCTCAAGCACTGGATGAAGTGTTTAGTTAAAGGGTCCATAACTAGCAAGTAGTGGGGTTGCATATAAACTGACAATTTTTCTTCAAAATCAGCACTCTAAGCTGTTCCACTCTGCTGTGTGTCTAAGAGTCACACACCCTCTACCCTTATGACAAACACTGATTGTTTCAGCTTCCCTACATGTTAACCAAGAATGCAAGAGTCAGGCTGAATAAATGTGTGGTGTCAGAGGTGATTCAGGAAATGAGACAAACTCTTGACATTCATTTTGATTGACTTTGTGATTAAAATGTCACTGAAAAAATATTATAACCAAGAAATCCCATTGAACACTAAGATCATATTGTTGTATTTAGAAAATGAAAATCTCATAAATAATCAACATTCTTGGCCATTATTGCTACAGTCTAAATGTTCATCCTGCTTTTCAAAGGTCTCCAATGTACCTAACTGAAGATATTTCTTAATACTGGGATATTTCTCATGTTAGACTGCAGTCTTTGAAGATTAATACTTTACTTATCTTGATTCTAACTCTATTGCTATTGAGTAAATTATTAGGTATTTAATAAGTATTTGTTAAATGAATGAGACTGCTTGCTGAATTGACATAATTTTTTAAAGTTTCCTCTTCATAAAGCAATAAATTTTCTCCTCTTTTCTCTTCTTGTAACAAAATAAATACATTTAACAGACAACAATGTTATCGTAGAATTTTAGAAATCAACTTACTGATTTCAGAGTGAAATAGTATGTGACCCTTCTGTGTGAAAAATTGTTACCTGAATTTTCTGACCCACACTGATTTTTATTTAGTTTTACTCTTCAATATTTAGTTAAAAGTATGTTTAAGGATAGGGCATAACTCAGAGGTAGAACACTTGCCTAGCATGTAGAAAACTTTGAGTTCCATCCCAAGCATTGTGAGGGAAAAAAAAGAACTTAATTAAATATGACTCAATGTTATAGAGTTTAAAACTTCTCCTTTAAGTTCTCAAAGAAAAAGGAAATCAACTGTTTGAATGAGTATTAATTTTTGTTCAAAATGTGGTCATTATTAAATTAAATCAGTATTGACTAATCTTTTATTTCAAGATCTTTTAAAGATTTTGTAATAATGACATGTGGCTATATAACAAAATGACTTGTAGATTGCCAAGTAAAATTATTTTAACAGCACCGAAGTCCATGAGGAAAGCTTGAAAAGAACAAATATTTCCAAAATTAAAATATGGCTGAGTGGTTGTTTATGAAGTAGAAGTCTAGTGACCTTCCACTATCCTAGTATTCATTTGAAATCCTTAATAAGAAGGGGTATGATTGGAGAAAGAAGGAAGTAAGAGAGGATAATGGAGGAGAATATAATCAATGTACAAGGAATTGTAAAATAATATTTTGAAAATAAAATACTTAGATAATCTATGGACAAGCATGAAGATTTGCCAACTACTGCCCATACCTCCTAAAAATACACAGGCTGAGCATAGATGCCAAATAATTTATTTTTATGATATGTGGAAGGTAGAACACTTGCCTAGCATGTAGAGGGTGATGCTAGGCATCAGAGATGACAACAATTGGGATTACATGTTATAAAGTGGAAATGCAAATTGATCTTTCAGAAACCATAGAAGAATTCTGAGGGTTCATCACTGGAGAGGCCTGAAGGTGCTTCTTGAATATGTTCTTGCCCATCAGACACCTATTGAATGAATTGTGATGGGTTCAGCCTCAGCTGTCTCTCACGCTTTCTTGGGAACATAATTCTTTGATGACTAATTAATAATGAAGCATCTAGTTTACGTGATAAAATCAAGATCTATTTCTATTCCAGCAACTAAGAAATCAACCGAGAAGAGGCCTAACCTCAAGTTAAGCAATCATAGACCTAGACCTGTTTACAAAACCACTGATGATTCCTACCTATTGTTTTAGTCCATCTTATACCAAGTTGAATACGATAAATAAAATTAAGCTCTAAGAAAAAAAATTGATGGAGCATCAAGAAAAATCACACACCAGATCATCAGACAAAAAAAGCCAGCTTTACGAACCAAAGTAACCTGAAGTGGAATTGCATTACCTCCAGGCAAACATTGCTGCTAAAAACATGGAATGTGGGTCTCAGACTAATACACCTGTAATCCTGTTCAAGAGAGTCAAGGTTATCGCTGCTTCTCTAAGCAAACCCTGAAGCCCACGCATAGTGACACTTTAACAGATCATCACCAGAGCTGTGCTGATTGCTTCAGTTTACATACCACTGGTCAGGGAACTTTGAACCAGCCATCTTTGTTTAGAAAACTTGTAAGATGTTGGATCTCTTTAAGTTAAACAAACCCTTGGACGTACACATCTGCTGTTTGATGGACCTTGTGTTCTAACATGGAAGGTTTCGCAAGTGAGGGACTGAATGGAAAAGTACAGCCCACACCTAAGACCCCCAGGTTGCAAAGACTCTGCATCGCCAGTCTTCCCTGTCACCTACATTCCATACAAAAGGCATTTCTACCTTTCTGTTTTAACCTTCAAGAGAATGCTCCTATGTGATCTTGAGTCACAACTTTGTTAAATTTTGCTAATGCATAAAATTAAATATCACAAACTTCTGTTTCTTTGTTTGACAAGACCCTTACTGAAATGCAGCAGATATATTCCTAAACACCTTTCTCATAGCATAATTTTGTGTTCTATTGAATTGTTTTAACATACCATAGGTTTAAAAAAAAAACTGTAATTTGTTTGTTTGAGACAGGTCTTCAGGACCAGAAAACCCTGGCTGGCTGACCTCAAACTCTCTGGAATCCTCCTGCCTCCTGAGTGCCAGGATTAGAGATGTGTCCCATCATGTCCAGCAAAAATACAACTTCTTTATAAGTTAAGGTGACACAAATCTATAGTAGAAAAAGTTTAAATCACTTAAATGAATAAATTAAATTAATTATCCATAAATGTTGCTGATGATCTTCAGAATATTAAAATATTACTAGGCTGTGATCACTGTTTATCTTGGAATAAAGATACTAAACATATTCCAGAGGAAGTGAGCAGCCATATTAAATTCTAACAGTGTTTAGTGACTTCCTCCTTTAGGGAACACTGAAATGCACTGTTTTTACTTTGTGTTCTGGTTTGTTCTGCTGCTTCAGACTAGGTTAACACTCGGGAGAGCTTATAATAAAATAATAGTAACCATGCAAAAATAGCCTTTTGCAAAGTAGTAGGTAACAGAGCAGCCAGTAATAGTGACGATTCAAATGAATTAATATTGTCACTTTTCAGTTTCCTAATCTAGCTCAATCATGAACAGATGTGACATAAAACATCAAGTGTACCCCACCAATATGTTTGATATAGGCCAAGATATATGATGCAAGTTAAGACAAGGAAAGAGGAAATGCAGAAGGCCCCTTCCTGTAGCTTTCTATTTAAAACCCAGGAAGCAGAGGCAGATAGATCTCTGTGAGATCCAGGCCAGCCAGAGCTGCATAGTGAGACACTATATACAAAAGGAGAAGAGGAGAAAGAAGGGGAAGAGGAGGGGAGGAGGAGGAGCAAGACTTAAAAGAGAAGGGGGAGGAATTCTAATCTGCCTACCATTCAGTGAATCATGCATGCACTACCCGGGTCACCACAGAACCTTGCTCTCCTCAGTCCTACGGAGTTTCTAACTTCTATGGTAAACCGACATAGAGCCTAACCGAGCAGTAACAGCTTTGGGGAAATCTGTCACAACGAAGGGAAAGCTAGAACACAGGCACAACCATTCAGGAGAGTGTCATGAATTCTGGAGGTCAAACCTCACTGCTGCGCTGATAATGGAGTTGAGAACACCAGCTGAGAAAGTCCCCCAAAAGGGTGGCACGACACTGAGAGATGAGGTCCTGCGGCCTTCCTTTCCCTGCAAAGCACAAGAGAATCAACTTAAAGCTTGGTTCAGAACAAGAACTTCCAGCTCATCTTATACTGAGTTCCTTCCTAACTAAAAGTCTATTAGAACCGCAGCTCCAGCAGGCACAGCTGTCCATGTCCTTCTTCAGCTCCCCTCATCTAAGTACTAGCCCTACCATCGCTGAAGGGCCCCATTTCAAGTCACTGTACTCAGCCCCAACAAGAAAGAATTTGCTCCCTTTTACATGTCTATGAAAGGACACAGTCAGTGACATGTGATTGGCCTCTCCCATGTTGACCTCAATGAAATTATGTTATGCTTGCTGCCAATCATCTTCGTGAATCAATAGTTTACTTTCTTATTTGCTGACAACCTTTTTTATTTTAAAAAATTTCATATATTTTGTATGTTTTTCCCTACCTCAATTCCTCCCAGATCTTCCCTGCCTACCCAACTTTATGTGTTTTTTTCTCTCTTTCTCTTTAAAACAAAATAATAAAACAAAACCAAGAAACATACACACAAACCACAAAAAAACAGAAATCAAAATAAACAAGTAAAAGATTAATAAGACAAAAAATGCTCAAAGAAAAATGAGACCAAAAATCTACAAAAATACCATTGAGTTTGTTTTGTGTTGGCCAGCTATTCCTGGGCATGAGGACTACCCTGAAATGTGGCTAATATATCCAATGAAACTCCATTGGAGGAAACTGATACTGTTTTGCCAATGGGTATCAGTTGCTTAGAGCTTCTTGGTTAGGTGTGGGAGCCTGTGTCCATTTCCCCTCTCAGTGCTGAGGCCCCATCAGGCTTCAGTTCTTGCAATCTTTCTGTGTGCTGCCACGGTCTCCATGAATCACATGTGCATCAATCCTGTAGTCTCCTCAGACTCATTCATTCCCTCTGGATCTTACCGTCCCTCGGCCTCCTCTTCTGCACAGATTTCTGATAGCCACAGGCAGTGGTTGTCAGCCTGTGGGTCTTGACCCTGTTATAGAATATACAACACTTTCACAGGGGTCACCTAAGACCATCAGCAAACACAGACATTTACATTCACAACAGCAGAAAAATTACAAAGTAGCAACGAAAATACTTTTATTGTTGGGGTCACCACAACATGAGGAAGTGTGTTAAAGGGTCACAGTATTAGGAAGGTTGAGAACCACTGCTTTAGGGGAGGGCGTTTATGAAGACAATTCACCTAGGACTACGTGTTCCACTTTCTAACTCTGCACATTGGCCACCGAAAAAACCAAGCAGATGCCATAACAGGCTGCCTAGTCTTCTCTCAGAGATCAGGCCTCAATTTCAGTTTCCTGAGTCTTGAGCAAGCAGTTTCTGGAAGGGCTGTGAACAAAAGACATAGTCCTTGCAGTAGCTCCCTTTCTGCACGTACACATACTCTGACCGCTCAAGGTTCAGTCAATTGTTTACTGTCTGGGTCCCCTCACCAACTTAGCCACGTGCATGAGTCAAGGACAGAGCCTGGGCCACCCAGTCAGCCCCCACGGTCAGTACGTGCTAGGCTAGCCAGTCTCCATGACAGCTCAAGGACAGAGCCTGAGACTTGTCCAGGCCTGCCCAAAAATGATAACTGTAACCCCCAAGCAGTAAATTCAAAGGTTATATACCCTTACCCAATCATATGATGCAAAGGCTTATACCACCCTGCTTGTGGTTTTTCCCTTAAAAACCCCTCACCCTGAGAGCTCAGGGCCATCCTCCTCCACCCTCTGTGGTAGAGTGCTGGACACAGACCAAGCCTGGGCTTGCTTGTTATCAATTAACCCCTGTGTGTTTTGCATGGGCTATCAGCTCTGTGGTGGACTTGCTCAGGGGGTCTCGTGACACAGGCATAACAGCTACAGACTTTTTTAATCTTTTGACCAAGGAGTTCTTTGCTCCTTTTTAAATCAGTCATTTCAGTTTTAATTATTTCAACCTCTTTGTACTTTTTCCTCATCCTCTCTTTCTTCTGTTTTGTTATATTAATACATAAAGCATACATACATCAAATAAAGCCCCAATAGTAAACCCCCAATTTTTTCTGGAATACCGTGTATATTTGTTATATATGTTTATATTCACTAGGTATATTAATGACACTTCAGGGGAGTCCTCAGGCCTGGGAATAGTTGGCCAACACAAAGTAAACTCAATGGTATTTTTTGTCCCACTTAGCTTTGTTACCCTTCCTCCACTCAAAAATTAATAATGTCACAAAGATTGCACGTAGCCCAAGACCAGTCTGCAATCTGGTCTACACTGCAAGTTCCAGGCCAAACTGGATTACAGAACAAAATCATTTTTCAAATAATAATAATACACTATTTCCTGTAAAATAAATTCCAAATGCTTATAATATACTAGGCTCTTCAATAAAGGCCCTCAAAATCTGAATCAAATTCCTTCAGTTTGTGGATAACAAATGAGAACTTTTCTAAGTCAGTGAAAAGCTAAAAAATAATGGAACACAAAGTGTTAAAGAGAGGAGGTCTGTATAATTGGTGTTTAATAATGTTCATCAATGATCAAGAGAGCTAAGCTTTTAATTTTTTTTTTTTTTTTTTTTTTTTTTTTTTTTTTTTTTTGGAGACAGGGTTTCTCTGTGTAGTTTTGGTGCCTGTCCTGGCCACCTGGCTCTGCTTCCCGAGTGCTGAGATTAAAGGCATGCACCACCACCACCCAGCATGAGAGTCAGGTTTTTATTAGGCAAGGAGATATGTGAAAAAGAAGGAGGGGGGAGGAGGGAGGCAAAGAGCTGAGACAGGAAGAGGAGGAAGAGGAACAGAAAGAAGAAATAGGCATGGTATGGCATAGAAAGACTGAGGACCATCCATGCATTGGCAAATAGGAGGAAATGATTGTTTAGAGGTTGCATGAGCTGGATGAAGGTGAAGAACTAGACAGCAGGAAATTGGCGAGGGCGTTAGTGTGATCCCCAAGGATCTCCCGCTAGAGGAAGGGAGAGAGCATGAAGAGAGAGCACGTGGGTTTCTGCAGCACATGGCCCAGCCTCCAGCCAACTCACTGAAGACAGGAAGGAGAAGGAAGAGGCAGATAAACAGACATAGGCATAAACACACATGCACACCTTTAACAAGGACATCTTTGAAGTTTTTCTTTTTGAATTTCTTTTGCATTGACGTCTCCTTATTCAATGCTTTAAGGAAATTTTAAATTTTTACAGAAGGGATGCAAAAAGACAGAAATGTTAATACCCATCTATCATCATTACAGCGTTTCCAAGTGACACAATGGCTTTGACAGTTTGGCTGGAAAACATTTTACTGTTTCATCTTATTCATCTACCTACCGAAAGCAAAATTGGAATGCTCTCAATCTCTACTGCCTTTGACTTCTTTTCCAATCCTTAGATGTGGAAATTCTGATGTTTAATAAGGGACATTACATTCTACTTGAAAACAAAATGGAAATAATTTTCAGAGGTAGGAGAGGAGAAGGGCATGAGGAATGAGAATAGGATGAATACACTCTTAATGTCACTCAGACATATCAGCCACTAAAAGAAAAGCAAGAAGATGGGGATTCAGATAAACTGAAGAGAAAGCCCAAAGCAGTTTTCAATGCTTCTCACTTGAAACTCTTTGAAAATGATTCCATTAGGTCAAAATGGAGAGACCCTTGTATAACTCAAGTGATCACAATTATATAGCGTTGAGAAACTGGTATTGTTTCAGCAGACTCCTGAAGTTTAGTCCTTTACCTTCATTTAGTCCCTGTACCCTCTAAATCAATTGCTCCTCTTTGTTTGCCAATTAACATAATGTTAACATAATGTTAATTAACAATTAACATTGAATCTTCTCTGTGTGGGGGTGGCATATGCGTGTGTGTGTGTGTGTGTGTGTGTGTGTGTGTGTGTGTGTGTACAGGTACACATGAGAGAGAGGAAGACAGTGAGATATAGATAGAGCATGTGGAGGCCAGAAGACAACCAGAATGTCATCACTTTGGTTCCATATACTTTTCCACCTTTTGTTTGGAGAAACAGTCCTCACTAGCCTTGAGCTCACCAAGTAGCTAGGCTGACTGACCAGCTCTGCCTCCCCAGCGCTGAGATAACAAGTGTGAGCCATCAATACCAGATTTTTTGACGTGAATTCTAGGGGTCAAACTCAGATCCTTGTGCTTGCAAAAAGCAAGCACTGTACTAATGGAGCCATCTCCCAAGCCCCAATACTGAATCATAATTTTTCAGTTATGTCTGAAATGAATGAAAAAGAGGCCTGCACACTAAGTCCATGGACCTATGGATGGGCCTGAAGTAGTTGTTTTATAACTATGGTGATGTTGATTCATCTGTTATGACGTGTGAGGATAGCCAAATATGGTCCCTGCAAAGCTTTACCTTTGGTGTTAAGTGAAGAAGGCTAAACTACAGCATTTTCAGCTACAAAGGCTTTCAGATATCCTCAAAGGGTAATACACAGTCATAGATAGGATAGACCCTGATGGGACAGGGTCCTGTGGAATAGTAGAACTGCATTCAAGAACACTAAAGAAAAGACTTCAGTACTCTAGTGAAGTATATGATCTTCAGTATTTGGCAGATTTGGTAAGTTAAATCCTAATCATCCTTTATGTGAAGCCCTGGCCAATGCCGTCATCTTCATCATCATTAACTCATCGTGGTAACACTACCTTGAGATAAGAACATGGTGTTCAGAGCAGATCTCAGGCAGAATGGCACAACCATTTTAGAAGATAACAGTCCCCTTGGCAAGAGTTTATCAGTAAGTCCAATGTCAAATGGAAAACTCATCTAGAACATTCACAACATGTCTTATCCTGGAGAACCCACCCACGCATGTTTATCTACTGTGTGTTCTTCTACAAACCCAACCAGTTCTCTGCAAATTTGTTGACTCTGGCCATGAAATTCTAACCACAGGAATTAGAGGTCACTTAACACCAAATTAGAGCTCACACCACCCTAGAAGACAGGCAGGGAATGCGTCCCTTCCTTCTGCCTGTTTCCATTCTTGTCAATATTTTAGTATCATTTTCAATAACATCCCCATGTTGCCCTTATTTAAATAAACAAACAAAAAAATATCTGGCATTTATCACCAGCACAAGAGTTACCAACTTCCCTTCCCTTGTATGACTCTCCGTTTCTGGAGAGAATTTCTTTGATTGTCTGTTCACCTTCTCCTCACTTTCCTATTCAATCCAGTGGAATTTGGAACTATCTGGCTTTACAGAAGGGAATATAAAGGAGAAATAATCAGAAGTATTTGCCATTCCAAAGTCATTCTGATGAATGTGCTCCAAACGCACTCATGACTTCATTACTTGGAGAAAAATGTTTTAGCCTCTCGTGTATCCCAAGACATCAGCAGAGTAACAGGACAACCTTTAGTAAAGCATATTCTTCAATGCATCCCACACTGTTAATGATTTAATCTTAATTTTATTTTTATTTATTTATTGGTCTTTCGAGGCAGGATTTCACTGTGTAGCCTTGGCTGTCCTGGAACTCATTCTGTAGACCAGGCTGGCCTCAGACTCATAGAGATCTGCCTTAATGCTGGAATTAAAACAGTGCACCACCATGGCCCAGTTTATTAATCTTAATTTTAAAATGAGCTTCCAACTGCCTAAATGCCCTGAAAAGTGTGCCAACTCAAAAAAAATTTCTCTATATATAGAGAAAAAGAAAATGGCTTATGAATGTGTAAGACCTCTATAGACACAGAGGAGAGCCTATTACTCCCATTTTCCTAAATTAATATATTTTCTAACTATATTCTAAAGACGTATCCTTATACCCAACAAGAGATATGCTCTCATCATTCATTAAAGAAGTTTCAACTAACAGCAAATGAATGCTACACCATCTACTACATAGAGGCTACTCCATGATGTGTCTAAGAGATAAACTCTGGTTAAAATGCAGGGAATAAGTGATTGTGGAGTACCTAGCCCAAATGGATACATCTTCAATGCAACTCCAACACCTAAAGCTCAGGGAACAGCCCAGAGTAAGGGTACAGAAAGGTTGTAAGAGCCAGAGAACCAAGATGCCTGCTATGAGATAGTATCTTCTAGGCATGGTAGGAATGCTACATCCATGAAATCTAAAATCAAAAAATCATTGCATAAATAAGATCTTTCATAATGATAACACCAGTCAATGTGCCAGAATAGGGGAAATTTCACAAGGCCCTACCCTAAGGAAGAGCATAATTAATAAATGACTGAGGCAGGAGCACTCAGTTTTCTGAAGGGTCTGGTCTCCTGATGGGCTGTCAAATCCCAAGTGGTCAACCCTAAACACATGTACAAATGGAAAACACTGTAGCTGCTTTTGAAAAAAAAGAAAAAGGGGAAGTGCTGGGATGTCTTTCTGTATGCTGTGAATGTATTGCTCTGATTGATAGATAAATAAAACACCAGTAGCCAGGCAGGAAGTATAGTATAGGCAGGATAAGCAGAGAGGAGAATTCTGGGAACAGGAAGGCAGAGTCAGGAGTCACCAGCCAGAGACAGAAGAAGCATGATGTAAAAGTACCAGTAAGCCACAAGCCACGTGGCAACTTATAGATTGATAGAAATGGCTTAATTTAAGATATAAGAACTGGATAGCAAGGAGCCTGCCATGGCCAAACAGTTTATAAGTAATATAAGTCTCTGTGTGTTTACTTGGATCTGAGCAGCTACAGGCCTGGGTTGGATTTGAGAAAACTCCAGCTACACAGCACTAAATATATTCAGGGTGTATATGTAACAATAATAAAGAAGAAGAGGCATAAACTTGATAGGGAGGTACAAGAGTTATGTGATGAGGGGGACTGGAAATAACATAAATATAGTATTCATGTATGTAATTCTCAAAAATTAACAATTTTTTAAATGTCCTCTAAAGTATTTCATTGGGGATGGAGTTGTAGCTCAGTAGTAGAGTGTTTGCTCCATGCACACAATGCATTGAAAAGAGAGGTGAAGTAAGAACAGAGTATATAAGATGTCATACTATCACTTAGGGTAACAAAGAGTGTATATTGACGGGAATATATAATTTTTTTTAATAGTTGGATTTATTTATCTGTTCTATAATGTGATTATTTTATCTGCATGTGTATACGTGCACCATGTGCATGCTCGGTGCCTGCAGAGGTCAGAAGAAGGCATAGGATCTCCTGGAACTGGAGTTACTGATATTTGTGAGGCACCATATGAATGCTGGGGTTCAAACCTGATCTTCTGCAAGAGCAACAAGTGCTCTAAGCCATTGAGTCACCATCTCTCCAGTCCCATATAAACTCTTGATTAATTCATAATAAAACAATTTCTAGAAGGGTACACAAGAAAACGTAAGGATTAACTTAGCAGGGGAGTTGAAAGACTACAGAGCAGTTATGGGATGTATATAGGCACTGAATTTTCATGTATGCCTTTGTAAAATAGATAATGTTACTGCATTATCCACTCAAATAGTAATTGAGACTGTGACAATTGCCTAAGATCTACAGTAGTTATTTCTGACTCTAATGTCTGGTAAAGTTTAATCTACCATCATATCAGTCAGAAGAACGTACCTTAACTTTAGGAAAAAATGATACCATTACTTATGTCAGACACCATCTTATATAGTTGATGGGAAAACAGCCCAGTCTTCTGAAAAACACTGCTCTTGGACTTGACCCATTCTCTGACCAGTCTTGAGTGACACTGGTCATACTGAAAGGCTGCAAAGAGAAGCTTCCTCACCATTCCAAGAAATTATTTCTATATTTGAGCTTTTGAAATTCAACATTAAATTTCAACCTTTTGCATGACATTCTTTTGTAGTGAGATATTTGTACGCTGTGTGAAAATACATTGCTGTGATTGGTTTAATAAAGAGCTGAGTCAATGGTCAATAGCCAGGTAAGAGGTATAGGAGGGACTTCCGATCAGAGAGAGGAAGTAGGAGAAGATAATCAAGGTACAGAGGAGATGCCAAGACATGGAGGGAGTCGGACATAAAGATTGAAAGAAAGGTAAAAAGCCACATGGTAAAAATGTAGATTAATAGAAATAGGTTAATTTAAGTTATAGGAGCTAGTTAGGAACAAGCCTAAGCTATAGGCCAAGCTTTCATAATTAATAATAAGTCTGTGTCATTATTTGGAAGCTGGCTGGTGGGATAGAGAAAGACTCGTTACATATGGTGTCCAATGTGGAGGCTCGAATATCCAAATATAGGGCCTGAGAAACCTAAGAAAAATTCTGCACAAGGAGCGGGTGTGGATTCCTGCAGTCTCTTAAGCAAGCTACAGCCTACAGGGATGAGGCTCCTGGCCACTGCAAGCTGGAGCCTGCCACCAGGGCCATGCACTAAATTGTGCCACAAGGCAGCTAACATAGCAGTTTAAGATTTGTCTTATGTGGTCAGAGAACACTGTAGGAGCTTAGTAAAGCCAGATCCAGACACAGAAAACATCTAAAAAGGTATAGTATGTTTTAAAATGTGCTTAGATGCTAAAGAAAGAAAAGAAAATGGGTATAGACAGTTATAGAACAAAATAAATAGTTTAAAATAATAAAGTTTTTAAAGAGAGAGTAAAGTAATATAAAAAATAAGCCATGTAAAGATGAAAAAGACACAGGGTGTCTGTATTCTGTATGGTGCTTTGTTGACTTTGAATTTCTTAAATGCTAATGTACAAAAGACAGTAGCTGCAGAGAGACATTGGATTATGAAAACTGCTAAATTAATTCAACCTATAAATTTTAAGAATGTCTTAACTTCAAAATGGAAATCAGAAAATGTCTTGGAGGAAAGATTTATGCCTTTGTTTCCACAGGAAACAAAAAGTTATGGCTCTCTTCAAAATTAATAATGATCAGATTTGATTTAGGAAGACCTGAAAATCTTGGCTACAGACATGAAAAAAGAAACCAAGAAATACTACAGGATGAGGCAAATATATGCTGATCCCTCTACTGTAGGAATAGCTCTGAGACTGGATGAGACATGATAAATCTTGTTGATTACAGAATCCTCATGACATATTATTATGTGCCATCCTTTCTTAGGGATGGATAGAGATCACAACTTGGTTATGCAGTCCAAACAGACTCATACAATTGACAGATGCCTTCTACCTGCTCAAACATAGAACAAAAAAATCATCCTTGACTGACTTGTGCACACTGCATATTCCATGCTTGTGTTAACCTCTATGTGTGTGTGTGTGTGTGTGTTACCTTTAAAAGTTTGTATTTTCAAAGAAAAAAAAAGGACCAGACACCAATAAAGACAAGTAGCCCAAGTGATCCAGACTCTCAGAATGCTTCTAGAGCAGTTTCCTCAAAATTCTGCATTCAGAACAAGTTGAAAATTACTAGCTGAGATGGTCCAGCCTCACAGACTATCCAGTCAAGACTTCAGATAAGCTCTATACCTTCCAATAACACAGAGACTAAACAAAAAATAATACAGCTAGCTCTTCTAGGACTTGACTATTATCCCAATTTTCTCAGGGCCCCCTAAAGATCCCATCACCCCCAGAGAACAGGAAACAGTCTAGAGAATACAACACCCACATTTCCAAGATGTAGGATGGGTGGTATTTCGGCATTTGATGGGTTATGAATGTTTGTCATTGTTTAAGGTGGTTGGTTACAAATTGTTAACTGGTCATGGTAAGGGAAGAAACTGAGCAAGGGAAGTTGTATTCAGGATATCTTTCTGAAAAGAAAAAGGGGATATAGGAATGATAGAATAAAAGAGTAGATTATTATATCTACTTTTAACTAAAAAGCCAACTATCAATCTCAAATATTTTACACTGGTGTGGATTTTTGTACACTGATACAAACTTAAAGTTATTTTTGTTAAAACACACTCTATATGTTCCTACTCTTATTTAAGATATTTTTGTGTATGGATACAAATTTAAGGTTATTTTTGTTATACTGTATATATGTTTCTATTCTTGTTTAAGGTATTGTACCTATGCACCTCATTTTAAGATGTAATGTAAAGTTTTAGTCCTTAAAAACTATTTAGGATAATAAAAGAAATAAAGGTTAGTAGTTAATCATCTATAACAATCAAACTTGTACTCATGTTAGATATGTTTTCGAGGATAAACAGAGATATATTTTAAATAGATAGATGGTCTTCAAACACTTCAAAGACCTGCAAAATTTGGTATTTAAAATGGTTTTTTGTGGTTTTTTTTTTTTTTTTTCGAGACAGGGTTTCTCTGTGTAGCTTTGCGTCTTTCTTGGGACTCACTTGGTAGCCCAGGCTGGCCTTGAACTCACAGAGATCCACCTGGCTCTGCCTCCCAAGTGCTGGGATTAAAGGCGTGCGCCACCACCGCCCAGCAAATGTTTTAATAACATAAGACTTTTCATGATAGTGAGATGTGTCTGCTCCTGGCAGCACCAACTTACTTCAAAAAAGGATGATGGACAAAGAACCTTCACATGGAGTTTGCTTTCTTTGTGACAAAGCTAGTCATCTGGGTAAGAAACTGCCCTTACCTCTACTGCTAACAGTAAGCTGTCAAAACTGGACAAGCAGGACACAAAAGAAAGCCACTGTCAAACTTTGCCAAGACAAGGTAAACAGTTCTTTAAAATTCCTGCTTCACAGAAAAGTGTGTCAGATAGTCTAGGCCTCTAGGCCAAAGATAAGATACCCCAATGTTGCAGAGGAACCTTGGGTGACTGTCCAGGCAGCCAGCTGTTTCTGCCATTTCTATAATTTTGGAAGTTGCTTGCTTTGCACTTCTTGTTTACTCAGGTAACT
The DNA here is from genome assembly GCF_949786415.1 of Peromyscus eremicus. Lineage (NCBI taxonomy): Eukaryota > Metazoa > Chordata > Mammalia > Rodentia > Cricetidae > Peromyscus > Peromyscus eremicus. The sequence continues at coordinate 81,233,477 of NC_081426.1, read as the reverse complement.
GCTGTGGGATGGTCTGTATGTCAAGTGTGTTGCTGATTGGTCAGTAAATAAATCACTGATTGGCCATTGGCTAGGCAGAAAGTATAGGCGGGACAAGGAGGAGAATTCTGGGAAGTGGAAGGCTGAGTCAGGAGACACTGCCAGCCGCCATCAGGACAAGGAAGATGTAAAGTACCGGTAAGCCACAAGCCATATGGCAAGGTGTAGATTAATGGAAATGGATTAATTTAAGATATAAGAACAGTTAGCAAGAAGCCTGCCACGGCCATACAGTTTGTAACCAATATAAGTCTCTGTGTTTACTTGGTCGGGTCTGAGAAGCTGTGGGACTGGCGGGTGAGAGAGATTTGCCCTGACTGTGGGCCAGGCAGGAAAACTCAAGCTACAGGTAACATTACATCTTTCTTGGATCTCTAATGGAGTTGAAAATGAGATAGTTATAGTTACAGTTTTCCTTGTTACCAAATTGCAAAAATATAAAAACTCACAAAAAAGATATAAAGTGTATAAGGTTTTGAAAAGTGAAAATGTTTTCAGGGCCAAAAAGATAGTTTTAGGATGGTAATACAAGTTATAATAAAAAAATTCTTTAGGTATAAAACCTTAAATTCATCAAAATAAGATAGATAATATTTTTTTCAAATATGCCAAATACAAATGGACTGCACACTGTGAATGTAATTTTTTTTGAGACGGGGTTTCTCTATGTAGCTTTTAGAGTCTGTCCTGGAAAATCACTTTGTAGACCAGGCTGGCCTTGAACTCACAGAGATTCACCTGCCTCTGCCTCTTGAGTGCTAGGATTAAAGGCATGCACCACCACTGCACGGCATGAATATAATTCTTACCTGATAATTGTTCTTATGGTATATAGTTTTACCACAGAGTTAAAACCTTTCCTTTTTATTTAAACACAAAGGGGAAATGTTGTGGGATATTTGTACACTGTGTAAAGATATTTTGCTGTGATTGGTTTAATAAAGAGCTGAATGGCCAATAGCTATGCAGGAGGTATAGGTGGGACTTCCAGGCAGAGAGTGGAAGTAGGAGGAGATAATTGATGGGCAGGGGAGACACCAACAAGACATGGAAGGAGTCAGGCATACAAAATAAAAGAAAGTTAAAAAGTCATGGTAAAATGTAGATTAATAGAAATGGGCTAATTAAGTTATAAGAGCTAATTAGGAACAAGCCTAAGCTATAGGCTGAGCTTTCGTTATTAATAATAAGCCTCCATGTCATTATTTGGGAGCTGGCTGACAGGACAAAGAAATACTGGTTACAGTTTTTCATTCTTTTTTTAAACTTTTTCATTTATTTACTTTGTGCATGTGAATGTTTTGTCCACTTGCATGTACGTTCAACATGTATGCCTATTGTGTCCCCAGTAGGAATTGGGGTTACAGATGATTGTGATGGTTGTTACAGATGGCCATCATGTGGGTGCTGGGAGTTCAACCCAGTCCTTTGCAAGAGCAACAAGTGCTCTTCCCACTGAGCCACCTCTCCAGCCCCCAACATTTTCATGGAGAAAAGATGGTAGACATGACATTAACAGAGCAAGAAAAACAAAACAGAAATGTATTGTTTGCAGAAACAGTCATTTTACCAAAGTTGAAAACTACTCAGTAATCTTTATGGTTGTGCATTTTATTGAACAATTCCTCTAAGGTTGGTTCTGTGACTTTCTAGGGCCAACATTCATCCCCACCCCTAATATCCAGTACCTAGAACAGTATTTCTCAAATGATATCTATGGAACCCTGGGGTGCCCACAAACATCAGCAAATATTTTATTTACTTCTTTTAAATAAAAACAGTTTAAGCTCTGTGTTCCTTATATATGTGCATATACACATACGCATATATATCCATCACATGTACTATAAACTCTGAAAATGTATACATTACATATTTAATATAATGTGATATATCCAAATAGAAAAGTTGAGAAACAATAAATACAATAACTTCTATGGTGATAACAGTTTATTTTTATACAGAACTAGAATAATTCTCTGTACAGACATTTGAAGTTCCTGGAAATGGCAGTGTTTAGGAAAATTAAGCCTTTTTGTATTTGTGTTCTTCTAAAATTCAGAGCATGACATATCCAACTGTGTCAAATTCTCCTTAAAAGAATTCTGGTTCTAATATTCTGTTGCCCCAGCTGGGTAGGAAATTTCAGAATAATTGTATCTGCATGGGACACAGTGGCACATAACTGCAATCCCAACACCTAGGAGGCAAAAACAGGCAGATTTTTTTGTTTTGGTCTTTAGAGTGAGTTCCAAGCTAGCTTGGGCTACCACTACTATCAGTCTCAGATAGATAGATAGATAGATAGATAGATAGATAGATAGATAGATAGATAGATAGATAGATAGATAGATAGATAGATAGATGATAGATAGATAAAGCTTTTACTTATTTCCCAAGTTTTCAATATGTTATGTTATCCTTTCTTCCTCCTGAGCCAGAGTTCCTGATTCAATAACTTTATTAAATAAATCTTTAGTCTCTTTCAGTAGTCAGGGGAGGGTAGTTAACTTGGGTGCACAGAGAGCTTGAAGGGATATCTGAAGAACTAATCTGTATTCTAATTTCACTTAACCCTTTGGTTATTCATTCTTCTTTCATCTCTATCTTCAAAGTTACAGATTTCTCCTTTTATGCTTATATCTTAAGTTACATGGCATTTATCAATTACATTTTTGTTTCTGTATGCCATGCTAGTTTGCTAGGTATGCAATAGATGACTTAAAATAACTGACATTGACTCTTACGGTCTGGGGAAGTCAGAGTCTACAGTCAACATGCCAGTAAGGCAATTCTCTCTCCAAAGGTGTTCAGGAAGGATATGTTCCCCTGGATTCCAGCTTCTGGTGGCACTAATGTTTCTGTGCTTGGAGATACATTACTCCAACCCTTCGCCATCACATGGTTCCCATCATCTCCTCTTGGGGCATGCCTATCTCCATGTATAAACACACCCTTTCTATGAAGATACCAGTGAAATTAGATTAAAATCCATCCTAACAACCTCATCCAAATTTGGTTAAATCTGTGAGTATCCTATTTCTAAATTAAGCTATCTTCTGGCATGCTGGGAACTAGACTCTCAATGTATTTTAGCGTATCTTCTTTGGGAGATTGTATTGTTGTTCTTAATTTGTTTTCTTTTCCTTAAAAATAAAAAACAGCCGGGCGGTGGTGGCGCACGCCTTTAATCCCAGCACTCGGGAGGCAGAGCCAGGTGGATCTCTGTGAGTTCGAGGCCAGCCTGGTCTACAAAGTGAGTTCCAGGAAAGGCGCAAAACTACACAGAGAAACCCTGTCTCGAAAAAAACCAAAAAATAAAAATAAAAAATAAAAATAAAAAACAAAAACAAAAAACATGTGCTCAATGTGCTCACTAGATTGCCTAGACTGTCTTCCTGCCTTAGCCTCCCAGGTAGCTGAATGATATGAGTGTGTGTGTGTGTGTGTGTATGTGTGTGTGTGTGTGTGTGTGTGTGTGTGTGTGTGTGTGTGTGTGTGAGAGAGAGAGAGAGAGAGAGAGAGAGAGAGAGAGAGAGAGAGAGAGAGAAGGAGAGATGGAGGAACAGAGAGAGGGAGGGGGAATCTTAAGTGTGTAAAGTCATGAGCTGTGTAACATTGATATTCTGTCAATGACAGGTCACATCTCGCATATGAAAGTATTACACAGGGCCAGGTAGATGGTTTAGTGGCAAAGGAACTTGCCATCCTACAATGCAAACCTAATTACCCTAATTCAATTCCTATAACCCATATAATGTCAAAAGGAGAGAAATAACTCCACAAAGTTGTCCTCTGATCTTAACATATGGTACATGCAACCACACACATCATACACACACAACAAATAACATTTAAAGTACAGCACATAAATTCAAAACTGAATGATGACACTGAATAGTTATACTTCTTTATGCATTCACTGTGCTATCATTTGATCATTAAAAGTCAGGGGGAAATGGGCTTTTCCATTTTAAAGAATTAGCCCAGAGAAGGAACTCATTGTCATTTTTATTCACACCACTGTCTAAAAAGTCATTTCATAGGGAAATGTAATACCAAGAAGGCTTGGAAATGCAATTATTGACTCTGTGCCCAGCAAAAACTTGAGGCCTTTTATTAAAGAACATAGAAAGGGTGTTGGTGGGCAAACAATAGTCTTGTAAGATGAATAGTAGTTTCCAGGGAGGTAGGATACAACCCAAAAGGTGCCAGTTACAGAATCTTTTGCTGATTTGGTAAGCCAATTGTACTGTTTGTACTAATTACCCTATACATATATTAATGGAATAGTATTAAAAATGTATTCTCACTACGTTCAGATATACAGTTAAAATAGTCTCTCTTTTTTTTCCATAGCTAGTCACACATCTTCTCCCTACTGAGTAGTAAAGACAGGGATAAAAATTAATTTTTGAAATTAATTTTTCTGTTCTCCTAGTCTATTTGGGAACTCAATCTATGTTTTGTTTAGTTTCTTTAATTACTTCCACTCAGTCCTGCTACAGTAACTCTCCCTGTGTGGCCTGAAGCAATGTGAAAGGAGAGGACTCATGTGCTCTCCAGGTCTTGGGGAAATTGGGAGGACAACCCCAGATCTTACCTCTACATGTGCACTGATCCTGAATTCCAACTGGTAAAGAGCCATGGTTGATATTTTGTCATCTGTTCCCGGTTCTCCGGGAGGAGAATGACTGGGAGTGAAAATATCTCAGCCCGTTCACCTGATGTCACCCATTCTGCTCCATACCAGAACAAGACCTCTTCTCAGAATTGTTAATACCCCCCACAGCTATGAGGTGTGTGCCAACCCACACCTGTACACACACACACACACACACACACACATACACACACCAATGCCCCTCTACCCCCATCTCTTCTCCCTAAATGTGTACTCACCAGATGGGATGGAGAGTTTTAATAAACTATTTTGTTTGATTGGAATGATTGCCAAATACGCATACTTCTTATGGATGTAACATTAAAATATGTTCTTGTGTAGCTATGCATTCAACTGGCCTGATAATCACTTCTCCCCTCCAAGTCTTCAGCCTAGAGGGGAAGGTCCAGACTGAGAATAAGTGCCTTCTCGCTCTCCCCTTCAGTTTCCTGGGGATATACTACACAGATTCAATCTTTCTTCTTTCTTCAAGTCCAACATATCTTGGGAGTAGCTGGTGTCACGGTCTAGCCACAAAGCTGTAAAATTTAAAAGTTAGGAAGAAACTCGTTAATATAAGTTTAACAGACTGCTTCTTGATACGTTTAGGGGAGGCATATAATTCAGAAAATGTTGTTGTTGTTGTTGTTGTTGTTGTTGAATTTATCTGTGAAGCCTAGATTTCAAGACTTTGATAACAAACTTCTTTTTGGTTGTACCACTCTCTTCTTTATTAAAGAATTTCAAATTTACACATCAGTAGAGCAAGGAAGAAAGTGTATGTATCAAATTCAGAAATTGTCAACACTTAGCCATGTTGCTTCATCTACACACTTCCTCCTTCCGCTTAACTCTCAAAATCAGTTTCAGCAATAGAGGATTGTAGCCTAGCATGCACAGAGCCCTGAGAAGAAATCCCAGCACCACGCAAACAGAGCCTTGTGATACATGTCCAGCCCCCAGCACACAAGAAGTAGAGGCACTTCAGGGTCATCTGCAGCTACAATCTAGGAGAAAAGAAACCATGTCTCAAAAATAAATGAATAGATCAATTTCAGATGTCGTATTTTTCTCTCTTTTTGTATTTAAAACTGAATCCTACATAGAAATTGCTCAAAAAAAAAAAAGACAAAAAAAACCTAGTAGCTTAATTGGCAGCTTAAGCTGACTAGAAAAAAAGCCTGAGGATGGAGTTGCATAAGAGAAAAAAAAAAAACTTCCCTGGCAAACTGGTGAAATGTAAAATAAAAAAATCCATAGTAAACATAGTAAATACTATTGTATGTTTTTCACTTTAATCTGACAACTTACACTTTAGTCTTTTGTACTTAAAACATTGTCATTCTTTCTGTGACTAAGATTTATTGTTGACTCATAATAAAACAACATTAGAAATTTAACTGTTCCATTTGAATGTTCTTACTTTAAAGTTTAATGCCTATTTTCTTATTACAGTAAATAAAAGAAAGCCAGAATGGAAATTATATATTCACTGTGAATATAATCATGTTTCTAAAACATGGATTTTGGAGGGGAAGCATAAACCATAGGCATGCAATTGTAGAAAATTTGTAGAAGTTTCCCCCATTGAAGTTTCCAACTATTCTGTAACTCATTCACTTCTGTGGGAGAAAATTACATTTTAAAAACAGAAAAACTACAAATTCTTAGGATTTTCTTGATGTAATTTTATGATCTCTGGCTTTTTCTGGTTTCTTGGTTTTGAATTTTTTTTCACTCCAGTGTTCTTCTGAAACTGCAAATTATTTCCAATGTTTATCCAGTTATACAATATATACTGAGACTTCCAGATGGCTTCTTATAACGAAGTTAGAGCAATCTTGTTTCTATTAAACACACTCCATGAAAAATTTCCAAAGATAAATGATGCAAATACATTATGGCAGGGAGACCAAACACTTCAGAATGCATTAAGGTCTTCTTTTACTCTGGGGCACATAGAAAGTCTCTGTGATACTATTTAAACGCAGAGTACTCTGCTGAGCTTACAGGTGTCGGACACGGGAAAATGAGTCTCAGTTCTAATCTCTCTTCTGCTCTAACGTGCTCTGCTGTTTGATAACTCTAATTCATTTGAGCCTGTTGTCATATGCAAACAAGACAGAATATCATTCTCTCTCTCTTTCTTGCTCACTTGCTCACTCACTGTGTGTGTGAGAGAGAGAGAGAGAGAGTGTGTGTGTGTGTGTGTGTGTGTGTGTGAGAGAGAGAGAGAGAGAGAGAGAGAGATGGAGAGACAGAGAGACAGAGAGACAGAGAGAGACAGAGACAGAAAGAGTCATAGACCATGCAGGCAAGCACAGTTAAAGAGCACATTAATGTTATTTTAACATTACTGGCTTTGAATCTGTATCTAATGATCCAAAGAGAACTAGACAGTGATTATAGAAAGTGTCTTATTAGGGCAATATTAAAAAGCCTAATTGAATTCCATAAGCTTAATGGAAACCAGAGTTTGGAAGAAACACAGTGTGTTCAGAAACAAAGCAATAAAGGGGAGACTATAGGCTGAAAAAAAAATACCAGAGACTACACACACACACACACACACACACACACACACCACACACACACACACACACACACACAAAAGATGCTGTTTCAGAAACCTTAGCTTTAATAAATCAAAAAAGTTGGTAAATGATGCCAGTAAATCATGTGGTAAAATAAGCTTGCCTAGATAAACACCCAATAATTTACAATCTAAATTGCTAATTAGAATTTATGTATTCAAGGAACTCATCTTTTATAAAAGTTGTAATAATAATGCTTCAATTTTTTTCTTAGAATATCAGAGTACTATGAAAATTAAAATGTGTTGCTCTATAACCAGATTAGGAATAAGCTGTTTTTGGAGCCTAAACAGGCTTGTACATTATACTATAATTATTTTTATGATGTGTCAACACTAATAGTTACTTAAATGGATGTTCTGTGTTATCTTTCAAAGTAACATGAACATACAATCTCTTTTGTTTATGGACACCATCCTGTTAGACTCTAGGTGCTCAGATCATATTTGTGGAACCGAATTTAACTAACTAGACAGATTTTTTTGACTGCTATTGATCATTACAGGCTTCTTCAAAGAAAGCTACTCAAGCCTGATAGGGGCCAAGAGCCCCAGAAAACTGTCTCTGCTTCTTGCAGATGACCGTTTAAATACCCAGTGCACTTTTACTGGTCCATAAAGTATAAGGTAAGAAATGGCTCAGTACATGAAAGACAAATCAACTCACTCTGGAAAAGTCATTTCCTGTCTCTTCTAGAAATCAGCAATATGTTGGAGTGAGTAACATGTACATATACTTTATAAAAGTATATAATTTTCTTGATTCACGGAAGCCTCAAGAGAACTTGAGGATGAACACACTACACATGTAAAGAGAAGCTTCCTCGTTACCTTTGTGCACCATTAAGCAATCCAAATTATTCTTGTCAAACTGCCAGCATTTCAGCCAACTCTGGTTTTCTTGGTGTTCATCCAAATGTTTGTTTTTTCATGTCATGTTCAGTCCATGGCCATGGCCATTTTAAACATCAAGTTCTTCTACCTTTGGACTTAAGACCAATAGTAGGTGACAGGCATTTCAATGATGTTTTAGTTAAGTGGGGAAACATTCAATAGATGGAGAACATGCTAAAACATAGCATTTGTTAAACACTTACTATGTGTCAAGTAGGGGATTTTACAGGGTTTTCTTTTCCCAGGATAAGTCTCACAGGAAATGGGAAATTGATTTTCAGATAAGTTAGGTAACTTATTCAAGGCCAGAGAGCAAGTTAGAAAATAAGCCACAATTCCAACCCAAATCGGACTTAACCACTTAGTATTGATTATGTTGTTAATAGAAAAGCAAATCATTAAACTTAACAGCACATCCAGTATCCCAGGAACACAAGCCAGGGCACAGTGGCCATGCCTATAATCCCAGCACAAAGGAGCCTGAAGCAGGAGAATTGCCATGAATAAGAGGCCAGCCTTGGCTAAATACTGAAACCCTGTCTCAAAAACAAGGATGGAGAATGAAACCTTATCAGTTTTTCTATATCTGAAACCATTAATTTTTTTCTGTTCCTGAAGCCACAATTTAAGAAGGAAAAAGTGACAAAATAATTTATCTTTTAAAATATTAGTAAGTTTTTCACTCCTAATGATATTCTGCTATACTCAAAGATCAGTGCCTTATTCAGGCACCATTAGAGAAGCTTTCTCCTGCAGCAGATAGGAATAAATGAAGCGTTAATCTAATTAATCTTATCAATAAAAAATTGGGAGTCAGATATTGGGGTAAAAACCTAAAAGATCAGAGAGGCAGGGGAGCAGCCACATTGGCTTCCTCCCTCTCCTGTCTGACAAAGAAGTCTAAAGTGTATAAGGTTGGGAGACATCAAAAGATAGTATTTGGTTGGTAATACAAGTTAGGACAGAAAGTGAATTAGGTACAACACTTTGGACTCACCAAATTAGGATAGATAATGGAGCATTTTCTCTGAATTTGTTGAACGCAAATTGACTAGACACCATTAATGTAATTCTTGCCTGTATATATGTATGTATACATTTGTATATAGTTATTGTACTTACTGTATATAGTTTTTCTATGTTAGTTAAAACCTTCCCTTTTTATTTAGACAAAAAGAGGAAAATGGTGTGTGATATTTTGATTGTGTTCTGACAAATAAAGCTTGTTTGGAGTCAGAGGGTGGAGCCAGCCACTAGCTGATCAAAATTAACCATAGAGGTTTGGAGGACTGTAGACAGAGAGGAGACAGGAAGTGGTAAGGTGGAGCTGAGAGAGGATCTTGGCCTTTTTGGATGAAGGAACGGGAGAGGTAGGAAGTGACTGTGGCTGCTCCCCTGCTTCCCTGATCTTTCAGGTCTTTACTCGGATATCTGACTCCTAATTTTTCTATTGATAAGATTAATTAGAGCAACTCTTCAAACAAATATAGAGATTTGCAGCCATTCATTACACAGAGAGAGAGAGAGAGAGACCTTGAAACACTCAGCCCTAAATAGGATGTCTCCATAAAATCCCTACACAATAGGCTCAGGGAACTCCATGAAAGAGCAGGTAGAAAGAGTGTCAGAGTCAGAGGGAATGAAGGATGGACACACACACACACACACACACACACACACACACACACACACACACACACCATGAGCAAACCCCACATGAACTCAATAGAGACAGCAGCATGCATAAGACCTGCACAATCTGCACCAGGACCTCTGTGTTTATATTTTGTCTTCCAGATTCGAGTTTTTATGGCATTTCTGAGTGTGTGAATGAGTGGGTCTCTGGTTCTTGTGCCTTCTTTGGGGCTCCTTTCCTTCTTTTGGTTTGCCTTGTCCAATTTCAAAGTGATAGTTTTTGTTCTATCTTGCACTTTATTTTGTTATGTTTTATTATTATCTCTTAGAAGCCTTTTCTTTTCTAATGAGAGACAAAAAGGGAGTAGATCCAGATGGAAGGGGAAGTAGTGAGGAGCTGAGAGGAGTAGAGGGAGGGGGAAATGTTACCAGGATATATTATGTCAGAAAAGAATCTATTTCTAATAAAAGGGAGGAAATAAAAATAAAAATTTCTCAGCATTCTAAATAAAGTATGTATTGCCCATACACAAAGAATATTATGACTCTTTAAACTGTTTGGTGTAATTGATCAGGAAAAGAGGAAGAAAGCACAAAAACTCAAATTGAAAAAATACGTGATAGGATGACAATGGAGGTGGTAAAAATAGCAGATGTTTCTGCTTTCAGGGATGGGAGGCAGTGTGACCTAGCCGACCACCCAACACTTCTCACGTCCATGGGAAAGGATGAAAAACAAAGGAAAAACAGGGGTTTCTGCGTATATGACTCACAAACCTCTTAAAGATACAAAAATAGGATAAAGGAATGAGTTGTGAAGGTAGCCAGGGCTTGCTCATTCTTTCTTCAACAGAAGGATTTGGAGACATGTCCCCAAACTTATTCTCAGAGGGTCATGATGGGATTACATTCAACTGAATGTACTACTGTGTGCTGTGCAGTCTGAGTTTCCTTTCCTCTTGATGTGACCAAGAAATTGACCCTTGGTGTCGTGTCACTTACCCAAGAGTGGGTGTGGCTTGTTTAGAAGAGCTCTGATCTCTGATCTGGTCTCTTAAATAAAAGCTATCCTATATATTGAATGGCACAATTATTATGTCGTCAAAAAGAATGAGGAAATTTTGTCATAATCTTTTACAAGGGAGAAAATTAGGCTTGGGTTCTATTGACACAGAAAAGCCACATAGCCAGAATTAAATGTTATCAGTCTATATCCACAGGATGAGTTCAACGTTTTTCTTGTACGGGGACATTATTTTCAGTGCCTTGCTGTTTTCGGCAACTAGTTTCAGGTCTAGACACCACATCTTATGTACACATTGTCTGAGTCAGGGGCATGAATGAGTAACAAAGGAAAAATAAGGCACATGGTACAAGGAGGGACGCTAAAGCGTAGTAAGATTGATAACACTGTTTTTCTTTAAGGTCAATGAATTCTGAGCATGTTGAGTACATAGTGTGTTGGCAGAATGAGCACATAAGTAGTCTCAAAGCATATTCTTATTAACTTGATTACAGGTCAGGTGACAGTCTGATTTGTGAAGGTAAACTTAAACTAGAATTTCTCAGAAAATTAATTTCCTCACCACCCTGACTTCTTGAGTATTTATTTGCACAACCAACCATTTCTGTATAGAATATCTTTATCCTAGGTCCTAGTTAGTGAATTTCTAGCAACAAAGAAAGCATAGTAAGAATTTAAACAATGAAGTTGGAAACACGGAAAAAAAAAATTCAGACCATATAATCTACAATAGATATCTGAAAGGTTAAACAGAAGATTGATGGTTTTGAAAATAAAGAACTAATAAACTTCAAGAGGATTATGCTCCAGAAGGCCTTCCCAGAACACCTCTGAAGAAGTGCTGGAGAGGTGTCTCAGAGGTTAAGAGCACTGGATGCTCTTTCAGAAGACCTGAGCTCAATTTCCAGCTCACAATTACCTGTAATTCCAATTCCATGGAATCTCATGCCCCCTTCTGGCCTCCACTGACACTGCACTTAACATGGTGCACAGACATATAATGAGAGACAAGATTTTCATACCAAGAAACCTACCTGGCAGTGTTCTTAACCGCTGAGCCATCTCTCCAGCCCATAGCTGAGGAGCCCCCGTGGAACTGGACCAGGCCCTCTGGATAAGTGAGATAGTTGATTAGCTTGAACTGTTTAGGAGGCCCCCAGGCAGTGGAACCAGGACCTGTCCTTGGTGCATGAACTGGCTTTTTGGAACCTAGGGCCTATGCTGAGACACTTTGCTCAGCCTCGGTGTAGGTAGGAGGGGTCTGAACCTGCCTCAACTAAATCCACCAGGCTGGGCTGACTCCCCAGGGGAGACCTTGCCTTGGAGGAGGTGGGAATGGGGGGTGGATTGGGGGAGAGACCTGGGGGGAAGGGAGGAGGGAGGATAGGGGAATCTGTGGCTGATATGTAAAACTAAATAAATTATAAAATAAAAATATTTAAAATAAACTAAAAAAAGAATTAAGAAAAAGAAAAAAAACCTACCTAAGTCCCATATCCATAGATCCAATCACAAATACACATTCATGAATAATCAAAACAATACATCTTTGCCAAAATCAATACTCTTGTGTGATTGTCCACCAAGAGAAGTGTCTTAGATGATATCCAGAGCAATGGTTTCTTAACAGCAATGATAAATATGATCAAAGAACTCAGAGTATATGAGTAAATGTTGGAATGAAACCCAAGAAAAACACAAATAAAAAGTTAAATGAAACAACTCAATATATTAAAATGGAATTTAATAAGGAAACTCTCTAAAGAAAAATAAAACTTGAAATATAAAATTCAAGAATTCAAACAAAAAATACAGAGGAAAAAGGAAAGACTCACCAACATATTGGATCAAGTGGAGGGAGAATATAAGGTCTTGAAGAGAAACTGAGTGACTCAAAAATATATCAAATGAAAAAATTCCAATAATGGAGTGCACAGGAACTCTGGGACACTATTTGAAAAAAAAAAAAAAGACCATAACTACAAATAATAGGTATAGAAGGAGAAGATACATGAGTCAAAGGAACATTAAATATTTTCAATAAAATCATAGAAAACTTTCCTAATCTAAGAAGGATACCTATGAAAGTCTAAGAGGCATACAGGACATAAAATACACAAGACCAGAAAAGAAACTCCCTGCATCTTATAATAGTCAAAACACTAAATGTACAACATAAAGAAAAGATACTGAAAGAGACAAGGGAGAAAGATCAAGTTAAATTCAAAGGCAGACCCATGAGCATAAGAACAGATTTTTCAGTGGAGACTATGAACGCTAGAAAAATACTGAAGCAATGTTCTGTAAACCATGGAAGACCACAAAGGCCAGCCAAGACTACAATAGCCATAAAAACTATCAGTTGACATTGAGGGAGAAAGGAAAAATTTTCCACAACAAAAACAAATTTAAGGAATTTATGACTACTAAATCCCCTACAGAGGATACTTCATACTCTAGTCTGAAGAGGCAGTTTAAAAAAAAAAAAAATGCTTGCCGGGCAGTAGTGGCACATGCCTTTAATCCCAGCACTCGGGAGGCAGAGGCAGGCGGATCTCTGTGAGTTCGAGGCCAGCCTGGGCTACCAAGTGAGTTCCAGGAGAGGCGCAAAGCTACACAGAGAAACCCTGTCTCGAAAAACCAAAAAAAAAAAAAAAATGCTTGAAAAGGCAAAATAAACAAGCAATTTCAGAACACTGAATCGAAGGAGGACTAATAAAGCACCACAAAACAACAAAACCACAGGAATTAATATACAGTATTCTGGAATAACTCTGAATATTAATGGTCTCAACTCACCAATGAAGAGGCACAGACTAATAGACTGGATCAGAAAATAGGGTTCATTTATTTTCTGCTTTCAAGAAATACACCTCACCACCAATGACAGATGGCACCACCTTAGGGTTGAAGGAGGGAAAAAGGTCTTCAACACAAACAGAACCAAGAAACAAGCAGGAGTAGCTATTCTAATATTTGACAAAACAGACTTCAAAGCAAAACTAGTCAGAAAAGATAAAGAGGGACTCTCTGTACCCCTCAAAGGAAGAATCCAGCAGCAGGATATTACAATCCTAACAATTTATTTATCAAACAAAGGAGCACCCAATTTTATAAAGGAAACACTATTATGTTGAAAGCCACAGAGTAATACCAACACAGTGACAGTGGGCAATTTCAGTACCTCACTTTCACTTTCAATATCTAGACAGGTAATCTGAGGGGGAAAAAACTGAATAGAGAAGCTCTGGAGTTAAATGGCATCATAAACTACATGGACCCAACAGATATCTGTAGAACATTCTACCCAAACACTAGATGATCTTCTCAGCAGCAGGTGGGTCTTTCTCCAAAACAGACCATATATTAGGTCAGAAAATAAATCTCAACAAATGTAGAAAATTGAAATCACATTCTTCATTCTTTCATTCTATCTGATCACCATGAACTAAAGCTGGATATCAACAACAACAACAAATGACAGAAAGTACACAAATTAATGGAAACTAAGCAATACATTCATGAACCAAAAATAAATGATGGAATAATCAAGAAGAAAAAAATTAAACTCCTAAAACCAAATGAAAATGAAAACACAACACACCAAAATCTATAGTACAGAATGAAAGAGGAAAATTTATAACACTATGTGCCTATGTCAGAAAATTAAAGGGATCTCAAATTAATAACTTAATGTTGCACCAGAAGACCTTAGTAAGCAATAACCCCAAAAGGTAGGAATAAAAAGAGAGAAAATCGGGTCTGAAATTAATGAAATCAAAAATTAAAAGAAAAATACAAAGACTCACTGAAATGAAGAATTGGTTCTTTGAAAAGATTAGTGAGATTGACAAACATCATTACCAAACTAACCAAAATAAAGACATAGAGAAAGGATCCAAATCAATAAAATTAGAGATAAAAAAGGAGACATTACAACTGACACCGAGGAAATTCAGGGAATCATAAAAGCATACTTTTCAAAAATCAAAATCCCATCAAATTATAATATCTAAAAGAAATGGATGCATTTCTTTTATATATATATAAATATATAGCCTACCAAAATTAAATCAAGATGAAGTAAATAATTCAAAAAGACCCATAACATCTATTGAGATAGAAAAAGTAATTAAAAATCTAGTGAACAAAAAGGTCAGATGGATTCAGCACAGAATTCTACAAGAGCTTCCAAGAACTAATACTAATATTCCTCAAATTATTCCACAAAATAGAAAAAGAGGAACCTTTTCAAATTCTTTTTATGAAGCTAGTATTATCCTGATACCAAACCAGACAAAGATTAGACTAAAAAAGAAAATTTTATGCTAATGCATTTGATGGACATGTACATAACACTTCTCAATGAAGTACTTGAAAATTGAATTCAAGAACACATAGAAAAGATGATTCATCATAATCAACTTGGTTTTATGCCAGAGAATGAGGGATCATTCAGCATACATAAGTCAGTAAGTTGAATCCACCAAACAAATAGACTAAAGGATAGAAAGCACATGATCATCTTGTTAGATGAAGAAAAGGCCTTTGACAGAATCCAATATCCTTCATGATAAAAATCCTAGAAAAAATATAGACTCAGGGGCCATATCTCAATATACTAAAGATAGTACATTTATAACAAGCCTACAATCAATATCATTCTAAATGGTGATAAATTCAAAGCATTTATACTGAAATCAGAAACAAGACAAGGATGTCCACCATCCCCACTCCTGTTCAACATTACTTTACATCTTAGAGCAATTAAAAAAACAAAAACAAAGGATATGAAGGGGATACAAATAGAAAGAAACCAAACTATATTTAATTTTCAGATATGATTCTATATGTAAAAGACACTAAAGTCTATAGCAGAAAACTCCTACAGCTGATAATGCATTCAGCAAATAGCAAAGTACAAAAGTAATCCACAAAAATCAGTAACCTTCTTATATACAAATGTCAAACACATTGAAAAGTAAACAATACCATTCAAAATAGCCTAAAAATTGTGGAATAAATTAACTAAGAAAGTTAAAGCCTTGTATAATGAAAACTTTATGACACTGAAAAAAGAAATTGAAGATACCTCACAAGCTTATAGATTGGCAGGATGCTATTATGAAAACCATTCTACTACAGAATGCAATTCTCTCCAAAATTCCAATGCAATTGTTCACAAAAATTAGAAAAAGCAATGTTACTTTTTCCCATGAAAATACAAAACAGCCAGGATAGTCAAAACAGTCCTGAACAACAAAACTGCTTAAGGTATCACCATCCAAGATCTCAAGTTATGCTTTAGAGCTATAGTAATTAAAACAACATGGGACTGACAAAAAGCAGACTTATTGATTAATGGAACAGAATTAAGGACCCAAATGTTAGCCCACACTCTTATAATTGGATGATTTTTGACAAAGAAGCCAACAATATACATTGGGGGTGGGGATGACACTATCAATAGTATTGGTTAAACTGGAAATCTACATGCAGAAGAATGAAACTTGATCCTTATCTCTCACCCTTCACAAAACTCTACTCCAAATAGACCACAGACATCAACATATGCCTGAAGCCCTAAATCTGATAGAAGGTGAATTAGGAAATAACTTGAATTCATTGGCACAGGAAAGAAGTTTATGAACAGGGCCCCAGTAATGCAAGCATTAAGACCAACAATTAATAGATGGGACTTCATGAAACTATTCTGTAGAATTTCTGTAGAAAGAGCATCATCATTTGATTGAAGAGGCAGCCCATGACTGGGGAAAATGTTATTCAGCTATATATCTGACAAAGGGTTAGTATCTTGAATATAGTTAAAAATATTAAGCATTAAGAAACCAAACAATTCAATTTTTTTTTTAAATTTTTATTTTGCAATACAATTAAGTTCTACATACAGGCACAGATTCCCTTGTTCTCCCCCCTCCCGCCCCCCTCACCTTCCCCCCAGCCCGCCCCCCATTCCAATCTCCTCCAGGGCAAAGCCTTCCCCACAGACTGAGATCAACCTGGTGGACTCAGTCCAGGTAGGTCCAGTCCCCTCCTCCCAGGCCGAGCCAAGCGACCCTGCATAGGCCCCAGGTTTCAAACAGCCAACTCATGCAATGAGCACAGGACCCAGTGCCACTGCCTGGATGCCTCCCAAACAGATCAGGCCAATCAACTGTCTCACCCACTCAGAGGGCCTGATCCAGTTGGTGACCCCTCAGCCATTGGTTCATATTTCATGTGTTTCCATTTGTTTGGCTATTTGTCCCTGTGCTTTATCCAACCTTGGTCTCAACAATTCTCTCTCATATAAACCCTCCTCATTCTCGCTAATTGGACTCCCAGAGATCCACCTGGGGCCTAGTCATGGATCTCTGCATCCAGATCCCTCAGTAGTGGGATGAGGTTTCTAGCACGACAATTAGGGTGTTTGGCCATCCCATCACCAGAGTAGGTCAATTCGGACTGTCTCTCGACCATTGCCAGCAGTCTGTTGTGGGGGTATCTTTGTGGATTTCTGTGGGCCTCTCTAGCACTTTGTTTCTTCCTATTCTCATGTGGTCTTCATTTACCATGGTCTCCTATTCCTTGTTCTCCCTCTCTGTTGTTGATCCAGCTGGGATCTCCCACTCACTCAAGCTCTCTTTCCCTCCACCCTCGCCCTTCACTACCCCCACTCATGTCCAGGCTGTTCATGTAGATCTCATTCCATTTCTCTGTCATTGGGCGATCCCTGTGTCTTTCTTGGGGTCCTGGTTTCCAGGTAGCCTACCTGGTGATGTGAGTAGCAGTCCAGTCATCCTTGTTCCACATCTAGTATCCTGTTATGAGTGAGTACATACCATGTGTGTCTTTCTGAGTCTGGGATACCTCACTCAGGATGATTTTTTTCTAGATCCATCCATTTGTCTGCAAACCTCATGATGTCATTGTTTTTCTCTGCTGAGTAGTATTCCATTGTGTATATGTACCACATTTTGTTTATCCATTCTTCAGTTGAAGGGCATCTAGGTTGTTTCCATGTTCTGGCTATTACAAACAATGCTGATATGAACATAGCTGAACAAGTGCTCTTGTGGTGTGGTTGAGCATTCCTTGGGTATATGCCCAAGAGTGGTATAGCTGGATCTTGGGGGAGATGGATTCCCAATTTTCTAAGAAAGCGCCATATTGATTTCCAAAGTGGTTGTACAAGCTTGCATTCCCACCAGCAGTGGAGGAGAGATCCCCTAGCTCCACATCCTCTCCAGCATAAGGTGTCTTCAGTGTTTTTGATCTTAGCCATTCTGACAGGCGTAAGGTGGTATCTCAGAGTTGTTTTGATTTGCATTTCCCTGATGATTAGGGATGTTGAGCAATTCCTTAAATGTCTTTCAGCCATTTGAGTTTCCTCTGTTGAGAATTCTCTGTTTAGTTCTATAGCCCATTTCTTAATTGGACTGTTGGGCATTTTGATATCTAATTTCTTGAGTTCCTTATATATTCTGGATATCAGTCCTCTGTCAGATGTGGGATTGGTGAATATCTTTTCCCATTCTGTAGGCTGTCGCTTTGCTTTGTTGACCGTATCCTTTGCCCTACAAAAGCTTCTCAGTTTCAAGAGGTCCCATTGATTGATTGTTTCTCTCAGTGTCTGTGCTACTGGTGTTCTATTTAGAAAGTGGTCTCCTATGCCAATGTGTTCAAGACTACTTCCTACTTTCTCTTCTAGCAGGTTCAGAGTAGCTGGGTTTATGTTGAGGTCCTTGATCCACTTGGACTTAAGTTTTGTGCACGGTGATAGATATGGATCTATTTGTAGCCTTCTACATGTTGATATCCAGTTTTGCCAGCACCATTTGTTGAAGATGCTTTCTTTTTTCCATTGTGCACTTTTGGCTTCTTTGTCAAAAATTATTTGTTCATAGGTGTGCGGATTAATGTCAGGGTCTTCAATTCGATTCCATTGGTCCACATGTCGGTTTTTATGCCAGTACCAAGCTGTTTTTATTACTGTAGCTCTATAGTACAGCTTGAACTCAGGGATCGTGATGCCTCCAGAGTTTGTTTTATTGTACAGGATTCTTTTGGCTATCCTGGGTTTTTTGTTTTTCCATATGAAGTTGAGTATTATTCTTTCCAGGTCTGTGAAGAATTGTGTTGGTATTTTGATGGGGATTGCATTGAATCTGTAGATTGCTTTTGGTAAGATTGCCATTTTTACTATGTTAGTTCTGCCTATCCATGAGCATGGGAGATCTTTCCATTTTCTGACATCTTCTTCAATTTCTTTTTTCAGGGACTTAAAGTTCTTGTCATATAGATCCTTCACTTGCTTGGTTAGTGTTACCCCAAGGTATTTTATGTCATTTGTGGCTATAGTAAAGGGTGATGTATCTCTGATTTCCTTCTCCGCTTTTTTGTCCATTGTATATAGGAGGGCTACTGATTTTTTTGAGTTGATCTTGTATCCTGCTATGTTGCTGAAGGTGTTTATAAGTTGTATCAGTTCCTTGGTGGAATCTTTGGGGTTGCTCAAGTATACTATCATGTCATCTGCAAATAGGGAAAGCTTGACTTCTTCCTTTCCAATTTGTATCCCCTTAATCTCCTTATGTTGTCTTATTGCTCTGGCTAGAACTTCAAGTACTATATTGAATAAGTATGGGGAGAGCGGACAGCCTTGCCTCGTACCTGATTTTAGTGGAATTGCTTTGAGTTTCTCTCCATTTAATTTGATGTTGGCTGTTGGCTTGCTGTAAATTGCCTTTATTATGTTTAGGTATGTTCCCTGTATTCCTGATCGCTCCAAGACCTTTATCATGAAGGGGTGTTGGATTTTGTCAAATGCCTTTTCAGCATCTAGTGAGATGATCATGTGGTTTTTTTCTTTGAGTTTGTTTATATGGTGTATCACATTGACAGACTTTCGTATGTTGAACCATCCTTGCATCCCTGGAATGAATCCTACTTGATCATGGTGGATAATTGTTTTGATGTGGTCTTGGAGTCTGTTTGCCAGTATTTTATTGAGTATTTTTGCATCAATGTTCATGAGGGAGATCGGTCTGTAGTTCTCTTTCTTTGTTGTATCCTTGTTTGGTTTGGGAATCAGGGTAATTGTAGCCTCATAGAAGGAGTTTGGTAATGTTCCTTCTGTTTCTATTGTATGGAACAATTTAGAGAGTATTGGTATTAACTCTTCTTTGAAGATCTGGTAGAATTCTGCACTGAAACCATCTGGTCCTGGGCTTTTTTTGGTTGGGAGACTTTTAATGACTGTTTCTATTTCGTTAGGGGTTATTGGACTATTTAAATAGTTTATCTGGTCTTGATTTAATTTAGGTATGTGGTACCTATCCAGAAAATTATCCATTTCTTTTAGGTTTTCCAGTTTTGTGGAATAGAGGTTTTTGAAGTATGACCTGATGATTCTCTGGATTTCCTCAATGTCTGTTGTTATGTCCCCCTTTTCATTTCTGATTTTGTTGATTTGGATGCTCTCTCTCTGTCTTTTGGTTAGTTTGGATAAGGGCTTGTCTATCTTGTTGATTTTCTCAAAGAACCAACTCTTTGTTTCATTAATTTTTTGTATTGTTCTCTTTGTTTCTATTTTATTGATTTCAGCTCTCACTTTGATAATTTCCTGGCATCTATTTTTCCTGGGAGACTTTGCTTCTTCCTGTTCTAGAACTTTCAGGTGTGCTGTTAAGTCACTAGTGTGAGATTTCTCCAGCTTATTTATGTGGGCGTTTAGTGCTATGAATTTCCCTCTTAGTACTGCTTTCATAGTGTCCCATAGGTTTGGATAAGTGGTGTCTTCATTTTCGTTGATCTCTAGGAAGTCTTTAATTTCTTTCTTTATTTCTTCCTTAACCCATTGGTGATTCAGGTGGGTATTGTTCAGTTTCCATGAGATTGTAGGTTTTCTGTAATTTTTGTTGTTGTTGAAATCCAACTTTAGACCATAGTGGTCTGATAGAACACAGGAGGTTATTCCAATTGTTTTGTATCTGTTTAGATTTGTTTTGTGACCAAGTATGTGGTCGATTTTAGAGAAGGTTCCATGGGGTGCTGAGAAGAAGGTATATTCTTTTTTGTTAGGATGGAATGTTCTGTAGATATCGATTAAGTCCATTTGAGTCATGACATCAGTTAAGTCCTTTATTTCTCTGTTAAGTTTCGATTTGGGGGATCTGTCCAGTGGTGAAAGTGGGGTGTTGAGGTCTCCCACTATTAATGTGTGGGGTTTTATATGTGATTTAAGCTTTAATAATGTTTCTTTTACATATGTGGGTGCCCTTGTGTTTGGGGCATAAATGTTCAGAATTGAGACTTCATCTTGGTGGATCTTTCCTGTGATGAGTATGTAATGCCCTTCTTGATCTCTTTTGATTGATTTTAGTTTGAAGTCTATTTTGCTGGATATCAGGATGGCTACACCCGCTTGTTTCTTAAGACGGTTTGATTGGAAAGTCTTTTCCCAGCCTTTTATTTTTAGGTAGTGTCTATCTTTGAATTTGAGATGTGTTTCTTGTATGCAGCAGAAAGATGGGTCCTGCTTTCGTATCCATTCTGTAAGCCTATGTCTTTTTATAGGTGAATTAAGTCCATTGATATTGAGGGATATTAATGTCCAGTGATTGTTCATTCCTGTTATTTTTTGGTGGTGATGTGTGTGTACTTTTCTTCGTTGGGGTTTACTGCTGTGGCTTTATCTATTGCCTGCGTTTTCGAGGGTGTATCTGACTTCCTTAGGTTGGAATTTTCCTTCTAGTGCTTTCTGTAGGGCTGGGTTTGTGGATAAATATTGTTTAAATCTGGCTTTGTCATGGAATGTCTTGTTCACTCCATCTATGATGATTGAAAGTTTTGCTGGGTATATTAGTCTAGGCTGACATCCATGGTCTCTTAGTGTCTGCATTACATCTGTCCAGGACCTTCTGGCTTTCAAAGTCTCCATTGAGAAATCGGGTGTTATTCTGATAGGTTTGCCTTTATATGTCACTTGGCCTTTTTCCTTTGCTGCTCTTAATATTCTTTCTTTATTCTGTACGTTTAATTGTTTAATTATTATGTGGCGAGGGGACTTTTTTTGGGGGTCTAGTCTGTTTGGTGTTCTATAGGCTTCCTGTATCTTCATAGGCATTTCCTTCTTTAAGTTGGGAAAGTTTTCTTCTATGATCTTGTTGAATATATTTTCTGTGCCCTTGAGTTGGTATTCTTCTCCTTCTTCTACCCCTATTATTCGTAGGTTTGGTCTTTTCATGGTGTCCCAAATTTCTTGGACATTTTGGTTCATGACTTTGTTGACTTTAGTGTTTTCTTTGACTGATGAATCTATTTCTTCTATTGTATCTTCAACGCTAGAGATTCTCTCTTCCATCTCTTGCATTCTGTTGATTATACTTGCATCTGAAGTTCCCAATTGTTTTCTCAGATTTTCTATTTCCAGCATTCCCTCTGTTTGTGTCTTCTTCATTTTTTCTATTTCCCTTTTCAGGTCTTGGACTGTTTCCTTCATTTGTTTCATTGATTTTTCTTGATTTTCTTTCAGTATTTTATTGTTCTCTTCCAGGACTTTTTTGATTTCTTCTAATTTGTTTGCCCTTTCCTCTAGTTGTTTACAGCGTTCTTCACATTTTTTTGTCTTTTCCTCTACACGAGCCTCTAGCTTCTTCATGATGACATTCATAAGGCTATTTTCTTCTGCTTCTTCCAATTTCTGATGTTCAGGTCTAGGTGTTGGAGGAGGGCTAGGGCCTGGTGATGGTGTATTGCTATTCATTTTGTTGTATGTGTTTCTGCCTTGACGTCTGCCCATCTCCTTGTGGTTCGTTCTTGGCCTTATCTGCACACTTGGTTCAGACAGAGCTGACAGATTCAGGAAGTCTCTCTCTCTTGTCCAGATGGGAGCTCTCTGTGCTGTGCTGTGCTTCAGAAGGGAAGTCCGGGGCAAGATGGGAGCTGTGCTTCAGAAGGGAAGTCCGGGGCAAGATGGGAGCTGGGAGCTCCAAACAATTCAATTTTAAAATGGGGTCCAAAACTAAAGAGAGAGTTCTCAAAGGATGAAATATGAGCAGCTGAGAAATGTTTTTTTTAAATACTAAATATCCTTAGTCACCAGAGAAAAGCAAATTAAAACTACTTTGAGATTTCATTCCGAACCTAGTCAGAATAACAAAGGTCAACAAAACAAAATAAGACAAATTCTGTTGTGGATATAGGGAAAGTGGGACACTTATTCACTACTGGTGGGAGTGCACACTGTTGCAGCCACTGTGGAAGTCAGTGTGGAGTTCCACTAGAGGCTATAAATAGATCTAGCATGTGATTCACTTGTATCACTCTAGGGAATATATCCAAAGGATGCTATATTGTAGATGTAACAGTTTTATTAAATAAGAAACACAGAGCCGGGCGGTGGTGGCGCACGCCTTTAATCCCAGCACTCGGGAGGCAGAGCCAGGTGGATCGCTGTGAGTTCAAGGCCAGCCTGGGCTACCAAGTGAGTTCCAGGGAAGGCGCAAAGCTACACAGAGAAACCCTGTCTCGGAAAAAAAAAAAAAAAAAAAAAGAAACACAGTGCCAAATGCAGAGTTAAAAGCCCAAGAGGTCAGAGCAGTAGCTAAGAGCTGATACTTGTGGGGCATTTACCCACCAACCCCACAGTTCCCCAGAGTTTTCTTGAGTGCAAGCAGCAGGAAATATTAGATAGAAGGATTTATATTGTGGAGATAAACAGATAGAAAATAAAGGTTAGCTTCGAGAGGGCCTGGAACCTTTTCCAACAGGCCCCAACTGTCTCTGCCCCAGGGTATTTATAGAGACACCAAGGGGGTGGAGCAAAAGACCTCACCCCCAGCACAGCCAAGTGCAGACCATTTCAGACACCTGCACTCAGGCCCATGGCCCTAATCATCCTCTATGCGGACCTGCTGGGTAAAGCCACAGGGAACCTGAAAACGAGCTCCCACAGATACTAAAAACCCTTTCTTACCCTTTGCTGCCGTCCTTCCCCTCAGAAAGAGGCCTACTTCCTGTGTGTTTGTCTTTTTTGTAGACTTTCTGTTCTGCCTTCTCATTGGTTGTAAACCCAACCACATGACCTTCTCATCACTGCCTGTCTACACAGACCTCTTGGTCTCTATGGTTGGTATTGAGATTAAAGGTGTGTGTCTCCATGCTAGCTGTATCCTTGAACACACAGAGATCAGCCTCCCAAGTGCTGGAATTAAAGGCGTGTGCCACCACTGCCCAGCTTCTGCTATGGCTTGCTATTAGCTCTGACCTCCAGTCAACTTTATTTATTAACATACAAATAAAATCACATTTCAGCACAAATATCACTGTACCATATCCTACTCTAAAGATACCTGCTTACCTATGTTCATTGCTGCTCTATTCACAATAGCCAAGAAATGGAAACAGCCTAGATGTTCATCAGCAGATAATGGATAGTAAAAAGGTAGTATATTTACATAAATGGAATACTATTCATACTATTCAACTATTAAGAGAAATTATTAAATTTGTAAATAAATGGGTGGAACTGAAAACAATCATTCTGAGTGAAATAACCCAGACCCCAAAACACAAATGTGTGTTTTCTTTCATCTGTGAATGTTGGCTCTGAATCTTCATATATGTGTGTTTCATTTGGAATACCCACAAAGGTCAAGAAATTACTAAGAGGGACAGAAAGAGGCTTGCAAAGGAAGGGAAATAAAATGCACTAGTATAAAAGGTCAAACAGAAATAATGGAACAAGAAGGGTTAAAATGAGGTGTAGGGAGGGCAAGGTAGTGGAGAGACTTCCCATGTGGAAAAACTCTTGAAAAGTCATATGGAAACCTGCTAATGTAGAAGCTTCATAAAATGTGTGTGTATACATATATATACACACATACATAAAAGGAGTTAATATGTAGCTACTCAATAACAGGTCAATGAATGATGCCCATACTTGACACTACAGGCCAACAAATCAAAAGCCCAGTGCTAGGAATGGGTTATTTCTTGTGGAATCATTGGCCAGTGAAGTCTGAAATTTTCAAACATTACAGTCTATTGTAATTGCTTTCAGTTACCCTCCAGAACTCAATCATAAGACTTTATTGTTGGAGACACCACATTCTTGCGTCATAGAACATACAGAAATCAAGCTGGTACTGACCTAAAAGCTTCATCTCTACTGGCTAGTTTTCATAATGCCAGAAGGAGCTATGCACGCTATCAGAGAAGAAAAGAAAGCTTATGTCATACCCGGCTGTGAACCCTGAAAGCTACAGTAATAATTAGCCTGCAAGACATGGCCACTGATGTAAAAGGGACACAGATGCTGTGGGAGTAAACAACCACTTTCTGGTTGAATTTATATCTTACTTTGCATGATATCTCACCTGGCACCATTATCAGTCCAAGAACCTACGAGTAGACAAGACATGGGCCTTAGGGAAGAGCCTACTACTATTAGGCTGCTAAATGAACCTAGTATTTAACTGATTCCTAATGATTTACAGTTAAACACATCGATCCCTCAACCCTTAGCTGACAATTTTCTATTGCAGTGGATGGTGATTGACACAAAGATCCACAGCACTCTCGGAGAATAAGAGAATACAGAATGCAGAATGCTCATCCCTGAAATGGAACATATATATACCACACCTCTTCTCAAGGCTTGCTTGAGGATCACTGGAGAACAGAGGGCAAAAAGAGTGTAAAAGCCAAGCAAGGTGCATAACTACGAGGAAAGTGTCTTCTGGGTACAGCAGGGCATATGAACTTTCAGGGGCTGTGACAGAAAGCACAAAATCTGTTTAAGCCCACACCAAACCAAATCTCAGCATGGAGATAGGAGTTGAACACAAAATTCCACCCCTATTCATGGAGTTATTGGGAATTGTTAGCTGTTGGGAAAGGGATAGTTTTCTCTAAGAGTGTATCCTCTATAAGTCAACCATACTCCAGTGGAAGACTACAACCCAAGAATACTTGTCTTGATGGGTTATACAAAATTAGGTAGGTAGGGAAGAAGAGTGGGATCTAGAAAGATTTGAAGGAGTAAATATGTTTAGAACACTTTGTATGAAATTCTCAAAGAATTAATAAAAATATCAATGAATTGTTGTGGGAGAAAATCTTTCTGTACACTGTGAAGATGTGTCTCACCTTCTGATTGGTTTAATAAAGAGCTGAATGGCCAATAGCTAGGCAGAAGAGGATAGGCAGGACTTCCAGGAAGGAACTCTGGGAGGAAGAGAGGTGGAATTCGCCAGTTGGACTCAAAGAGTGTCTGACGTACGGTGTGGAGGAGAGGAAATGAGACACACGGCAGAACATAGATTAGTATACATGAGTTAATTTAAGGTTTAAGAGTTAGTTGAGAACAAGCCTAAGCTAAGGCCAAGCATCCACAATTAATAAGAGGTCTCTGAGTCATTATTCAGAAGCTGGTGGTCCAGAGAAAGTCTGACTACAATGGATTGAGTAAGTCAGATTGCTCTCCCTAATAAGAGCACTCTTCATCCAGTCAGTTGAAACCCCACATAGGACTAAAGACCACCCCTCTATTCCATAAGAAGGAATAATTCCTTCATGACTGCTTTGGGCTCTGATGTCAGTTTTGTCTTACTTTTGGACCCAAGCTGAAATGAGAAAAATTCCAAGTGTTGAGCTCACAGCCTTCAGCCTGGAGTGACACACTCAGCTCTCCTGCATGTCCAGTTCACTAATTACTGATCATAAGTCTTGTCAGCCTCTGTAATGACATGAACCAGTTACTTATGATCAATCTCTCTCTGTGCCTAAATATATTTTAATGGTTCTGTTTCTCTGGGTGCCCTTAACTTATCCAGGCCGTCACCCAGCATTTGGGGTGTGGCTGTCTGTACAGTGCTAGGCATGAGTTAAGTGTTACCACACATTTCTCAGGTCATCTAACAGCTCCTAGTGTTGGATGTCATCAGTAAGAAACTAAAGCTCAGAGAAGTAGGGATCTTTCCCAAGGCCACATGAATGAAAAGACATCGCTGAGATTTATAGGTTTTCTCTTGAATCAAACAATCAGGTTCATATTGGAGAAGGCTGGGAAAGCACATCTTTCTTTTTTAATTGGAATCCTAAGACACCACCCAGGTTAGGGTAACCCTATAGTTGTTCTTAATCACTCTAAAAGCTGAGTAATTTACAAAGGCATTTCTTTGGCAAAGCCAGAGGTTATTTGCAGCATTTCCAGTCAAATACAGTCAATTAATTTTTAACTCCACATGAGACTCTTCTCTTGTCCTCACCTTTCTCTTCCTCTCTCTCTCTCCTCTCTCTCTCTCTCTCTCTCTCTCTCTCTCTCTCTCTCTCTCTCTCTCTCTCTGTTTTAGTCTTAAACTTGCCCACTTTATTATTTCTGCTCATGAAGACAGTTTTAACTTCATGAAACTAATGAGTTTTATGTACCCACGTTCCTTTATTGGACTGATGATAGATCCTGTAAACTGAAATGGAATCAGGTCAGGAGTGAAAACAATCTGGGACTTTCTTACAGTCGTGGAGTTATGTGCATTTGTGAGTGACTTGCAGTGATACACTACCTGAAGTCTGGGACCATGAGACTTAAAAAGGGGAGCCAAGTGCCTCCAGGCTGAATCTACAAGACATACACAAATAAATACAAGAATGGAATGTTTATAGACTAAAATTATTGGACTTATATGAAAACAATAGATACCGTTTATTAGGTACCCATATGTACCACCTTCAAGTCTTACATACCTGCCTCTGGAAGTTGTCCACAGAGGCTTCTACAAGGTGATATCTTTTTGAGCCAGAAAGAATGAGCAGGAATCATCCATGAATATAAAAGACTACAGTTCTGGGTAGAATGTGTCCATCTGCACAATTACAGAGGCAAGGGAGAGGATGCAATGCAGAAACCATACACACTTCAGGACCGAATGAAGGCTAAAAGTTTTCTGAAGACAAATCAGGATCTTATTGGGAAGACCAAAGGAGACACCATTTGAACATAGAATTACCATCACATAATATTGTTCTGAGTGGAGCAGCAGCGTAAAGTTAACTGTGAATTACAAAGACAAAAATAAAGGTACATGATGGTGTACAACAAATCATAGTTCAGACGTCAGTTCTTGCTGTACATTACTACTGTGCCTTAGTAAGAAAAGGCCACTTATGTCTGAGTCTGTCTATTGAAGGAGCCTCAGACATGTTTGTGAATTACATCTTTGAAACTTCCAAGTCCTGTTTTTAATGCTGCACCAATCTCCACAGTGCTCCCTGGGACAAGACTGCCACCTCGTGTTTTATCCCTGGCTGTTCACAATCCTAGCTTGCTTCCTCTGCACTTGTGTTTAAGTCCCTTGAAGCTCTTTCCCATGAGTGATACGAGAGAGAACACTTTTGGCAGTGCTTTTTCCAGCTGCAACAGAAAGGAATCTGGACCTTCTGTCAGTGGAATATTAGTAGTAATGCCTGGGGTTAGCAGCTTGGCTGCGGTGTGCTGGAAAATGCTTGGCCTTTGTCTTATGAACTCCTGTAATTGCTGGGATAGACAGACAGACAGACAGACAGATAGACAGATAGATAAATTACAACTGTAATTATAATCTAGGAGCTGAAGTGGGTAAGCATAAACCTCCCTTGCTCTTTGTTGATTAATACTAAGTTCTTAGAAAGGCTTCCAGATTTTTTGAAAGTACATTCCTTGATGTCTGCAAAGGAGGCCGCAAGCCATTGCAGGCAGACCAACTATTTAAACTATTTTTTAAGAATAATGAAGAAAGCTATTTCTGTAAATTCTTAGAGAGGGCTATGCTTGGATTCTTCCTGCCTCCTGCTTCCCCATGACTCTGCAGGCTGGTGTTTTGTTTTGTTTTGTTTCTTTCCACCTTCTTTTGCCTTCGTTGTCCCAGTCACGTATGTTGGAGTGGGGTGGGCACAAGAAAACTTCCAAAGACATGACTACTTTCTTCACCAAAATAGAAGCCAGTCTTCTGTCATACTACACATCTAAAACTACCCCTGGACACTCATGATGAGTTTATAGTACAAACTGATATGACTCCCCCACCCCTTGCCCTGCAAAAAAAGGCATGGATAAACTTTTAAAACTTTGTGTTAGGGAAAGCAACTAATCACAAAGACCACATGCATGATTCCCATCTGCAATTTTTAAGAATGGGAACAAAAGAGAAAATAATTTTGCTTGGGGCAAGATGGCTAAGGGATGGATATAAAGTTTCTATATGGATAATAAAAAGTTCTAAAATTGTAGTGATGAAAGCATATGAATGTATCAAAAGCTCTTGAGTTGAACATTTAAATGGTGAATTACATGTGAATTCTATCTCAGTAATACTATTTGAAATATTAGTTATATATATAAAACAATCACTCAAAAATATTTTGCTTTATACAGAGCAGCCAACAGTTAGAGGGTGATATGTTGCAGAATATTTGACTACACTGTGAACCCCAAGATTGCATTATTTATTGAAAAACCTGTTTCTAGTTGTGATGTGGCTCAGCCTTAGCACACACCTTCAGACTAAGAGCATTCTGCTTGAATATTGCAAACAGGATTAAATAAAGTCAGTCATAGCTCAAGAGGCAGAACAAGCAACCAGCTGACAGAAAGTAAACATAAGATAATCCAGAAAAAAACAAAGAGAGTAAGAGGGAGTCAGGAGGACAGATAGAGAGACCCACAGGAAGTAAAAGAAAGAGACACTGAGTTTGAAGGTTTTGTTTGAGATGGCATAGGAGGAAAGGGACTTCAGTGATGTCAGTAGAACAGGAAGGTCAGCTGGGTGCTTTCTCTGCCTCTCTGAGCTAGCAGGCTTTCACCCCAGCATCTGGCTCCCTGGTCTTTATTTTGGTAAAATCGAATGATTGAGATTTTGTTAAAAACAACAGTGATACACTACCACAAGACAGACATGAATGTGGGTCTAGAGAGATGGTTCAGTAATTAAGAATGCTCAAAAAGGACCCAAGTTCTGTTTCCAGCACCCATGTTATGGCTCACAACCTCAGTGACTCCCATTCCATAGTATCTGGCACACATTTCTGGCTTCTATGGGCACCAGGCATGAGGTACACATACATACATGCACATAAAACACTCATATGGATAAAATGAAATAAGTCTTGGGAGAATAGAGTCTGTCCAGCCCACAGAAGGCAAAGGTAAGTGCATCCACCAGAGGCCCCCTGCTGTACAAAGAAGGTAAATGGCTAAAGGTGAAGACTGCCCTAGCAGACTGATGCATCTCCTATATACAGGCTCAGCAATAGCAAAGAGAAGGACAAGTTCAGCGGACACCCACCCCATGCAGGGAACAGATAGTCTTCAGTTCTTGCAAACCCCGAAAGAAACTGTCACAGTGTTTATTTGCCACATTGTGAATCCTTTTTTCTTTTCTACAGATTTAGCAGCACTTTTACTTCATTGTAGTTTATTTATTTTGTTATTATTTCTTATTCTCCATCAAACTCACCTGATTTTTTTTCTATGCATTCTTTTTCCATCTGGTGGTAATATTTTTAATTTCTTTCTTTTTTCACAGTTGTATCCCCCCTTCCTCATAGCTAGTAGTGCTGTGACTTTGCCTTACTGGTTCTTTTTCTTTAATGTTGTTACATTATTATTATTATTATTATTATTATTATTATTATTATTATCCTTCTTACATTCTGAATTTCTGTAGTTTTGTATTAGCTTTATCTAATTTTTATTTTTTCTAATCATTCGTCCTTTTACCTTCCCCTCCATAACGTATTTATTTATTCCCCTTCTTCCCTTTATTTAACTCTATTGCTCCTGTTCCTCTGAACCCTCCATCTCACTCACTTATTCTTTCTATGCTCGCCTTAAAGAGTTTTTAGCTCCACGGTACATCCCACAGTAGTTCTGCCTTCTCCCACATTACTGTCATTGGCAATGTACTAAATGTAGTTCTGTATCTTGAATGATGTGGTTATTGCTAATATAGCAGCCTTTCTTCTCATGGAGTGGTAGTAGGGACTGAGGCTTCAAAAGCAGGCTGCCTGGGACTGGGCAGCGATGGCGCATGCCTTCAATTCCAGCACTCGGGAGGCAGAGGCAGGCAGATCTCTGAGTTCCAGGCCAGCCTGGGCTACAAAGCGAGCTCCAGGACAGCCAGGGATATGCAGAGAAACGCTGTCTCAAAAAAAGAAAGGAAGAGTAAGCTGTCCAATAAGAGGATTCACCACCACCACCACCGGTGTAAAAAAAAAAAGTGTTTCTGAACCAACATCATACAAATCACCACACAAAAAACAGAAATGCATGAAAATGAAAACAACAAGACTCCTTTAAAGGTCATAACTCCTAAGCTACTGAATTCAAAGGTGTTGAAATAGGGAAAATAGCAGGAGAGAATTTCAAAAGTTTTCTGGTAAAAGAAATTATGGATGAGGTCAAAGAGGACACAAACAGGCAGGTGAACCTGACCCAGAACTTAGAAAATTAGCAACATGGAGGAGACAACTAAATGGACTAGAAAATCAGCAAGGTAGATGAAAAAGTCATCCACGTGGGATATGGAAGGAAAAGTCACAAGAAAATGAAGTTCATAGGACTATTATCAAATGTTTTATTTATTTATTATTTTATAGGCATGGGTGTTTTGAATGCTTGCATGTCTACATATATACATACATGCAGTACGCTACCTAGGTACTGTGCCCACAGACGGTATCAGATCCTCTGGAACTGAAGTAACATATGGTTGTAAGCTGCCACAGGGGTGCTTGGAGTCAACCCAGGTACTCTTAACCACTGAGCCATCTCTCCCACTCTGGAGCTAAAGTGTTTTATTGTTGTTGCTGTGGTTGTTTTTAATCAAAATATTAGAAGAAAAACTCAATAAATCAAAAGGCAACAGCAACAAAAAGTTCCCCACACATTACACTGGAAAGCATCACCAATACTTAACCAAGCAGAAGAAATATCAGTAAAGACTCCACCAAAAAACTCTTAGGCCCAATAAATATTTTCATAAAAATAAAATAAATTAATGAAATGGAGACAAAAAGTACATATCATCAAAGAAAATATTTTTGAAAAATATTCATCTTTACTTCAAAATAGAAATTACAAAGTAATATTTAATGTAAGTTCTACACCTATATTTTATTCTTAAGGTTGCTTTATAACTTATTTCTATACGTTATACAGTGTCCTAGTTAGGGTTTCTATTGCTGTGGTGAAACACCATGACCAAAAAGCAAGCTGGAGAAGAAAGGATTTATTTGGCTTAAGCCAAAGAAGTTCATTACTGAAGAAAGTCAGGACAGGACCTCAAAACAGGCCAAGAAAGTGGAGACAGGAGCTGATGCACAGACCATGGAGGGGTGCCATTTTACTGCTCCTCATAGCTTGCTCAGCCTGCTTTCCTATAGAACCCAGGACCACCAGCCCAGAGACGACACCACCCACAACGACTGGGCTCTCCCCCATCAATCACTAATTAAGAAAATGTCCTACATCTGGATCTTATGGAGGCATTTTCTCAACTGAGGCCTCCTTGTAGATAACTCTAGTTTGTGTGTCAAGTTAACATAAGACTAACCAGAACACAGGCTGGAAAAATAGCTAAGAGGTTAAAGACCACTGGCTGTTCTCCCAGATGGGCCTGGGGTTCAATTCCCAGCACCTACATGGCAGCTCACAACTGTCTGTTCATTCCAGTTCCAGAGGAGCCAACACCCTCACACAGACATACATGCAGGCAAAACACCAATGCACATTAAATTTAAAAAATAAATAAATTTTAAAAAGAAACTAAATACATTCTTTTAAAAACTAGCCAGAACATATAGAATATTTGTAGTTATATTTTCATATCCAAAAAAGATCTTTTTTTCCTTTGAGACAGTCTCTCTATGTAGTAGCCTAGCTTCAAACTCATCTGGCGTCCAACGTGGTGGCAAGAGTTTCCACCTAAAAACTGAGAAAAAAACATTCTAAAATGGAGCTAAAAACAGCTTCCTAATTGTCTCTCTCAAATGAGCGGCAGCTGTCGGTTTGAGCTACTGGAGGGTTCCTAGCGTGCTCGATCGACCTGCTGTATGGCGGGAATGAGGCCTCTGCAAGTGGCACATTAAGCTGTGTGGTGGATTTAGCCTTTTTAGTATAAAACCAAAAAAAAAGATGTTTCTGGGCTACATGCTGCTTGGATAAAAGCATAGACCCACGATAGCTCCCAGAGCCGGTGGTAAAGTACCACAGCCATGTTGGGAAGCTGAGGTGGGCGGAGCCAGCAGCCACAGCTGCTGCAGTTTAAGGCAAGAGATTCACAATAAGACAGATTCAGATGTAATAGTTTACAATGTGTGTAAAAGATACGTAGGCTTGAAAGAGACAAAAAAGGTGATATATAGAGTTATAGAAACAAATACATAGTTTAAAAAAATAAAGTCTTTAAAGAGACAGTAAAATTAATATAAAAAATAAGCCACATAAAGATGAATATTACACAGAGAATCTGGATTGTGTTGTCTTTGGGATTTTTAACTGCAGAAAAACATTTGATTGTAAAAGCTGTTGAGTTATGCCAAAATGTATATTTTAAAGATACCTTGACTTCAAAATTTGGATATAAGGATATGTTGCTTTGGAAAAGAGTCTCTTTTGTTTCCACAGAAAGCCAGAGGCTATGGATTTGTTCAAGATTAAGATACATCAGGTTTGACCAGCCAAGACCCTCTGAAAGGTCTCCAATGACACCACGGCCCAGATGATCCAACATCCAGAACGATTTGAAGGCAACTGACTCAGAGGATACACCCTCATGGACTATTCCATAATTCTAAAATTTTCTTTGTTTCCCCATGAGATACAGTGCCCCCCTCCAGCAGGAAGTAGTAAGAGAAGCTACGCCCAAATTCCCAAATTATATGTAATTTTACTTTGTTAAGGTTAAAACCTTCCTTTTTGAAAAAAAAAAAAGGGGGGGGGGAGTGCTGTGGGATGTTCTGTATGGCAAATGCGTTGCTAATTAGTCAATAAATAAAACACTGATTGGCCATTGGCTAGGCAAGAAGTGTAGGCGGGACAAGGAAGAGAATAAAGCTGGGAAGTGGAAGGCTGAGTCAGAGAGACACTGCCAGCCGCCACGATGACAAACAGCATGTGAAGATGCCGGTAAGCCATGAGCCAGGTGGCAAGGTATAGATTAATGGAAATGGATTAATTTAAGCTGTAAGAACAGTTAGCAAGAAGCCTGCCACACAACAGCCCACAGCAACAACAATTCGACGTGGACAATAATAACATCATTAAGCTGACAAACATCATCTACAGATCAGCTTTGAACTACAAAGTGCTCAGAGCAATTTTGAGAGAGCTAGCTGAGATGATCCAGTCTCAAAGACTACTTGAATAAGGATTTGAGATAAACTCTGAACTTTGGCAAGCAATTTCAAGAATACGACGCCCACATTCCTAAAGAGGTGGTGTGGGGCGGTTGGTTTTTTTGGTCTTTTAGGTCTTTTAATGGGTTTTGGGTCTGGGATAATTTTCATTGATTAGAAGGGTTGGTTACAAGTTGTTGTCAAGGGTGAGGAAAAGGGCTAAGCAAAGGAGATTAGATTTAAGGTTCTTATTTAAAAAAAAAAAAGAAAAGAAAGAAAGAAAGAAAAGAAAAATGTAAATACTTTACATTGGATTGGATTGTTTTATATTGTATACAAATTATATATATTGAAATTGATATTGTTAGAAAATGCTATATGTATATTTCTAATTGTACCGTTCATTTAACAATGTAATGCAATTTTCTAATCCTTGAATGTTGTTATTACCAACTATTAGGATATAAAGAAATGAAAGTTAGTAGTTAGACATTATAATAGAACTTGTAGTTATATTAGGTATGTTTTCAAGATTGAGTAGATATATTTTAGATAGACAGGTTATCTTCAAACCCTTCAGAGATCTACAGAATATGGCATTTAAAATGTTTTAATAACTTAGAAAATTTTTCTTTTTTGTTATGAGTATGAGACATGTCGACTCCTGACAGTACCAATCTACTTCAGAGAAAATATGGGCATTGAAAAAAATTGCAATTGGAGTTAACTTTCATTGTAGCAAAAGTTAGCCACTGGACAACAAAGTATCCTCGAATCAACTGCTGACAAACAGGACAGACAGGACACGAAACAAAGGACTACTGATTCTTGTCAAAACAAGTGTGGTTATGGCTTTATCAAAAGACATCTTCTGAGGCCAGGACAATATAGCACCATCCCTGAAGTGGCCTTCGCAATCCGGGAAAGGTACAATGCCCTTTTCTTTGAAGGCAGCTGAACAGGCAGTGGGCCGATGGCTTCTGATGTGCAATGGGGAGGTAGCTGAAACAGTTATTCTTGAAGAGTAATTAAGCTCACACTTCTCAACAGAAGAATGGCATTTAATAGAGGGATGTGGAGAAGAACGGGATGCTAAAATGAAGCCACATACACACATAGCCAAGAAGAATGGACAACTGAATTCAAAAAACATCAACAATTTCCAGAATTTAAAATCCTGAATCATGACATGACACTAGTGGAATTCAGGTATTTCTGGAATGTGAGGTTGAACTGTTGACCTTGTGTACATTCTACTTCACAAATGAGTCTGTCAGATACGCTAAGCCTATAGGCTGAAGATGATGCCCCAACACTGCGGAGAAACCTCAGATGATTGTCCAGGCAGCTGGCTGTTTCTGTCAACTCACAATTTTTTGGAAGTTGCTTGCATATACTTCCTGTTTTTATTTTATTTTTTTTTTTGTTAGTTAATACTATTTCCTTCTTGGGTCTCTGGGGGAGTTGAAGATTAGTTAGTTATAGTTGATGATTAATTAGGATAGAAAGTAAATTAGATACAATAGAATAGATAATGGAATTATTTTCTCTGAATTTGTCAAATACAAATGAACTAGACATTGTTTAGGTATTTATTACTTGTATATATTGTATATAGTTATTATACTTTTGTATATAGTTTTTCTTATGTTAGTTATAAGCTTTTTCTTTTTTCCTTTTTATTAAAATAGAAAAGGGGAAATATAGTGATATTTTATTTGTATTAAAATGTTGCCGGGCATTGGTGGCGCACGCCTTTAATCCCAGCACTCGGGAGGCAGAGCCAGGCGGATCTCTGTGAGTTCGAGGCCAGCCTGGGCTACCAAGTGAGTTCCAGGAAAAGGCGCAAAGCTACACAGAGAAACCCTGTCTCGAAAAAACCAAAACCAAAAAAAAAAAAAAAAAAATGTTATTTATATGTTAATAAATAAAGTTGCCTGGGGGTCAGAGCTATTAGCAAGCCATAGGAAAGCAGGGCAGTGGTGGTGTACACTTGTAATCCCAGCACTTGGTAGGCAGAGCTGGGTAAGTCTCTGTGTGTTCAGGGATACAGCCATTATTGGACACACATGCCTTTAATCTCAATACCAAGCAAGGAAAACCTGGAGGCCTATACAGACAGGCCGTGACGAGGCGGTCATGTGGTTGGGTTTACAACCAATGAGAAGGCAGAACAGGAACACTATATAAAGACTTTAACACAGGGGTAGTTAGTTCGGAGAGGTAGGACCACTGCAGGAGGAAGGGTAAGGTTTTAGCTCTTAGCTCTGACCTCTTGGCTTTCTTCTTTGCATTGGTTCTGTGTTTCTTATTTAATAAGAAGGTTGGTTACATCTACACTCATCACCCTCCTACACCAAATTTATACTAAATTGGAATTAGAAGTTAGTGCTTTAAATTTTGAAACATAAATTGATATTCAAATGTTGATTATAGATAATATTTTTGATAGCTTATGATACTGTAACAAAAGCCTTTTCTCTCAGGGAATTATAACAGCAGGCATGTTAGGTTTGGGGGGATTATCTCTGTGCTCCACTCTCTCTTCTCTTTACAATGAAGAAAGCAGTATCTTTGGGGAGCTCTGCCCCTGTTGCAGCACAGTAAAGGCGAAGGTTACTTGACTTTCAATGCTTCCAGCAGGAATGACACACCAGAGCTGTCATGATTACACACTTCAGGAGATTCCACAGGTCTCCCTGACTGTCCTGTTACTAAATTCTTACCCTTTGTACGTGCTTAAGTATGAGTGAGTGGTTGAAACTCAAATTAGCAAAACAATTAACCCAGATGCTCTCCAGCAGATGCTCATCAACAAATGGGGGCGATATGAAATAAGATATATATTTCACACTTCATATATGTGTGTATCATTCAGCCATAAAAATGAAAGAAATCCCATCATTCACAACAACATGTAGGAAATAGAATAGCAGATCATCACGTTAAACCAGACACAGAAAGACAAATGTCATACATTCACCCACTTGCTGAACTTATAAGTTAACCTTATGGAAGAACCGGATGGGACAGTGGTCACTACAGGCTAGGAAGGAAAGCACAAAGATAAGGCCATCAGGGCAACCAAAACACAGAGATGGCAAAATGACGTGTATTTCAAAATGACTTCAAGGGCTGAGGATACAATTCACTGGGTAAAGATGCCTGCCCCTGAGCCTGAGACCCTGAGATCAATCTCTGAGACCTACATGGTAGAAGCAGAGAGCTGGCTCCCACAGTTGTTTTCTGACTTCCACACGTGTGCATGCACACACACACACACACACACACACACACACACACACACACACACAACTATAATAAACAATTTTTATTTTCCCAACACATAATAATCGCCAATGGTGCCCTAATTTGGTTATATACACACGGTCTATGGGCTGAATTGCTGTAATGTATCTATAAGGAGGTGCAGATACTGTTGCAATTTACAAATTCAATTCAAATTGGCTTTATATTAAATTTAATCAAATGGCAAATAATTGAAAATGGATTTTCAGATTTTTCAAGAGTGTCAGGATAGAGAAGAAAGCGAGAAGCAGCAGAAGGGGAGGCCACAGAGAGCGGGGTCTTGGGAGAAGACAAAACTCATAGCCTTTGCGTCTCTGACCTGGAAACAAACTGTGGACTGAGATGCTTTGTGCCATAACTGCAGACATCACTCAGGTTTCGCGAAGTCTTTGCTGTCGTTGTTGCTTTGCACCGTTTTTTTAAAGCTGAGGATGTTTCCTAGAAATGTAATCATGTTGCCAAAGCGAATAGATAGATTTTAATTTTTTATTTCCAAATGAGAATCAGGTGCCTATTACTTTATTTCATAGTGTGGTGCATGGAAATAAGATATCACAATGTCTACAGTTTATTGTCTTTTCAGAATTAACTTACATAAATAACAGAATTCTTTAACTTCTTAAAACGAGCAATAAAAGTGACCCTGAGAGTTTCAACGAGAAAAAAAGTAAAGCGTAATATGCTGAAAACTGTGCTGTGAACTCAGAAGAAATCAGCAGGGAAATTAAAAGCTATCAGTGTATTTAAGGGGAGTTAGAGGAGGAAGGGAAAAATGAAATATGTCAAGTATACAAAGCAAAAGAGAGGACCAAAAGCCCAGCAAAGTTACCAAGAAGCTGCATCCAGAAAAAGAAGAAATAGCAAGAAAATGATAGATAATTTGAAAGCTGATTACTTAAAAAGATTCATAAAATAGTAAGAAGGAAAAAGAAAAAAAGAAGTCATAAAAACAAGCAATATTGCTGTGGAATCTAGCTCTAAATGTGTGTGTATAATGTGTTGTGGTGTGTGTGCATGTGTCTGTGTGTGTATATATGTTATATGTGTGTGTTGTATATAGTGTGGTGTGGTGTGTGTGTGTGTATGTGGTGTGTGTGTGGTGTATGTGGATTGTGTGCTGTGTTGTGTATGTATATGTGTGTGGTGTGTGTTTGTGATGTTTGTGTTTTGTGTATTGTTTTGTGGTGTATGTGTATGTGTGTATGTGTGGTGTATGTGATGTGTGTGGTATATGTGGATTGTGTGGTGTGTGTGGCGTAGTGTATATGTATGTGTGTGAGTGCGTGGTGTGTGTGTATAGTGTTTAGTATGTGTGTGTGGTGTTTAGTGTGTGAGTGTGTGTGTGTATGTGTGGTGTTTGTGTGTGTGTGTGTGTTGTTAGTGTGTGTGTGTGGTGTTTAGTGTGTGTGTGTGTGTTGTTAGTGTGTGTGTGGTGTTTAGTATGTGTGTGTGTGTGTATGTGTGGTGTCAGTGTGTGTGTGTAGTGTTTAGTGTGTGTGGTATTTAGTGTTTGTGTGTGTGTGTGTGTGTAGTGTGGTGTGTGTGTATAGTGTTTGGTGTGTGTGTGGTATTGTGTGTGTGTGGTGTTTAGTGTGTGTGTGTGGTGTTTAGTGTGTGTATGTGTGGTATTAGTGTATGTGTGTGTGGTGTTTAGTGTGTGTGTGTGGTATTTAGCATGTGTGTGTGTAGTGTTGTGTGTGTGTGTAGTGTTGTGTGTGTAGTGTTTGGTGTATGTGTGGTATTGTGTGTGTGTGGTATTTAGTGTGTGTATTTGTGTGTGTGTGGTGTTAGTGTGTGTATGTGTGTATGTGTGTGTGGTGTTTAGTGTGTGTGTGGTGTTTAGTGTGTGTGTATGTGTGTGTGTATAGTGTTTGGTGTGTGTGTATAGTGTTTGGTGTGTGTGTGTAGTGTTTGGTGTGTGTGTGTGTGTGGTGTGTGTGTGTATGTGTGTGTGGTGTTTAGTGTATGTGTGGTGTTTAGTGTGTGTGTGTGTATAGTGTTTGGTGTGTGTGTGTGTGTGTGTGTGTATGTGTGTGTGGTGTTAGTGTGTGTATGTGTGTGTGGTGTTTAGTGTATGTGTGGTGTTTAGTGTGTGTGTGTATAGTGTTTGGTGTGTGTGTGTGTGTGTGTGTGTGTAGGTGAATGTGCACTGATATGTGTAGGACAGGAACAGAGCAAGAACGTACGAGAGGAGGAAGTGTTCTAACAGGAGGGAAGAAGACAGAGGGTTAGTGAAGGTAGGTATCGTGAAACTGGGAGGTGGAGGGAGGGGTGACCAGGAAGAGCAACAGAGAAATTAAGGAGGAGAGTGTGGAGGGTGAATAATATCCAGTTATAATGATATATTTTGAAACTGTCATAATGAAATCAATTTATTTGTATGCTAACTAAAAATTTAATTAACAAATAATAATAAAAGTGGCACACAGCTTTAATCTCAGCACTTGGAAGGCAGATGCAGGCATTATCTGTAAGTTCCAGGTCAGCCAGGGCTACACAGGGAGATTCTGTCTCAAAACAACAACGACAATAATAAATGTATATATTAAACACATACCAGCAGTATTGAGAATGAAGAGTGGAGACTACGTATGAATAAGAAGAAAATTCTTTTTTGTCATTGATGGCTTTTTGGGTTTTGGTTTGGTTTGTTTTTTTGTTTTTTGTTTTTTGGGGTTTTTTTTTTTGGAGACAGGGCTTCTCTGTGTAGCCCTGGCTGTCCTGGAACTCACTCTGTAGATCAGGCTGGACTTGAACTCAAGGATCTGCCTGCCTCTGCCTCCCGAGTGATCAGATTAAAGGGTGTATCACCACATCTGGTAGAAAACTCTTAAAATAACAAAATAATAGTTTAAGTTTTGACTATACTCATGTTTTTGCATATTACATTTTTAAATTTTTAATACATAGTACGTATGTGTGGTTCTAAATTCAAAAATCTTCAAGTGTATATTGAAAAAAGTGTCTGTCCCACCAAGTCTCTCCACTGCCCAATGTCTCTCTAGTCTTTTCATTTACCTG
The DNA here is from genome assembly GCF_949786415.1 of Peromyscus eremicus. NCBI lineage: Eukaryota > Metazoa > Chordata > Mammalia > Rodentia > Cricetidae > Peromyscus > Peromyscus eremicus. The sequence goes on along the minus strand of NC_081426.1, from coordinate 81,192,923 downwards.
TGACCGTTCCCACAAACATGTATCTTCAAGATAATACAAGTACGACTTACCTTATACCTTTTCTCGCACATAAGTGAAAATTAACTTAAAGAATTTTCCTAGAAGAAAAATGGCAAGCATGCTTCACAAATCCTTTGAGGAGCATAATCCTCTTTTACACATGCTTTGGATGTTAGAAAATGAGGGAGGATTGTCCCTAGCTTCCAGAGAGAACCGGCTCACACAGCTCTTGTCACGCTCTGTATAGCAGACAGTCATTTAAAACCTTGCATTTCCCAGACTCTCTTGCCCCAACACCAGATGTCACTTGGGCTCTACTGTTCAACTTCACTCCTGGAACTTTGATTTGGAAGCAACTCACAGGGAAGTGGACAAAGGGTCGAGCAGCCATGCTGCTGCAGTTAAACGTGACAAACTTCTTAAGATCCTGAGAAGCCGGGAGCTGAGGACAGTGTCCTGACTGTGGGCAGCTTCCTGGTGAGCCGAGGTGATAGGTTCTGAGCCTGCGCATCATTGAAGCCTCTATGTCTGACGGGCAGATCACGTGCTGACGTCGTGGCTTCCTGGTCATGACAGAACCACCAGTGCCATAATTTTCAAATGTTACATTGTGGCTCCCACTACGTCATTTTGGATGACCCGGTTTTGCAATAAGGATTTGGTCATAGTTCCTGGAACTCAAGTGAAAATGTCTTTTTTTTTTTTTTTTTTAAGCCCTTGAATTCTAAGTAATCCACTTACCAACTGTCAAGAGGCATTCAGAATATAGCTTCTTGAGGAGGCCATGCTTAGCATGTGTAAGCCCCTGGGCTCTAGCCCCAACACCATGTGCGCATAAAAATAATCCTATGGGAGCAGGGCATGGTAGAGCATGCTGTAATCCCAGTACTTGGAATATGGAGGCAGAAAAAGCAGGAATTCAGGATTATCTGTGCTGCATAGCATGCTCATGACCAGCCTGGTCTACATACATGACTCCATAGAAAAAATGTTGGCAAGATGACTCAGTGGGCAGGATGGCAAGGCTGACGACCTGAGTTCAATCCATGGGATCACATGAAGGTAAAAGGAAAGAACCACCTCCACAGAGTTCTCTGGCCTCTTCGTGTATGCTGTGGCTCAATTTTTTAAAATAGGGCTGGCAAGATGGGTCAGCAGGTAAGGACACTTGCTGCCGAGCTTAAGGACCTAAGTTGAATTTCCAGGATGCTAGAAAACTGACTCCTGTAGCTAGAGTTTTCCTGCCTGGCCCACAGTCAGGACAAATCTCTCTCACCTGCCAGTCCCACAGCCGCTCAGACCCAACCAAGTAAACACAGAGACTTATATTGCTTACAAACTGTATGGCCGTGGCAGGCTTCTTGCTGACTGTTCTTACAGCTTAAATTAATCCATTTCTATTAATCTATACCTTGCCACAAGTCTCATGGCTTACTGGCATCTTCACATGCTGTTTGTCATCGTGGCGGCTGGTAGTGTCTCTCTTCCACCTTCTTGTTCTCTCAATTCTCCTGTTAGTCCCGCCTATACTTCCTGCCTGGCCACTGGCCAATCAGTGATTTATTTATTGACCAATCAGCAACACATTTGACATACAGACCATACCACAGCAAATAGTTGTAAAAAATAAAATAAAAATAAATGAAACAAAAAATGAAGTAGAGACAGGGCTGGGGAGATGGCTCAGCCAGTAAAAGCACCTGCTTCCAGAGGATCTGGTTTTATTCCCAGCACCTACACAGTGGTTTACAACTCTAACTCCAGTTCCAGGCAATCTACTGCCCTCTTCTGGCCTTTATGGGCACTGCACACATATGATACACTTGCATCTATGCAGGCAAATATCCATACATACAAAATACTAAAATAAAATATAAGGATGATGGCAGTAAAGGGGAGGGGCTGGAGATGTGGCTCGCTGGTTAAGAGCACTTGCTATGCGGTCATGAGGACTTGCCGGGGATGGGATCCCAGCAGGTACATAGAGGCCAGGGATTGGTGTCAGGGATCTTCTTTGGTTGCTATCCACCTGATCTTTTGGGCAATAGTCACTCTCCAGACTCTGAACTCACCAACTGGACAGACTACCTGGCCAAGAAGCTCTGGGAATCTTTTTGTTCCTGCCTGCCTCCCATGCTAGGGATTCATACAGAATCCTGGATCTAAACTCAAGCTTGTACAACAGGCACTTTACAGTCTACACTGTCTCCCCAGCCATGGCAGTATCTGTTGTCATACAATTTAACATTGTGTCACCTAATGTAAACAGGTAATGTCCTCTAGGTACTAAATGATGTCTTTCAGATATTTACTTTTTTAAATTTCTATTTATTTATTTATTTATTTATTTTACGTATCCAGGTGTTCTGCCTGTGTGTGTGTCTGTGCAACATGTGCATGAAGTGACTTCAGTCCAGACCCTTGAACTGGAGTTACAGGCAGTTGTAGCTACCATGTGGGTGCTGGGAATTGAACCCAGGTCCTCTGGAAGAACAACCAGTACTCTTAACCACTGAGCTATCTCTCCAGCCCCAGATATTTACTTTTTAAGTATTCATATTTCTCAGATTAGACAACAAAATCAGCATTCTAAATATAAGATATTAAATGTAATATTAGATGTAATTTTGTGAACTACAACTTATGGTTATTTGCCTCCCAAATCTATGCGTTCTGATAATCAATAAAAACAGCCATAAAAACAGCCCTATAGCCTAGTTTCTGTCTCAGACCACAAAAATCTATTAGGAAGGACACGACCCTGATCTCCCAAGATAAGAGTTCCCTCTTGACACTGTGTTAGTCCTCAAGAGAACATGCTGACAATCTATGACCAAGTGATGAAGGGATCAATTGTAAAATCAATTGTTGGAGACAAAGCTTTGTAGGATATAATGACTATGAATATGATGCTTAGAAATTCCAAGAGATAGTGATGCTAGAAAAAGCATGGCTGGCAGAGAAATCCTCAATCATTTTTAGCTACATGTGCTTTACTTGCCAAATTTCATTTTATAGTTTTGTAGCAAAATGACTCTATGTATGGCTCTCCTAATCTGTCCTCATACTCTTTTATAATCTTCCCATATATGTCGTTAGGATCTATGACTTACTTCAAACCAACTGACTATGACAAAGATAATGGGATATCTCTCTTGTGATTATAGTATATGAGAATAGTGATAGACGGCAGACTTGTGATTACATGTTATTTTGTTTGCTTGCTTGTTTATTTGTTTGTTTGTTTTTGAGACAGTGTTTCTCTGTTTAGCCCTGGCCATCCTGGACCAGGCTGGCCTCTGCCTCCCAAGTGCTGGGATTAAAGGCATGCTTTACCACTGCCCAGCATGACATGTTATTTTTTTAAGTCTCTATCATAGACCAAAACTAGAAACCTTCCTTGAAGATAGGATTGGCTCCATATTTTGTAAAATCCAATATAAAAACAGCATACAAAGCCCTTTGTCCAAATGTTATTAGGAAATTAAAAACAAGCCAGGCATGGTGGTGCATGCCTTTGATCCCAGCACTCTGGAGGCAGAGGCAGAGACAGCAGAAGCAGAAGGATCTCTGTGAGTTTAAAGCCAGCCTGGTCTACATACCAAGGTCCAGGCTGGCCAGAGCTATATAGTGAGACCCTATCTTAAAACAAGAACAAAAAGAAATTTAAAACCACTGTGGTAAAACATAAAACCAAGCATAGGGCCTTCTAAGTGCAGAGCCTTTTGCTACAGCATAGATGCATGCCCATGAAGACAGCTCTGCTTGTGGGTATGGAGCATAAGTGGCCCATGTTCAAGAAGGCTATATGCCAAGACACCAGCCTTCAGAGAAGAGCTAACCTAAAAGAAGATCCCTCAGTCATCCAACTGACAATGTGACCAAGTTTAAAATTAGATTTGTCCCTAAGGGAGCCTTCAAGTGGTGTGGCAGTTGAATGAGAAATGCCCCCATAGTTCTGGGCACTTGGTCTCTGTTTGGTGGCACTTTGGGGAGGTATGGCCTTGCTGGAGGAAGTGTGTGATGAGGGGCCAACACTGAGAGTAAAACCCCACCCACGTCCAGTCGGCACTGTCGGCTTTGTGCTTGTGTTCAAAATGTTAATTCTCAGCTCCTTCTTCCTGCTGACATTTCTGCCACCTGCCGCCATGCTGTACCCACCATTAGGACTCTAGCACCCTGGAACCGTAAGCCAAAATAAACCTTTTCTTCTGTAAGTTGTCTTGGGAATGATGTTTTATCACAGTAACAGAAAAGTAACTAATATAGGAGAGAATACAATAATCAGACCAAAAGCTTGATAACAACCAATGAAACTCTAAGTACATGGTGAAAACATATACAGGCTTGTGATGAATGGAAACTCTGAGCCCTACTATAAAGTTCACCAAGCAGCAGTTGGTCTACAAAGGATGTTGAGAAAAACAAGTGTTTGATGTTTTGACTGTTTGCTAGGGGAAACCAAGTCTCTATATCATTCCTAACCTGCACTGTCTCTAGACCAATAATATGGGCCAAACCCTTGCTTAAATTTGTAGGAGGAAGGTGAAATTACAACCTCAGCTTTGGACTGATAAAAGCTTCTCATGTACACACTCATGGGAAGTTCGAAAAGCAGAGGAAGTCAAACTAGTTAATGAGCATCCAGACTAAATGGCACTTGTCATTCATTTTAAAACTGTATACCTTCTAATTCATAATTACTATCTTTAAAATGTCTAAAGACATCCTCACATAGGCACAAGACAGAAGCAAGGGCCTTTTAAAGCATTGAGTGATAGCAGATTCATGAAAGGAAGTCAAATGCTTTGGTAAAGGGTCAGATAGACAGGTAGGTAACATAATTCTCTACCCAGGCATTGAGAAGCCGTGGCGTCAGACATAATGCTAAGAACTATAGATTGTGACTACAGAGGACTGTAGAGAAGGTTCTATGTGTTATTCTGTAAAAGACTGCTTTGAAGTATCCCCAAAAGAGCAAACTTATATTAGACACGTGCATCACTAGGCATGTGTCATACAGCAAAGGATCAAAGGGACCATGTATGTAGTGTTAAGATGGGGCAGTTAAGATACTAACTGCCTACATTAGTGGGAGAGAGGCCAAAGAGAAAAAAAAAAGTCGTATATAGAAGTTAGGACTCACTGGGAAGGAGTGGCACATTCCAGACAGTACAAATTTTATTTGTAATTCCTAAAGCCTGTCATGACACAACATATTTCTGAAAAGTGCTGTTAACGTGTTTGCCATGCTTGATATTAAGCAAACAAGAAGTGCTTTGTAGCATAACTATGGCATGTGGGAAAATCTCCAGGAAGAAACTGAAAGTTTCGTAGAAACTCATCTTCAACCCCAAACTAAAGTCAGACAGAAGCCAAAGCAGCACCTACCACTCCAGGCTTGGTCCCACTAAAAATCTCAGCAGTTCTGGAAAAATCACCTATAAATAAAGCAATGTTAATCTAATCAATGAAAGATAAATAAATCACTCATAGAACACCAATCAATAATAAAATTTGTACCTTAATTTTAGAAATGTTGCTATCTAGTGGCTTTTCATTAAAAAAAAAAAAACAACTAATTAGTGATTCATTCAAACATGCCTTAGAAAATGTCCCCTTTGCAGTTCTCAACTATATAAATAGTACATATACATCTGTTTTGAGAGAAAACATCTGGATTTGGACTAAGGTATTTTGAAGTTTTGCTTCATCCTGCATTGTTTGGTTGTCCAGCAGAAAGGTGTTACTGTCTTTAACTCACATGCTCACTATTCAAAGTCAATAGGAAGTACCAAGAACATCCATATAAGGTTATTTAGAATAGCCTGGAGTCTATAGCATATACAGAAAGGTGACAAAAATTCTATGACTTAGTAAGGAAAGAGACGGAAAATAGCCTGGGCTCTCAATGGCACTGAAGTCGGAGTGAGACACCCCTTGACATGATGGCAGGTTTACCAGTAGTTCCAGTTTGACCACTGTGTTTTTAGGAATTTGTAGAGATAGCACAGAGGTACATGAGTGCTATTTAGATGACGCAGGTAATAAGTAGCATTTTCTAACTCTGAAAGTGTCTTGAATCAAACTGATTGTGATTTACCAGAACAATATTTATAAAGCCCAGTTAATACCTGGTTTGGTCTCTTATTTTCTACAAACAATATAAATCATTCTATGAAAACTTAAATGAAATGGTGGCGGTGGGTGGGGAGAGACTGCAATGCATTCCCTCATCCCTGAAACCATCTGTCATGAAGATATGGCGCTCTCCCTCTCTATTTAGAGCATCATTTAAGATGTAATGTTGCTATGTCACATTCGCTCTTCAAGATTGTCCTTGGGGCTTAGTTTAAATTGATTTCCCCCACCCGATGAGATAAAATGAGATGATTTTTAAAGTATGTTTGACAAGTGTCTCCTAAGATCTGCAAGGATAGGATGATAAAATGATATATGATACTCTGATGGGGAATTTACAGCTAGGCAATGATTAGTCAGTAGACTAGAGTCATCTGGGGGAACAGGGAGCATGCAACAAGATGGTCATAAATACCTTTCTTCATGGAATTTCTGGATGGAACAATGTTGTAGGTATCATTTAAGATGGCTCCAGTTACTCCTGGAGTTATTGACACTGTTCTGACATCCATATCTTTGTACAGCCTCCTCCCTTTGTGTGTGAAATGGAATGAGGAACTTGCTCTTAATCACTAGAGTGCAGCAAAAGTGAAGGGTCACTTGTGACATTGGGTTACAAAAAAAAAAAAAAACCCAGTGACTTCCATCCTACAAATTCTTTCTCACTAAATTGCTGTGAGGAAAGAGTGCAATCACCATGCTGTGAACTGTCCCACGGGACAAAGGACTGAGGGCAAGCCCTGATCAAACAGCTGGTGAAAAACTAAAGCCCTCAGTGCAACAGCCCAGTAGGAATCGAATCCCGCCAAGTCCCACCTGAGAATCTCTGAAGCACATCCTCCACCAAGCAGACCCCTGGAGGCTTTGATCTCACGGAAGATAACCCAAGGAAAGCAAGCTCTGGATTCTTGACTCACCGCGACTCTGAGGTGGCAAGTTTCCCAACTGAGAAATGGATTTGTGCAGCAGTAACTAATGTGGTTAGTGAGGTGGTTAAACTGCACGCTGTGGGCCATGTCTGGTATAAGGAGTTAAGACTTGCTTTTCACCACCACAAGTTTCTTTTTTAAATGGACTATTATTTATTCTTTGAGACTTACACATGCATACATACATTTTAATCATGTCGACGTCCTACTCTCCCTCCAACTCCTCCTTGCCACCTCCCCTCTCAAGTTCATAAACAAGAGCTTCTTAAGATTTATTTTATTCATGTATTTATGTATATGAGTGCTCTATTTGCATGTATACATGCATGACAGAAGAGGACATCAGGAGAGGGCATCAGATCCCATTATAGATAGTTGTGAGCCATCGTGTGGGTGCTGGGAATTGAACTCAGGACCTCTGAAAGGGCAGCCAGCACTCTTAACTGCTGAGCCATCTCTCCAGCCCAAGAATCTCTTTTAATGAAAAACACAACGAAAGTATATTTTTATTCCTTTATATTTACTTCAGATGTATTCTCAAATGGATACGGAGAAAGGAAAGGCAACTAAGAATATGCATATGTCTAAGTATGGAGGTGCAACATAATGTCTTTAAATAGCGTGTCCTATGTAGCTTCTTTAATAAGAATATGCATATGTCTAAGTATGGAGGTGCAACATAATGTCTTTAAGCAGTGTGTCCTATGTAGCTTCTTTAATCTCCTGAAAGTAGGTTGATCGATCTATGCATATGATATGCGCATTTGTATATCTACGATGTATGTAAGTGATATATGCCTACAATGTGTTCTAGATCTTTGAGGTAAAAGTCACTGCAAAATAAAAATGCAACTAAACAAACAAAAAGGGCTGAGGAGATGCTCCATCAGTTAAGTGTTTGTCACACAAGCACGAGGGCCTGAGTTCAGATGCCCAGACCCACGTGATACATGACTGGAGTCCCAGGGCTAAGAAGGCGGAGACAGAGAGGATAATCTGGGGCTTGCTGACAAGTTAGTCTGGCCCCACCATTGAAATCCAGGTTCATTATGACCCTGTGTCAAAAAAAGTAAGGTGGGGAGTGACTGAGGAATATATATCTGACATTGACCTTTGCCTCCATGTGCATATACATACACAATCATGTATGCACACATATACTACACACACATACACACGCATACATACACATACATACACACACATAGACACACACATACATACATACAGGTATACACACATGCACGTACAAAAATACACACACATACACACACATACATACACACATACAGGTATACACACATACATACACACATATGTGCATGCACACACACACACATACATACAGCAGATACTTTTGATTACCTCTAAGTTTGTATTTTTTCATGTTATGAGTGAGGCTTATAGAGACTACCCAAATATACTACACTTTATTTGGATTTAAGGTGTTTTGAGGACTGACATCAGATGATCACGTACCTGCAGACAAAATGAACTCTGTTCATTCCTTAATAGTCCAATCCACTCTCTCTTCATTTTCCCCAGAGGTACTTCAGCTTGTTTGAATTTTATGGGCCATGATTCCATGTTTTTGTTTCAGTCCCTGAGAAATTGTTCTAACTATGGCAACCAGTGACTGGTAAATTCACGCCAGTCAGAGGAAGACAAACAAGGCAATCCAGCAGGAAAGCCTTTGGTGACGAGCCTTAAGCTGTAGAACTGTGGAGACTGACAAAATCCCCGTGCAAAGACTATTTCTGCTTCCAAATGAGTGGAGAGTGACAGTGTCCATACTCTAGAGGGAGATGTAGACTTTCACTGAGCTGATCCAGTATGGGAAAAGGCAATAGAGCTGAGTCCATGAGGGGCCAGGACTGGAGTGAGCACACTTCCGTTAATACTTAAAACTCTGTTTGAAGACTACTAAATACTTCTTCTATTTTTGAGACAACGTCTCACTACATATTCTAGGCTGACCTTGAACTTGCTGTGTAGCCCAAGCTGACCTCAAATTGTGATTCTGCCTCAGTCTTCCAGACTCTTGGATTTCATATGTCACCACACCTTACTGATATTAAATACTTAAGGTTAAAATCTCAATCATCCTTCATTGTCATTATATCACTATATCACTCTCAGGATACCAAAATCTGTGGATATCCATTAGGTCCCCTAAATGAAACAGCATGGTACCTGCATGAAGCCTATGGACATCCTCCTGTGGACCTTACACCATCTCCCAATTATTTATAATACTCAGTGCAATGTGGATATTGTATAGCTTTTATTCTACAGTTTGTTATACAAACTGAACAGTAGTAAGTTTCAACAATGAACTCCACTGTGTATTAGTCAGACATCACAATCCTCTCTAAAAGCCTTTAACTGATGAAGACACACATAGAAGTCCCCATGGTGTTCTTTATGAGTGTCTGCATATAAAGACTATTTCTAACCAAGTTGAGTCTTGCTGCTCACTGCTAGTGACTTTAACAACTAAGTGAAAATGAGAGAAAAGCATCATGCCTGTAGATTGATCTGGTTATTAGAAAGGAAAAATCCAAAACTACATAGTTAGCTTTTGTATCTATTTGTGGCCAAGTAATTTATCAGGTGTTTGTTTGTTTGTTTGTTTGTTTGTTTGTTTGTAGCTAGGGTTTCTCTGTGTAGTCCTGCCTGTCCAGGAACTTGCTCTGTAAACAAGACTGGCCTCAAACTCAGAGATCCATGCTGTAGGATGATCCTTCTGTATGCTGTGACTATGCATTATCACTGGTTAATAATAAAAGCTGTTTGGCATAGAGCAAGGCAGGATAAAGTTAGGCAGGACAATCAAACTGAGAACTGGGATAAAGAAAGGCGGAGTTGAGAGAGATGCAAGTGAGCCACCCGAGAAGCAAGATGCCAGAGGAACAGTAGAGCCAAGGGGAGGGCCATGTGGCAATATATAGAGAAATAGAAATGGATTAATTTAAAAGAGCTAGTTGATAATAAGCTTGAGCTACTGGCTGAGTATTTTGTAATTAATATAAGCTTTTGTGTGTTGGTTTGGCACTGGGTGTCAGGACAGAAAAACTCTGCCTCCATTTACAGATCCACCTGCCTTTGCCTCCTAAGTACTGGAATTAAAGGCATGAGCCACCACCACCCAGTAATTTATCAGATCTTATTTGGAGTCATCGACACAGTTAAAAGATAGCTTTAAATGTTCAATATGTTTCCACTTTTCCAAAAATCAGAAAGTTTCATGTCTGAAAAATATTCATTGGGCTATGAGGTATATAGGTATGTGAGTGTTTCACTTTTTTTTGTTGCTGATTTGTTTGGTTTGGTTTTTGAGATAGGATCTTATAACATTGGCTGGCCTGGAACTCACAATACAAAGCAGGATGGCCTTGAACTTGAGATAATCCTCCTGCCTCAGCCTCCTGAATGCTGGCATTATAGGTGTGTAACACCAAGTCCAGCTTGTATTTTCATTTTGGATGTGAGTTTTCTTGGTTGCCATGTATAGATAAGATTGCTGGACCAATTAGAGATGAACATTTCTAAACACTATTACTTAATATATTTTAACATCTAATTAATAGTATTAGATATGCTATTTTATATTATTTTATATTAATAAATATATTTTAAGATGATAATTTTTAATGTTCTTAATTGAAATAGAATTATAACATTTTCCTCCTCCTTTCCTCTCTCAGACTCTCAGTGTCATTATTTTTATTTATTATTATTACATACATGCATATATATTTACATATGTATATATGTGAATGTACACACACACACACACACACACATATATAAATAAAGCCTACTAAGTCTATTTTTGTTGCTTGCGTACTTACGGTTTCAGGGCTGAATACTCTGCATTGGACAAAAAAGGAGGCTCATCTCTGGGAAAGACTAATTCTCCTCCCAGAAGCATTAGTTGCCTGTAGTTCTTTGTCTAGGAGTGGGACCCCATGAAATTTCCCCCTTCACACATTAATACGCCCATTAATATTGCCATTACTCTAGTCTTGTTTATGCAACCATTTCTAGGAGAGACTGTTTCACAGCAGACTTTCTGGTATCCCGGCTTTTAGAATCTCTCTGCCCCCTCTTCCATGAGGTTTCATAGATGCAGATGCTATATACCTTATTTGGAAACTTCAGATGCAAAACTTGCTTTTATTCTCCTTATTTTTATGAAGTAAACAAAAATTTGATAGAAACAGAAATATGATTGGCATGTCTGCCCCTCAATTGGTTGCTTCTTCTTTTTCCATGTCCCTTATTACTGTGTCCATATTTGTGTATATGTTAAAGTATATTTCATGGTGGACAAGGTATTATTTTTTAACCTTTTCATTAAAATAACATGAAAATGTTTTCATACTTACTACATGAATTCATAATTATCATCTCTAAACACAAAGATTTCATACAAGAGAAAGGATGTCACAGTTGGGAAACCAGAAAACTCTGGTTGACAACCAGAAGTCAACTGCCTCTGATTTTGGTCAGTTCTTTACCATTCCTTTATTTTTACAGCCTGGCATATAATTTGGTCTCTAGCCCTGAACTGACTGAATTCCAGGATGTCACTTCCTTCTAGTGAACCTCAAAAGGATGGACATATGGTGAAACTCCAACAATTCATTGATTTGCATTGAAAAGAATTACCATCAAGTTTACCTTTTCATGTTTGTTTTGCCCTATCACAGCCTCTGCTTCTATATAAGATATGTGAGGTGTCTGATGACAGGGGCATGGCTGGATTAATGCAGCCAGCTAACAAAAGCCATCCCATAATGTCAAGTACTTCTAGTGAGGTAAAATGGGATAATAGTGCTGAATGAGTGCAAATGCTTTGTCTTTGAGATTCCTCCCCATGCCACTTTTGTTTGCGTGTTTCTATTTTTGAGCAACCTTACTCTCAACTAATATATCCCTTCATTAAATGAACCAGTAATTCATTCCGGTTACACTTACATCTTTTAGACCTAAGAGTCATTCTCTATCTTCATTCCTGAATCATGATGCTTTGATTTTACTGCCTCACTCATAAATATATGTGTGCATGTGTGTGTATGTATATATATAGAGAGAAGATATGCATATGTGTATACATATATGTATACATATATGTATACATATATACATACATTTATACCTATACGTATAGTTGGTTGTTTTTCACGCTTTGACTTTTTGACTCTTTGGGGGCCCACCACCCAGCTCCCAAATAAATCACATGGAGTCTTAATATTACTTATAAACGCCCAGCCTTTGCTTGGCTTGTTTCTAGCCAGCTTTTCTTAACTTAAATTATCCCATTTATTTTTGCCACTGGGCTTTTTCTTTCTCTTTTTCTAAATACCTTTCTTTACTTCTTATTCCATGACTTGCTGTGTAGCTGGGTGGGTGGCCCCTTGCGTCCTCCTCTCCTCCTTTTCTCATTCCTTGATACTTCTTTCCCAAGATTTCTCTTCTTATTTATTCTCTCTGCCTGCCAACCCTGCCTATTCTTTCTCCTGCCTTGCTACTGGGTGTTCAGGTCTTTATTAGACCATCAGGCAAAGTAATACAGCTTCAGAGTTAAACAAATACAACATAAAAGAATGCAACACATCTTTGCATCATTAAACAAATGTTCCACAACATAAACAAATGTAACACATCTTAAAATAATATTCTACAGCATATATGTATGTATGTATGTATATATATATATATGTATGTATATATATACATACATACATATATATATATACACACACACACTTTTCCTTAATTTTAATTATTGGTTTCTTATGATTCCCAAATACCCCCTACAAATAGCAGGACAACAGTATTTCACTGAGTAATTACACCACAACGTATCTTCCAATCCTTGTATTCCTAAATATTATAAACAAGAACGTGCACTTTGGAGTTATGCTGCTCAGAGCAACAAAGAGAACCTTTCAGCTATGTGAAGGCAAGTCTTGTCCTGTTAGTCTTGACTTTTCTATGTCACTGAAACTCCTCTGCTTGTCTCTATGTTGCTACAATAATATAACACATATGAAGTATTTTATGGCAGTCTTTGGGAGGTTAGAGCAAGAGGATCATGGGTTTGGGCCCAAACTTGGCTACTTAGCAAGGCCTTGTCTCAAAAATCAAAACAAAACAAAAGATCTCAAACACATAAAATCTTAACAGTCAATTCCTTAATTTACCTGAAAATATATACTTTCTGCTTTTTAAAAATGTATATGTTCTTCCATTTAAAAATAACAAAAAACCCTAACCTTAAATTTTATGTATTAAGAGATCCTGTCTCAAAAATAAAATAAATTTTATGCATTAAATACATTATCTATTGAATATTTTAAGTGTTTAATGAATTATGATCTATATTTAGATATAATTTTTATGTGTGCCTTCTCAAAACTTCAAATAGTAAAATTTAATACCTATTATGAGATATTAAGAGAGTAGAAACCATCCAACAATGCTGTTTGGAGGTGCCATGTTTACTTTTTCCTATCAATGACCAAAGTACCTTACAGACAGTTCATGTGAAGAAAGATTCATTTTGGCTCACAGTGTCAGAGGATTCGACACATGGGAATCAGGACAGAACGTTCCAGTGGCAGGAACATGTGGCAGAAGAGCTTCTTCACCTTGTGTTGGACATACAGAGAGCATAAGAGTAATGCCAGAGGCAAGATACTCCCAACACTGTGTTCTCCAGTGATCCACATCCTAAAATGTTCACAACTTCCCCCAATAGTGCCATTATCTGGGGACCAATCATTCATAATGAGTGTGAGGAGGAAGGCTTTTCATATGTGAACCATAACAGGAGGTAAGGAGTATGTAAAGTCATTTTAGTGTGAACCCATGGTGGAATCCTGATGGCATTGTAAGGAGGGATGCTGTGAAAGACATGCTCATACATTCCTGTCTCTCACCACCCATGCCTTGGTATTCTGTCAACAAGAAGTTCATCATACGTGCAAGCTGTAAGCCTTTCACTTCCAGAAGCATGAGCCAAAACAGACCTGCTCTCTTTTTAATCCACCAATTCCATGGTATTGGGTTACTGGCATCAGAGAATGTAATGACATATGTGTATGTGTATATGCCTGTGACATGAAGGTTTAGAAAGAAGAAAAAGAGACTGAGGACAGAACAGGATAATGAGTGCAACTCTGGCCCAAGTATCTAATGTAATTGAATGAAAATATCATTATAAAATCCATTTCTTTGTACAACTGATATAAGCTAATAATTATTTTTAGTACCATAAAAGTAAGATGGACACAATGGTTATCAGGTCTATCATCTTAGCAGTCTGGAAGGCTGAGGCCTGGGAATTGCTGTGAGTTTGGGGCTATCCTGGGCTATACAGTAAGAACTTGTCTCCAAAACCACAGACAAAAAAAATCAACATCAAGCAAACAAACCACCACCCAAACCCCTCCCAAAGTCTGAAAGTAGAAGGGTGCCCACTGGGAGGCAGTGAGAAGTGCAAAAGTAGCAGAAGGTGAGACCCAGAGACTTCTTACTTTTCAAGAATAATAGATGATTATAGCCTGGCATAATGGCACATCCCTTTAATCACAGCACTTGGGAAGCAGATACAAATGGATTGCAAGGCCAGCTTTGTTTTCTTAGTGAGTTCTAGGTCAGCTGGGGACACACAGTAAAACCCTATCTCAAAAAAAGGAAGAGGAGAAAGAGGAGGAAAAGGAAGAGGAGGAGGAGGAAATAGAAGAGGAGGAAGAAGAAGAGGAGGAAAAGCAGCTGCCACAATAGGAGTGCCAGGGATATAGCTCAGTGACAGAGAGCTCCTGTTCATGGACAGACAGAATTAACATTGTGTAAATGGCCACATTACTCAAAGTGAGCTATAGGTTCAATATTACTCCATTAAAATTCTGATGGCATTTATCACTTTAAAGTATCATAAAAACACACGGGAGCATAAATGACTCTGAATAGCCAAAGCAATCCTGAACTAAAGAGTAATGCTGGAGGAATTGTAAAACGTGATTTAAAATTATACTGCAGAGCCATAATAAGAAAAACAGCATGATAAAGGGTACAAAATCAGACATGTAGACCAACGGAGTAGAAGTGGCCTAGAAACATGACTAATAACTACAGTCATTTGATTCTCAACAAAGACATCAAGCACATTGGGGAAAAAATGCATCCCCATTAACAAATAGGCCTGCAAAAACTGGATGTCCACATACGGGAGCAGAAGCTAGGTGCCCATGTCTCACTCTTTACAGAAACCAATTCAAAAGTATGTTAATGTAAGACCCAAAACTTTGAAATTATCAGAGTTAATTATTGGGGGGGGGACTTCAAAATATGTAATCAGAGGTGGCACTTTTCTGTCCCGACCACCTGGTCCCAAATAGCACACAGAAGCTTTTATTAATTACAGATACTTGGCCAATGGCTCAGGCTTATTATTAACTAACTCTTACATTTAACCCATTTCTTACATTAATCCATTTCTATTAATCTGTGTATTGCCACACGGCTGTGGCTTTACCGGTCCTCTGGCATCTTGCCTCTTGGGCAGCCGCCTCATGTCTCCCCTCGACTTTGCCCTTTTTCTCCCCAGTCCTCAGCTTGATTGTTCTGCCTAGCCTTATCCTGCCTTGCCATAGGTCGAAACAGCTTTATTATCAACCAGTGCGAGCAGCATACACTCACAGCGTATGGAGGGACCATCCCACAGCAAAAATATATGCATGGGCAGAGACCTTTAAAAGAATCATATGTGCACATATGTGCCAGGGTGAAGATCACATGTGAAGATGTAAAGACAACCTCAAGCTTCAATCTCCATCTTCCACCTTGTTTCAGACAGCGTCACTTGTTATTATTGGCCACTGTGTAATCCTGGCTGACTAGACAAGTTTCTGCCACAGAAGCACTGAAATGATGGATATTCACTACCATGGCTTTATGCAGGTCTGGGATCCAAATTCAGTTTCTTCCAGTTGCAGAAGTACTTCACCCACTAAGCCATCTCAACTCTAAGCGAAGACTTTCTGAATACGTCTCCAGCTGCTCAGGAAATAAGAGCAAGAATCAATGGATGAGACTACATCAAATTAAAACGCTTCTGTACAGCAAAGGCAACAATTAGCAAGGTAAGGGAGAAAGCCTGCTCGTGCAAGGAAATCTTTGTCAGCTACTGATCCGATGGGAGAGTAACATTCAGAACATACAAAGAACTAAAAATTTTAAATAGCAAAATAAATTTTTAATCAATAAATAGACCAATGAAGTGAGCAGGTAGTTCTCATAAAAAGAAATACAGCGAGCAATAAACACACGTGGGGGAAAGTTCAACATTGCATTTAGCTATCAGGCAAATGCAAATCGTAACTCTGCTGAGGTCCTATCTCATACCAACCAGAACACTCTCAACAAAAAATACAACAGATGCTGACAGTGATGAAGGACCTTCATGTATTGGTGGGAAATGTAACTGACTCCAGCTGCTGTGGGAATCAGCACAGAATTTGCTCAAAAGTAAAAGCAAAACTTCTAAATGCTCCAGCTATACATTTGTGAGTGTGTAGCTGACGGAACTGAAGTCAGCATGCCAACAGAGATAACCTGCATGCCCACATTAGCCAAGCTATGAAGTCAGCCTAGGAACCCACCAACAGATAAGTGAATAAAGAAGTGTAATGCTCATATGTAATGGAGTTTTCTTCAGCCATGAGACAGAACAAATCATATTATCTCAGGAAAATAGGTTGGACTGGAAATCTTCCTGTTAAGCCAAATAAGCCCGTGGAATCTAGACCTTGAAGGGGGAAAACACACACACACACACACACACACACACACACACACACACACACACACACAAAAGTAGAGGGGGAAGGGGAACTATTTGGAAAGAAGGGGACCATTGGGAAGGACAAGAGGGACACAGAGGATACTAAAAGAGGTTAATGTGGCCAATATACATATTATACATTTATGAAAATGTCACAATGAAACCCATTTTTTTGGTCAGGCCATGGAGATGGCTCAGCAGGTAAAGGCACTTGCCACCAAGCCTATTGACCTGAGTTCAATCTCCGAGACCCACGGGGTGGAAGGAAATAACTCCTGTCCTCTGACATCCACATGTGTAACATGGCACATACTGACACAATCAATCAATAACTGTAAAAAATTGTATGTTATGTATACATATATATGTGACATTTGTTTTATGCATTTATCTGTTGACAGACATCGAAACCTGTTCAATTTATTGGCTATTGTGAATTGAATAGTAATGAACATGACCCTGTGAGTATCTCTGTGGTGTGCTAATTTAGAGCCCTTTGGATGTACACCCAAGAGTGGCAAAGCTGGATCATATGGTAATTCTATTTTCATTCTCTCTCTCTCTCTCTCTCTCTCTCTCTCTCTCTCTCTCTCTCTCTCTCTCTCTCTCTCTCTCTCCCTGTTTGGAATTTCCCTACTGATTCCCATAGTGGCTGCATGAGTTGATATTATTCCCACCAGCAAAACGATAAATAATAATAATGATGATGATGATGATTCTTTGTCACCACATCCTTGCCAGTATTTGTTGTTATTTACTTTCTAAATGATACACATGCTAATTGGAATGCCATAGAATCTCAAAGCTGTTTTAATTTGCATTTTGCTGATGGCAAAGGATGTTGAACACTTTGTCAAGTATTTATTAGCCATTTGTGTTTCTTCTTTTAAGAACTCCAGTTTATTAGCATAATTATTGATTGCATAATACAGGAGGGTAATACTTAACTTCTATAGTTATTTTATATATCCTTGATATTAATCCCATGTTGGCAAAGACTGTTCTATTCTGCAAACTGTCTCTTCACTTGGCTGATTTTTTTCTGTATAAAGTCTTCTTTATTTAATGCAATCCCATCTGTTGGGGCTTGAGATTATTTCCGTGCTGGCGGATCCTTTTTCAGAAACTTCTTACTTATGCCTTTGTCTTGAAATGTTCTACCTTTGTTTTCCACTAGAAGTGTACAAGTTGTGGCTCTTACATTAGTCTTCTATCCACTGAGCTGACTTTGTGCAGAATTAGACATAGGTTTAGTGTCATTCATTCTTCTACGTGTTGAAGACCCAACCTGATCACTCATGTTTCCATCCCCACTTGCCTTCAGTCCACTCAGGAAATCTCTACCCCTTCCCAGGGAGGTCTGGATGTCCCCCCATCAACTCTCTTTGTTACCCTTTTTTCAGGAAATATAGATGAGATGACATTCCCATTGGTTATCCTCATGCACAGCACACCACTACCTTTACTCTAAGTCAAATCCTGGAGGAGATCCAAAATAACCCAAAGTAGACATGGACATCTCTTGATAAAAAGCGTCTACAGTTTTCATAACTGCCACCATCAGGTACCACACAAGTCTCCAATTTCTCTAGCAGCACGTGTAAACCTTCTACTACAGGAACAGCTGGTTTTTCTATCTATCCACAGGTCTAATCATTACCTCCTACTATCTGCTTTCCCTTAAAAATTTTTTTCCTGTGCTTTTCACCTATCTTGCCTTTGTATGACGAATTATATGCCATCTACCCCTCCTTATCACTCTCTTTCATTTCCTTCCTGCAGATCAACAGACCCCTCCTCTGTCTTTCAGACTTTAGTAAAGAGCTCAGAATGGCAGCCAAGTCTTTGGCAGACATTTCCCGTATACCTTTAG
The DNA here is from genome assembly GCF_949786415.1 of Peromyscus eremicus. NCBI lineage: Eukaryota > Metazoa > Chordata > Mammalia > Rodentia > Cricetidae > Peromyscus > Peromyscus eremicus. Next base: position 81,174,124 of record NC_081426.1, on the reverse strand, counting down.
AAACCTGCCTGGGCTTGTCCCCTGTTCCTTCTTTAACTGTAGTCTCTCTCCCTTGAAAACACAACCTCCCCCCAGTCCCTTTTAAGTGCACATTTGTTGGCAGGTAATTAGGAAGTTGTTCTCTGATGACTTTCATTTTCTTAGCAAAGTTTGAGAGGAGATCATTTTTTTTTTTTAAACAGTGACTGGCTAGTTGGAACATCCATAATTAGAGCAGTGGCTTATTGTATTTCTAACCTATCCGCAAGCCTTATTAACTTCAACGTTGTACTTGAATCCCACCACTTGTAGTGACCTCCCCGGCTTACACAATGGTCTAAGACAGCATAGAATCTTTCTTGGATCTACTAAATCAGCCTCTGGCTGATTGCCATGCATCCTTTGGGTCACTTCCACAAGACAACTAATAAGATTTTCCAAAGCACAGCTCATAGTACACTCTGTAATAGACTTTATTACCTGTCTGCCTTTCTTTGAATCAAGACAGAAATCCTTATAATAACCCTCTATGGCTGTCTTTCTTTTAATTTATTTTAGGGTGTGTGTGTGTGTGTGTGTGTGTGTGTGTGTGTGTGTGTGTGTGTTGTACAAGCACGCATGTGCCCATGGAAGCCAGAAGAGGATGTTGGATTGCTTGGCGTTGTAGTTATAGGGGTTTATGAACCACATGACATAGGTCCTGGGATCTGAACTGTGTGATCCTCCGGCAGAACAATAAGTGCTCTAACTACTGAGCCATTCCTCGGGGCCCTGTGATTAGCTTTTTCTTGCTTCTTAGACCCATCTGGCAACATCCTTCCATAACTCTCTGAGGGAGTGGTGACAAGAACTCTTTTTCATCTGTTTGAAACCAGCATTATTTAAACTTGGTAATATCAGCGTCCACGTCTGATGTATTCACTGTTGTATCAAGTTCTAGTCCCATACTCAGTACAGACATGGTAGGTTCTCAATAAATGTGTTAAATAAATGAAAGTTTAGGGCACTAATCTTGAACATGAGGGAGATGATCCAGAGTAGACTCCATAACTCCACTCACACAAGCTACAGAGCATTCAGTACTATTTCTTAATCTAGACAATAATAAGTTTCTCGATCCATGAGACAGAAACCTTTCACTTTGAAGTTTATCATCTATATACCCAGACTTATTGGAATAGATCCTTGTGATCGTGGCTCTAGGTCTCCACGCAGAACCCAGTGCCTTTGCAACTCGCTCCAGTTGCTGGAGAGAAGAAGCCAAAATACACAGTAGGCAGTGATCTGGACTTTGCCATTGCAGCTTGCACGTCATCTGTGAGGATGATATTAGTAAAGTAACACGATATAAATAACCACTGATGTGAATCTTTCACGTGAGGTCCAGTGATGCTGGGTGAGTCAGTGGCTCATGAGCAGAAGTGGGTGCTGGGTCCTTGCAGAATAGTAAAAATAAAGTGCTTTGAAGTGAGAGTGGCCATTAGTACCTTTTTCTGAGCAAGCCAAGAATCAGAACTAGGAAAACAAATACAGCAGAGTCTAGTACAAAGGACAAGAGCACAACTATAAACTGGGACTGGAGCCAGAGTCAGAATTCAGATTGTTCAATGAGTGCAGATGTGAAACCGATAATCATTGTTGTGAGCAGCTCATAGTAGGCAGTGCCTGGGGACATGCCAGTTTGGGCTAATTTAAGGCACACAGGTGGAACACAAATTCCTCTTTCTGATTTCCTTTCTCATATATATTTTCTGGATATGAGAAAAAATATAATTTTTTATTTTTTCTGAATTATACATTCCCTATCTATTTAGACCTCTCTCTCTCTCTCTCTCTCTCTCTCTCTCAATTGTTTAAACTTTTTATTGATTCTTTGTGGGTTTCACATCACGCATCCTGATCCCATTCATCTCCCTTTATAATTGCCCTTTGCCCTTACAACACTCCCCCTTGACTTCTTCTTCTCTTCAACCCCTCCTAACATTTACAGATATTCAAGCCTAGACTCTGAATATTAGTAGAAAAGTGGGATTTGTCTTTCTGAGTTTAGCTTATTTTGCTTAGCATGATGATCTCTAGTTCTATACATTTTCCTAGAAAAGACGTAATTTCATCTTTATCTACTGAATAAATTTCCATTGTGTATATATACCTCATTTTCTTTATCCATTTATCTGTTGAAAGACGTCTAAAGACATCTAGGCTTATTTCATAACTTAGCTATTGTGACTAATGCAAAAATAAACAAATGTGTAACAGGAGAGAGATATATATTTTTTTCCCAAAGAGACTGTAAGATTGCCCTTGGAAAATCTAATTGTGTGGGGTCACAGGAAATTTTTTCTAGCCAGTTCCCTATAATTTGACCTCCCTCACATAGTCATCACATGATTTATGTGTAATTGTGGAGACCTTCTGGCCATCCAGCCTCCTCACTTGTAGAGCATTAAGTGCTCTGGACTGTTTATGGTCTTGTCCCTTGTCCTCATTACATGCTTGTATTGACTCAACACATGACTTCCCATTGTCTCCTGGCCTTTTCTCCAACACTGGCTCCTTGCATCTACAACGGCTCAGTTCCAACCATTTAATCTCTGTACTTTTTCTCCAGTCAATCATTTGTGACTAATTTTTCTTGTAGTTGTTCCAGATAATCAATTAACCTACCCTATTAATTACCTCCGGGTCCAGTAAACCTCATTGTCTGATATACTACCTAACTTGTCCCAAACCGTCCCATAGTAGCAAGAATGGAACTATAGAATACACAACTTGCAAGAATCTCAGAAATTATTCACTATACTCTATCATCTCAATATTAGTATTGATTTTAAAGTTTTTTTTGTTTTTTTTTGTTTTTTTTTTTTTTGGTTTTTCGAGACAGTCTATCTCTTTGTAGCTTTGCGCCTTTTCCTGGAACTCACTTGGTAGCCCAGGCTGGCCTCGAACTCACAGAGATCCGCCTGGCTCTGCTTCCCGAGTGCTGGGATTAAAGGCGTGTGCCACCACCGCCCGGCTTGATTTCAAAGTTTAGGGACAATTATAAAATCATCATGCTATGCTTTGGATATTGTTTGTGCTTGTCTGGAAAACGTTCATGTCTTGAGATACTGGTCTTAGTACCGCAATATTGGGAGGTGTGATTGTAAGGGGTGAGACCCAGGGAGAGATTCTTGGGTTAGTCCAAAGTCCTCAGAAAAGGCTGTGAGACCCCAGGCTCCTCTATGGCTTCTAGTTCTGTGATAGGATGTCTTGTTCCCACATGTGCTCCCACTATGATGCAATCAGCTATGATGTGTTATGGCCAAGAGGGCTCTCGTCGTAGGTTAAACTGTCTGGATAGTGGGGTTGTCTGCTCTTCCAAAGCTGTGAGCAATAAACCTCCTTCCTTTGAAAATTTAGCCTTCAGCCGGGCGGTGGTGGCCCACGCCTTTAATCCCAGCACTCGGGAGGCAGAGGCAGGCGGATCTCTGTGAGTTCGAGGCCAGCCTGGTATCCAAAGTGAGTTCCAGGAAAGGCGCAAAGCTACACAGAGAAACCCTGTCTCAAAAAAACCAAAAAAAAAAGAAAAGAAAAGAAAAAAGAAAATTTAGCCTTCATCAGGCATTCATCATAATAATGAAGTCTAACTCATATACACAATTTACTGGGGGAAATGATACTCAGGCAAACACTGAAGAATATAGATAAGGAACCATGTAAAAGGTAGAGGAGAGATGGAAGTGCCTGTTGAGTCTGAACAAATAAAAGGTGGCTGGTTTGACGGACGTAAAGAAAATGTGGCATGAGATAAGCAAGAAATCATTTGTTTTGATGACTTTCCTAAGAAATATGGACTCTATCCTAAGAACAGTGAGAAACGTTTTATGAGAAGCATAATATGGACTAGAGAGATGGCTCAGCCGTTAAAGATTAGGCACATAACCAAAAATATAAAAGAGGCATATTATAAGAAAATGTGTCCACTTTAATAACTCAATTGGACTTTTGCTTCTAGTCAAAACAAGTAAAAGGGGACTAGATTTGCTGTTCTTCCTGAAACAGCTGGAGGAAAACAGACCAAAGTTCAGAACAGTGACTTTCAGGACAAGGGGTATCAGACAGTGAAGGACAGTGATGCCCATCAGAAGAAGGAGGAGGAGAGGGAGAATACTGTGGATATCACTCTGTATAAATAAAATGCTGATTGGCCAGTAGCCAGGCAGAAAGTATAAGCCAGACAAGCAGAGAAGAGAATTCTGGGAACAGGAAGGCTGAGTCAGGAGACCCTGCCAGCCACTGCCATGAGTACCAACATGTAAGGTACTGGTAAACCAGGAGCCATGTGGCAAGGCATAGATTTATAGAAATGGGTTAATTTAAGATATAAGAACTAGATAGCTAAAAGCCTGAGCCATTAGGCCAAACAGTTATAAGTGTCTGTGTGTTTATTTGGTTGGGTCTGAGCAGCTGCGGGACTGGTGGGTGAGAGAAATTTGTCCTGACCGTGGGCCAGGCAGGACCAAGAAAACTCCAGCTACAGGAGAAGGAGGAGGAGGAGGAGGAGGAGGAGGAGGAGGGAGGAGGAGGAGGAGGAGGGGGAAGAGGAGGAGGAGAAGGAGGAGGAGGAGGGGGGAGGGGGAGGAGGAGGAGGAGGAGGAGGAGGAGGAGGAGAAGAAGAAGAAGAAGAAGAAGAAGAAGAAGAAGAAGAAGAAGAAGAAGAAGAAGAAGGAAAGAAAGAAAGAAAGAAAGAAAGAAAGAAAGAAAGAAAGAAAGAAAGAAAAGAAGTGAGACAAGCTACACTATCATGCCAACAAAGTATCTGCAATTTTTTCTCTAGAACATAGGGAAGAGAAATTGTGAGCGAGAAGTGACTGGGAGTCTAGGCAAGTTAGGAAGCCCAGAGTTGTTGGGGAAGCACCCCAGAAAAAGAAACTGCAGAGAAGAGCCTGCAAGATCTCAAGAGAATGGGCTCTCGAATGTCCAGGTGAATACTGTTGCTGTAAGGGCAGTATCCACAGGCATGAGGGACGAGTCATGAGGATTAGAGCAAACAACATTTGTAGGACTCATAAGGACTGGCTGAACACCTGCTCTCAGCAGCCAGAGGGAAAAGACTCAGCTTAGAGTCTAAACTTTAGAAGGTGACAGGGGCAACAGAGAAATCTTGCCTCAGCGGTAAGCTTTACCCCCAGAATAAGTATTGGTTTGGTCCTGTATAGTATTGCTTAACAGCAAAATTTCACTGAAATAGTGATAAAAAGAAAATTATATGCCACTCAAAGGAAAAAAAAGGTGTTTGATGTAAAGAACAAAGATGAGAATCAATTTATCAGAAGCAATTCAAGTTAGAGGACAATAATAATATAGTAAAAGTACTATAAATAATACCCCATCAATCTCAAATACTTTATTCATTGGAAATAGCCTTCAAAAGAAAAAGTGAAATGAAGACTTTTTCAGACATCCTTTAAAAGATCAAAGAACTCATCTTTCATGAATTCACCAGCAGACAATACACTAAAAGATATGATGGAGGAAGTCTTTTGGCAAAATTAACAATAATTAATAGTAATAATGCTAAATAGAATCCAAAATTGATATAAAGAAATGTAGAGCACCAGAAATGGCCATCACATGGATAAGTATGAAGATGTCTTTATTCAACTGTCTTTAAAGGGTAATAAAGATAATTACCTTTTTTTGAGGCAGTGTCTTTTTGGGAGGAGAGTGATTGGTAAATGCGTGTGTGTGTGTGTGTGTGTGTGTGTGTGTGTGTGTGTGTGTGTGTGTGCTTGCCATGTAGTTCGGCAGGTAAATAAGACACTTGCTGCCAAGCCTGACAACCTGAGTTTAATCCCCAAGACTCACATAGTGGACAGGAGAACTGACTCCTGCAAGTAAGTTGTCCTCTGATCTCTACACACAAGCCATGGCATGCATGCACACAAAAATAAATAATAAATAAATATAAATAAATGCAATTTAAAATTTTAATAAAATTATTATTCCAAATGAAAAGAAAGAAAAAGGGAAAATAAATGGGAACAAAGAATAACATTACATAATTAAGCCAATTATTCATAATTACATTAAATAGAAATGGTTTAATCTCTGTCATTTGAAATCCTCAAAATAAAGAATTCAATATAAAATCCAAAGATGGGAGAGATGGTTCACTGGTTAAGAACACGTACTGGTCTTCCTGAAGATCCTAGTTGACTCCTAGTTGACTCCACTTCAGGGTGACTCATAACTGCCTATAACTCCGGCTCCAGGTGATCTGATACCTCTGTCATCTGAGGCACCCATGGCTCATGTATACATACCCATACACCTAATAAAGATTTAATAGATGTGGTGGTTTGAAAGAAAATGGCCCCTGAAAGGTAGTGGCACTATTAGTAGGTGTGGCTTTGCTGGAGGAAGTGTGTCACTGTGGGGGCAGGCTTTGAGGTCTCATATATGCTCAACCATGCCCAATGTCTCAGACCGCTTTCTGTTGCCTGTGAGTCAAGATGTAGAACTCTCAGATCCTTCTCCAGCACCATGTCTGCGATCCTTCTCCAGCACCATGTCTGCTTGCATGCATCATGTTGCACCACAATGATGATGGACTAAACCTCTGAAAATGTAAGCCACCTCAATAAATGTTTTTCATTTATAAGAGTTTGCCATGGGGGGTTGGGATTTAGCTCAGTGGTAGAGTTCTTGCTAGCAAGCGCAAGGCCCTGGGTTCGGTCTGCAGCTCCGGGGGGGGGGGGGGGGGGGGGGGGTTGCCATGGTCATGGTGTCTCTTCACAGCAATAGAAACTCTAAGACAATAGATATGGTAAATTCTTAAAGAAAACAGAGCAATAATAATCAAAAGAAAGTTGGTATATTACATTACAATAAAATAATACATATTTCAAAGCATAATGATAGTATCAGAGATAAAAGACTTATACTAGATAAACTCCTTGAAAGACAACAATTACTTAAGCTTACTATAAAGTTAAGAGTAACATATGTAATTCCTTAGTTACTGAAGAATTTGAACTTATAATAAAAATTTCCCACAAAGAAAACTTTAGGTCCATACAGATTCACTGACGAGTTCAACAAAACAATGAAACAAGAAACAACACCAGTTCTACACAGCTTTCTAAAAATGGCTGAGAAAGAAGTTTTCTGGTTCATTCTTTAAGGACAGAATTAATACCCAAATCAAGCAATGACCTTATAAGAAAACTACAGACCAATAAATCTCATGAACACACATGCATGGATTCCTAACAAAATTTTAGCAAATTAAATGATAATATACAAATTGATGATACATCATGATTAAAAGGTATTTATCTCAGGAGTATAAACTTGATATCCAAATGTCAATCAATGTGATTTATCAGACTAAGAAAGAAAAATCATAAGATTATCTCAATAAATACAAAAAAATTATTAAAGACACAAAATTTCTGTTAGAAGGTCCCAGAAAACCAGGAACAAAAGGGAACATCGTCCTCTTTAGGACTATCATACTCTGCACATCATTTTCAGCTATGATTATTTAGGACCTAAAGGTGGAATAGTTGCTTTTTAGCCTTATTTTTAAAGAAACTCCTTAAATTTCTCTTCTTGCCTACAGATTCAGGGATTTCAATTTAAAATACTGAGTTTGTAGTGATCTTTATTTAAGCACCCATCCCTCCCTCCATGCTTCCTACTGTCCCTCCGTCCTCCCTCCCTCTTTCTCCCTTCCCTTTCTCTCTCCCTTCCTCCCCTCCCACTCTCTCTGGTACAGCCAAAAACAGTCCATCCCAAAAATCTGCATTCCCCATTCTCATTGTTGCTATGTGGTTTGCCCAAACCTTGTATTCAGTAGCCATCTCAGTCTTGACAGCCACAGTGATCATTTAAATAAAGATTTTTCACTGATGTTACAAGGATTTTTGCTTCCATGAATGCACAGAAATCAGATAAGCAATCACAGCTCCTAATTTTGATTTTATGTCTTTATTTATCAGATATGTGTGTGCTTATGCATTATCTCATGTAGGTCAGAGCACCACTTTCAGGAGTCTGTTCTCTCTCTGCCCACCATTTGAGTCCCGTGGACTGAACTCAGGTTGTCAGGCTTGGTGGCAAGTACCTTTACCTACTGGGCCATCACCCTGAGACTCCCGTCTCCTTGAGAGGTAGTTGTCAGTAGCCACGTGTAGTACACTCCATTGGGGAGGGTTAGGCCACAGGGAGAAGAAAGCATGCAAGTCTGAACAGAAAGGTATTATAAGATATTAAATGGTTGTAGGATTCCTGTGCTGGATAGATGGAATGGATTTCAGAGAATCTTCCAAAATTAAAAACTGAATCTCCACCTTAGAAGAGAACTACCAAGGGAGCACTGTCTGTGCCAAGATCAGGAAGGTGCTGCTAAATTTAGGCCATCTCCAAAGTGTGTCCGTAAGCTCTTCTACTTCCATTGCTAGAACTGTTGGGAAAGCAAACAAAAATTCAGGAAGCTTCCTGTCAAATCTAAGGTTCTTTGCCTTTTATGCCATGTCACTTTGCTGAAAGGTGACCATGGTATACTGAGTCAAAGGAACTATAGACATGCCATGGGAGGTGGGAGGAGCCATCTACAGTCTTGTGACCAAGTCTCTGGCTGTTGTTAGTGAGCCTGTAGCCAGACACTGTGAACTCTCACCATTTTATCCTAAATAACCCCTAGGCAGATATTTATTTCCCTCTACCATTCGAGGCAACTGGAGTTGTTTGCGTTAATGAAACCCAGCAAGTTAAGTCATTTCTCCTGAGGGCAGGACTCTGGTTTACCAGAATGCTCTGATGTGTTTCCAAAGTATGCCCCTCCCCAACCCCCAACAAGAAAAAAGGATTTTTTTCTCTCTGCTATCCTACATAGAAATGGGACTTGGTAGTGTTTAGAGAGGGCAAGTGTGCACCCTCTCCCCAGTGACTGTTCCCCTGGAGTATCCCCTGGAGTGTCTCCAGCAAGCTCACGGGTTACAGCTGGTTTTCCTAACCAAGCACTGGGTCCCACAGATATCTCTTCACTTAGAGTTCTCTGCATCTACCAGTCCATCTTGCCAATCTTGGGGCAATAGTTCTCCCTGAACTCATTCTTCTGGCCAATCTAAAAATAGCTGTTTTGTTTGGCCAGGCCTTTTCCTTGTTACCAGCATAAAGTGGCATCGTCTAAGCTTAATGTGTGCTATAGAAACTCTGCCTGCCTTTTAAAACTACTGTTATGTGTGAAGATGCAAAGGCTTGTATTTTATTTTCTTGGTTAAGTGGTATGATCTAAATGCTTGCTTATTTGGGGTTCCAGGAAGATATCTGGTTGGTTTCTTGTGTGAATTTCAGTGGGTGGACTCTTCCCTTAAAATTCCCTAGATTCTGGGACCAGAGAGATGGTTCAGAGGTTGAATCCACACTGCTCTTGCAGAGGATATAAGTTTGGTTCCCGGCACTCAATGCTTGGTGACTCACAGCTGCCTGCAATTCCAGCGCCAGCAGCCCTGAAGGCACCTGGACCCACACACACTCACACAACGCACATAAATTACACCCTCCAAATTCCCTAATTCTTCCCATCTCTACCACACTTCCCAAGTTTCCAATGGGCTTGTCTTGAGAAAGATACAAATTCACAATTGTTCCTCTGATAATTTTGTTAATATTCTGACTTGTTCTGAATCTCCACCCTGAAAACGTTTCTCTTGACATTCAGTTCAAAAGTTACAGCCGGGCGGTGGTGGAACACGCCTTTAATCCCAGCACTTGGGAGGTAGAGCCAGGCGGATCTCTGTGAGTTCAAGGCCAGCCTGGGCTACCGAGTGAGTTCCAGGAAAGGAACAAAGTTACATAGAGAGACCCTGTCTCAAAAAACCAAAAAAAAACAAGTTACGAAATTCAGGAACACATACCTCACTGGACAGAAGTCTATGCAATATCCACTTTAAGTCTTGCAAAGGACAGGCGTTGCTAACCCAACATAAAATGGAACACAAAATTTAACTGTAGGTAGCTCATTTACATAGTAAGCAAAACTTAATGCAGATTATTTTGTTGTTCATTATCCTTGGGATAGTTTCCTTTTCTTTCTGGATTATCCACTAATCTCAGCTTTTCCATCCCTTTATCTTTCCTTTATCCAACACAGGAGGACATGTAGAAAAGCAATACTGATTTTAATTTCAGTCTAAATAAAAATTTGTGTAAAAGAAAATTTAGCCTAAAATAATTTCGATACTAGATCTGAGCATGGTGGCATGTGCCTACCATCTCAACACTTGAGGAACTGAGGTCAGAGGATTGAGAGTTTGAGGCCAGCCTGGGCTACATAACAAATAACACTTATTATTTATGTAGCAATTCTACTATTCTAAAGTGCTCAGTAGTTAATCATGATTGTATTCTAGAACTAGACTGTCATTCCCTAGACCACAGCTTAAGGAATTTCACTTGTCAGCAGTTCTAGAACAGTGAACTAAGAAAATCATTACTTTTACAAAACAATGACCACTGGGGAAAAGGGGAGCACATAACCATGTCACATAAAGCATGAGTGACAAAAGAGAAGGATGCCATTTAAGAAAAAGATCACAGTCATTGATCAGTAAATTGGAGAGAGAAAGGAGAGGGAGAGTCCAGCTCCACACATAAGTTAAGATCCTTAGCACAAGGCCTGTATGACCTGTCTTCTCGCATCTTTCCAGACTCATCTTGTGAACAGTTTTCACTCACCTTCCATGCTTCTGACCTTCTGATATAGCTTAATATCAGTTATCTATCTATCTATCTATCTATCTATCTATCTATCTATCTATCTATCTATCAGCTCTGGTGCTAGAGTTCAATTTCAGTGCTTCTTGCATCTAGGTAAATACTTTACCACAGAGCCACACCCCCAAGCCAATACATCCTTTTCTCAATAAGTTTTTAATTAATGAGTGAATTTTGTGTGTGTGTGTGTGTGTGTGTGTGTGTGTGTGTGTGTGCCTGTGCATGCACACATGCTTGCTCACGCATGCATGGGAAGATACATGCCACAGCACATGGATACTGGTCAGGGACAACTTGTAGGAGTCAGTTCTCTCCTCTGTCTTGAGGATCCTTGAGATCGAACTCAAGTCTTCAGGGTTGGTGGTAACCAACTTGATGTTCACTGGCCCCATGCCTCCTTTTCAAAGAGATTTTTGCATAATGCTCCTTTGTCTAAATATATTCTTTGCACTCTCCTTCTCCCTCTTTCTCTCTCCTAAGTACTTCCTATGACAGATCTCTATTCAAAGCAGGATCTATTGCTGCATCTTGCAATCTCTTCAACCATCAAAGTTTGTGTGTCTGTTTTCCCTCTGTCCTGCCTCATCAAGTCCCACTTCCCCAAGAAGTTCCCAGGTCAGATTTTCAGTGTTTCATGCATGCCTCTCTCACGTCACCAGTACTTTCTTCAAGGTGTGAGGACTATGTCTGGTTTGCTAACCATTTTCTCATCTAATACAGTGCCTGGTACAAAGAGGGTATACTAAAAAAAAAAAAAAAATCCGTTATGTTGGGTAAAATATTCATTTCTAGCTCAGATGCTGTGGTAGTTTGCATGTAATTGGCTTCATAATCTCATAGAGAATGGCACTATTAGGAGGTGTGGCCTTGTTCAAGTAGGTGTAGTCTTGTTGGAGGAAGTGTGTCACTGTGGGGGCCAGGCTTTGAGGTCTCTTTTGCTCAAGCTTCCCTCAGTGTGACTTCTAGACAATTTCCTGTTGCCTGAAAGACGTAGAACTCTCAGCTATTTCTCCAGCACCATGTCTGCCATGCTCCCTGCCATGATGATAATGGACTGAACCTCTGAACTGTAATGGAGCCACTCCAATTAAACGTGTTCCTTTATAAGAGTTGCTGTGGTCATGATGTGTCTTCACAGCAATAGAAACTCGAAGACCACTGTCAAAATTTAAACAAAATTCACACACACACACACACCAAAAACAAAAAACAAAAACAAACAAACAAAAAACCCAACAAAGAACCAAAACAGTTGACATAAAGAAGTGAAAAAGACTAGATTAAACTGTGAGGACTTTATAAAGCATGCCTGTATAAAAAGCATCTAACAACCTTGAAATATCATCATGACAACATAGCATGGTCATCTGCCTGATCTGGCTATAAAGCAAAATTTGTCTGAAATAAACTGACATATGTATCACACATTCATTATATATTATAGATGACAGTTCCATAAAATGATTAAAAAATAGTTACATTCATTGTTGTTTTGGAATCCCACTAAATACAGCAGTGGACTTCATTGTTGTTCTTGTTGTTAAAAAACAGAAAAAAAAAACTATGCAAAGGCCTTTATGAAAATGTCAACAGTGGCTATATCTGATTGATATTCTTGTGTGCATGCCTTTTGTATTTTGTTTGTTTGGTTAGTTTGTTTTGTTTTTTGAGACAGGGTTTCTCTGTATAGCCCTGGCTGTCCTGGAACTCAGAGTCACCTGCCTCTGCCTCCCAAGTCCTGAGATTAAAGGCATGCACCACCACTACATGGCCACCTTTTATATTTCTTAACGTTCTATAATGAATATATGTTGTTTTTTTGTTGTTGTTCAGATTTGAATCATCCTTGCAAGGATGAGTCAGGTGGCAGTATGGAGGATACAGTGGAGTAGCACGGGCATTAGAAGCAGGAAGATTTGACAATGCTACAGTATAGGTGAAAAAGGAGGTAAAAAGTAGCCAAATTAAAGCAGTGGCTATAAGAAGAAAAAGGGTAATTAAATACAGGGTCTTGGTGGTCTTAGTTAAGATTACTATTGTTGTGTTGAAACACCACGACTGAAGAAACTTGGGGAGGAAAGCGTTTATTTGGCTTACACTGTCACAGCAAGATTCATCACTGAGGAAGTCAGGACAGGAACTCAGGCAGGGCAGAACCTGGAGGCAGGAACTGATGCAGAAGCCATGAAGGGCTGCTACTTACTGGCTTGCTTCCATAGCTTGCTCAGCCTGCTTTCTTAGAGAATCCAAGACCACTAGCTCAGGGATGATCCTACCCACCATGGGTTTGGCCATCCCCCATCAATCACTAATTAAGAAAATGCCCTACAGACTTGTCCTACAGGGTTTTTTATTTATTGATCCTTTGTGGATTTCACATTACACATCCCGATCCCACTTATCTTCCCATCCCTTTGCTTCAGCCCTCTGCCAAAGCAACCTCCCAACCCCAAAACAAAATTTAAAAACCAAAAACCAAACCAACCAAACAAAAAAAAAAAAAGGAGAAGAATTTCATCATGGAAGCTGTAGTGTGGCCTGAACGCTGAGACACACAGATTACCCTTTAGTCCATTCATCTTTACTTGTAAGTGCTCATTACTATGAGTCATTGGTCTGGTTTGAGGCCTCTGGCCTACACTATTGATAATGTGCTCTCTCTGGGCCTCCTCTTGGATATCCTGTTGTTGTCCGGTGTCCTGGAGATCCTGAAGTTTTGGATCAGCAGGTTCGTCCTTTTCACAGGCTCCAACAGTTCATAGATGCGGTGGACGTTGGGGTGGGCCAACTCATATTCCTAGTTCTGGGCCTGGGTAGTAACTGGATTGGTCAGCCTGCCAGCTTTCCCTCATCATCACTACCCGGGTGAGCTCTCCAGCACTGCCTCAGCTAGCTCACCCAATGCAGTCTGCAGCAAGGGGCGGGGCCAGTTCTCCTGCTCTCAGGTCCTCAGATCCAGGTCACTTACCCTCACACCACCAGGGCCAGCTCTACTACTTGTCCACCCCCCCCCCCCCAAATGCTGCAGAGGATATACGGGGGAGGTAGGGAGTCAGCTCTCCAGCTCTCATGCACTCAGGGTGCCCCAGCCCCCAGATCAGCTCTAGTGTGCTGTTCGGGGTGTGTGTGTGTGTGTGTGTGTGTGTGTGTGTGTGTGTGCAGGGCCCGCTCTCTTGTGTGCCTACAGCCAGATCTTATGAAGGCATTTTTTTCAGTTTAGGTTCCCTCCTTTCAGACGACTCTAAATTGTGTCAAGTTGACATAAAATGAGTCATGATAATTGACTACTTTTCAACTTGACACACATATCTACCTACCACTGTTAAGACATAATCATTCCGTTCTTGTTTATTCCTAAGAGCACCTACTAATATTAACATCACAACATGAAACGTTTTACAAACTTTAAAAGTTCCACAGTTTTTACAAATTCAGACACTTTAAAAATCCAAAGTTTCTTTTAAAACCTAAAAGTCTCTTTTAAAATTCAGTTTCTCAGCTCCTATAACATAAAAAAAAATACATACTTTTGTGCTTCAAGGGGGAAAAACCACATCACAGTCACAATGTGAACAAAGCAAAGCCAAACTCCAAAAGTGTAAACGACTCAACGTCCAGTTACCTGGGATTCACTGAGGATCTTCTGGACTCCTCCAAAGGGCTTGGGTCACTTCTCTGGCTCCGTCCTCTGCAGCACACACAGCTCATCTTCTAGGCTCCACTGCACTGCTGCTGTTCTGGGTTGTCACCCCACAGTACAGCTGGGGTCTTCTGCTGCAACTGGGCTACACTTTCACCAATAGTCTCTCATAGGCTCTCTTCATGGTGCCAAGCCTCAACTTGTCTGCATGACCCCTTCAATCCCAGCTCTTCAACTGCTACTGAGGCTGCGCCTTCACCAATGGCCTCTCACAGTGCCAGACCTCACCTGCTCTCCATGACCCCTTCATCCCTTCAAAACCAGTACCACCTGGGTGATTCTTACACTACCAAGTAAAGCTGCCAGTGTGAGGCACAACATTGGCTACCTCTGGAACACAGCTTCAGTGTGCTCTCAGGAAACACTTCCCAGAAGATTTCGCCTCAGTGATGCTGGTCTCTGCTTAATCACTGCTCACTTCTCAACCCCAGGCAACCAGCAAAACAAAGTTCTGCTTTAGTAGTTCTGGTCTCTTGTTAATGACAGCACATTCTTCAGCCCCAGCTAACCAGAACTGCAGATTCTTCACACAAAAAGTCCTGAGAGTCTTTGCATCCCTCTCAAACTTCACAAGCCAGGCCTCCTTTGTCTGCACTGCTCTCAACATTCTTATCTTTCAAGCTCGAACAGAACAGCTCACGGAGCTCTCTACACTCAATGACTTTTCTAGCCCCAAGTTCCAACGTCTGTTCACAATCCTCCCCCAAATCAACACGGTCAACTGTCACAACAATATCCCACTATTCTGATACCAACTTCTGTCTTAGTTGAGGTTATTGTTGCTGTGATAAACACCATGACCAAAGAAACTTGGGGAGGAGAGAGTTTATTTGGCTTACACTGCCACAGCAAGATTCATCATTGAAGGAAGTCAGGACAGGAACTCAAGCAGAAACCTGGAGGCTGGAGCTGATGCAGAAGCCATGGAGGGCTGCTACTTACTGGCTTGCTTCCATGGCTTGCTCAATCTGCTTTCTTGTAGAACCCAGGACTACCAGCCCAGGCCTGGTCACACTCACAATAGGCTTGGCCATTCCCCATCCATAACTAATTAAGAAAATGCCTTACAGGCAGATCTTATGAAGGCCTTTTCTCAATTGAGGTTCCCTCCTTTCAGATGACTCTAGTTTGTGTCAAGTTGATATAAAACTAACTAGGACAGGGGGATAGGACTTAGTAATCTTGAGTATATTTAGATTGGAGAAAAATTCAGGAAGTATTAGCTTACACATGCTAGTGTCCATTGGTAGTTCTGGATCTTAATGGGGTTAGGAATAAAGGCTGTAGAATCATTAGCCTTAAGCATGGTTGGGGGAACTGAAAATACAGGGAGAGGCAAAATAAAAATAGGGAAAAGGTCTGAACTTATGGGGAACTCCTGGTTTCAGAATCATGAAGAAGAAAGACCTATAAAACACTTAGTAAGAATGACTAGACAGATAAAATAATAGTTAAAAGTTTATGATGGGAAGTAAGAAAATGGTCAATGAAGCTGATGGGAAAAGAATCTTGTCTGCTTCCATTGATATTGCTCTCTGTAAAAGAATCACGATTCATGATTCATTCCTGATCTTCTCTACATGTGCGGAGGCCAGTGAGTAGTATAATTACTAAATCTGTGAAGAATGTGTGATTTAAGCTGTTTTCTAATCACATAATCAGGCTGTCCAGAGATCAAATTCTCTTTCAGTCCTTCATGCTGTCTTTCTCAAACATTGCTGGGAACTGTAGGTGTAAGTTTTTCTTATTCTGGGAGGCAACCTGCTTCATATATATATATATATATATATATATATATGATATATCATATATATGATTTGAGTGTTTTAAGATTTGTTTTATTTTATATTGTGTCTTTGTGTGTGTGTGTGTGTGTGTGTGTGTGTGTTACAAGTGTTTGTGTTTGATCCCCTGGAATTGTAAATACAGGTGGCTATGAGCCACCTGACATGGACACCTTGAATTTCATTCAGTTCCTCTGCAAGAGCAGGATGTGCTCTTTCCTTCTCCAGTCCTGTTTTCCTATTTCTATTAGTGATGAATAAGCAACATCAGGCAACTTGGCTACTATCACTAATATGGTGATATTTGGCCTTCATTTGCATTCCCTTTTTTTTTTTCTCTCCCCAAACCTTTTGGAAATTAGGCAACACAAAGGAAATTCTTACACTGGGACTCCCTTGGAAACTTTAATAATAGATGGCTAGTACCCAAAGCATCAGGTAAAGTTGGGGCTCAAAATGTAATCTAAAGCTGTGTGTGGTCGTGCATGTCTGGAATCCCAGCACTTGAGAAGCTGAAGTGGGAGGCTCAGTGTAAGCATTGTAGCTCCAGTGCGAAGGTATCCTCCGCAGTCTGGAGCCAAGGAATACCGCAAAGTCACCTTAAGTGTAGGAACTTACAGCCCTGCTCCAAGTAAAGGTTTCCCCAGTGCAAGTGTAACAATTCTGCTCCAGCAGAGGGGAGCAGGGTTCCCAGAGAAGTTGTTACAGCTCTGCTCCACTAGGGGAAAGTTTCCCCCAATGAAAGTGTGTTGCAGTTCTGCTCTGCTCTGCTAAAATTGTTACAGCTGGGCTCCACTCTGGTGAAAACGTCACACCGCACAACAAAAATCTCACTCAAGAGATTTACTGGGAAGGAAGAATGCAGAAGGATGACTGCCTTGGGTGAGAAACAGCAGCAAACTAAACAGGGTATAGACCTTATATAGGATTTCTTGGGCGGGGTTGGGGGTGGTGGTTTCTAGGATGGCTCGGGATTGGTGGAATTTTGTGGTCTGATTCCGGGGCAAGTTCAGGGATTGGTGGGATTCTGTGCTCAGGGACTGATGGATTTTCGTGCTCAGAGATCTCAGGAATTGGTGAGATTTTGTGCTCAGGGACTGGTGAAATTCTGCAGCCTGACTCTGGGACAAGCTCAGGGATTGGTGGGATTTCAATCCTTGATCCTGGGGTAAGTCAAGGTTAGGGTGCTTTTCCTTGGCCCAGGTCTCAGGTCTAGTCAGGTGCAGGGTGTTTTTCCCTTGGCCCATTTTTACCCTATAATCAGGTGCTCAAGGACAGCCTCCACTACATTGCAAATTTGAGGCCAGACTAGGCTACAAGACCCTGGCTCATAAAACAACCAAGCAACCCACCATCTTCCTTGATTAAATTAAGTATAGTTTCTCAAAGGAAGATGAAGTATCTTTGTGGTGGGATACTGTAGTTTGGTTATGAGTTGAGTATCTTTTAGAGTAACATGTGTTGGTGTGACATTTGAGTAGGCCCTAATAGGAGGTATATAGGTCAGTCAAAGTTCTACCTTTTGAAGGGACTAAGAACATTTTCACATGAGCAAGAGTAAACTGGACCAACTCCATGAATAGCTCTTTTGTTTGAAGAAGTGATATATCTTGCTCTCATGCTTACTCCAACCATGGTGCTGTTAAATATTGACCAGAGGCTCACCTAGTAAGAATACCCAGTCTTGGACTTTTCAGCTTCCAAATTGTAAGCTAAATAAACAGCTTTAAAAAAAAAAAAAAAGGCAGCCTGCCTCCAGTATTTTAAAATACTAGAGTAGTTTTATTTTATAAGAGTTGCTACAGTCATGATGTTTCTTTATAGCAATAGAAACCCTAGGACATTAACATTCTCTAAAATGAATCTATGCTCTCCAGAAAACTACATGAACCCAGGACGCTACAAATGAAGAGTTTATCTAGAGTAGCTTAGGTGAGGATGGTATAATAGCTGGGCAGAGAGGCAGACTTCGTGTTCACTTAAAAAAGGCAATGGGTTTTAAAGGACAGTATCTGGACTCTGACTCTATTACTCTTACCTGCTCCCAGTGTTTTCACTGCTGGGTACATGGGCTGACTCTGCACTGTTTCAAAGAGAGGGGCAATCCTTGTTAACTGTGGTAGTTTGAATGTAATTGGCCCCCATAATCTCATAGGGAGTGGCAATGTTAGGAGGTGTGGCCTTGTTGCAGTGGGTATGGCCTTGTTGGAGGATGTGTGTCACTGTGGGGGCAGGCTTTGCAGTTTCCTATGCTCAGGATATTGCCCAGTGTCTCAGTCGACTTCCTGTTGCCTGCAGGTGTAGGTATCTCAGCTACTACTCCAGCACCACATCTGCTTGCACATTGTCATGATGATAACGGACTGAACCTCTGAAACTGTAAGTGAGCCATCCCAATTAAATGTTTTATTTTATAAGAGTTGCTACAGTCATGATGTTTCTTTATAGCAATAGAAACCCTAGGACATTAACATTCTCTAAAATGAATCTATGCTCTCCAGAAAACTACATGAACCCAGGACGCTACAAATGAAGAGTTTATCTAGAGTAGCTTAGGTGAGGATGGTATAATAGCTGGGCAGAGAGGCAGACTTCGTGTTCACTTAAAAAAGGCAATGGGTTTTAAAGGACAGTATCTGGACTCTGACTCTATTACTCTTACCTGCTCCCAGTGTTTTCACTGCTGGGTACATGGGCTGACTCTGCACTGTTTCAAAGGTGACCAGCAGCAATGGCAACTTTAGCAAACATTTTACTGTTGACTTCCAAACTATGGTGTGGCTCCTATGCCTGTGTCTTTGTGGGAGGGAGACAAAAGAATCATAACTGACAGCCTCCTCAGGTAGACAAAAGGCATTTCCTGAAAAACTGGGTAAAAATTAAATAAAACCAACAACTGTTCACTAAATCTTAATCTTTGGATGTTCTTTTCTATACATAAAAATTTCAAAAATACCATAGTCCAAGACAACTGAAATACTGTCTTCTCAAATGAAAGACATACCAAAGTTTTGCTCAATTACTGCATCTTAAACCCTGGGGGGTTTGTGTGGTATGGGTTTCAAGGCTGAGGGCACACTGAACTAGTAGATCAGGTTCACAGTCCTTGTGTTAGTGGTCTTGTTTTCTCTCTGGAAAGCAATTTGTCCACAGAGTGTGTTAGAACTAAACAATCATAGGACTTTGGAAGATTCGGTATTTCAGTTAGCACAATTCTGGTGAAATTTTAGTTGGCAGCTGATCATTTTGACGTTTTGGTGAATGTGGTTTAGAAGCCAAAAGCAGAGATAATTTATTAATCTGATGCCTTGTGTTCCTACATGCATTGCATGTAGCCAGCTGTCTACCTGACTAAGTTAATAAGCTATTACCCTGGAATTGTATCTGGAAGTGTAGGGGTGGAGAGTTGAAAATAGGGGGAAAAAAAAGCATCACTGGAAAAGCCTGGCCCAATCATTTCATGCATCTCTTGATGAACATACACACACTGATAACAAAGTCTGACAAATAAGCTCTAGTGTGGAACCATCCACTGACATGAGATTTGAGGGTAAGGAGACAGATAACTCAGCTGCATTATCTCTAAATTTATTTCTTAGTTGAAAGTTTTGGAGGCAAAGGCCAAAACAGAAATACTTAGTTCTATGTTTGGCCGACTGAAGAGTAGACATTGCATTGCAACACATTGCTTGTCACTGACCAACCCAATACCTATCTAACATATTGTTTTCTTAGCAGTACTCCATTCCTGATACACATTTTCTGCATTATGGTTAATTTTAGTTCCTAATACATAAACATTCTCAAACCTCAAGTTTCTTTACTAGAAGTACAAAAAAGGGTGTTTCTAACTGGGGTGGCCCTCTTGTTACAATAGTGCTTCAGCTTCTCGAACTCTCTCTTCCGATTCTGAGATCAGCAGCAATATGGTTTCAAGGTTACACGCTCACTGGTATCAAGAGAGTGGAACATAAGCTCAGTAGGACTCAGTCAAGCCTGAAAATGAGCATATTGCTGCCATTCATACCTTTTCTAGAACTCGACCACTTGGACATAAGAACATGAAGAAAACGTGAGATTTAGTTTATCTGTGTGCCCAGGGAGAAATTAATGGCCAGCCGGTATTGCCTACACAGCTACCAAAAGGAGAAAATATAAATATAAATATAAATATAAATATAAATATATATATATATATATATATATATATATATATATATATATATAAAATACAAAAACTATTTAAAAATAGATAAAAGCCATGCCAGGGGACTTGAGTATTGTAATAGTTTGGCCTTATCTGACAAGTCCCAACAAGATCATCATCTCATTTCTAAACAATAAAGCAAGATTTTCTTCCCAAGTAATAAAACTGCATTAAAGATCAATTTTGATAGTAGGACAGATACAGCATACTACCAAGAGTTGATGAGTAAATTTTGATAGCAAAGTGGACACCAGATCTAATTATTTTTTAAAAGAAAATCCCCGTGAAAGAATGAAACTGAGTAAAAGTTACAAAAAAAAAGAGCCACAATTTGTGAAGGACTAAAATCAGGAAAAAGAGCATGGGGGACTGGAACTGGAATATAGTTGGAGAGTTGACCTTGCATAATGGCAAGGAGTTTTGCCGTTCTCTCAACACTGACAAAAGATCAGCACATTTCTAGCATCTGGAAAATGGAAGGAATTTGTAGTCAGTGGCCTTAGTCTTCTTGTGAAATGTGAAGTCAGTCATATCATGCAATGGGGCTGGGATTTAAAGATTGCAAAAGGTATTCAAGTGGAAAGTGAGGCAAAGGTGCTGCAGAATACATAAAATGGACAAGATCCAGCCCAAACCATACAACCTAAGGTTGTAAGAAACCTAATAGTTTTTTTTCCCCCTGCACCAGAATTGAACAAACAGTGGAAAGTAACAGGCAGATGGTTAGCATGTTGTATGTATATTTACACAACACCCACTATCCAGAGCAGCCCCTGGAAACAGAGTTTGATTTCACAGATTACGCACATAGTAGGCACATGATGAGTTTTTGCTTGAATGAATTGATTTAGTCATCCCCAATTCTTCTGTGGTACTCAGTAGAGTACTGGCAACTGCCCACATTTCATATGGTATGCTAGTGCTAAAAAGAAGAAAATGGAAAAAAAAAATCAGGCACTCAGCTAAACTTAGCAATCTTAAAATGGCAACTCTGTCAGTTGAGGCATTCATTTTTTATCTCGTGCCAGTACATCTGTCTTTGATGTTTGCTTCCTTTTTCTTATGCCACTACTCGTACTAGACCAGAAATGGCTAATTCCGAGTTCAATAAGCTACATAAACACGACATGGTGGGTGTACAGACCTATATCAACTCAGCACTTGGGAGGCAGAGTAAGGAAGAGCGCCAGGTCAAGGCTAGCCTGGGCTACACTGGAGCACGTTTCAAGAGGAAAGCTACTTTTCAAACGGTCTGCACGTTTTTTTTTTTTTCAGGTACTTAAAATGAACTCAGAATCCAGACCGAGAGATGCATACAATGCGGGCACAGCTCCCTCATTTACCTCTTCAGAACTCTATGGTCTTAAGACTCCGCTAAATTCCTATTACAAACGTGTAAACACTCAGGTTCAGGAAGTTTATGATCGAGACTAAACTCTGGCGAGGGAGCTGTATAAAGTGAGGACATGGCCGCTGCAAGATACAGCTGAGGGGAAGCTCAGTTTCTTTTTTGAACCCGAAAGGAGTCTCTCTCCTTACACGATCTCTGAAGATCCCAAGCCCTCTGAAGAAAATGGCCAGGCAGGAACGTCTGTCTGTCCAGGAGGTCCGGGGCGAGGTCCCACCTCCCGGATCTGGAAGCCGGGCCTCCCACTCAGCGTAGCAGCCCCGAGCTTCCGCGCTCGCCCCTCATTCCGCCGGGGCCCAGTTGCTCTCCATTCCGCAGCCTGGGCTTCCCTGAACCCACCCATCCCCCGACCCCCGCCCCAGCAAGGCTCGCGGGGGACCCCCCGACTCCGCGCCCGTCGAGTCCGCACTTTGGACCGGGAAGCCGCGGCCGGCGCGCGGCCGCCGCGGCGCGGGCTGATGGCGTCACGGGCGCTTCCGCCTGCGGCTGCGTTCTAATCAGAAGCCAGGAAGGAAGGAAGGAGGGAGGGGAGGGCTGCAGGGCTGTGTGTGTGGGGGAAGTAGCGAGGAGAAGACAAGCCATCCCGGCGCTCGCCCGCCCGCCCGCCCGCCCGCGGCCCCTGCCTGGCCGTCCCCGCTCAGACCCCGTTTCTTTCCCGGCGGGAAGCTACGCCAGACACACGTGCCCCGGCGGCTCCTTCGGGACGCTTGCTCGGCTTTCCCGGGGCACGGCGTTCGCGCTCCGCCTCGCCACCCCCTCCACCTCCACCCTCCCTCCCTCCCCCCCACCATATCGCCCTCCCGCTCTCCCGCTCGCTCGCTCTCTCCCTCCCTCTCTCTCTCCCTCCCTCCCATCGCCAAGCTCCCCGCCCTTAGTATCGCGAGACGAGGTGAGAGCTTGGCGGAGCGGCGGCGGCGGCGGCGGCAGTAGAGGTGACCGAGGCGGTGGTGGTGGTGGTGGTGGCGGCGGCGGCGGCGGCGGTGGCCCGGAGCGCTGTGTCGGCCCCGGCGCGGCCGAAGTCGCGGTAGAGCGGAGCCCCCCCCCCACGCCCCTCCCCCGTCCGCGCCCCCCCTTCCCCCTTCTTCCCGCGGGGATGGAGAAGGCGACGGTTCCGGCGGCGGCGGAGGGAGAAGGGAGCCCCCCGGCGGCGGCGGCGGCGGCGGTGGCGGCCCCCCCCACGGCGGCGGCGGCGGAGGTCGGCGGCGGGGCTCGCTCGGCCTCGTCTCCTCGTGGGATGGTGCGAGTCTGCGACCTGCTCCTGAAGAAGAAGCCACCGCAGCAGCAGCTGCAGCAGCTGCAGCAGCAGCAGCAACCACAGCAGCAGCAGCAGCAGCAGCAGCAGCAGCAGCACCACAAGGCCAAGCGGAACCGGACTTGCCGACCCCCCAGCAGCAGCGAGAGCAGCAGCGACAGCGACAACAGCGGCGGCGGCGGCGGCGGAGGAGGAGGAGGAGGAGGAGGAGGCGGCGGCGGCGGCGGCGGCACCAGCAGCAACAACAGCGAGGAAGAGGAGGACGACGACGACGAGGAAGAGGAGGTTTCTGAGGCAAGGGCCTGGTTTCACCTCGAGGAGGGGAGGAAGGGACCGTGAAGGGCCGAGGGTGGGAAGGGGGGGGGGCTGGCGGCGGGACCGAGTTCTCTCCGGGTTTCGATCTGTCTTGGGGGACCCGGGCTTTCGACGGCCCCCTTTCTTTGCTCGGCCTGAGTCGTGAGGTGTGGGAATGTGGGGGAGGGTAACTGACACGTGGGGGTGGGAGGACCACGGAGTGCAGTGAGTTGGTGAGGAGCTGGCTCTCCTAGGATGCTGCGCACGGGTTAGGGGCCGAGGGATTGCTGAGACTCCCGGGTGGCACGTTGGAGCAGGAGGGTGGTCTCTCTGGGGCCAGTAAGGCCACCTCATTCCCGGGGCGGGGGCGGAGCCAAGGCGGGAGGGGGAAGATAATAGGTAGGAGAGTCTCTGGGGGAACGACTGCGAGCTTGGTAGTTTTCTGTCAGTGTAAGGTGGAGGAGAGCAGTTCTGGAGGGGTGGTGAGGTTGTAATGGACTCGGAGCTAAGTATTTGTGTCTGGGAGAGACACGTGAGAAGCTGTACTTTTCCATACTGTTTTGCTGCAGGGCTTTTTTTTTTTTTTCCCCTTAATAAACTGTTGTGGCTTCTGAAGTAATCTTACCGTCCTCGATTTATGAAAGATTTTGGATGAACCGAACTTATATCCGTATGCATTTACAAATAACTTAGTACATAAAAATTCTGCTTGATGCTCTACGTGTATACGTAAATACATCATCAGGCTCTCCCTTAGTAAGAAATAATTAAACCAGATCCCGTTTTTTTCTTTTTTTCTTCCCTTTTTCCTTTCCAAATACAA
Source organism: Peromyscus eremicus (assembly GCF_949786415.1). Lineage (NCBI taxonomy): Eukaryota > Metazoa > Chordata > Mammalia > Rodentia > Cricetidae > Peromyscus > Peromyscus eremicus. The sequence goes on along the minus strand of NC_081426.1, from coordinate 81,149,910 downwards.
GAGTAAGAAGCGACTGCTTTGCACCTAGGCTTGGTTGTAGTGATTGGGGAGGCCTTATGATTTGTCCTAGTGATCTGGTTTCGTAACTGTTAATAGTTTTTTCCTGGGTCTACAGACAGGCGGCGTTGTAGGATCTTGTTCCTCAAAGAAGGCCTTTTAACCCAAAGGCTTAGTGAACCGTACTGATAGCCAACTAAAACTTAGCAGTTATTAACTTTGAAACTAACCCTCTTGTCAGTGTGGAGGAAGGCAGCTGTAAGAGTTGATTAAAACTTAGTTCTAAGAGAGAAGACTAATTTAATTAACCAGAACTACTACCTGCCACTTCCTTCCTTTCCCAGACATGGAGTCTGGTAAGAGCCTGCTCTTGAGATAATTTTTTTCTTTCTTTTTTTCTTCCCATCTAGGTTCTGTTTAAATAGAGAAACACCTTGGAAAGGGAATGAGATTCACCTGTTAGCAATAAGACCAAAGATACTCACTTTTACCCTAGATGAAGCCACATGGTAGACTTCTAAGAGTAGGAATATATACACCAAAACTTCTCCCTTCTGTTATTTCTGTTTGGCCTGTTGTGGTAGGTTTGATTGGGTAGTTTGTACTGTAGGTAGTTTATTTAATAGGATGTTTTGGGATAGTATGTTGCCCAGGCTTCATTAAAAGCATCAGAGACCAACAAAACAAGAGAAAACCAAACATTAATATTGAAACAATGACGAGAAAGATGTGATGGAATCCTTTTCTGTTTTGAAGCTTAGAATTAACCAGTTTTATAAATTTCAGAAGTGGGAAGCATTTTCCCATACTTCTGCTCAGCCTTTTTATTAAAAAGAAATAAGGACAGTAAGGCTTAAAACTAGTTGTGTCTGATAGTTGCAAAAGTAGGAATCAGTGTTTTTAGAGACTCAGAACAGTACTTTGAAAGTGATTTATTTCCTTGTGTCTCCCTTCTGACCTATTTCAAAATCTGGTGCTGAATTTCAGGTTTAGCAGCTGTGAGCAAAATGCAATATGAAGATTTTAAGTTTTCTAACCTTAAGCTCTGATTTGGAACAAGGTCATATACTTAAGGGAATTTTCTGCTGCAAACTCTACATACCTAGGTAGTTTGGTCCACTGGAAGGAACTGGCCTAATAATTCCTTGAAAATGGCTCAAGCTGGTAGATATGTTAATTTTGTAGATTGGATTTTTTTCTTCTGAAAATAAGTATTATATGTATTAACTTTGACCAACTAAGATAGTGTTGATTCTTAATGTGTTTTGTAATGCCATCTGCACAAGCATAAGCAATAGGTTTGTCATTTGTTGAGTGAAATATGTGTCAAAGTTGAGCCATTAAAAATGTGTGCAACACATGATGAATAGGAAAGACAAAAAGGAGTAGTTTTTCTCTCCGCACTTGCCTCCATTCTTTGATCAAAGTGAAGAGAAACCTTAGGGTGCTGTACACTGTAAGTCAGATGGGTGAGTTGTGCAATGCTTCTTTCCACTTTCATTGTCCTGACATGGCATCAGAAGTTTAATTTTCAGGACTTTGGAAGTGTACTTGTTTACCCTTTTCTCCAAATTCATTGTTTTGGCTTACACAGTTTAAAAATGCAGATAACATGATTCTTGAACTAATTCTTCAATAAAAAAAAATCAGAAGATTAGAAGGGAATATGAAAGCTTATACTTTTGCAGTGTTGAACTTGAAAACATGATGGATGTGAAGGATGATTTAACATGACAAAAATACATTGGTGGTTTTGAAGAAATGTTAGCTGGATATTGTCTGTCTGTTGAAAGAGGAAAAATGGAAGAAAAGGAAAATGGATTTAAACAACAGCTTTAAATTAAGTACCTGGTTGCAATTCCTATTTATACATTACAGTAGGTATCCCTAAAGTGTTTGACAACAGGATGGTAATGCCCGATGTTTGCATAGCCTCAGCTGTACCTGGAAAGAACATACACGATTGAAAGCTCTCTCTGTCTTTCTTCCCTTCTGTTTGACACAAGACCTTAGGTTTAAGTTGAAAATGTAATCTTCTAAGCTGTCAATGGGCCACTGACTAGTAAAGAACAAAATATGTTTCCGAATAAAAAACCACATTGTATTTCTTTTGAAATTAGAGTGTTAAATTGAATATTACAAGAAAAAGGTGAAATTGCATAAGTTTATGCTTCATTTCAGAAATAGCATTGCATTCTATTGAACACACTTTTGATATGAGTGGAAGACAGCTTTTTTTAAAGCAGAATTCAGAGGGAGTAAATAAAAGAACTTTTAAGTTCAAGATTGCTATTTGTGTTGAAGAGGGAGGCAGAAAATATAAACATGGTAGAAGTCAATCAGAATTCTACCTATATGTGTAGGAAAGGTGTGGTTTTTACATTAAGAGATACACTTAATGAAGGAATTTAGACAGTGGGCCCAAGTGTAAACAAGTACTGAAAGGATGACTTTCAGCTATAAAAAAGGTAGAGTTGAGAAGGAGAGAGAAGGGAAAAATATTCAAGTTAAGACTCTTGAAAGTAATTTCTTCTTCTTCTTCTTTTAATTAAAAAATGTTAGTTTCCTCTATTGTAAATGCATGAAATCTCAGAATAGCCAAAAGAACGTGCCTGTACTGTTCCCAGTTCTGTTTCAACTGATATGGCATTATTTGTAAAATAGATGATCTTTGAAATATTATTGTCTTATCTTCTGTTTAAAGAGGACTTGATTAAAAACAGAACAAAAAAGGAACAGCATACAGACATGTTCAGTTAATTAGTACCAGTTCTAGGGAGAATCCAGAGTTCATTTAGGAAACCATGAGTTACTTCCTTTCTTGTAGCCAGAGCCTGTGAATAGCTGATGCTTGGATTTTAACATCTTTCAATTTCAATTTTTCTTTCTTTTCTTTCTCTCTCTCTCTCTCTCCTCTCCTCTCCTCTCCTCTCCTCTCCTCTCCTCTCTCTCCTCTCTCTCCTCTCTCTCTCCTCTCTCTCTCCTCTCCCTCCTCTCTCTCCTCTCTCTCAAGACATGGTCTCTATATATAACTCTGGCTATCTTGGAACTCACCCTGTAGACCAGACTGGCCTCAACAAGATCCTCCTGCCTCTTCCTCTCAAGTGCTGGGATTAAAGGCTTGTGCTACTATGCCCAGCAACATCTTTCAATTTCTTAATTACTCTCTTGAGTTATGAGACTTCCCTAACTTAAAATAATTGTCATTGACTGTTGAATGCCTGATAGGTGCTTTAAACCTCCTACTTACATTTATATTCTAACAACATAGTGAAAACTAGTACTTGAGTGCCCACTGTGTGAAGACTTAGCTAATGGTTATGAGCATGGACTATGTGTGGAGTTTGTATTCAGTTCTTTGATCTATCCCTTACGGGTTTTGTGGTCTTGGTCCAGTTACTTAACCTCTATGGCTCATTTTCTTATATGTAAATGGTGATAATAGACCCTACTTTATAGCATTGTTAAGAAAGTGAAAGGAGTTAATAAAGTTTTCATGTTTCTCATTTTATTTTCACTATAACCCTATGAAGTGGATGTCACATTTATTTCATTATTCAAACAAATGAGTACTTACTGTATGCTTAATATTCTGCATTGAATAAGCAATGGTAAGTAAAACTGTTTTAAGACATGTAAGCTAAAAATTTACCAGTGAGTAAACAGAGATTAATAAAATGTAAGAATGAGATTAAATTATATTTTATACACACACACACACACATATATGTGGTTAATTATATATTCTATTTAAGGAATGTGAATTTCAGAAGTACTGAAAATGTTGTGACAGCCAGTGAGATGGCTCAGAGGGTAAAGAGGTTTGCTGTCAAGCCTGATGACTTGAGTTTGATCCCAGGAAATCACATGGTGGAAGGAGGGAACTAACTCTCTGGTAGTCCTTTGACCTCCAGATATTAGCACCCCCCCTCCCATGTTTTTTTGAATGTTAGGACATTCATTTTACAGGCAAAGATACTAGTTTAAAATATATTTAAGTGACCTTGTGAGGGATATATATCTAATGTCAGAACAGGATTTGACATGGGTTTGTTTGATTCAAAACATTTGTTTATCACTCATTTATAAGTAGCCTGAAATTGCAAGATTTATTTATTTTAGGGTTTTTTTTTTCTATTTTTCCCCTTTTTTCCCCACATTGTAGCTATATGCAACTTTTTATTAGATACTCAGAAAGGTCTGTGAATCTGACATCCCTTTATTTGGATCTAACTTTTACAAAGTGCCTCTGAGAAAGTATGTGGTATCAGAGAAGGCCTGCTATGATAAGTAGTGCCTTTCTCCTTTCTTGTGAATCTTTACCTTGAATTGGTGGAGTAGTTGAGAGTGTAGGACTGTCAGGACTAAAGGCAGAAGCTTGCTGTTGCTCCTCATGTCTTCCACTATACAGTAATGTGTGTTGTGTTTTAGAGTCTTACACGTTTCAAGTATCAGTATTACATAAATAGTCCTTGTGGCTACTTACTTTGGAAAATGTTTGGAATTTCATGTCTTAAATTAAAAGAATTTATTTGTAGTTATTTATGTTGGACCCATGTAAGATACTTTAATTGGGTTTTAATTCTTAGGTTAATTGCCCCAAGCTTTATTGTCATCAGAAGTGTATGAGAATGTCCCAGATGTGATTTTCTTTGATATTTAATGATTTATTTAAAATAGTATTTGTATTTTCATAATGGTCAACATTGACTAAAGTTTTATGTTTTTGTTTGAATTTCCTCTTTCATCCCTTACATATTGTGCTTCTTTGTCTTGGTGATTTGTGTGTGCTATTTATATTTATGGGTATTCTTTATATTGTTCCACATACTCTCTTTATATTTTCACAATATGAAAAAGGATTTTGCTTAGTAAATTGTATTATTATTTTATGACTCATAAAACACTTCACACAGAGACCTTCCTTGATTCCATATGTGAAAGATTCTTACAACTTTTCTCTTGGTACTGTTTTGCTTTCCAGAGGTAACTTGGTGCTCCTTTTAGATGTAGGATTTGATTGTGTTCATTTCTTTCCTACTCTTTCCATAGCAGTTGACTAGCCCTGCTTCTTAAAAGAACTTCAGCCTTTCTTTGTTTCTTTTTCTCCTGTTCCTGTGTTTACTAGCTGTCTTTAGTTGATCATCTTGCTTCCCCTTCTCCACATCAGTGCACGTCCTACGAGTATTTACTTTACTGCTTTTTTTGTGGGTGTATTTGGAGTCTGATCTTAGGTGATTTTGTCTCTTCATCTGCTTTGTTATATTATCTATATGCCAGTCACCTTCTCAACTTTTGTTCTTGACAGTTGAGCTCAGGCTTCTGGCCATCCAACATTTGTATACACCTTTCTTCCCACACCTAATCTTTCCTTTAAGTAAATCAGTTCAAAACCCCACCCAGCTATTATATACAGCTTAAAGTAGACGTCACCAGGTCAGTACTCTGCAAGCAAAAAAAAAAAAAAAAAAAAAAAAAAAGAAAAGAAAAAAAGTCTCTGTTGCCTACCCCATTGTACAGTGGAGATTAGGAACAGAGTAACTGTGATCAGAGTTCTTTAGAGAAGAGAAGGAAGCACACAGCAGTCATTGGGCCATATTCATAATGAGTTCCTTCTGGGACAGCAGTTGTGAGAGCTGTATGCTGGCAACTGGGCAAGGTCCGTAGTTGGACTCATTTTTTTCCCCTTGGGAGGATTGTTTTTTCACTGTTGTCTGTGCCCTCGACTTTGTTTTTTTGGGTGACTTTTTCTTGACCATGTCTGAAACGTAGTGGGTACTGGAAAGTTATGACAACCCTAGGAACATCATTGCTTTGTAGCCCTGTGTATCATGTTTGTGTGTGTGTGGGGGGGGGGGAGTTGTTTTTTGTTTTTGTTGTCTCCCTTTCTCTGATACTGCAGGTATAGTCCTTGTAAACATCCATAGATCTAAGTTCAGATCACAGATCTAGTAGTTTTTACTGCTCTATCACCTCTTAAGTTGTGCTGCCTAGTAGACTCTGTGGCTGCTGAGCCCTTGAATGTGGTTAGTGGCATCTAAGAGTCTGAGTTTATAATCTTATTTAGTTTTTAAACAACTTTTAAGTAGTCATGTAGAGCCAGCCATTGGTTACCATATAAAATAGTGTAAATATAGAATATCTCTATCAGCATAGAACATTCTGATAGCTCTTTTACCTTGGAGTGTTGACTTGATCTGGAAAAAAAAATCTAATGTATATAGCTTACCAACCAAAATGACTATGCCCCAGATTACCAGGATTGAATTATATATCTCAGGCTATGTCTGCATTTAGTGATAAAGTCTTTAAAAGAGTAATTAAGATTAAATCAGGTCCTCTAGTCTGACTGGTTTCCCTATAAAAGGAAGTTTAATTACAGACACCAGATGTGCACACAGAAAAAAAGGCTAAGTAAAGATGAAGGAAGAAGGTGATCATCTGCAAGCAAGGCAAGGAGTCTCCTGAGAGACCAGATCTATTGATAGCCTGGTCTTAGACTTCTAACCTTCATAACTGGGAGAAAATGCTGTTTGAGCCACCCAATCTATGTTATTTTGTGCTAGTGAATTAATATGCATCCTTTGAGAAATAGGAAACAGAAGGATGGTTATGGATAGCTTCCTTTGAAGAATTGACCAAGGAATTGTAACTGTTTCTTTTCGTTTATATCCTATTGGTCAGAACTTAATTTAGTATTTAGTTCTTGCTATTTGACTGTGTGTCCAGATAAAGCTTGTGGGGGAACTGGCTTTATATTGCAAGAAGGACTGACTGGATTTGGGGGATAATTAATACCTTACAAAGTTTTAGGATCACCTTGTCCTTTTAGCTAATAAATACAAGAGAAAATGTCTCTACTGGTTTCCTGAATTAATTTTGTTGGCCTAGCTTGGTTCTTGGTTTCATCCTAGAAAAAGATGCGTCATTCAGGACCTGCAGTGTTTGCTACGTAGAAGGTGAGCCAGGGGAGTTTATTCTCACCCAGTCTCATGGAATGGTTTCCATTGCTAAAATGACATGGTAGGACAATGAAAAGGGAGAGCATAGAACTTCCTAACCATTGTGCGTTTGTTGCTACCATCCCATTAGGCTGGCTGTTATCGTACTTAGATTTCACAGTACCCTCCTCATTTGTTCTCCTACCTGGCAGGCACACTACCCTCTTTCCCCTCATCTCTCCTTTCCCCTTTCCATCTTTTCTCCCTCTATCTCATTCAGTCCTCATGTAACAAGTGGCTAATCTTGCTGAAATATAGGTCATTACTTGAATACTGTTCTTAGAATAAAATTGAAGCTTTTAATTTGGTCTGCAAGACTTTTTATGACTGCTTCCATTGTTGTAGTCTCATTTTGTATCCCTTTTAGCCCATTCTTATCTTTGTCATTCTGAGCTAGAAGGTCCTGTAGTGGGGGTCTTTTACCTAGGATATTCTTCCCTTGGCTCTTGACTTTTCTTTTTCTTTAAAAAATTTTATTACTTTATGCATATGGATGTTTTGCCTGTATGTGTGTCTATGCACCACTTGCATGCCTGTGGCTTGTGAAAGTCAGAAGAGGGTGTCAGATCCCCTGGAACTGGAGTTACAGGTAGTTGTGAACGACCATGTGGATTTTGGGGATTGAATCCAGGTCCTCTGAAAGAGCAGCCAGTGTGCTCTTAACCACTGAGCTGTCTGTGTAGCCCCTCTTGATTTTTCTTGATTTTACCCTTCAGGTTTCAAAGTAGATTCTTCAACTCTCTGGATTATTGAGGGAGACTTGCCCTTCTACATCTCTTCTACCTTTTCGTTTCTACCTCTAAGTTGACTAGGATGAGAAACAGAAGTCCTATATTGATTCTTCACTAGGCTTTAGCAGTAAGTATTTCAGTGGATTTTGAAGCCTGTTTGTTAACACTTTTAAAAGGTGTGTGTGTGTTTACTTGTTTACTATGCCCAAATATCAAAGTCTTTTATTCCCGTGTCCATGTCAGCTTTAATCGTCAGTTGACGCTTGTAAAATTGCTGAGGTTTGGTGAGGGGTGTGTGTGTATGTGTGTCTGTGTCTGTGTCTGTCTGGCTGTGCTGGTGACATGGACATGTGCTAGTGGAGGTTCAGGATCTATTCCTTGATTGCTCTCCCTACTGCATTATAAACCTGGGTCTGTTACTTGAACCTACAACTCACTGATTTAGCTAGTGTAGCTTGTTCTAGATATCTACCTCATTTCTGCCTCCTATATGTTACCAGATGACCAGGATTACCAGATGGGCTGCCATGCCTGCCCAGCTTTGACATGAGTGTTGGGGACCCAACTCTGTTCCTTATGCTTGCACAGGAAGTGCTTTTCCTACCGAGCCATCTCCTCATCCTCTAGAAATTGCTGTCTTTTTAATTGAAAAGTCCTAAGTGTCTGGTTTCATGTGATGAGGTGTAATACTCTAGGCTTCTTTAATGTCTTACAAGATAGTTGTCAGTCACTGATCTTGTTTGTCCAGAATTTGGATTCTAACCTGCCAGATACGCTCTAGAATTAATCTTTTGCAAATTGCCACAAATATTTTTATGTGTTTTGATAGGTTATGCATTATTCCATAATGTGTAACACTGTGAAAAGCCTAACCCATAAACACAATGTGCTTCTATTTTTCAGGCTCTTCATCTTTCTCTACTAAAGTTATGCAGTTATATAGTGTGTGGGGGTTTTTTTGTTTTGTTTTGTTTTTAAATACAATTTTATGTGCCTGCATGTATGTCTGTATAAGGGTGTGGAATCCCCTGGAACTGGAGTTACAAACAGTTGTGAGCTGTCATGTGTGTGCTGGGGATTGAACCCAGGTCCTCTGAAACTACAGCCAGTGTCTTAATTCCTGAGCCGACTTCAGCTCCAGGTTTCCTTATGTTGCCCTGCCTGTCCTGGAACTTCACTGTGTAGACCAGGCTGGCCTTGAACTCACAAGAATTCTACCTGTCTCTGTCTCCTCAGTGCTGAGATTAAATGTGTGCACCAGCGTGTCTGACAAGTTACTCAGTTTTTATACAGCTTTTACACACTTATTGTGGATTGTTTTATAGTTCTTATTACTGTCATGAATTGTATCTTTTCTTTCTTTATACCTTTTAGTTACTGTTGAAATATGGACATTTGATTTTGATACTTTTATCTTCTACATGACAGTTGAATTCTTAGTTTGTTCTCTTTAATTTTTAAATTGTCATGTTGATTCCAGTGTATTATTTCTGTCTTGTTTTCCAATTTTTATGCCAATTTTTTTTTCTCTCTCTTACTGTGTCAGTTTTAAGTGTCCCAAAGTGTCCATTATCAGAGCTAATGAGGCCTGTCCTTGTCTTCCCTTACTGTAATGGGGCTGTGTCACCATTAAGTATAGTGCTTTTTTTTTTTTTATAGCAATATAGTGTATCTTTCTGTTAGCTCATTTAAGTTTTGCCAGAAACAATAACATTTATCAAAATTTTTTATTAGGAATTTGCGTTTGTGGGGCTTGTCTGTTTATTGGTTTGAGATAGGGTCTAGTCATATTGTCCAGGCTTGCTTCAAACTCACAGTCTTCTTGCCTCAGTCTCCTTAATGCTGGTAATAAAGATGTGTGTTACCACACCCAACTGAAATGCATTTTGATGTGTATTAAAATGGTTATTAAGCTCTCTACTCCCCTGTTCACACGCAGTGATAGATGACCTAACACTAATCTGTGGTTAGAATACTTGGTATTATTTACTATTTACTATTTTAACACATTTTTGGATTTGATTTCAGAAACATTCTAACATCCATTTTGCCAATTGTCTATTTCACTTTAGATTTATTAAGTCTTCTAGGAAAAACTACTTTCTTCCTCACAACAGTCTTGTAAAGATTTATCTATTACAGATTCCTTTTATATTTGTTTTCTTTAAAAAACACTTTTAGATGTATGACAGTTTGCCTGCATTTATGTATATGTATCATGTATTTGCCTTGTACCCATGGAGGCCAGAAGAGGTCTTGAATCCCCTGGAATTGGAATTATGGATGGTTGTGAGCCACTGTGTGGGTTCTGGGAACTGACTGACACTCAAGAGTGCTTGAAATGAGTTTGATTACTATGCCTAGTAATTTTTTAAACTAATCCATGCCTCGTATAATAGCTAACTTTTTCTTAAATTATAAACAATGCTAAGTAAAATCTTACTGGTTTTAAAGTGTCAGTTCAGTAGTGTCAGGAAATTTTACATTGTTCTGCAACAGATCTCCAGAACTTTTTCATCTTGCAAAGTCGAAAGTGTACTGCACATCCATTGAAGAACTCTACATTGCCCTGCTAACATTTATGTAGACTCATGGAGGGAGCCTATATATATATATATATATATATATATATATATATATATATATATATATATATATATTTCCAAATAGTTAATGAATTGACTTAGGTATTGCAACGCTATCCCCTCCCATGTTTGAAGTGTTACCTTTCTTTCATGTTTGCACAGTAGAATAATGCATCAAATTGTATTTCCTCGGTGTGTTCATATTTAATATGTACCTCATTTGTATATGCTGAAGACCCCTCACACAAAATATTTAGGGGCTGTAAAAAACTGAGTATAACATACCTGTAATCCCAGTGCTGAGGATATGGAAGACTGGAGGGAGGGTCTCAATCTAGCTGAGCTCTAGGTTACGCGAGAGACTTTGCCTCAAAAAATAAGGAGAAGCAATTGAGACATATGTGTCTAGTTTACCTCTGGCCTGCATATTCATGCACACCCACACAAATGTGCACATGTACACATGAACATGTCTACACGCAGGAAAATTAGTTACTTACACTAATCAGTTTCACATGTTCTTTGATAAATAGGTAACATTTGTGAGCGGCTTATGGTTGACAAACTAATTTTATGTGTTTTTCATTTAACCCAGGTGTTTGCTTGGTTTGCTGTACAGGGCATTGAATGCAGGACCTAGTTCATGTTAAGTACCACCAGGTTAAATACTCATGTTTGTTTGTTTGTTTTGGGGGACAGGGTCTTGATATTAGCCCAGACTGGCTTCATTGTCAGAATTTTCCTGCCTCAGCCTCCAGGATTGATTATAGACAAGTACCACCATATCTGGCACATGGGGTGGTCTTTGGTTGCAATTTTTCTTCCTTCTGTGCAGGCCTGACTTCTTTCCTTCTTCCCTCTCTTTATAGATATATACATAGGTAGAGCTTTTATTAAGAAGAGCGGCAGCCACTTGTAGTGTCCTTTTTGTGATCTTCTAGATCAGTGGTTCTCAACCTTCCTAATGCTGCAACCCTTTAATATAGTTCCTCATGTTGTGGTGACCCCAACCATAAAATTATTTCATTGCTACTTCATAACTGTAATATTGCCACTATTATGAATCTTAATGTAAAATTGTGATTTGCAGGATATCTGATAAGCGACCCTAGAGGGGTTGAGAACTGCTGATGTAGATTTTCTTCGGACCTTTTACTTGACCTACTATACTCCATACAGTTAGTGCAGGATGGACAGACTGAAATTTTGTAGTTCTCTTCAGCTTTCGTTCTGGTCACTTTAAGTTTGTTTTGAAATTTTTTTATTTTAAAGTATTTCAATTTTATTTTACTTGAGTTTGATATTGAATCTAAAGGCAGTATGCATATTAGGCAAGCACTCTTAGCCCTGAACTAAGATATGTTTCATTCTGTTGAGAATAGGACAACATCCTTTAAGGAAAATCTTTGAGAAGTTTCTACGAATCACTACCATAAAATTGCTGGAAGTATTCAATTTAATGTTGTAATCTTAAAGGGACATTATGTTAATTTTCTTTGCTAAGTTACATAATAAATGCTGACTGAAAGCTTAAACAGTAGAGTAAGATGGAGAATAATAATTGAAAGTCTTTCTTATATATCAAGTATGTTCTTAAGCTTAATATTTTGGCTTTTCCTGTACATTTTCATACAGATACATAAATGCATATTTATAGAATCAAAGTTTGGTTATGCATAAATGAGAATATTTAAGAAATACTCCCTGAACCTTTCTTAATTAGTATCCTAGACTCTACATGTGAAAAACTCTGTGTGTGTGTGTGTGTGTGTGTGTGTGTGTGTGTGTGTGTGTAGTATTCCCTTGTTTTCCAGTTTGGAAATTTTGTTGTTTCTGATGTTTTGCCATTTTGATCATTTCTGTGAATATATATGTGCTTTTAGTATTATGGTACAACCTAATGTTAGTGGTGAAATTTCTACACCAGGTACATGGGGCTTTTAATAAAACATTGTTATTGTGTGTATGCGTGTTACCTGTTGCCATGCTGTCTGTTTGTGGAAAGAGGTCAGGACATTTTGGTGGAGTCTATTTTCTCTACCTTTATGTGGGATCAAACAGATTACCAGGCTTGCATGGAAAGCTCCTTTACCTCTGTTGAGCATCTTGTTGGTCCCAGGGGTCTGTTTTTTTATCTGTCATTTTATTATTCACGTCAACCCAGAATTTTGAAACCGTAGTGGCTCTTTGTTAGATGTCTGTGTACAAGATTGAAAGCCAGATTACAAGCCCTGTTCTAGTCATATGTATTAATTTGGGGAGAATTCCATTGACTGCTTCATCCACAAATATTACATCTCTGCATATTTAGTAATTGGAAATAACCCAAATTATATTTTAGTTAGTACTTACTAAGTACTGAACATAGTTTTGATTGCTTTATGTATATTCCATAATGGTAGGCCTCAACACTCCATTTTTTTTCGTTGGTCAAGACATGCAGATGACTTTCTGAAGGTAGGATAAGTGGTAGAGATGGAATATGGACAGTGTCCATTACAGTCAGCTTCCTTAGCAACGCCTTTGTTCTCATGCCCCCTTCCTATCCTTCTACAGCCTTTCTAGTAATTGCTCTACAAAATGGATTTTTGTATAAATTGTAGAGCCTAGCAGATTATTTCATTTCTCATTTGGGTCTTCTTTCAGATCTATAAGAATGATTTCTTAGTCTACTTTAGGTGTAAGATCTGCTCCTTAGCCTCAAAAGTGTCTTGTTAATTTTTTTCTGTTCTATTTCATCATGTTGGTTCCCTAACCTCCATCTTAAAAACATTCATGTGACTGATCTTGAGGTTGAATTTATAGGTTGTGAAAGGTGATCAGCAAATCATATACTGTCTTTTCACTATTACTAAACATCATAGAAAAATACATACCCTGTGGATAACCTGGTATTGTAAGTTCTCAAATGTGAATTGGGAAGAATGCCCATGCTGCCAGGTCAATATGACATGTAAACTGAAGCTTTCAGATCCTCAAAACAAAAGGAACCTTGTTAAACTTTTTTTTAGTACAATACAATCTGTTGTGTGACAGATTGTATATGAAATGGTTGTGAACTTATTAGGGTTTCCATAAATACTGTTGTTAGAATTGAAAGGTAAGGAATTTTAGAGAGCCTTGTGAAAATGTAATTATTTTTAAAGTAACGTTTATTTGTGTGTGCTTGCCATGGCATACAGGTGGGAGTGAGGGACAGTTTGCAGGCACCACTTCCCTCCTTTTACCCTGTGGATTCTGGGGATTGAGCTCAGGCTACCAGGCTTGGTGTTTGATCCACTGAGCCACATTGATTGGTAGCCTTTGACTAATTTTTTTCTTTGTAAGTTTAGAAAGAACTCTTACTTATTTCTCTTTCCAATTTTATTTAATGTCATTATTTTACTGAATTTATATATTGTCAGTAAAATGAATGTGCATTATTTTAAGTGGCTATGATATCACAGGCTAAGAACTTGCGTGGGTTCTATAATAAGGAGTTCACAAAATGTTGATTATTTGGTTTAGACAGGATTGTGTTCTGGATTTACTAGGTCTTTAGAATTTAAATAGAATACATTTTTAACTTCCTTTAGAACTTTAAAATTTTAATAATTCATTATATTGTTAATTTTCTGTGGCTAATAAATTAGCGAATTTATTCTTATGAGTTCTTTGCTATAGGCTTAGCAAGTAAGGCTAGGGTTTGGGATAAAATGGCCAAGTATCAAAACAAAGATATGAACATGATACTTTATTTAAAATTATGTTTATGTATGTATGTATTTATTTTGTATGCCTAGCTAACTCTGTTAGGCTTGGTACTAAGTAAGCCATCTCACTGGCCCTGCATATGCTGTTTTCTTAACCTCAGACCCTTTAACACATAGTCCTCACTTTGTGGACTCTTCTCTCTTACTTTTACTTTAATCTGCCTCCACACAACTACTTTACAGTTCAGGATCCCCTTTACCACTCAGCTTAGCTTTCTGTCTCCAGGAGTATCTGAATTCTCTTAGTAATGCAGTTGAAGTTGTGAATGTGCCTTACTTAGTATCATGAAGTTCTTATCCATGTTAGCCTTAGCCTGGCTCTCTTTTATACCAAGACCTAAATACAGACTTGGTATTGCAGTGCTTTTGTCTTATATATGAGAATGCTAGTTTTTTATTCTGTGGAGCCCAGAAAAACAGTCTTGCTTAAGAAAACGAGCAATGTTTAGGTTTGTGTGTCGTAGTGAAATAATAATATTGACCTCAATACTGTAACAAGTTTTTTTAAAAAATATTTTTATTTTATATGTATATGATGTTTTGCTTGCATATGTGTCTATGTAACACTTGTGTGCCTGTGGAGGCCAGAAGAGGACATCAGATCCCTTGGAACTGGACTTACAGAAGGCCATGTGGGTATAGGTCGTCTGGAAGAAGCCAGAACTCTTAACCACTGAGGTCCCCCCCCCTCCCCCCTAAATCTTTACGAAGATTTTAATCAAAGATAGTAAGAAGAGCAGTCATTCTAATATCTTTAAAACCAGGCATGTACAAATATTGTGCTATACTTGAAGTTGCATTTAATTTTGAAATAACCCATTGTGTTTGCGTTTCTGCTCTAGAATTATTTCTCCTGGAAAGGATATGAAATTGAGCTAGTATCTTATTTTACAATCCTTCTTTAGTATTTCCTGATTGGGGCAAGTTATTATTTAGTCTCAGTTTCTTCATATTTGATCTAATGAACTTTTTAACAAGGTTTCTCTAAATCAGGATTTTTTAATTTTTCAACTCGGGACCCTTTTCCCTTGAATTTTCACATCTTCTGGATATATATACTTAGGTGCATAAAATAGGTATACAAATAAAACATTTATTGATTCCTTTGGTATACATATAATTTTATCATTTATTAAAGATGAAGGCTAATTTACATACTAGTAAGGTAGATCTGCTTATTTTTACAAAGGGGATTGAATCTTGGCTAACTATTTGATATTGCAGCACACAACATTTTCTACATTCTATAGAATTCATTGATGGCATTGATTTTATAGTCATCAGTGCTGAGAAAGCTGCTTTGTATAAATGAAGAGCACAGAGTGGCAAAAATATGTCTAGGGCCACCTCAGAAATCTTTGAAAGTTCTGCTCTAATCCAGAGTGAAAACCTTATTTATTGTTTTTTTTTTTTTCTTTTTTTTTTTTTTGAGACAAGGTTTTTCTGTGTAGCTTTGGAGCCCTTCCTGGAACTCACTCTGTAGACCAGGCTGGCCTCAAACTCACAGAGATCTGCCTGCCTCTGCCTCCCGAGTGCTGGGATTAAAGGTGTGTGCTACCACCGCCCCGCCATTAAATTTTTTTTTTTTATGATACCTTGGACAATTCATACAGTATTCTTAAAGATCAAATATTATAATGCAGTATTACCTAAAAGACACTAATTTAATACATGCTGAAAAATGATGATAGGAAAATATTATGTCTTTGTTTTCCATATATAAATATGTTTTTATGAGTCCATAAAACTTTGTAAGTACAGTAAGAAACACTTTTAATTCAAAGTGTATCTATCTGATAGTCCTTAGTTAGGCATTTAATCTTTGTTGGTTGCAGTTGAATGTTGTATTCAGAACCAAGGGCTGCAGTGCAGTTGTGTCAGGCAACGTGGTTGAAAGCTGCCAGAAACATACTGGATTCATTCAGTATTTGTTTTTAAATCTTGCTTGTTGTGCATTTAGAACTTTGTTCTTTTGAGACAGCATCTTATCCTATAATACAGGCTGCCTTGGAACTGGCTTCAGTAGACCTGGCTGGCCTCAAACTTAACAAAGCTCCACTGGACTGCCTCCCAAATACTTATATTAAAGGATTGTAGCCTATGCCTATTTTTTTCTTGGTTTTTGTTTGTTTGTTTGTTTTCCAGAAACTGTTGTGTTGCCTTTTTTTTTTTTCAATCCACACATTCAGTTACATGACCTGTAGGGTTGTGACCCACAGATTAAGAAGCTGGACTTTATAAAGAATGAAGATATTTTTGAAGATATTAAATGAAGTTAATTTAATACATGGTTTTACATGTTACTTGGTAACTTATTTTCACTTTAATCCATATATAAAATTCTGGAACAAAGTTGGAATTGTTCTTTTTTATTCAGAAACAATTCTCTTTACCTTTTTAAGGTTGTGGTCAGCTGTTTCCTTTCCTCTGCCCCTAGTAATTATGTAAGTTACCTACAGAAATTCCCATAGGAGGGCTATCAGGAAACCTTTGAGAGTCTATAGCTGGTTAGAATGCTTTATTTATGTGTGTGTATATGTGTGCATGCTGTGTGAGTGCACGCCTGCCATGGTATGGGTGTAGATGTCAGAGGACAACTGGGAAATGGATTCTCCGCTGTTACATGACTTCCTTGGATAGAACTCAAGTCATGAGATGTGCCCAGCAAGCCATCTTACCAGAGCCAATGAGTCAATTTTAGTTTTACTTTCATTTACTGTTTTAAGACTTATTTTATTTAGTTGTTTGTGTGTATTTGTATGTGCACATGTATACATGCAGGTGCCCATGGAGGCCAGAAGAAGGATGTCAGATCCCCTGGAGCTGGAGTTACTGGCATTTGTCACCTACCCAATGTGGGTGCTGAGATCTGAACTCTGGTCCCATGATTGAGCAGTAAACACTTTTAACCACTGAGCCATCTCTCTACCTTCTGATAAAAAAACTTGTAAGTTATCATCAACCATCCTTTGTTTTTCTTTCATCAGTGAGGGGAAAAAAAACTCCTAAGAGATTTTTATATCTGCTTTCCCCTCCCTGGATAGGTGAAGATTTGCATGGAAAGCTGAGTTATGATTAATAAAGTACACAGCTATTGCCTTATATGCTTAGCCACCTATGAAGCTATAACTCCATTTTATCTATATTGATGGAAATTTTCTTTGAAATGGATGAACTTACATAGATGATCCACCATATTCTTTTAACTGTCTTTCTCACAGTGTTTGATTAATGATGTTTGTCTTGGTCACTGCTCCATTGCTGTGAAGAGACACCATGACCAAGGAAGCTCTTATAGAAGAAAGCATGTAATTGTGGGCTTGCTCACAGTTTCAGAGGTTTAGCCCATTATCATGGCAGGGATCATTGTGGCATGCCTGGTGCTGGAGCAGTACCCGAGAGCTACATCCTGATCAAGAGCACTGGCTGCTTTTGTAGAAGATTGATTTGATTCTCAGCATCCACATGGCACCTCATCACCACCTATGCTCCAGTCTTAAGGGATCTGATGACCTCTTCTGGCCTTTTTGAGTACAAGGCATGCACATGGTACACAGACATACATGTAGGCAAAACTCAACATACATAAAACAAAAGAATCATTCTCTTGAAAATATAGGCCAGGGGTTCAGTTGGGTGTAGCGTGAATTTTAAAAGGTCTTATTAATAAAATCAAACCTGAAGCCAGGTATTGGGGCGAATGCTGGAAAATCAGAGAGACAGAACAAGCCACAGCTTCCTCACCTTGCATATTCCTCAGCTGATCCTGTTTCCTCAGACTGGAAGCCTCTCAGTCCTTATCCGGAATGAATCTCAGCTGAACTGCTGCCTAAAAGCTTAACCAGACTCTAGTTCCTGGTCCTCATGCCTTATATACCTTTCTGCTTCCTGCCATCATTTCCTGGGATTAAAGGCGTGTGTCACCATGCCTGGTTGTTTCCAGTGTGACATTGAACTAACTCACAGAGATCCAAATGGATCTCTGCCTTCGGAATTTTAGAATTAAAGGTGTGTGTGCCACCATTTTCTGGCCTCTATATCTAGTGGCTATTCTGTTCTCTGACCCTAGATAAGTTTATTAGGGTGCACAATAATTTGGGGAACACAATTATCACCACAGTTGGTGTGTACTGAGAAGTTGTGCACTAATGGAGATGTAGAAACACTAAAGCGGATTTTTCTTTATGTGAAACACTAAAGCGGATTTTTCTTTATGTGACAACTCTAGTGATTTTCTGTCTAGGGTCACAATTTGACTAGTAGAAAAGGGGATAGTGCCCCATTTTGTAGTTTGTAGCCTAGCCCTAGAGATAACTGAATGTAATATATTTCTTAATGCATTGAATTATGAGTTTGGAAAGGATAGTAATTGAAATAATTACTTGCAGGTCAGCCATTCAAAGTTTGTTAAGATAGATTAAGCTAGAATTAGCATAATGGTAGCATATCTTGACACCATACTAATTGGACATTGATATCAGAGAACCCAGGTCACCAAGGAATTAGAAGAGACCTAGTGACAGCAATAGAGTTCCTTGGCGCATCTTGGTAGTTTTTACATTCTAGTATTTCATGCCTCTGGCTTTAAGATTTTTTTCATATGATTTAAGTGTATATTCCCAGGTCACCTCCAACTTTGTGTGTGTGTGTGTGTGTGTGTGTGTGTGTGTGTGATTTCTCTTTGTTAATAGTTGCTTTGGAGCAGGAGATAGTTAATATGTTGCTAGCTGTAATAAAAGTACTATACCATCAGTAGATTTAGCTTATTTAAAAATAAAACATTGAAATAAGTAATTTTTATTATGCCTCTGCTTGTTTTTGTTTTTTATTCTTATACAGTACTTATAAGTTTGAAAGATGGATGGGACTTAAAAATAATACATACTTTGTCAGTTTAATATACACAGATCCTATTGTGAACACTAGAAAAATACTGACTTCACAGTGTGACCAACCTGTCATGGGGAGAGGTAACAAATGAGTGTCAGCAGACCCAGCTATTACTTCAGCTCTGCTGGGAGGTACCAGCTGCCTTCGCTACTTTGTTTACTGTTGCTTAAGCTTGGATAAGGCTTCTTAAATCATTCCGTATACAGGACACATCTAGTTTGAAATATTTTCTTGTTAAATGTAGTGATTCTCTTCTGTGCTGGTCTAAGTTGAATTTTATATTTTATTTATTAGTTGGATTTGGGGAGAATAGAAAGGGACTATAAATGAGAAAATAAAAATGGTGAAGATTTTAGACAGATGGTAAACTTGGCCAAGAATCTTGATGGGGTTCATGTAGATTATGAACTTTTAAAGTAGACTTTTTTTTTTAAATCATTCTGTGTCCAGGATGTAGTATAGACCTTAACACCTGGTAAGTACTCAGTAAATATATAAATGAATATGCAAACTGTTAAAGATGATCTTTAAAAAGAAAGTTACTAGGTTTAAGGACAGCCAGGCTACATAGACCCAGCTTCAAAAAAAGAGTTACTTGTGCTTTGGCTTTGGGGTTTTTATATGAGCCTAAGAATAATCTCATTTACACAATAAAATTAAGTCTTTTAAAAATAACTAATATAGGCAGAACATAGCCTTTGTCGTATTTAGAACATACTCTCATGTCAGATGTATGTTAGAAAACTGGGGTAGAAATTACATGGTGCTCTATGTTAGTTAATAAAGCTCTTTAATTTTTGGGATTGGTAGCGATACCATGCAGTAGTCCAGCCCTCTGGTGAGATGAAAGCGGGAGTGTCAGCACTTTCTCGGCCACATTAACAGTTTGTATGCCAGCCTGTGCTGTGAGACTCTGTCTCACAAATATTAAAAACAGAAGACTCAAGTGCTCTTTAATGTTGCCCATTCTTTGTCTTAGCATACGTGGAAAGATTACATTAAAATTTCTTCTTTTTTTTTCTGGTTTTTCGAGACAGGGTTTCTCTGTGTAGCTTTGCGCCTTTCCTGGAACTCACTTGGTAGCCCAGGCTGGCCTCAAACTCACAGAGATTCGCCTGGCTCTGCCTCCCAAGTGCTGGGATTAAAGGCTTGAGCCACCACCGCCCGGCCCTAAAATTTCTTCTTTGAAAATGGCTTTTTTGGAGTCCATTACCTATGGTGGGACACCTTGTATAGCCTTGATGCAGGGGGAGGGGCTTGGACCTGCCTCAACTGAATGTACCAGGCTCTGCTGACTCCCCATGGGAGGCTTTACCTTTTTGGAGGAGGGAATGGAGGGTGAGTTGGGGTGGGGTGAGGGGGAGAGACTGGAAGGGGAAGGGTGGGAGGAGGGAAGAGAGGGGGAATCTGTGGTTGGCATGTAAAATAAGTAAAAAATTTCTTAATTAAAAAAGAAAGAAAGAAAATGTATAATTTGGCTGGGTATGGTGATGGATGCCAGTAACCCCAGTACTTGAGAAGCTGAGGCAAGAAGATCATGAATTCAGATTAGATTGGGCCACATATCAAGTTCTCTGACATCCTGAACTTTGTCTCTGAAAACAAAAATCCCCACAATAATTAGAAAGTAAACTAGAAGACAAGTTAATTCATTTAACCATGTTTTATTTAATAGGAATATACCCAAATATTTCCTGATGATTCTGGGTGTTTAGTATATTAAATTCTTGCAGAGACATGTGTTCACAGTTGACTTCAAGTTCAAAACAAAACACCAGCACCAAACCTTGCATGGAATTTGTATTTTAACAGAAGTAGATTACATTTTTTCAGGCCAGAATATCTTATCCCATTCTTCTCTTCTCCAAATATATGCATTTTGAAAGACTCAGTGTTGTAACATTTTAAACAGTAACTAATTGAGATTAATTTAGCAAAAATCATTTTTTAATAAAGCGAAAGAGTTAAATGCAAAATGGTGAAACTTCTGAGCTTTTCCTTATAAAGTGAAAATGTTGAGGAATTAAGTATAAGCCTAAATACCTTTATGCTGATTTCAGATTTAGGATTTGCAATAGATTTGTGTCAAAATACTTTGTAGAAAACAGTAATCAATCAGGTTTAATGCAAAAGCATGTTTGGAAAGTTACTATATGGCTATATTCTGGTATATACAGAGTATGTATAATGAAGAGTGTTAATTATAGTGTTACGGACTGTATAAATAAATGTCTATCAGTAGTGGACTGATGAAATATGTCACAGAACTGTTTTTATTAGAAATTATAGCAGTTGTCAAAAATAGATTTTACATGTACTAGTCGGAGCATATGTTGTAGAGTACTTCATTTAAACAGTAAGGGTGCTTAACATATAGTTTCCATACACAGTCCAGCTCTGTTTGGGGAACTGGAGCCAAAATACTGTAGCCCCTTATATAGGCGTATAACCTTTGTGCAGCTTCCTGTATGTGTTCTAAAAGGTTAAAGGCAGCTTCATTAGGAAAAGGAAAGTGACAGTATGTGTATGCTAACCTGAACAACTGAACTGTAGGAGAAAGATCTGAAAATTCTGTTGCTGTCTTTCAAAATTTGGACTCCATTATGTGTATCTTTTTCTTATCCCAGACAAAGGGGGGAAAAATTAGCTACCTGTGATTCAGCAAGTGATGATTCTTCCCTTTCCATGTACAAAAACTGATGTTCCCTCAGACAGTCCTTCTGGATCCTACTTTACTTTTTGTCCCCACCTCCTACCTACTTAACTCATCTCTAGATTACGTAGACACAGTACAGTGTGTGTGTATGCTATGTAAATAGTTGTACAGGTGCCAATTTTTTTGTATTTTCATTTTTACAGAGGCTAGAATCCGTTGTACAGATGGAAACAGGGACAACTATGCATAACAAACTTCCATTTGTGTAAATAGTTTTATACTAAGGTGTATATGAAAAATGTGAGCTGTAAAATTGATCGTACCTCTTAAGAATGATAAGAGTTTGCTTTCCTGTTTTTAATTGTATCTATTTTTGTGGAGGTTTGCTTTTCTGTTTTTAATTGTACCTATTTTTGTGGAGGTTTGCTTTTCTGTTTTTAATTTTATCTATTTTTGTGGTGCTGACGATCAAACTCAGGACCTTGTATATGTATGGTCAGTGCTGCATCCTCAGTCCTGTGTATGTATTATGTTTTATGCTGTTAGTGTTCTCCATGTATATGGATTACTTTACAGGTAAAAGATGTAGTTAGTAAAAGAAAATAAGCTTAATAGTAAGGAAAAGAATATTGCTATAATAAACTAGAAATACATCTATAATCGTTAGTCATTTTATAGTATAACTAGGTTAGGAGAGATAGGTAAAACGTAGATATGCACTGCTGTTTTATAGTGTCCTTTCAAAAATCTTGTATTTTATAAACACTTTCACTAAATTGTCTTTTAAGTCTTTAAGACATTTCGTTATGTGTGGCTAGGCTATTGTGCAATTGCGGGGTTTTTTTGTTTTGTTTTGTTTTGTTTTTTCTTCTAAACTATCTTACACTGTATTGGAAAAACTCATAAATATATACGTTTTGAGAAGTGCATGTTTTCTTTTCTTAGTATTGTCCTTTTGTTTGAAAAATTTGAATTTTGAAATCTCACCAGGTTTGATTGCCACCACCAAAAGTAAACAAAATCTAGGGAAATACCAATGCAGAATAGAGTTCTAGCTTGACAATACATTGTGTATACTTTCTGTCTTGCTTGCTTTTTCCTTGTTTAGACCACTTTTGGATTCTGGCTGTTTTCTCCTTTTTAATGTGAAACTTCACTGAACACTTGAATCTTTTTTTTTTTTTTTTTTTTTTTTTTTTGGTATTTTGAGACAGGGTTTCTCTGTGTAGCTCTGCGCCTTTCCTGGATCTCACTCTGTAGACCAGACTGGCATTGAACTCACAGAGATCCTCCTGCCTCTGCCTCCCAAGTGCTGGGATTAAAGGTGTGTGCCTCCACCGCCCGGCGACATTTGAATCTTACTTCAGAGAATATTTAAAAAAAATAGTTTGTTGTATAAATTATTTTTATATATTTATATGTGTCTCTTAGCATGTTATTATTGCCATTAGAAAAAAGTGGTCTCTTGTCATTGAAATCAGTTTTGGACAGCTAACAAGGGATTTTTTTCCCTATAAAATAAAGTTGAGGTGATGACTCTTTTTTTTTTTTGGTTTTTCCGAGACTGGGTTTCTCTGTGTAGCTTTGCATCTTTCCTGGAACTCACTCTGTAGACCAGGCTGGCCTTGAACTCACAGAGATCTGCCTGGCTCTGCCTCCAGTGTGCTGGGATTAAAGGCGTGTGCCAGCATTGCCCGGCCTTGAGTTGATGACTCTTAAAAACAATGAATCTTAAGACAGATGTGTATGCATCTCCTTTCATACTATTCTGCTTCCTTTAATATTGAGTCATTGTATTAGCCAGGTAGCTTAGAAAAGTTAATGGGAAAATCACTATTTTCATGTATAACAAAATTATTACAGAACATTTGAACTGTGTATTGTATTCATACTGACAGTTTTGTGCAGTGGAATTTCTCCTTCCCTCTTTATGTGGGCTCTAGGGTTAGGCTTGTGCCCCAAGCCCTTTACCAATGAGCTTTGTTGCTAGCCCCAAAGTCACTATTTGGTTTGAGGTTGGGGGGTACCTTTTTTTTTGTTTTTTTTTTTTTAGCAAAATTGAGAAGCCCTTCTTTTGGCTTATGAGAAAAAAGAGTGACTCTTCTAGCATGTGAGTTCTTAGAGTCATACCTGCCTTTGCTTATTTATGAAGTTCTTAGCCTAGAGATGAAGTTTGTTTGAAGCTTAAAGTTAGTTGACTTTGAAGGTAGGAGATAAAATTTAGTTTGCTGGTTTCACTTTGTGCTAGGTTTCAGCAGGGAGATTATTTGGAGAAACTGCCAAGTAGACATTACCACACCTAAATGTAGACGCGAGGGGTGGGCCCAGGGCAGTAGCTTTTATGATATTACTTGTTTACCATTAACTTCATTGAGTCCCACAGTTCTAGATTGAATGTGGCTTTGGTTTTGTTATGTAACTCTGTGCCCAATCTGAGTCGTTGTTTCATTATCCATGAAATGTAAGTAATACTGCCTGGAGAAAGACTGTAGTAGATGATTCTGAGAATAAAATCCAGAGCAGGCTACCTAGATTCACCAGTTTTAGTCCCTCAACCAAATCAGTTTAGCTGAGAAGAATTGGACAAGAAGATTCATGCTGTCTGGTTTCCACATCTTTAATGTGGATATCATACAGCATCCTTTAAGACTGAAAATTCAGTGAGTTAATAGACACAAAAGCATTTCGAAGGCATATAGTAAACCCACTAAGCTTATTAGTACTATTTTAAGTTACTGTCACATAGCTGAGTTATTATGAAGGCTAACTAACATGCTTTTGTTGTTTTTTTAAACATAAAACAAAACTCATACATTGCCTGCCACAGTAAAACTGTCTGTTACTATACAGTAGATACTTTACCTTGCTTTATCTCATATGAACTTGTTAGGAAGAAACCTCATCTTGGCTACTCTTAAAATACTTTCTGTTGGGGTTGGGGATTTAGCTCAGTGGTAGAGCGCTTGCCTAGCAAGCACAAGGCCCTGGGTTCAGTCCTCAGCTCCAGAAAATTAAAACAAAAAACAAAACAAAAAAAAACCCCTTTCTGTTATACAATAGTTATGCCAAATGTCTTACAATATTTATGTTAATAGAAAAAATACACTATTGTAGTTAATAAATGAAGTTAAAGGCATTACCAGAAAATGAATATACTGTAGTATATAGTAGATGTTCATTTGGTACTTACAGGGTTTTACAAACAGTTGAGTTTATAGGAAAGCAGTTTACCATTTTAAAAGTCTGCATTAAGCCAGCTACAGGAGTTAGGTATATTATATAACACATTTGCTAGGATGTTCCACATTCCTAGCTTGGCATTATCGTGCCTCCTCCTCCTGCATGTTTAATACAACAATCTCATTGTAAGACTTTACTAAGGATACATTGCTATGAAACCCACTTGAACCTCTTTTGTTCAACCAGGAAACTAAAATGTTAAGTAGCTTTAAAAAATACATACACACACATATATGTATTCTTTTAGGAAAATTTGGGATTTCATAATTAGTAATGGTAAAGTAGGAGATTTTATCTATTGAAATTACTTGGCAGAAGTTTGCTTTGAAATAGAGCCTCTGTGTCTTTAAAGAATACGCAGTGAGTCACCCCCTGCTCTTTTGGTAGATGCCTGGCTGGTGAAGAGCTAAGCTGCTTTAGGCATGTAATAGAACATTCCATTTCCTGTTCCCTTGCTGACACAGAGGAGTGTTCCTGCTGGCAATGATCTAATCATAGTGCAGTAGAAACATGGCAGTTTGAGAAACCATGGTGGAGACAGCGGCTGAAATGGAAGCGTATGTGCTAGAAGACATTCTGGAGGTAGGCTTAGGGCTGGACATGAAATGAAAGTGGAAATTTGAACAAAGAAATCTTATCTGCTAGAATTATTTTACAGATGAATAGATTAGAGGAGAGAGGCAGAGCATAAAAGCAAGACACGGACAGACCTTATTTCCTGTGAGAATGTGTCAGTCAGTTCACATGATTATTAAACTATAGACTTACTTGGTTTAAACCTCATGTTTTATAAATTGTAGATATATTTGGTAGGAAAAAAGGGAGAGAGGGTTCGGACTTGATTAAAAGCCTTGTGCTCGTGGTGACCTTTAGATTAACTCATTAGAAGGTGGGGTCTGCAAAGCAGCTTGAAGTAGGTTTAGTATCATATGTCTTAGAATTCATTTACATATCTAAGCCTAAAGCTGTGCTTGCAATTAATTGTAAAAACTGCTGGTTATTTTAGCTTGAGAATCTAATTGCTTAATGTAAGTGGTACACTCTGATCTAGATTTTTTCATGTGACTTTATTGTAAAATAAATTAGAAATTTAATTTAAAATCCCCTAAATTTGGATTCTGATGCTAGAATGCTATCAATAAAATTCTGTGATTTAAGTCATGAGTATTTTAAATTACACTTTTTTTTAACTGATTTTATCAATTTTAAATGACACTATTTGAATAGAAAGCAACTCAAGGAAATAGGTGTCAAAGTGAAACTGATTGATTATGGCCTTGGTTATAGCATGCTACCAAAAATTTGTATTTAGTTAAATCTCATTTCTTTCTCTGTGAGGATGCAGGGCTTTTATTGTGGTGGTTACTGTTTTGTTTCTTTTCTTTTCTTTTTTTTTTTTCTCGTCTTTAAGAAAGGGAATAAAAAGCCTGGCTATTCGGGTATAGAGGCTTTATGGTAGTGTGAGGATAATTGTTACCGTTTCACTGTCTTCAAGAGAGATTTCATTGTGGGGAGAGGGCTTGGGAGCTGCTGCAAAGGGAAGCTAGGCGGGGCCAAGAGGAGAAAAAAAGCCTATGCGCATTATAAAGTGCTGCATGATCAATGAGCATTTTCTGGAGTCTTTCAGTGTGTGCCTGGAGCTGACATTGCAGCAAGTCTCAGGGTTCTGCAGAATGAAAACTGATTCCATTGTATTATCTACTTCCTTGCAGACACCTGCCCAACATCCCCCCCCCAAACGTTATTGTGTAAGTTGAATTGTGTGGTTAATTTCCATTCTTTTCCTCCCCATCCTCCCAGCTCTGACACTATTAGTAAGTTTCCCTTAAAATGTGGTGAAATTATTTACTTGGAAACAGTGGTATATACATTGATTAAGAGACTTCTGTAATTACAAGCAGTCACATGACTTCGTTGGCAGTACAGTTTAAAGAGACCTAATTAGATTTTAAAGCTCTGGGTAGTCCTTTTTAAATTTCTTCTTTAAAACATTTGCTTGGATTTTATAGAAGTATGAATCATGGAGTTTTAAATCTATTTGACAGTTTTCGTAGAACATTTAAATTTAAGATTATAAAAGGTTTTAAGTGTCTTCATTTTCTGATGATAAAACCTCTAAGCATAGTTTTGTTCTCTAAGTACAGATTCTTTACATCTGTGGTAACAGTTGCTTGGCATTATTTCCATTAAAATTGCCAGATTTGGATGTTGCATTGCCTAATTTATTCATTGTTACCAGTTATTAAAATCACTGCAATTTTGTTTGTCCTAATTTTCCACCTATTTTGATTCGATTTCTTTATACCTGTTGCATTAAACTGTATTGAGTAGTTTTCTGTTTAAAATACTAAATTCAGTTTAGTTGGCAGAATAGATGTGAAAAATTTGCCAGTATTAAGAGGATTACTTTCCAGAAGTGAAAGTAATTAGAGTGGTGCAATGGAGAATAGAAGTGCAAAGATGTGTTTTCCAGCTTTGACCTTTCGAAAGTGCATCCTATTGTAAGTAGAGAACTTATATAACGAGCTTTCCTAAAAAATATCCTTTGACTTCTAAGAGCTTACTTGTTAGAAAGGTTGATGATGGGTAATGAAGGGCATCTGTACACCAGTGTCAGTCTTAGTATTGTAAGGAACTTTAAGCCACTTGAAGTGTATTATTGTAGTTTTTGCCTTTGTCATTTTATTTATTAAACATATAGAACCTTTGGATTTTTTATTTATATTAAATTGACATCGACTCCTTTTTTTCTGGTTTGTAACTTGACCCTTTGAATCATACAAGTTTTGGTTCTCTTATTAAATCTTAGTAAAAGAACTTAAAACCAGGAAATGCAGACATATCCTTATAGTACTATGATTTTGTTTTTTAATTTTAAAAATTAAAATTTCTTCTGGTTTACTTTATAAACCACATTTTAACATCTTAAACACTTTAAATAGAACCACAAATATATGTGTGTGTGTGTATATATATATGTCTGTGTGTATATATGTATGTATATATACACACACACACATGCATGAAGTATAGTTGAAGCTTTGAATCTTTAAAATCGTAAATATATTTCTGAAATTTATAATAAAACCAGAAGAGGTTGATTATAATTTATATTATTTCTTTTTAACTGCCCAGTTTGTTGAATGAGAATAATTTGGTTAACTAAGCACTATTTTTCTTTCCAAACTAAAGTAGTCAAATGCTTCTGTTCCTTCTGCTACACTTCTGTAAAAGGAATCAATAATACTCAAGAAATTAGAAAATCACACTTGATAGGAATAGGGCTTTCGTCCAGTGTATAAATACTTCTTTTAATATAATGTTTGCTGTTTTGTATAGACATGGCTTTAATTTCAGAATGTCATGGTTTTCTTGTCAGTAATATGTAGTAGACAATATCCATAGTCATCAAGAGAACTCACAGGAAGAAAAGCACTCAGTTCTGTGAGAGGTGAGGGGTAGCCTGAATTTGAATGACTAAGAGCATTGTGTGGAAAAAACTTGAGGTGTATATAGAGGTTTTGGATACGATAACATGAAATACAGGAAATCATTTATCTTTAATTTTAATTAAATTCTAAATTCTTTAAAGTGTATCTTTGATTTTTATTTTTTCTTTTGAAACAAATTTATGAAAATAGGAATGGTCCTAGTACTGAGTATAATTCTCATGCTCAGTCTTTTCTTTGTCAACTAAAGCTAGGATTATAGATTTATGCTTGATATTACAGGTCACGGTATCTATAAGGTAAAAAGCCCTGACTCCATGATTGAACATTTGACTGTACTCTTTTAAGTTGAAACTGGAATAATATTATTGAAGCTGAGTAAACAGGTTTATCATATAACCCCTTCTTACTGTATAATCTTACTTTGATATCCCATGGTTTTCGTTTGTTTTTAAACTAAGATTGAAAAAGCCATAGAGCAGTTACTATTTTTCATTTGTCAAGAGATGGGCAGTGGTAAATTCTACTTGTGGTTCAAATAGGGAAAGTCTGCTGTCTACTATTGTTTTTTGTAAAGTAGTTCTAAATCTCCATGTAAGTAGCCTCTTTTCACAGGTACTGGCTGTATTTCTTTTTATATTCTAAAACATACCAGCATATTTAACACATATCATTCATATACTATGCCAGTAAATTTCACAGTATATAGTTAAATTTTGTGTCATCATAGTGGCAATTTCTGTTGGGCAGAACTGGACTAACTAACCCGTAGGTCTCAAGTGTAAGTTGTTCTGCTGGAAATAAGTTTAACAAAATATGTAAATTGTTTCAGTTGATAA
The DNA here is from genome assembly GCF_949786415.1 of Peromyscus eremicus. Taxonomy (NCBI): domain Eukaryota; kingdom Metazoa; phylum Chordata; class Mammalia; order Rodentia; family Cricetidae; genus Peromyscus; species Peromyscus eremicus. Next base: position 81,120,770 of record NC_081426.1, on the reverse strand, counting down.
CTAATTTCAATTGAGTAAAAGGTTTTAGAATTAAGATATGAGACATGTTGGATGACTAAATATCTGTTTACTCACTTTTGTTTTTTGTTTTTTGTTTTTTTTTTTAAGCAAATGCAGTATAGGTGGATGGATATAGGAAATTCAGTAGTTAGCCCAGCTCATTTTGTTTCAAGAGGTTAAATTTTAAGAGTACAGAGGAAAGAAATGTTTGCCATTAATACTTTAAACAGTTTAAAATTGAGAACCTGTATGCATCCCAATCTGTTTACTAACATTTTTCTTCATTGTTTCTATCTAAACAATTTGAGGTCTATTTTCAGAAATATCTTTAGAAACCTGACATGGTTAATATTGTCTTGATTTTTCATTAATCTGATTCTTCTGGGTGGGAGACATGGTCTCACTGTCTAGTAATACTGGTGGCTTTGAATTTGAAGAGTTCTCCTGGGCCTCTTATGTACCTGTGCATTCTAAATGTACCACCACCATTCTTGCTTAAATTGTCAGTTTTAAGTTTTTATTGTCTGGATTTCATTATAATGTTTTCATAGGTTGCCCTTTTATGTATATGGCTTTTGTGTGTGTGTGTGTGTGTGTGTGTGTGTGTGTGTGTGTGTGTGTGGCTGTCAATATCCTATACTGCTTTTATTTTTTATTCTTGCCATTTAAAGCCATGTATGTATATATATGATACACATATAGGTGCTTACACATACTACACACACATATTATTTTGGCTGGTTTTGGTAGTGTAGGTGATCTGTTTTTAGTCTAGTTTGTCTTGGAATGGTGGGCAGAAATTGCAACATTACTTTTGTACCAACTTTGGGAGAGCAGTAAATCTCTAAAGGGTAAGTTTATAGTAGTAATCCCTTTAACATTTTAGAGACACTTTAATGGCGTATAGAAGCTCCAGACAGTTTACACAAAGATAGAAGTATGTAAATAAAAATCAGTTACTTTCATAGGAGAATATATGATTCAAATGAGGCTCTACAGTGAGCCTCTAATTGCACACTGACCCATTGTAATCTAGTGGTCAGTGCATTGTGTGGAGCATGACCTAGAACAGTCTGCATGGTGCAGTATCTGCATGCATGCAACAACTTTGAAATCTTCCTCATTCTGAATTGTTGAGAGATTTGTTGAGAAGCTCATTCTGATGTAAAATAAACTTGATCATTGCTAAGTTGATGAGCATCAGAGATGTGCTTTATTATTGGTTTCAATGTGCAGGCTTGTGAGATGATGACTTTTGGTTTCATGAGTGATTGGATTAATATTGACTATTAATAATTGGCTTTTAGATGAAGCTGGATGTCCAGTAATTGGGTAGGGGTTGTAAGTATGAGTTGTATGATGAGCCATATTAGCTATTATTTATTTTTTGGATATTGAGATTATTATCAAAGGGAGACTAATATACCAAGCCCTTCATAAGATCCTTATTCCTCTAGTGAATCTAAATGATTCTGTGTGGAAGTAGAGACCTACTTCATAAAAGGAAAAATGAAGTAACCTATATAAACATTGATCACAGTAGTTAGCACATAGTTGACACTTAATTGCTAGATTTTCTTTTAAAGTAGCAGTAACCTTCATGTACCATGTTTATGCTTATCATCCTCCATTTGACAGATGAAAAATTGAGCCTGAGAGATTATTCAAATAATCTTTATAGTCTTAGCATTCATTCAGATAATCTTTATAGTCTTAGCATTCAAACTGCATAAAAGTTAAGGGCTCAAAAGAGTTTTTGATTTTGAGAGTATCAGTATTTTTACTAAAGATGATCAGTATTTATTGTATTAGAAATTAAAATGTAGAAAACTTAAACATTTCCCTACTCATGTAAATACTAAACCTATTGCTTATACATATATTCAAAAATAAGCTATTTTTTAAAGGAAGTACAGAGAAGAGTGTTGATGCTTTATATTTCTTTTTTTTTTTTTTTTGGTTTTTCAAGACAGGGTTTCTCTGTGTAGCTTTGCACCTTTCCTGGGACTCACTTGGTAGCCCAGGCTGGCCTCGAACAGAGATCCGCCTGGCTCTGCCTCCCGAGTGCTGGGATTAAAGGCGTGCGCCACCACCGCCCGGCGATGCTTTATATTTCTATAGAGAACTTTCAAGTCTTACTTAGTAGAAGAGAATTAAACTGTCATCTGCTTTTATATTCACTGTTTAATATATTATTTTGGTGAAGTCTAAGAAGAAATTCAGGTGCACAGTGATACAGGTTTGGAAAGCATGCTAATAACTGATCATTGTAGGTAGTCTTAATACCTCTCAGAACCTGTTCATGTGGTAGTTCTTTGTAAATTTGTTTTACATTTACTGTGTATGTGTAGGTGTGTGTGCTTATGTGAATGTGTTTGGACCCTTGAATCCAATCCGTGAGTGGAGACTATAGGACAACTTACAGGCGTCTGTTCTCCCCATTTGGGTTCTAGGGATCAAAATCTGGTTGTTAGGCTTGGCAACAAACACCAATAACTGCTGTGTCACAAACAGTAGTTTCTTTAACATGGAATCTGAGAAATTACCTTTATATTTTGTGAGGTATCTTAAACTGGTGTACTTTGTTTTTGTTTGTTTGTTTTTGAAGACAGGTTTTCTCTGGGTAGCTTTGGCTGTCCTGGAACTTGTTCTGTAGACCAGGCTGGCCTCGTCTTCTGAGTGCTGCCTTCTGCCGCCTTCTGAGTGCTGGGACTAAAGGCGTGTGCCACCACCACTCTAAACTGGTGTACCTTGAATATGTCTAAAGCACACATTATTTTATAACATACTAGTCATTTAGAAGATACTGTGGGGTTTTGTTGGTGTGATGTTTGTTTAAATTCTACAGTTAAAAACACTCAGGTCCCAGGAGATGACTCAGCCTATGAAGGGAAATGGCTGCCAAAACTGACAGTCTGAATTTGATCCTTGGGACCTGCTTGATGGAAGGACAGGATTGACTCCCACCAGCAGTCTTCTGATCTCTTCTTCACTTGTGTGCCATGGGTGCATTCAAGTATGTGTGCACATAAACTTCAGATATGGGTGCATTCAAGTATGTGTGCACATAAACTTCAGATACAGAAACTAACATATAAATGTAATTTAAATTTAAAGAATCATATTATATGTGTTACTATTCTCTAAAAACTGAAAATTAGCAAGTTGCATTATGTTATAGTATCTGATACGGTTTTCAGAATCTAATTTTACCTGAAAGCCTGAATTTAATAATTAACAAAGAATGTGAATAGTCTTTCTTGAAATGATATTCTTGTTTTATTCATTTTGAGAGAATGTCTGCCACGAAATCTGAATAAAAAATATTTTAAGAAATGACTTGTTCACTTTCGCAGGTTTTTCTTGGGGTAACTTACCATATACATTCAGCAGAAATGCTTTCAAATTTATCATATAGAATTTTTTAAGAGTAATATACTCATGGTTTAAAAGTTAGAAATTGCTGTGTCATAGTGGCGCACCATATCTGCAATCCTTGCTGAGGTAGGGGAACTGTGAGCTCAAGGATAGGACAAAATCTGGGGAGAGTTCTGACCAGCCTGGGCTTCCAAAAGAAACCTGGACTAAATAAACAAATGCATGGGGCGGGGGGATTGTTTTTTGCAAACTTTTTTTTAGCATTCAAACTGCATAAAAGTTAAGGGCTCAAAAGAGTTTTTGATTTTGAGAGTATCAGTATTTGTACTGAAGACAATCAATATTTGTACTATTAGAAATTAAATTTAGAAAACTTAAATATTTCCATGTTCATGTAAATGCTAAACCTATTGCTTATACATATAAAAGAAACTGACTTTGTTTCTTTGCCCTCTTATCTGTGCATTTATAGTAGAAAATGTGCCTACTGCTAGCTACTATAGATTTGTGGAATGGTTTTCATTTGTACTATTAATATATTAAGTGGTAGCAAATTTTTGGACCATTACTTTTGTATTGGTGTATGATCTGCATGATGAAATAGGCAAACAACAACCTTAGTATTACAAAGGTAAGTGTGTGTGTGTGTGTGTGTGTGTGTGTGTGTGTGTGTGTGTGTGTGTCTGGTATTACATGCCAGGTTTTGTGTAGTGCTTAGAGTCTACCATAATGCTTTGTGCGCACCATGCAAGAAGGCTGCTAACTGAGCCCATCTCCTAAAAGTAATTTTGACCTCACTGTACTTCTGGAATCTTTGGTATCTGTGGAGAGGTAAATACCTACTTCTCAGAGGGTAGATCCCAGTTATGACACTTGATCTACCAGCTACTTGTATATCACCCAACCGTTAAGAGGAACAAAAACTAGTATTTAGATTTTAGACACAAGTAATCTTGATTCAAATGTATTGCTTTATCATTTTATTGAATTTATTAAGTCACTACAAACTTCTCTAATGTGTTTTGACAATCCCTTCTGGGTCAGTATACCCTCCGTTACAGTATAGCCAAATTTAGGAAGTGGAGGAAAACTGGTGGTTTGAGTGTGAGTTCTGTCTTCATCACTCAGGATTCTTAGAAGTGAGGAATTTGAGGGCTCTAGTGAAATGAAATAGTGAGAGGATAAACTACAAATCAGTAGAAAAGGAGTTGTTTTTCTTTAAAGAATTTCCAATTAATTTATTATGTGTATGTTTGAGTGCCTGCACGTATATGTGTGTGTGTGCACCATGTGTGCCTGGTGTCCATGGAGTTCCTGAAGAGGATGTCAGATCCCTTGGAACTGTAGTTGTAGATGGTTTTGAGCTACTATGTGGGTGTGGGGAACTGAACCCAGGACCTCTAGAATAGCAAATACTCTGAACTGCTGAGCTGTCACTCTAGTATCATGTTGTACTGCTAGAGATATTTAAAAACTGAAATGACTTTATGAATTCTGTCATTTACTTGAGTCTGAATAGGGATGATTTGTAAGTTGTGGATTGTTTGATCATACATTCTGGGAAGTGAGAGAGACACATGAGGACTGTGCTGGTGCACACCTTTAATCCCAACACTTGGGAGGCGGAGGCAGGTGGAGCTCTGTGAGTTAAAGGCTAACCTGGTCTACGGAGTGAGGTTCTAGGGCAGCAAGGGGTATAGAGAGACCTCGTCTCTTAAAAAAATAAAACAAAAAAATAGATGAAACAGTTTTTCAAATTTGAACAATTTTTCCTTGAAGGCTATAGAGATAATCTTTTCATCCTCCTGTCCTCACACAGACGCTGCTTTGGTTTTTATTCAGTTAAGAGTTTTTTTTCCTCAGAGACTGCTTAGTTTATGTATTTAGAAAAGTGAAAAATAAGTTAAAGCAAAATGGCTTGTGAAATGACTTTGGTAAACATATTTGCTACCAAGTCTAAATAGCAGAATTGAGTTCCCAGAACCACATGGTGAAAGGAGAGAACCAGTTTCTGCATCTTGTCCTTTGACCTCCATTTTTGTCTTGTGGTTATGTGTGCATGCACACAAGTAAATAAATAAATATAAAGAATATTTTCAGGTTATATGTGCCTTCATTCATTAAAAAACTAGCTGAGAGCAGAAAGTGCTTGTTACACAAGACTGAATGTCTGAGTTTGGATCTCTGGCACTCCAGTAAATATATTACCTGGACATTGTTTCTTGATTCTTTTATCTTATTGAAGATGTTCACTCTTATTCATAGCTTGCTAGGAGTTTTTAATCCTAGCAGGGTATTGAATTTTCCTGCTTTTATGTTAGTATTTGTATATCTTTTGTGTACTGAGACTTACCTTCTTTGTTACTGTGTGGTCTGTATTGACTTTGGGATTTTAGCCAACTTTGTAGTCTTGGGATAAACTTCACTTGGTCATAATATATGACCCTTACTTTATATGGCTAGACTTGTTTACTTACACCTGTAAAGCATTATTTTCCTTGCAAGGTATATTGGTTTTTATTTTCTTGTAATACCGCTAACTTCTTTTTGTATGATGGGAAATATAGCCTTCTTTTCTGCAGATAGAGATTAAAACTCTTTCAATATTTCATTTTCAAACATCCCTGTAAAAAACAATTCTCATGAAATGTTTCCTTAATAATAATAAGCAAACAAGTCACTATTAACATAAACAGTTAATATTTAATGTTTTCAAGTTTTATAGAAGACAGTAAATTGATGGAAATTTTTATTGCAACAGTAGAACATGAAGCTGTGCATCTGTTCTTATACAGTTTTTGGGGTAAAAAAAAAATATGGGAGGCCTGGAAATGTCTTGGAATCTCCAGCTAACGGCCTTGTCAAAGTTAAGTGTCTTTAGTGAGGTTATACTTGTTCAACAAATTGCCTTCTAGGGTTCCTGTATTGTTTGTTGCTTGAACAACAGCAAGAAGTCAGATGAAATTCTTGCTTTCATGAAGTTTAACTTTTGTTTGGCAAGACTGACAATACACAGCTAGATAAGCGAATACCACTTAATATATTAATAGTATTAGTATAATTTACTGTTCTGTGACCTACTATAAATCTAAAGCTTGAGCAAACTGAACAAAGGGGAAGTGTTGTTCATAGGAATTTAGTGGCAGATTAAACAGATACTTGAATGTTGAGATGATCATAGAGAGTTCTAGCACAGGAAACTAATTATAAAGATCTGTGGAAAGCCCCTACAATTGATATTTTGAAGTGGGGAGGTATTGCGAAGTGGTAGACATAATGGTAATTTCTATAAAGTAATCAGCAATGAGACAGTTTTCTCAGTTATACAGAAAATTGCTGTGAGGTTTATGAAGGGAGGAGGAACTTGACTTGATGCCTTTCTGGAATCCTTCCTCTCCTATTCCTTCTCTCAGTTTCTAAACATGCAGTGCACTTACTTATACACACACACACACACACACACACACACACACACACACACAGAGAGAGAGAGAGAGAGAGAGAGAGAGAGAGAGAGAGAGAGAGAGAGAGAGAGAGAACACCAAGCTAGCCTGTGTTGTTTTGGGGACATCTGGAGCCTCTCTGATAAATAAAAAGTGTAGGGAGGTATCTCATGCTTGACACTAAGATTGACAGTTAATAACCCATGTCTTCTGAGAGTAGCATTGTTGACCTATGCAGGATACCTTTGTTCAAACTCCTTTTTTTTTTTGTTGTTTTAAATTATATTTTGTAATTAACTTACAAACAAATGTGTTTCCATAAGACTTTTTTTTACATCCATGTTTTATTAAGCTCACTTCTTATCTGTCTCCATACCCAAAACTCAGTGCCTTGGTTTCTGTAATGTAAATTGTATTCATCCATATGATTAGGAATATAAACTGTGCTGTAATAACATAATAATTTGCTTTCCCGTTTTCTATCACAGGACCCTGAGTAGCTGAGAGCTATGCCCACCTAAGATGTCTAACTATTTCAGAGTTACTCAGCTTGTGTAGTTGGCAGGAAATTGGCTTAAAGGGTAGAACTTAATATTTATTTGGTTCTGAATAGCCATAGACAAATAGAACATTGGGTAAATAGAAAATGCTGTCGATCTGTTAAAATTGAGTGTGTTAATTTTTCATATATTTTAAGTGTAAGAAATAATTGGTGGTACTTTAAGTTGCATTTTATGTGTGATGTGAAGAATTCTGGTAGAAATAGAAATCAGTATGATAACAAGCCCGCCCCAACAACTGGAAGTTACATTTCTTAATACCCATGTCCATATTAAGCTGAACAATATGTTTAGGTAACCTAAGAGGATTCTTTTGATAATACAAATGATCATTGTTAATTTTTGTATTTTGAGCTATTCTTTGTATTTTGAGCTATTCTGATGTTACATTTGCTTAGGACAGTTGAAAAAATAGTCCCATTTTTAGGATGAAGGCAGAACTTTGATGTAAACACTCAGTGGCTCAAACTCTGTGTGCCCGCTGCTACTTGGCTGTCAGCTTACCACATTAGCTTTACTGGAAAAACTAAGACAACACACTTGGATTAATGAATTCTTTTTTAAGCATGGATTTTCATGATTTTAACTCCCATCTTTCTAGTCTAGGAAAAATATTTTAAAGTAAGAATTACTGTATGTAATAAATACTGTATAAAGTTAGGATTATTGCAAGTTGATTCAGCAGGTAAAGGCACTCAGCTTGGAGACGTGAATTTGATACCTGGAACTGGCATAAAAGTGGAAGGAGAGAACCAACTCTACAAGTATAGATTTCATCAAAACCTTGCATGTGTGTTGTTATGTACAGCTTGCATTCATTTATTCATTCATTCTCTTTCTCTAACACACATACACACACACACACACACACACACACACACACACACACACACACAAAATACTTTTTCAAAGTAAGGAAAAACAAACTTGAGTTACTGATACTTTGTAAAATATAGTACACATCCCAAAGCCAGACATGGTGGCACACACCTTTCATCCCAGCCCTTGGAAGCAGTTACAAGCAGAGCCAGTTTGGTATTTACATAGGGAGAGAGCTCCAGGCCAGCCAAGACTACATAGTGAGATCTTATCTCACAGCACACTGCAGCCCTCTTCCCCCCAATTACAATTTCTAGGGCTTATGTTATTAATTTGAAAGCCTTTTTATTAGGTTATGCCAAAAAGTGGCCAATGAATAGCAAAACCCCTTTAGTTATAGAAAGCTACTAATATTTCAGTCATGTGAAATGGTTCTTGATGAAAGTATTAAACATGGAAGCCATCATATTCCTTATTTAAAATGTGTATTTTAGAACCTAAAAACTATTTAAATGTCTGTTTTATAAAGTAGTTAAGAAATACTATTAGTCTTGTGTTTTATGAAACAATTTTATTCAAAATCTCCAGTTGTTATGGCTTTTAATAATATTAGTTGCTTTTTTGATTTAGTTTTATTTTATGTGTATGAGTATTGTGCCTTCTATATGTAAGCAGTGTCCACAGAGACCAAAAGGGGGCATTGGATCACCCAGAACTGGAGTTTCCGACTGTTGTGAGGTGCTGTGTAGGTTCTGGGGACTGCATATGCTCTCTGCCAATGTAGCAAGCGCTCGTAACTGCTGTGTCTCGCCAGCCCCTGAATTACCTTTTTAGGTCGTTTGGCACAGGTTCCAAGGATTATCTAAAAACGATTTAAGATCTTCCAGGTAAAACACTTTCAAATAGATACAATGCTGCATTTCCAGCCACAAATCCATATTTTTATAAGTGTAAGGTATTTGGGGCTTTCCATTTTCCTCTATTTATCTTTTTCTGATCACTATAATGAAGACACTGTATAGTTTAAATTTTAATATTTAAAAGGTTTACAGTGATAGTAATAGAATTGATGATGACTGTACTTCCCTAAATAATTTCTTTGTTGTTGTTTTTTGAGACAGGGTCTCACTGTGCAGCCCTGGCTGACCTGAAATTCCCAATGTAGTCCATGCTGTCCTTGAACTTAACAGATCTCCTGCCTCTGCAGGCTGGAATTAGTGGCAAGTGTTACCTTACCATACCATACCTATCTCAGGAATAAATTTCTGTTAATTTTGTTAAATTTAGTTACTTAATATCTTTTTCTGCTTTTCTTACCCTTTTCATAAACCACATGTGTTACTTTGGACGAGTGTATCTTGTCTAAACAAAGCAAGCACAGATAGTTGTCATTCTTCTAATGATGAGGAACATTGCATCATGTTTGGGTGTTTATGATTCTTGGTATCTGTATGCACAGTTTTTAAAACTATTCTGAACAAAAATTGCAGTTTATTTTAAATTTAGGATTTCTCATTCTAATTGTGTCTAAATTCATGCCAATATAAATATTCAAAAGCCTTACCGTAGAAGTGGCTAACTAACTGCTCCTTAGTTTTAATACTTTGGAATTGAATAGTTAAACAAGCAAGCATAACATATATTTTTCAGCATGGCATTAAGTACTTTGTTTTATATACCTTTGGATTCGTACAAAACAACTTAAATGGCAAGGCAAAATGCTAGTTAAAATTGATGTCTTTGGTTTGGGGAGTAATTACTGAAGTATATTAAATACTTATTTCTTTGGTTGATGTGGTGTGCCACTGTGCACATGTGGAGGGCAGAGGACAACTGGAGGGATTTGACTCTCATTTCCACCACGTGGGTCCTGGGGATGGAACTCGGATTGGTGGGCTTGACAGCAAGTGACTACTTCAGTGTACCATCTCAGGAGTCGGGAAATTAGTGTTTTCAACAACTTTTGCTTTAGCTTTTGAGAATTGCTTAGGCTGGTTTTGAACTTCCTTTCTAGCCAAGGCTGCTCTGGAAATTGGGATCCTCTTGAGTGCTGGGATTACACTGGTGAGATATCATGTGTGTACTATTTTATTGACTACCTGTAGTGTTCTTGGCACACAGGACAATAGCAGCTTGGGTTATGTTTAATTGTTTAGTAATATGTCCAAGAGAAGGTAATCTAGCAATTTAGTTAATACAGAGCTGGAGCTCAGCTAAGAACTTAGAGAGAGAGAGAGAGAGAGAGAGAGAGAGAGAGAGAGAGAGACACATACTCCAAAGTTGCTGGTGAAGTAGGTCATTGTTAAAATATGGATTTGTTGATGAAATTACCCTGCTGTACAATTTAACAAACAAAAAAGGAACAAGATGGCATAAGGGACATGTTTACATAAGCTGGACAAGGAATAGAAACTAATTAAAATTATTTGGAGGGGCTGGCCAACAGGGAATTTTGAGTGGTGGGGACTGGTCATTGTGAACTGGCCTGGAAGGAAATGATCCCAAAGAGGACATATCAGTAATCTAAAAATTCTGTGTTAAGAAACCAGAAAAAGAGCAAATTAAACAGAAGCCCTGAATACAAGAAATGGTGAAGATAAAAGCAGAATCTATGATTAGTTGGCACTTTGAAGGAATGATTAAAATTGATATGAGAGGAAGAGAGAGATTGAAAGGATACATACTGTGTTGATTGTGAAAAACATTATGTTATCAGGAAACCTATCCATATCTATTAAAAAGCTAATAAAAGGGCCAGTGAGGTATCTCAGTAAATAATAGTGTTTGCTGCCAAGCCTGGTGGCTTGAAGTTTGATCCTCAGGACCCGTGTGGTAGAAAGAGAGAGAACCAACTTCTACAAATTTTCCTCTGACCTCCACATGTATACTGTGGCACATACAGGCCTACACGTGCACAAATAAACAAGTATGATTTTGAAAAGTTATATCTCAGTAGTAGAGTACTTTGCTAATGTGTGAGGCCCTGAATTTGATTCCCAACATTGATAAAATAATAATACTAGCAAAGGACTGTTTATGCCCATAAAATTAAATTAGATGAAATGAGCAAATTCTAGGAAAACCGCTGACAACCAAATCTCACTCAAGAATCAATACCCTGAAAAATCTATTAGAGAAATTATATTTATGATTTACAATGTTCCCACATAGACAGCTTACTGTCCAGATGGCTTCATGTACAAACAGTGTGAGGCATTCAAGGGAAATACACTAATTGTATATTTTGGTGGAAAACAGACACTGAGAGATCACATTCCCCGTGTCTGAGGTTAACATCACTTTGATAACAATACAATACAGTTCCAAGGAGCTCATGAGATGCCTATGCAGATGGAAGCGCCTTTTCCCAAGTCTGACTACCTGAGTTCACTCTCCAGAACCCAAGTGATAGAAAGGGAGCCAAGTCCTGCACACTGTCCTCTTACCTGGCCATGTGTGCACACATACACAGAGTAAACAAATGTAATTTTAATAGTTGGAAACCATTATACATCAGATCGTTGTAGCTTGAGTTTTCCTGCCTGGCCCACAGTCAGGACAAATCTCTCTCACCTGCCAGTCCCACAGCCACTCAGACCCGACCAAGTAAACACAGAGACTTATATTGCTTACAAACTGTATGGCCGTGGCAGGCTTCTTGCTAACTGTTCTTACAGCTTAAATTAATCCATTTCCTTTAATCTATACCTTGCCACCTGGCTCGTGGCTTACCAGCATCTTCACAAGCTGTTTCTCATCGTGGCGGCTGGCAGTGACTCAGCCTTCCACTTCCCAGCTTTTATTCTCCTCCTTGTCCCGCCTACACTTCCTGCCTAGCCAATGGCCAATCAGTGCTTTATTTATTGACTAATCATCAACACATTTGCCATACAGAACATCCCACAGCAGATCGTAGAAACAAAATCTTAGTAAAATAGTAGCTAACATCCAAGCAGTATAGTGTGTCAAACTAATGATGTATATTTAAGTATGTAAATTTGGTTGAACATTAGTTGACTAATGTAATTCATGGTGTCAACACATGTAAAGGAAAAATTTGGTTGTCTCAGGTACAGAAAAGATCAAACTTGATACCCACTGATTAAAACAAATTCTTGATAAACTGATTGTAAGAATCTGACCTGAGGGGGCTGGAGAGGTAGGTAGCTCAGCAGTGAAGGGCACTGGCTACTCTTCCAGAGGTCCTGAGTTCAATTCCCAGCAACCACATGGTGGCTCACAACCATTCATAATGAGGTAATGAGATCTGATGCCCTTTTCTGGACTGCAGGTGTACATGCAGACAGAACACTGTATACATAGAAAATAAATATTTTTTAAAAAAAAAAAGGAAAGAAAAGAATCTGACCTGATAAGAATCAGAGAAAGCCTTGTAGGCAATGTAGCACTTAGTGATGGTACTGGATGACTTCTTTGTAAGATTGTCCACTCTTGGTACTTGAGATCTTAGCCTAATAAATCAGAATTTAAAGAACAAAATAACTTCCCCAAGCACCCATAAAGACTTGAAGAAAACAAAATGTATGTAGATAGCATAGTTGTCAATGTACAAAATTTCATTGATTTTTTTTTCTTTTTCTTTTTTTTAACCTTCCCCCCCCCCAAAAAAAAAGTACTAGAAAAATAAATTTGGCAGTCTTGTGCTAGTATAAACTATCTCTTGGAAAGAGAAAACATTTTAAAGTGTCAATTGTAATCCCACTAGAAAATATTGAACAATTAGGAAGCAAATTTAATAAACTATATAGTTTTCATTTTGAAAACTAAAAATATTTCAGAGAACATGAAGGTGGCCTAAATACATGAAGACACAAATGGATTGTAAAACCTAACACTGTTAAAGATGTCTGTTTCCTTCATGGTGGTGTATATATTGAACACAATTTCAGTCAAAATTCACTAAGCTTTTTGGTGGGGTGGGATATTTGGGTTTGAAAGAAACAGATATTTTAATATCTGTATAGGAAAAAACTAGAATATCCAAAACACCTGAAAAATAAGGAGAAATTTAAAGTTTACTAGAAATAAAACTATTAACCAAGATGGATTATAAAGCTTTTACTTTAAGATGGTTTGTTACATTATTGATAAAAGAAGAAAGCGGTGGTTTTAATGAATTAGTTTGTTCTGTTATTGAAAGAAGATAGTGGTGGTTTTAATGAATTAGTTTAAGATTCTATAGAAGATTCAGAACACTTGGGAGTTAATTTTTGACAGAGGTGCCAGGGTGGTTCAATAAGTAGTTTTCTTTATCAATTGTGCCAAAATGTTCAGATATCTTTTTTTATAGAAAGGAAAGATACTCAAATCTTGTATGTGCAAAAATTCACCAGTGAATTGTAAATGTAGCTGTAAAAGCCAGAACATTATAATTCTATAAAAAATGTGAGAGAAAATTTTTATGACCTTGGACTAGTAAGTATATTTTATACAGGACACTGTACAAACTTAAGAGAAAGTGAGGGATTTGGACTTTAACAAAATAAAAAACCTGTTCTTCAGAAGCTACTAAGAAAATGCCTAAAAGAGGACCCACCAGTTAAAAAATGCATGGCAAACCATGTGTCTGAGACAGAGCTTGTACTCAGAATATTCAGAATTCCTACAAGGTAGTAATGGAAAAAAATTGAGAAAAATATAACACACATTCTACTCTATAATAAATATTTACAAAATATTTGTTGAATATAGAGGGAGAAATAATATGAATAGAGAGCATAATGCTTAATTTTTTTTTTTAAGCCACCACTTGAGAATATCATTGATTGAACAGGTCTTTTTTTTTTTTTTTTTTTTTTTTTGGTTTTTCGAGACAGGGTTTCTCTGTGTAGCTTTGCGCCTTTCCTGGAACTCACTTGGTAGCCCAGGCTGGCCTCGAACTCACAGAGATCCGCCTGGCTCTGCCTCCCGAGTGCTGGGATTAAAGGCGTGCGCCACCACCGCCCGGCGATTGAACAGGTCTTAACAGTACCAACACTTCCTTCATTTAAAATTAATTAGGAGGCTGGGTGTGGTGGCACGTGCCTTTAATCCCAGCCCCTTGGGAGGAGCATCTCTGTGCATGGTCTGCATAGTGAGATCCAGGGCAGCCAAAACTGCATAGAGAGACCATTTCTCAAAATAATATTTATTAGGAAGCTCCATGTGGTGGTGCACATTTGTAATCCCAACATTTGGAAGGTGGTGGTTGAAGGATCAGGAGTTGAAGGCCATTAGTGCTGTATACTGAGTCCAAGGCCAACCTGGACTACCTGAAACCCTATCAAAAACATAAAAGCAAGCAAACAAAAGTTACATATATATACCTACATGCTTTTAAGTGAATGATATGTACCAGGAAGTTGAAAGTTAGCCTTATATATTTGAAATAATATAAGCTGTCAAACTAGCTGTTGATATTTTTCCCTAATCTATAGAAATGGTTAGATAATTCTTAATTGGGAGTTAAGAGGTTGGAGGTGATGGTGAGATGTCTCCGTGTAATTCAGTCAGGCCTGAAGCTATCGGTTCCTAAATGCTAGGATGCAGGCATATGTGGCTCAGGTCTACTTTGATTCTCTAGTGCCCAAACTCTAAAGAAGTTGGTTTTTATTCCTTACTTGCTGAAACCACCCAATAGAAGACGATATGGTCATTTTTGTTTGTTTATTTAAATGCTTTATTGTTTTATATGCAGTAGTTTTATGCCTAAATGTATGTAAGTGCATCACATGCATGTATTGTCCAGGGAGGCCAGAGGAGGGCATCAGATCCCCTGGAATTGGAATCAAAGATGATTGTGAGAGGCCACATGGGTTCTGGGAACTGAACTTGGGGCCTTTGGAAGAACAGTAAGTGCTCCTAACTGCTAGCCCCTAATTTATTGTTAAGGTAAGAAATACAGAAGAGTATGGATAACTAAAAGGCAGAATTTCCTTTATGCCTTATGCTTAGTGTTCAGGCTCTAGTCTGATGCAAGGAAATAGGGTTTCTGTTGTATTCAAGTGAGAGGAGGCCATTAGAAGTGGAAGGAGCCATTCCTGTTAGTTTATGAAGATAACTGTTGCAGGCTAAAGAGATGAAGTGGTAGCAGGTATGTTGAGAGTTAGAAGGATGAGCCTTGAGGATGCTAGGTAAGTATCCTACCTCAGCTCCATCCAGAGCACTTCTTCCTTCAGTTTGAATTTCTTTAGCCATTGTTGTACTGATGTATGTGAAGGTAATTTGTAGCCTTTTGTTTCTGTAAGATTAATATTGCAGTCAACAACCATGTACACATATATATGCAAATATTTTAGTAGATAAAATTCCTAGAAAGAAAAATTTAATTCTAATTGTTGAATTTTTATATTCTACCATCCACCCCAACTTTTAGATATTATTTGCCAGTGGATATAAAATTATACCTTATTTTAATTTGTATTAAACTGTTTCCCAATAAAGTTGAGCATATATACTGGAATTTTATATTTCTGTTAAAAATTACTCATGAAATTTTGTCCATTTTATCCTTAGAAAGAATTTTAAAATTTCTTTATGATTCTCTTACTAACCTATTTGTTATAATTTGTGATATTTTTACCTACCTTTTCAAGTTTCTTATTTTGTAGCATTTTTATATTTATTTTTTTATGCTGTCAAAACTTTCCCAGTGTTCTCATGTGTCTTAAAGTCTTCTTACCAACAGTATCAGAGCACTTTAGTTTCTTATTTTTCTTCTGCAATGCAGTTTTATTTATGTCTCTAATTGATTTTAATTCATCTGAATTTTCTTTTAATAATCATGGTAAGGGCCTAGTTAATTTTTCCAGCTTCCTAATCATTTCTCCGAGAATAAATCATTGAGTGATACATTCTTTTCTCCCACTAACATGAAAATCACCTTGATCATATTTTAAGTCCCAATACATGTGCTCTGGATTCAGTATTCTACAGTTTTGATTATTTTCATTTCATATTATATTTGACAGCTGATAGGGCACCCCTCCCCATTGTCTTTTTCCAAAAAATTTTTGGGCAATTTTTGTGTATTTTCTCTTCCAGATGAACTTTAGAGTCAACATGTCAAGTTCCATTAAAAATCCCTTTGGGATTTTGATTGGAAGTGCATTGAATTTACAGATTAATTTGGGGAGAATTGACATCTTTACACTATTGAGTCTTCCCACCCAGGACCATGGTATGCCTCTCCATTTCTCTAGGTGTTCTTTTATGTCTACATACAGTTTGATAGATTCTTTAAAATTTATTTTCGTAGGTCTTACACACTTTTTTGGTTAGGTATTTTTCTGAGTATCTTGAGCTTTTGTTACTGTGAATAGCATCTTTACAAAAATATTTTCTAATAAGCTGTTGCTGTTGTGTAGGAAGGCTGTTAATTTTTTTATGTATATTTTGGTCTTACCATTTATTTAGTTTTCTGTTAAAATTCTGGAAGAATAATGTTTTCTGTAAATTATGTTTTTCCTTTTTTCAGTAATTGTGCTTAACAGCATTTTGTTACATTTTCTGGTCTTAACATTGGGTAGGTTTTTCAGAACTGCCGCTGTTCTTTCTTATTCGAGTGTCTTGTTCTTGTTTTAAATTAAATGTTTTTCATTTTAAGGTTGTGTATATTCTAGATTTTTATTATAAAAGAAAGCAAATTACTTTTCTGACTTACTGGGTACTTTTTATGGTCGGGGGTACTTTATTTTTATGAGAAAAGTCTCATCATGTAGTCTGGGCACCAATCTCTTGCCTCCTTAGTGCTGGGATTAAAAGTGTGCCGCCATGCCCAGCAGTAGATACTTAATTTAACCATACAATTTTGTTGATGATTCATGTTTTTCTACCTGTAATATTTAATGTGATGTGTTATATGTTTACAGTTGTTGATCATAATTTAGTTTATTTTAAATATTCCTTCAAGGAAATATTTAGGTAGTGCCAGAAACTGTGCTATGAGTTAGCAGTAGTACACTTACCACCATAGTGTCAATTCATGTGAGTCTGCAAAAGTTTCCTGTCTTCTGTGGAGAAAAGAAACAATAAGCAAGTAGGAGAGAAGGTGGTGATTTCCAGCTGTGACTATTAAGAGTTGGGGTGGTATGGTAGGGAGTGGAGGAGAGCACCCCCTTGTGTGATTGAAGGAAATGTAATACGAGCGAGGACCTGAAGAATGCAAGTTCAGGAAGAAGCAGTCCACACTTGAAGAAAACAAAAAGTCAGTGCTTCCATAGAACTTTTTATATCTTCCTTCTTATAAATCCCCTTTTCTCTTTGTACCACTAACATAATTTGTCAGTATATTTGATTTATTTAGATGTTAAGAGTAGCTCTAACCTTGTCTGTAAGGAAGAAAATATGATCAAATCCTGTAGGAAATAATGTCCTTTTTTAGATTTTTATTTCCTCTATTATTAATTAGTGAAGTTTTTTAAATTTCAAGTAGATTATCTACTATTAATATTTAATATTCCATTTTTTTTTAGCACCAAGAACATAACCTTGTATATATAAATTATAAATTTATCTCTTTGAAATTGGTTGTTTTCTTTTCTTCCTAACGTATGGTCAGATGTTTGTTTAATTTAAAAAGCTCCATTTTCTCTGCCATGTATTTTTCTTTAAATATTATAGTAATTTTATTTCTGACTCTGTCATTGCATAGTGTGCATATTCATCATTTTCTTAGAGAAATATATGGAAATTTTCTCATTTGGTTTGATTTTTTTTTTTTTTAAGCTCCATATACTTTAGGTTTGTTGTTGTATATTTATGGTTGACCCACCCTGGATGTGTCCACTGCTCTCTAGCATTACAAAGTATTCTTTCTATGTAATGTTTTTTGTCTTAGATTATTTTCTAGCTGATAAAAATAACCTTTGATTGTGGTTGCCTTTTCATTCCTCTATTTTCAATCCTTTTTCTTTAAACATTTTTTATTATCTTAAGTTGTGCATGTGTGTACGTATGTGTATGTGCATGCATGCACACATCTTTATATGTATATGCAGTGAATACAGGTGCTGGCAGAGGTCATGGATCCCTAAGACCTTCAGTTACAGGCATAGTAAACCACCCAATGTGTATGCTGGGAACTGAACTCCAGTCCTCTGGAAGAGCAGTATGTACTCTTAACTGCTGAGCCCTTATCTCCAACTCCTTTGTGACTTTAAATAATATTTAGCTGTCTCTTTCAACGAAAACATATAATTGACTTTTTCTTTTATTTTCTTTAAAAAACTTCCTAATATTGCCCCAGTTGATTTTATTACTTTTCTGATTTCTCATTTCTTTCTTGTCTTTCACTGAGTTTGCTGTTTTCCTTTTCCTTCTCATTATTCCACTTCTTATATCAGCATTAAATTGAGTCAACCAGCAGTTGCAAAGATGACACTCTTCCCCTAGAATAAGCTTTTGATATTGTTTTACTTTGGCCTGACTTCCATTTTTTTAAATAATCAGAAATTTTAGAGATACTTGTGTGATAGCATACTTTTCTAACTTGAAGGAATTGTTTGTTAACAGTTATGTAACATATTAAACATATGCTGTGTTTCACTGGTTTTTGTACTATCTTTTTGGTCCTGTGGTTCCAAGGATGTGCCCTTCTTGGATTTGTGTATCTTCTTAAACAAGTATGTGTATTTTATATGGTAATTCTGAAGTAAAAATACTTCTAATTATTGATTGCACACTTTTCTTAAAGTATCTAGTATTTTATATAAGAAATCCAATATGTCTGATTTTTAAACTTTTTTAGCAAGTCCATCATGAACATCAACCCTCCTCCCCCATTGTCTTTGTACATTTTATAGCCTCAGGACTCTAAAATTACAGCAGTTTCATGATGGATTTGGTAATGGCGTGCATCCTTGTGTGTGTGTGTGTGTGTGTGTGTGTGTGTGTGTGTGTGTGTGTGGTTTAAATAGTAAGTATGTCATGGAAAAATATTATTTGTAAATTCTAGACCATAAAAAACAACTTTATCTTATTTTAAATATAATTAGTTTACGTAATTTATGAAGTTCATAGTTAAGAAAATTTTAAGGCTAGATCATATTAGTGGTTTTGATATTGAGTTGTGGACAGATGAGCACCTTGAAGCTTAAAAATAGAAGTCATGTTTTGTGTGTGTTCTATCAAAAAGGCTGTGTTAATTCTATTACTGATTAGTGGATCTTAGTAATTGTGTAACTCATATTTATAACATAGATAAATTTTAATGTAAAAATACAGGACTAGATTAGTAATGATTTGTACCCTTACTTTTGAAATCTAAATTATTTTAATTATGTTCACTTTCATTTTGCTAACATATCTCCGTACTATGAGTCATACTAATCATTAGCTTCTAAAAAAATTTTTTTTGAGATCTACCACTTTTTTTTTTTTTAAATTGTGTGTGTGTGTGTGTGTGTGTGTGTGTGTGTGTGTGTGTGTATGTATGTGGTGTGGGTATGCCTATAGAAGCCAGGAGCATTCTGGATTTTCTGGACCTGAAGTTATAGGTGGTTGTGAACTGCAAATAGTGGGATGTAGGGAACTGATCTTGGGTCCTCTGGAAGAGCAGTCTGTGCTTTTAGTTGCTCAGCCAGATCTGTAGCTCCAGTGTCTCTCACTGGTCCTCAGGATTTGTTTGTTTTGCTTTTTATGAGATACATTTGGGCTGAGAGTTAATGGTGTTAACCAGTTCTTTGAATATCAGGCCTCGTAGTATAACAGGGACTTAGGAATCCACAACTGCTTTCTGGAATCCAACACTTTTGAGTAGTATACACACATACTCCGAAGTGTTTGAGATGTGAGGCTGGGCCATGTCTATCCACCATACACTGTGACTGTTGTCAATAGACACATCACCAAAAAACCTATACTCAGACCTCAAAAATGTTAGCATTTAATAAACTTGCCTGTGTGGCTTCAAGCCACCAGGCTACAGGCATCTCCAACATCCAACATCCTTAATTTTCTTCTCAGCCCTTCTGCTGATGAATTTGGCTTTTGCAGTGATAGGCTGCTTGGGGAGAGCCTTCCCCTCACCAGAACTTTGTAGTAGCCCTTAGTCCCACGTTGGTGGTGGGAACAGTTACAGTCTTGTTTTTTACAGCATGTACTTGAGTCTCTTTCCTGGTCACTGTCCACAGTTTGGGAAGGTTGGCAGTTGGGCAGAAGTTCTGGCTCCTAAGATAAATCCTCATACCAATTTTGCCAGAGTAACCTGGATGATGGTTGTTGAAGTTGGTCCAGTGGTGATCTGTGCCTCCAGGATCCCCATCATCCCAGGTGCTGTGGTGCTTTCCTTGGCTGCTCTGGCAGACTTGGCTTATGCAGCAGTGGCTCTTGAGGCCCTGGAGTTTCCAGGTCTTCCTCTGTCTGGATGGCATGGTGAAAGGAAAGAGAGCACCTCTTTAAGAGAAGAAGGGGGTTGGGGGGCACACATGTGCATGTGCTTGCTCATATGGGTGTGATGTATGTGGGACACTAGTGTTCCGTCATGTATTTGGAAGTCAGAAGGCAACTGACTTTGTGCAGTTGTTTTTCTTCTCCCTTTATGTAGGTTCTGGGGGTTGAACTCAAGTTGTTAGATTCATCCTTCAATTTTATATCTACCATTTCATGCTGATTTTTAGTATCTTTTACTTGCAAAAGACATTTTCTTGATGATAAATTCTATCAATATTCAGAAACATGTTGTCTTAAATTATGTTTATTTACCCTGTCGTTTGAATATCACTAGATGGGGAAATCTGAACTTAGGGAATTCAGTTCATGATCACAGTTTCAAATAACTGGAGCATTTGTGTTTTGTAGGTATTATATAAATATATAGTTATTAGAGGTTCTGTATATGTAAATATACCATTTTTCCATTGAAATTATCAAATTGATTGTAAGAATCAAATGCTGATACTACTAAAAGTAAGATTCATAAAAATAAAAAAAATCAGACATTTATATGGAGGGATTAAGTGTGACTAACTTTAAATTGCAGAGACCTTATTGTTGTGGAGCATATATGGAATCATTTGCTGTTCTATAGGACCTTTGTAGCTGGGTATGGTGGCAGCAGGATATACCAGCAGGATATGCCTCAGTGCAGAGGAGCTAGAGGCAAGAGCCAGATAGAGGTCTAGTCTAGACCAACATTGGTTACAAGATCCTCAAAACCAACCCAAAGGAAGGAAACTTAAATGGACTTTTTGTCACACTGTACGTTTGTCTAAAGTGCAGGTGTTTGCCTTGGTAAATGTCAGGATAGTGTACAGAGGAACAGAAACAGCCATCATTGGTGGCTGTGGTGGCAGAATGAGTGCATGCAGAATGTTGAATTCCAGGGAGTCCCATCTTAAATATGCTGTACTCAGTCTGAGCTTCCCTTCTGCTAGAACCTCACATCGTTTTTATTTGGTATATTGAAATAAATTCTTAATAGGTTTCATCTTTGAAGTCACATGTATCCAAAACAACTGTTTGCATGGGCTCTTATTTATGTTTCTGAAACACTTTGTTTAAAGGAAGCCTTTCAATAGGTTTTATAAATGGTGAAAATTTCAGAACTGTACTAACGTACCCTATTCCTTAAGCATTGCTCTTTTTTACTATGCTTATAGAGAACTGTCTTCTTTCTGCATATCATCACTATCACTGTCTTCCTCTTTAGTGTTCTTTTTGTTTTTCAAATATATTTGATACTTGTTTGCACTTAGCAATGTCTTTCTAGATTGTATGTTGATGGACGGCAATGATCATAATAATCATTTTTGTGTTTCTGTTGCTAATAGCTAGCTAGCTACTTTGAGAACAAGGTATAAAGATGTTTCTTTAGTGGAGTTGGTATATATGATGGCCAGTTAATCAAAGTACACTATTTCCTTATCCTTTGGATTTAGCTATGAGGTTAATGACTGTATTTTGAGAAAAAGTGTTAATTTAAATTGCTGATGTTCACAGCTGGTCTAAATTGTTTTGTAGTTTCAAATGGCCAAAAAACTTCCTGTCTTTCTGTTTTGAGTATAGAACGATTTGGAAATATCACTACTGGTATAAACATGTATTTGGATTTTACCATTATAAAAAGACCTTGGCTTTTATTTAACTGTATCTGCTATGTTTGTTTTATATTGAGGAGAATGTGATAAAATTATTTTACTTTGTAATATAAACATTATTACTGAATATAGGTAATATTTGCTTTAAAAAAACAAAGCAAAACTGAATCAGTCTGCAGTGAAGCCACTACAAAGCTAAGACGTTAACAAACATACAAAGAGACCAGTCCAAAAATTGCTTTATATATTGTTCAGAATTTCCTAGAGCCGGAGACATGGCTTATTTGGTGGAGTGCATGCTTGGCATGCATAAAGCTCTGGATTTGATCCTCAGTATTGCATAAAACTGGGCTTGGTGATGCACATCTGTAATCTTGGCGCTTAGGAGGTAGATATAGGAGTATCCAACGTTCAAGATACTCTTGGCTGCATAGTGAGTTTGAGACCATGCAGAGATACATGAGACTATCTCAGAAAAGCAAAGTGTATTTTCTTACATAGCCAAACTAATGCTTTTATGCTTCCAAAGTATATAGTCCTATTTCTTTTTGTCTCAAATGCCCTCTTTCCCCAGTTGGCTTGCTTAAGCCAGGTTTCAGATAGGATCAGTATTATGATTTATTGTTGCTCAAGTCCTGTTAACTTAGAGCAGTTCTTTTATCTTTGCTGCTATTCTGCTTAGTGGGAGAAATGGTTTTACTGTAAACTTTCACATTTTAGATTTATATGTTTGCTTCTGCTTAACTCAGAGGTTCTCAACTTACTTCCCATGTGAGTTGTTTTGTTTTGTTTTGTTTTTAAGGGGTTGTGGGCATTGAGATGGGAGTTTTTCTTTACTCTTCCAAGGAGACGTTTGATTGTGTCTGGGTATGTTCTTGGTTGTCAAACGAGAAAGGGTTATTTATTTCATCCAGAATGCCTCTGGTGCCTAGGTTAAGAAAAAAGATTCATCTTCTGGCTTGCCTTATTACTATTTTCAAAACTGAGTTATTTCTAAAGGCCTGTTAGATTATTATTTATTGGGAATGGGGTAGTGTCAAGAACACCTCATAGGAAGGCTGGTGAGATAACTCGGTGGATTAAAGGCATTTGCAGCCAAGCCTGATGACCTGAGTTTGAGCCCAGGAACCCACATGATAGAAAGAGACAACTGGCCCCTGCAAGTTGACCTTTAACCTATACACATACACTGTGACATGTGGATACCCAAAGACAAATGAACACAATTTATTAAAAGAACAATACATAATAGGAGATACTTAACATTTTATGTTGTATGAGGGACCTAAAATGTTTATTTGAACTACTTTTAGTCATTCGTAGTGAATTTACTCAGTAATCTTGATTTCAAAATAAAAAAAAAGTTAGACTTTGTAGAGCTCTATGAACATACAGTTTCTTATTACTCTAACATGCACTTTTTTGGTAGATAGCATTGAATGAGTGGGTCTGAGGTTACCTGGGTCTCTGTGCTGCATATTTAGAAACCTGCCATTTAAATAAGGATCTTTGTATGTCTCTTAACTGTAATAATGAGTTAGGCCTGTGATTTTTATTTCTCAGGCTCTTAGATTTCCTTTCCAGTTTTCTGTCTTTATATTGGACAAGAGTTTAATAATACAGGGAAAATCACTCTCTTCCACAGACAAGCTCCCAGTTATTTTGTCCAATCCCAAGTGATCAGCCTTGGGCATATGTATATATGAGCAAAGCTAAATGGTCTCAGTAGGTTGTGTAACCACATGTTTGCATATATATGTGTGTGTGTGTGTGTATGTACATGTAATAGTAATAGTTAAAGATGAAATCATGAATTTTTGGAAGATGGACACTGGAGGAGTTGAAGGTTGGACAGTGAGAGATGAGAGTGATGCAGATACAGTGCTCATGTATGTTCTCAAAAAGTTAGTAAACAATAAAAATGAGTGATGCATAATCATTTTTGTGGAATACCCAATTCTAACAATACATCTACAATACTTTAAATGTAACTTACACTTGTCAAACTTAAATATTCATTAACTTTGATACTTTTTTAGTGATAAACTACTAACAACATTTAAAACATGAAAAGGAGGTATATATGCTTAATATAGTTTAAATTTGAATAAGAGGCTATTTTGCATATTTATAAGAGTGAATTTCTTGTGTCATTCTATCTGTATTTATTGAGAATAGAACACAAAATCCACTTTAAAAAAGAATATTGAATATTTCTTTTTACAGCTCTTGGGATTGAACCCAGGACTTGGTGCATGCTGGGTAAGCTCTATACCATAAGGCTACATTTACAGCCTCCAGGTGAGGGAAGGGTTAATGACGTTAAAGGAAAGTTTCTTGCTTTTTCTCTAATTGCGTGTAGCCCTTTACACCACCACTACCCCCACAGTACATTATATTCCTTTACTTGTATTATTGGCCACTTGTACACAATCATTTTAAAAAAGTTCCTAAATAACAAGATTGGTTTTTATACATTGATGTATAAATGCAGTAGTAAACACTTTTGAATATAGAATGTCTGTAATGTGTGTTTAATCAATGAAAAGAACATTTTGTTCCCTTCTCCATTTAAGATTTTATAATTAGCTTTCCTTTCTCCAAATATACTCTAACCCTTTTAGAATCAAAAAGGAAAGAATATCAGGATCATCTGGTAATTTAAATTCTTTCCAAAAAGTTACATTTATGTATTTGTGTATGTGTAAGAGAGGATAGATAGGTACACGTATCACAGTGGGCCTGTGGGGGTGAGTGGACAACTATGTAGTTCCCAGGGTTTGAACTCAGTTGTCAAGCTTGGCTTGCTTGCACTTTTACCTGCTGAGCCCTCCCATCAGCCCAAATTTCTAATTCTTTGAAGTTTTTCACCCTCCAAAAGTTTCTTGATTTCTGAACATAGATTACCTACTTGTTGGGTGTGCATGTAAGTTAAACAGTGTTCCTTTTCAAAGAGCATAGAAACTGTGCGGACATATACCATACATGCAATAAATTATTGATACAGGGGTGGGGAAACGTGCCATGATGAACATAAGGTGGTCAGAGGACAGCTTATGGGAGTTTGTTCTCCTCCCAACATGTGGGTTTTGGTAATGGAACTCCAGTTTTTAGGCTTGGCTGCAAACTCCTTTACTTAGGGTCTCATAGGCCTTGCACAGCTATTTTTTTCAACTATATTTATCCTAGTAAGTTTTCACTAGGCTTAGTAATAATACATTGTAACATAAGCCACCTTCCCCTAACTTATAAGTTGAACTTTCTTGCTGTGAACTGTCGTGTTCCATCAGAGTGAAATTGTGTGTGTATCTGCCAGTGCCACAAATAACTTTTCCTCTCTCATCTTAAACAGATTAGTTATTTTGGTCAAAATTATTTTTTTCTGCTTAACAATACTTTTGGAGAGATTTGGCACCTGTCATTTTTGCCTTTGAATTGAGTCCGTTTACTTTCTAAAGCTAACTTAAAATCTTTACTTACTCATCTGTTCATTTCATTTGTGTTCATACTTATATATTTTCCTTTTTCATTACATTGAAGTTGTTATAGATATTTTAGCAGACGCTATTTTGTCATTGCTTGGGCACAGCCTTTTCTTTAGAAAGAATCATCTTTTGAACCGGGTTACAGAATGCAAAGGCGTTTGTGAATCATAACACACCCAAAAATGCACTTAGGAAAGTAGAAGTTGTACTTTATTCAGTAATGTCCCTTCACTTGAACACTTGGTTAGACTGTGTTGCCCTCGCTTTAGCATGCCTTTGCTGCCCCTTTACGAACAGAATTGTAATCCCAGCAACCTGGTCTACAGAGCGAGTTTCAGGACAGCCAAGGCTACACAGAGAAACCCTGTCTTGAAAAAAAAAAAAAAAAAAGAAAGAAAGAAAAAAGAAAAAAAACGAAATGGTATAGCCCTGGCATGTTAACATTTGTTTGAATTTAATATCCTCAGAATTTTATGAAAAAATTTAGGCAATTACATTAGTTTCCGAGTGTTCTATGCTCATTTGTCTTTGAAATATTAGAAGTGTCATTTATGAGCTGATGAGATGGCTCTGGTGTAAATTAAAGGTGCTTTCCACTGAATCTAGTGACCTGAATTTGATCCCTGGGATCATAAGCTGAAAGGGGAAGTGAATTCCTGCAACTTTCTGTTGATCACCCATGCACTGTGTGATACATACGTGTGTGTGTGTGTGTGTGTGTGTGTGTGTGTGTGTGTGTGTGTGTGTGTGTGAGAGAGAGAGAGAGAGAGAGAGAGAGAGAGAGAGAGAGAGAGAGAACAAAAACTTTATAATTTACCACTAAGTGTGTGCTGATTAAAAATAGCAGTGGTAAGCTGGGTGTGGTGGTGCATAGGTAGGTGGATCTCGAAGTTCAAGGCCAGCCTAGTTTACACAGTGAGTGCCAAGGCAGGCTGGACTATACAAAGTGAGACACTGTCTCTGAAAAGAATGGGGGGTGGAGAGATGGCTCAGTGGTTAAGAGAGCCCCCTGTCTCCTTGCTCCTGCAGAGGACTTAAGTTCCATTCCCAGCACCCATATCAAGCTGTTCAAAGCTACCTGTAACTATAGCACCAAGGGATCTGATGCCTTAGGCCTCCGAGAGTACCAGCACTTGGGTCCATATACTCCCATCAGAGAGACAGCCATTTTAAAGTGATGACATTTGAGGATGGAAAAAAATGTCACTGTCAGTATGAAAATGCTTTTCTTTTGACTGTTTTTCTTTCTTTTGTACTTTTAGATACTAGGCCTGAGCATGCTGTGCTCTAGATATTTATTATTTTGTGTATGTTCTTTATATTTTATGTGTATGAGTGTTTTGCCTACTTGTATGTCTGTAGACTCCTTGCATGCCTGATGCCTTCAGAGGCTAGAAGAAGATGTCTGATCCCCATTCATTTGTGAGCCACTGTGTGGATACTGGGAATCAAACTCAGGTTCTCTGAAGAACATCTAGTGTACTTAACCTACTAAGCCATCTCTCTAGCCTCCTATTACTTTAGGTTTTTTATTGTAGTTTTTGCAGTGCTGTGTAAAAGCACCTTAAGATTTTTGTTGGGTGTGGTCTTGTCTGCCTAGGTTCCCAGTACTTCTCAGTATGATCTCTTTGAGTCCAGGATTTTGATGCTGGACCAGGCAGCATAGCCAAACTCTCAAATCAACAACAAAACGAGCTGTGGTGGATAGGTTTTGGTTTCCTTAAATTTCTTTCATTTTACTCTTATTTATAGTGAGTGTATCTAAACATATGGTCTATAAACTTTTGGAGGTCTAGGAGATCATTTCAGGGTATCAGGAGGTCAGAATTATTGTCCTCATAATACTAAGGCATTTGTTGTTTCTACTGTGTAGTATATATGTAGACATTTTCACTGGTAGTATAAAGCAGTAGTGAGTAAATGTTTCACATTCTTAAGGTTGTAGAACCAAAGTATACAAGTATTGTTCATTGCTATATGCTTGTAGTTAAAGGAAATGCTTCAGGGCCGGGCGGTGGTGGCGCATGCCTTTAATCCTACCACTTGGGAGGCAGAGGTAGGCGGATCTGTGAGTTCAAGGCCAGTCTGGTCTACAGAAGAAGATCCAGGAAAGGTGCAAAACTACACAGAGGGGAAAAAAAAAAAAAAGAAAAGAAAATACTTCAGATCTCACTTTTCACTAGTTTTTAAAAGATGTATTATCTTTTGAAATTATAGGTATGTGTGTATATATGGATATGTGCACATGAGTATGGATTTGTAGGCGTTTGTAAATCCTCCAGCTTGGGTGCTGGGAACTGAACTTGGATTCTCAGGAAGAGCAGTATACATGCTTTTAACTGCTGAGTCACCTCTCCAGCTCTCTTTCCACAAATTTTTGAGACCTAAGAAAACTTAGCCACTTTTTTTCATGAAATGCTATTTTTTTGCTGCAGAGTACAACTGGCAAACGATGTCTATTAAACTTGGATTTTTGACAGACATCCCCAAAAGTGATTATTAAAATGAACCTGCCGTTTTAATTGACAGTATTTGTTGTAATGCAAAATTTGAGCTTTTAAGCATTAACTGTAATTTTAAAATTCTAAGTGCAAAAACTAAGGAAAGCCAAGTGTTCAAAATGACTACCTAAAGAGCTGGTAGAGGGAAGGATCCAGGATTTATGTTTACAAGCTTAGGCGTATCTTATGCACACATTAAAACTGGAAAGAATGCATATGATTTCAGTAAATAAAAAGATTGCAGTTGAAGAATGAGTTCTCAAAATCTTCAACTTTTAATTTTCTGTTAGTTTAAGCAATGGGTGTTAGCTGTTTGAATTTATTTAGAATTACTACTATACTTACCATTGGTAATTATGCTAAATATATTTTTCTCCCTCTGATCTTATTTTGTTTTTGTCCTCTTCTCCTCTTTCCTGTCTTCTTTTTCTGTTCTAGGTGGAGTCTTTCATTTTGGACCAGGATGATTTGGAGAATCCAATGCTGGAAACAGCTTCCAAGTTGCTCTTATCAGGCACTGCTGACGGTGCAGACCTCAGGACGGTAGATCCAGAGACACAGGCTAGACTGGAAGCTTTACTAGAAGCTGCAGGTGTGTATGTCTTGTGCTCTTGATAGTCATGTCTTCCTTGTTATTCATACCATATCTCTTGCTACTGTAGTGTGTGCTCCTTTATTTCTTTGAAAAAACACATTAGGTAAGATTCATTGAAGTTTAATTACAGTGTTGTTGACTGAATTTATTGCTAATGAATAAACTATTGCTATCTTTAATGCATAACACACATGAAACTAGGTTATATATTAATGGAATATTCTAACCACGGCTTGCAGTAGTTCTTCTTTGTCCTAGCAGCAGTGATTTAGTTCTCAGTTGCAGTTTGTAGCAACTTTATGATAATAATTGAATGCTTCGATCCCCCAGTGTGCAATACAGGCTGTGTACCTATATAAGTAAAGCAAATTGTTTTATTTTCTCTGTAAGAACATAATTTCAATTGAAGGATTATATAAATATTTTTTTCTTCCTCATTCTTTCATTTCTCTCCCTTATTCTTTTCTAATAAAAAATTTCACACAAAAGCTTGAAATAGCATAACAAACTCCAATTGTGATTTTTCAACTTTAATAAGCATCAGTACATGGGTAGACTTATTCTTTTTCATTTTTTATTCATCTTTTATTCATTACTACTCTGGTGACATCCCCATGTCTTTAAATACAGATATGAACTTCGTTATTTCATTTATGATTTCTTGCATATATATCTCAAGGATTCCTTTAAAAATGGGGCCATAAAGACAGTCAAAGGGGGAAAAAAGAAATTTACTTTTAACGACTCTAAATATCCTGTCTGTTCTGAGAATTGATGAGTTTTTTCATAGTCTAGGTTTTGCTTGATTAGATAGAGTAACCAGTGCTCTTTAACTGTTGAGCCATCTCTCTAGCCCTAGAACACCTTTCTCAAGAAAGATGTATGAATGTGTGAGGTTTTTGTTGTTGTTAATAGTTTTGCTTTATTTTCCCTCATTTTGCTTGTGAGGGGCAAAATTTTCTGAGATCTCATGTGAAAATGTCTTACTGTGTTCATGCTTAATAGTTTCTGCATTAAAGTTTAGTTGAAAAATAATTTCCTGCAGATTTTTGAAATTATTGCCCTATTGTCTTCTGCTCTTGGGTGTTGCAGTTGTGAATGGTTTCATTTTCTGCACCACTAGTTCCTAGTCTCTCCCAGAACTTGGTGACATTTGAAAATTGGTTTTGTTTTTATTGCCTTGGGTTGTCTTTCTGGATTATCAAATTGTCTTTGACTGTGGTGATCCCTGAGTTCTGTTCATAGCCAATAGCAATGACATAAAAAGCTAAATTGGAAAGTGTACACATCTCTTTTGCCAACTGATACATTTCACTGTGAAGCATTCCTGGTTTCCTATTACATCGTATTTATTTTTTATACAGCCACAAGAAATTACACTCAAATGCCTTGTGATTTGTGTATCAGACACTAGAACATAGTGTGGCTGAATTCTCTTGCATTAAGATCTTGTAAACTGAAGTCACCTGTGTTACGTTTGTACCTATCTGCTGTTGGGGAAGGTTTACTTCCAAGCTCTTTGTGGACAATCAGTTGGGTCTTCTCTTGCTTCCACATTCCTTGATGAACAGCTCCTCTCCATCTTTAAGCCAGTAAGGGCACATTAAAATCTTTTATTTCTTGAATCCCCTATCTTTGTTATCCCCAGGCAAAGAATTCTCTCTGCTTTTCCTGAGTTTCTGATTGGGTTGGACCCACCAAGATAATCTGTTTGATATACTTTAACTTCACAGTGACAGTAAATTTCATCCTAAGTGAAGTCTTAAGAGATGAGTAAATAGGGACTGTAAAAGTGGAGTCAGTGACCAAGAGCACCTGTTGCTCTTGGAAATGACCAGGGTTTAGTTCCTAGCACTTAAGAAATGCCTCACAACCACTGTTAACTCCTGTTCCAGGGGACCTGATCCTATTTTTTGACCTCTTGTCATCATGCATGCACTTGATACATATACATGCACACAGTAGAACACTTACAAATACACATAACAATAAATAAACTGACCGAAGAATAATACTTATGCCAGTGTTATCTAATTTGTTAGGAACATTTTAGTTTCCCTACCTGTGATTACATACAGAAGTTTTTATTTCTTTGGGATTACCTAACATATTACTATGTAGGTCTTTCCTCTCAAATCTGTTGAATTTCTTGAGAGACATGTCTGCAGGTTTTAGTCTTGTGAATAACAAGCCTGGCTTCTAACACTCTCTGTCTCTTAGGAGCAGAAAGGAAGGAAGCTGAGGATTGAGTATGCAGCATATTGGTGTTCACCTTCTCACCATCCATTTAGTACTCCTCCTTTCTGTCTCCCCTGTTCCTTGGTGCCAAGTTGAGGTCCTATCCCATTTGATTTTAGAGAGTATATGGAGACTTGTATTTAATTGATTAGGTTCAGCTAGTGTCCCAGTTTCATGACCAAAGCCTTACACTCGTTTCTTTATCTAATTCTCAAGTCCTTACTTTATGATCGTCTTGTTTCTCTTTGATAGCTGTTTCTGCGAAGTCTATTCTGTTTACCTTCCCAATAGAACCTTAGATTTAAAGAGGTATCTTTTCTTCTTCTTCTTCTTCTTCTTCTTCTTCTTCTTCTTCTTCTTCTTCTTCTTCTTCTTCTTCCTTCCTCCTCCTCCTCCTCCTCCTCCTCCTCCTCCTCCTCCTCCTCTTAAATTTGAGCACCCATGTAAATTATGCTTTCAGCCTTGGATAGGTTCGTAAGCTTGCCCAGAGTGAGACCACTGTTGAAGGACAAAGGTCTGAGTGAGTGTTTTAATGCAGCCAACACTCCTGTTCTGTGGAGTCTCTGCTGACACCTCGGGGCTCCAGCTCTGGAGAGCAGGGCGGCACTGCTCACGGATACCCAAGAGTCTGTCTGTGCATGACAGGCTCATACATTGATTTAGAACTCTGGGATTTTTTCCTTTTTGGGTTGGTTTGTTTTCCTTCTCCCCCTCCGTTCCCCCCCCCCCCCTTCTGTAAAGGCAGTTTATCTAACCCAGCAAGGACCCTTCAGTTAGATAAATTTGTTTCATGAAACTTTGTGGCTCCCGTCCATATTTTTTCCCTACTCTTCGAATTGGTACACAAACTGAAGAGCTCTTGCATTGGCAGGCTGGGGGGACCTGGACTTGGACGTAGTGTCTTGGTTTCACTTGTTTTATTTTATTTTATTTTTTAACTAAAGTTATATAAAGCTTGTGGATTAAACAGAATAAATTTCTAAATTTAAAAAAAAAAGAGGTATCTTAGTTTTATCAAGGGCGGAATTCCTAAATTGCATTCTGCTAATTTTTATTAAGTTTCAAAAGGAAAGGGAGGGGGAAAAATGATTTACCCTTATCTTCAAATGAAACCTAGATGTTGTAATGCATTCTCTATGTATGTCCTGTGATTAAATGTCTGAAGTTGGAAAGATTAATCTGGTTACACTATACTCTTTCTCTTTTTGGTTATTGCTGCTTGACATAAGATCACCATAATCTACCAGGGACTATTTATTTTGTATTAATGTTTTTGTTGCATCCTGATTATCCACTAAAATTGCTTTTGTGGGCATACATGGTGGTGGGTCCCTGCAGTCCTAGCAGTCTAACATTCAGGTGGCTGAGGCTGAACAAAGATCAAAAGAACTTTGGAGCTATGAGAAGTTCATAGATCAAAATTAACATTTTCTTCTGTTTTCATTTTTAAGTAATGACCGTTCTCTGCTTGTTTGACTAGAATTTGTTATAGAGTTGACAACAGCCTGAGAAATGGTAGCTAATTCTCATTTGGAAATACACCAAATAGATCTCAATTGTGCTCCAATAGACTTCCGATTATAATTTGACTTTGAACATTAATGACATCAGTTGGACAGTAGGTTTTGATCTTAGCAGTGTTGTATTTAAAAAACAGCATGTGGTGGCGTTGGTGGGTTTGAGCCAAGGTGCCCCACGGCGGGTGAGGGAGACACACCATGCAGACATGGTTGGCTGTGCCCAAGGGGGGCCACGGTGGAAAGTCACTTACACCATACCATGGCACTCATGTGGAGAGTTTTGTTATTAAAGGGGGAAGGAGAGAGGGAGGAGAGGAGAGAAGAGGGAGGATTTTTTTTTTTTTTTTTAAGGCACTTTACATAGGATGATGTTGTCAGGACACTGGGAGGGCCAAGGGCGGGTCTGATTGTTAACAATCAGACCATGACAGCCTTTATCATTTGGACATCTTGATTAGCAGAAATGAATTTTGGTGACTGAGAATTTCTTATTATTGGTGAAATCATAGTTGCTTCTCAAATATACCTTTAGTTTTGTACAATAGTTGATAGAAGTTTTTGACAGAAGAGCTAGCAAGTATAAACTTTCATAAGACTATGTAAGTATAGTGCCTTTCCCACTTTTATAAAATACTGTTATTTTACAGAAATGTTTATTATTACCAAGTGCATGATCTTTGATCTCAATTAGTTCTACAGTTTATAATGCGTTTCCTTGCTAAATTTTAGTTTCTGTCTGAATTACTTGTCTGAAATATCTTTGGGCTTGAGATACTGTGTGTGTGTGTGTGTGTGTGTGTGTGTGTGTGTGTGTGTGTGTGTGTGTGTGTGTGTGATGAGTGCAAGTGCCATAGAGGTCAGAAGAGGGTGTCAGATTCCCTAAAGCTGGAGTTACAGGTGTTCGTGACCTGCCCCATAGCTGCTAACAAAATCATGTCCTGGAAAAGTATCAGGTGCTCTTAATCACTGAGCCATCTTTCCAATCCCAGCACCCATGTCTTTAATAAGCACCACAGGTGATGCAGATGGATAATCTGGAATAAATTAATAATGAATATTAATCATGGTAAGCTTGCTTTATTAGAAATATATGGAAAAGTAACTTATGTTCATTTAGATGTTTACTATTTTTACTTTTGTATTTCTTTTGCTATTCTGAATAATTTTAGATGATTCTAAGTATATGTGATAAGTATATGTAGTGAATTTTT
Organism: Peromyscus eremicus; assembly: GCF_949786415.1. NCBI lineage: Eukaryota > Metazoa > Chordata > Mammalia > Rodentia > Cricetidae > Peromyscus > Peromyscus eremicus. The sequence continues at coordinate 81,086,984 of NC_081426.1, read as the reverse complement.
AAGAGGTAGTTATATGTAGATTATCTTTTTTATGCAGTCTGTATTCTACTCATCCATTTTCTTAAAGCAAAAGTAGACATTTACCAAAAATAGAGTGATGTTGCTGACACTTGTGGCGTCAGTGAGTCAAAAATAATTTTTCTACAATTCTTTTTCTTTTTCTTTGTTTTGCTGTATATTGACTTTATTTTTGGAAGTCTTTCTGCCTGTGGTGATAAAAGTGACTAAATAGCTTATGACTCAATACCTACAGCTCAATAACCTCTGAACATAGGTTCTTCTCCCAAAGACAGGACATGTTTCAGAGAAGTCTCCTATCTGTCCAGCATAGGCTAAAGACCCACATCTGACACCATAGCGTGTCAGATCATGAATCCAGGGATTATGTGGTGTGGATAAAGTTTTTAGATTCGAGAAGAGTAATTGACCTCAAGATTATAGACAGATGTGGCTATTATAGTATATGAAGCTCATGTTAACATGCAGATTTTAGTAACCCGAGTTTTGCTTTGTTTTCCTTTTGGGTATTGACATATTGGTGTGAAAATAATACAATAGGAATAGGCAAGTTATCCACGGCTGATGGTAAAGCCTTTGCAGACCCTGAAGTGCTCCGGAGGTTGACATCGTCTGTCAGCTGTGCGTTGGATGAAGCTGCTGCTGCACTTACGCGAATGAGAGCTGAAAGCACAGCAAATGCAGGGCAGTCGGACAAGTGAGTGCTTTTGTGTTGTGAGCAGTATAACAGGGGTTTTCCTGAGAGTGAAATAGTTGATGTTTATGTAGCTTTTTTGTGCCTCATACTATAGCCACTTAACACATACCTTTTTTGTACATAAAAAAACAAACCTTTTAAGTTGTAGATTTTTTTTTTTTTCTTAATGTCAGTTGCGTAAGCAAACTGGGAGATGAATAGCTTAATGAAGCTCAAGAAGATGAAGTGAACACCATTGTCTTAGGACCAATGCTGAAAGCCGTTGAGGACTGGAGTGATAGCTCTTTGTTAAGACAGCTTGCTCCCCCCCTCCCCCAACGCCTAGTTGAGTTCCCAGAAACCTATAGCTTAAAACTCAGAAAAAAACCCTTTCACTTATTTATGTTGCTTTTCTTTTGTATTAGTGACAAAGAAGTCAGTGCTATTCTATCAATTGTATTTTTTTCAGTTCATATGTATGGTTTAGAAGATGAGGATTTTGTTTCCTGAAGTTTTAAAAAAATCATAAATCTTGTTTACAAAATGTGAATGTTAGACCAAGAGACTTTATTTTTTGTCTCTCATAGTTCTTGTATATATGATTTTAGTATTAATAAGGATTCGATGTATTATAAGTAATATTTTAGATTTTTCTGGTTCTATATAATGAAAGTCTTATTTTTATATATAAAGTCTGGAGTGTGAACAGAGCATGTGAAGAAGTATCATTACTATGTTAGAGTTTTAGTCCTTACTGACTTCTTCCTTCTTCCTCTGATTGAAAATAAAGCTATGTGGGGAGATGGCACAGTGGGTAAAGTTGTTGCTGAGTAAAGATGAGGATGTGGGCCGGGCGGTGGTGGCGCACGCCTTTAATCCCAGCACTCGGGAGGCAGAGCCAGGCGGATCTCTGTGAGTTCGAGGCCAGCCTGGGCTACCAAGTGAGTTCCAGGAAAGGCGCAAAGCTACACAGAGAAACCCTGTCTCAAAAAAACAAAAAAAAACAAAAAAAAAACAAAAAAAAAGATGAGGATGTGAGTATGAGCACCCTGGACACAGGAAGTGGTGGAGACAAGAGACACTATCCTGTCTTACAGATAGGAACAACACCTTGTCTGAACAAGGTAGAAGGGCAGGACGGACACCAGTTACTCTATTGTTAACATTACATGCTCCCATCTTGTGTCTGATATTCTTTTACTTGATGGAAGAACTCAGATAGGCTTTCATAATTAGTAGGTGTCTTACCTATTTTATATTTTCTTAATGTCATAGAATTTCTAGCAATTGAACAAAAGCTTAATCTATTACATTTATGTTTGAATTTTTATAATTTCACTATTTACTGTGAATTAGTTGTACATATCTGAAAACATTTTAGAATACTGGTTAATTTTAATTTAGAATGACATGAAAACAATACTTACATGATGCAGATTTTTATATCATCCTCTGAGATGACTGTTCTTCTTGCCATAGCCGCAGTTTGGCAGAGGCCTGTTCAGAAGGAGATGTAAATGCTGTGCGGAAATTACTCATTGAAGGTCGAAGTGTAAATGAACATACCGAGGAAGGGGAGAGCCTACTTTGTTTAGCTTGTTCTGCTGGATACTATGAGCTTGCACAGGTTTGTGTTTTAGAAATAAGCCTTTCAAACTACCATTTATTAGGAAAAGAATAAACTCTTTTGCCTATTGAGCTAATTTCAATACAGACTTGTAGCATACAGCTTGTATAGTTTTGGATTCCTAGGAATCTTATGAGTATGGAGGTTTTATATAAATATATTGAAAATTTTCAGAGTACTTTCTTAATACTCTGTAAACTATTTTCTTCTTTCTCCAGGTTTTGTTGGCAATGCATGCAAATGTGGAAGACAGGGGAATCAAAGGTGACATTACCCCTTTAATGGCTGCTGCTAATGGAGGACATGTCAAAATCGTGAAACTGCTGCTAGCTCACAAAGCAGATGTCAATGCACAGTCTTCAACAGGTTGTGCATGCTTCCTTTCAGTTTCACTAGCTAGTAGCTTCCGTTTTAATAATTGTTTCTCATGAAGGTGTTCACTTAAGTGTAGTTTGTTGTTTTTTCCTCTGAACTCTTCGTTCTTTTGGGGGCCCACCACCCAGCTCCAAAATAAAACACATGCAGACTTACTATTTCTTATGAGTGCCTGGCCTTAGCATGGCTTTTTTCAGGCCAGCTTTATTTTTTTTTTCTTTATTAAGAAATTCTCTATTAATTTTACATACCAACCACAGATCCCCCTCTCTTCCCTCCTCCCGCCCTTCCCCCTCCAGTCCCCCCCCCCCCCCCCCCAAACTCAACCTCCATTCCATCCTCCAAAAAGGTAAGACCTCCCATGGGGAGTCAGTAGAGCCTGGTACATTCAGTTGAGGCAGGTCCAAGCCCCTCCCCCTGAATCAATCTAGCCAGTTTTTCTTAAATTATCCCATCTACCTTGTGCCTCTGGGCTTTTATCTTTCTCTGTTTCTTGTATACCTTTCTTTACTTACTACTCCATAGCTTGCTGTGTAGCTGGATGGCAGCCCCCTGGAGTTCTCCTCTCCTCCTTTTCTGGCTCTCCATCTCCCTTCACAAATTTCTCCTCCTATTTATTCTCTCTGCGTGCCAGCCCCACCTATTCTTTCTCTGCTCAGCCATTGGCCATTCATCTCGTTATTATACCAATCAGGTGTTTTAGACAGGCAAAATAACATAGCTTCAGAGTTAAACAAATGTAACATAAAAGAATGCAACACATTTTTGCATCATTAAAACAATGTTCTACAGCAAAAACAAATGTAAAACATCTTAAAATAGTATTCCACAACACTTAAGTGGTACATATTTGCCCAAGTCTCTATGAGGTTTAAAATAATATTTAAAAGAATGTTTCCTGTTAGGTTTATGAGACATTCTTGGCTTCTTTTTTAAACTATGTTTAGCACTCAGTTTGAAAGACTACCCCGCAGATGTGGAGAAGTATGGCTTACACTTCTCAAACCCTGGCTTCCTTTTCACTATTAATGCAAGATGTAGGGAGAACTGGATGGGCAACAAGGACTAGACCATGATCCTCTAATTTTGCTAAATTGTGGCCCAGGAAAAGGAATTATGAAAACATGTCCAATGGGGCATTAGTTTAGGCTAAACTGATTTCTTTTTTTGGAGGTAGGGTCAGATCTGGGTCTAACATTGTATTGTATTTTGTAAGTTTTCTTCAGATTAAAAAAAAATCAAATGCAGTTGTGTTTTAAAAAGAAGTCTATATAAAAAAATTTATCAAGTTGGGTTTTCTTTTAACATAGGAAGTTTTTAATCACGAAGAAGGGATCCTTTTGCTCATTGTCTTGGCTCATACCTGTAATTCTTGCCTTTGGGAGGCTGAGTCAGGAGGATTGCTATATATTGAGGCCAGTGGAACTGCATAACATGTTCCAAGAACAAAAATAAGAATCTATTTTCAATTATTTGACATTGGTCATTTAGTGTGTGGCTTATATATGATAGGTTTGGGGTATGATGTATGATGACATTTATTAAAAATAATTCTTTATGAAACATTTTTTGTATTAAAGCTAACTATAACTTTTATCTCATTTGTGAAGGAAAAAGTTCAGGAAAGAATTGCACAGTTCATTACAGTTCTCCAAAGTTTTTTGTTTTTTGTTTTTTTTTTTAATTTTAAAGTATAAATACATTACTTCCATGTTCCCCTGTCTTCCTCCATCACCTCCCATTTTTCTTTCAAACCCTCCCATGTCCCTCCATTCATCCCCCACCCCTCCTGTCATTCTCTCTCAAATTGCAGGCCTCTTTACTATTTGTTGTTACACACACACACACACACACACACACACACACACACACACACATAAATACGGCCTACTGAGTCCTTTTTGTGTGGGTTGTGTGTATATGATTTTTAGGGCTGGTCACTTGTTATTAGATGACTAATTGTAGGGGGCTTACTTCTGGGAAACGCTGACTCTCCTCCTACTAGCAGTCATTATTTGCCTGTAGTTCTTTGTCTAGGGCTGGGACTCTGTGAGATTTCTTCTTTTGATGTTAATATGTCTATAGAAATTATTGTTCAGGTCTTGTTTAGATAGCCATTTTGTTGATATGTCCTGGGTGTGGCTTCCCTGTCCAATCTTAATTCTCTAGTCTTGATAAGTGTATATGATTTTTCTATAATCTGACATGTATTTTTGTTGTTGTTTGGCAGTACAAGTGATTGTCTCCAGAATCTTGCACATGCTAGACAAGCATTTCCCAAATGAGCTAAGATCCAAGGCCTTTTACTTTGTATTTTAAGGCAGACTCATAAGAAGTTGTTTAGACTCACTCTGGAGCACAGGCTGGGCTTGAATTTCTAATTCTTTTGCTTTAGCCTTCTAGTAGTTGAGATGATAACCCGTACCACCAGGCACAGGACAATACTGTTTTTAAATAAAAAGGGAGGACATGAAGTTGATTTCAGAAAGAGAAAGTGCAGTTAAGTACTACAATTATATGTGTCTATTACTAAATATTTATTATAGACATAGTTTTCTATTTCAGCTTCTTAAACGTAAATTTGATATTTCATTTTTTAAAAAGTTTTACATTTATTTTTATTTATGTGTGTGTGCATGCACATATATGCCATGGTGCACTTAGGGAAATCAAAGGACATCTTGCTGGAGTCAGTTCTCGCTTCCTGGATATAGGCCCCAGGGATCAAAGTCAGGTCACGTGACTTGATATGTGCATTTATGCACTGAAGCATCTCATTGGGTTGAGATGTTCATTCATTTGTGTTTGTGTGCATGTGAGTGATGCTAATGTCTTTTCTTTGTTTTCTTACCTAAATAGGCAACACAGCCCTTACTTATGCTTGTGCTGGAGGCTATGTAGATGTTGTAAAGGTGCTCTTGGAATCCGGTGCTAGTATTGAGGACCATAATGAAAATGGTCATACTCCTCTTATGGAAGCTGGGAGTGCTGGACACGTGGAAGTAGCCAGATTGCTGCTAGAAAATGGAGCTGGCATCAATACGCATTCCAATGAATTTAAAGAGAGTGCCCTTACATTAGCTTGTTATAAAGGTATAGTATAAATTGTTCTTGAAATAAAATAATGAAATTAAAATCAATTTTAAATTAACAATAAAACATAATAGTGTATAGTGTCATTAAATGTAAATAAGTTTGTTTAAAGTGTTTTAAAAATTAATACTGTATAGTCTCAAAATTGTAAATATTGTCAATAAAATTGACAGCCTTATCAGAGGAAGCTTATAATTTTAATGTGATCACACTTTATGATGGTTTGGCATATTGGAAATGCTTTACCTTGTGAGAAGGTACATGATAATTAAATGCCAACTAGTCAGAATTTTATTTTATTTTATTTTATTTTTTTGAGGCAGGGTTTCTCTTTTAACAACTCTGGTTGTCCTGGAACTCATTTTGTAGGCCAAGGTGGTGCTGAACTGAGAGAGATCTGCCTCCCTGTGCTGGGATTAAAGGCATACACCACCACGCCTGACTCAGAATTTGGACTCTTAGGTGGGCCAGATATGCCCACCTATATGTAATCAGTAGTAGAGATTTTTTAAAAGAGCCAGAGAGTCACATTTTTCATATCCAAGGGTATGACAGATGTGTGGCTATAAATTGAGAGGTTTTTTGTTTTCGTTTTTTGTTTTTTCTTCTTTGTTTTTAACTTTTAAGGAACTTAAAAAATAAGCCATGCAACTGTGTCTGTATCTATATCCAGGCCACATTTAGTTCATAAAACACTGTTTAGTATTGATCTGAGATATTAAGAAAAAGGTTATGCAAGTGCAGATACAAAATTTAAGGAGGCACTCACCCTCAGGTTGGCTCCTCATTTGCTTAAGTTTATAAATGAGTGCCTGCTGAAAATTTCCACTCTGGTCTTTCCTCAGCCTAGTCCTTTCCCTTGCCATTGCTTTGCTCTACTATGTTTAAGAGTGGTCAAGATCTTGTATTGTCTTTAGAACTGATTTTCTTTAAAAGAATGAGACAATAATACTTAGATATGTAAATAGCTAAAATTTTAAGTTGTTTAATTTTGAGTGTCTGATGTTAGCAGATTTTCGAGTAGAAAACACAGTTGAAGTCAGTTAACTTCTCTGTTCCTGTTTGACAATTAGGCACAGGGGCTGGTCTTTATTAAGCACTGGTGGAGTTAAGCTTTGGGAAGTTTTTATTGGATGGCCTTATATACTTTTTACAAACACTTTGACCCCAAAACTGGTTCCATTACATTACTTTTCCCAGCTTGCCAGAGAGCTTTGTGATGAGACTACATGTGACAACTCTGGTCTTTCACCCTTTGTCTGCTCTGCTTTCTAGAGGTGGTATCTAAGGTTGGGCTTGCAAACTTTTTTTTTTTTTTTTTTTTTTTGATTTTTCGAGACAGGGTTTCTCTGTGTAGCTTTGCGCCTTTCCTGGGACTCACTTGGTAGTCCAGGCTGGCCTCGAACTCACAGAGATCCGCCTGGCTCTGCCTCCCGAGTGCTGGGATTAAAGGCATGCGCCACCACCGCCCGGCTTGGGCTTGCAAACTTTAATTAGAAGGTAGTTAGAGAATTAAGCTAATGGAGTACATCTTGAATACTTAAAGGAGTTAATTAACTCTGTTACCTTCTTCTGTTTCTAGTGGGATTTCCTGGGAGTTAGTTTGACAACAATATGGAAAAGGTCTAGAAGTCAGACAGATTGAGCATTGATGCAGATACTTGAAGGGAAACCAAGGTGTAGTCAATGTCTTGTTTGAGCTCTCCATCTAGGACTATACTTTATCTTCTGGTCCAATTCCAGTTGATTATAATTGGTTATAACTCATTTCATATTGCTTTCTTACATAGTATCCAAAGTCCTATTTAAGTATAATTGGCCTTCTACTTTTTAGTAACTTACTGAACTGAAACAGAAGGCTTATTTAAAACTGTTTCTATCATATGTTTTATCTCCAAGTAAAGGAATGCATATATATTAAATGATGTTTTAAGAATATTTTCATACATGTGGTTTACAATTCCTCCTAAAAAGTTTGTGTGTTGATTATTGTCATTTTAAGTACTTGAACTCATAGATGGAATAGCTTGAATGATTTTCATCCTGGGCTACTAGCCTTTGAAAATAAATGGGGGGGTGGGGTGGCAATGAGATGTCTAGGTTTTCCAAGGACCTGAATTCATTTTGCAAGCACCCACATGGAAGCTCTCAAGTTCAGCTCTAGGGGATCTGATAGCCTCTTTGGGTGTCTATGGGCACTGCACTCACATGTCTAGAGACATAATTAAAAATAACAAAAATCTAAAA